>NC_134013.1:82970000-83595000 GCF_040712315.1 Castanea sativa | reverse complement strand
TTAATTGGTATAATCATGGAGAACCTCATTGAACGAGAACATTCATGATAATGAAATGTCGGATGGTGATCATATGGGTGGTATTGATGCCTTGGTAGGTGATCGAATTAGAGGGGAACCAAGAAATGCAATCGAAGATGAGGAGGTGCATCATTTTGAAAAACTTGAGGAAGATGCAAAGCGTGAGTTGTATCCGGGTTGCACTGATTATAGTATCTTGAAGTTTGTTATTGAGATGTTGAATGTCAAGGTAATGACCAACTTGAGTAATAAGGGACTTGATATGATGCTAGAATTGCTGACAAAGGTTTTACCAAAAGATAACTTGGTTCCAAGGTCAACTTATGAAGCAAAGAAGATATTACGTGACTTGGGCATGTCATATGAGCATATAGATGCATGCAAAAATGATTGTGCACTATTTTGGAAAGAAAATGAAAACCTTGATAAATGTCCGGTGTGTGAGACGCCTAGGTACAAGGATACACGTGCCCAAGGTAAAAAGATTCCTCATAAGGTATTACGTTACTTCCCGTTGACACCGAGATTGAGGAGATTGTACATGTCAGGCCAAAGAGCTAAGGACATGAGATGGTATATAAACAAACGAGTGGATGATGGGATAATGAGGCATCCAGTTGATAGTGAGGAGTGGAAGGAGTTTGATTTGCAACATCCTGATTTTGCCCTCGAACCTCGCAATGTAAGGTTGGGATTGGCTACAGATGGATTTAACCCTTTTGGGAATATGAACAACAACTATAGTATGTGGCCTGTCATACTTATCCCCTATAATCTACCGCCTTGGCTGGTTATGAAGGAGCCATATTTTATGTTGTCCTTACTTATTCTTGGTCCCCATCAAACAGGAAATGAGATTGATACTTACTTGAAACCATTGGTTGACGAGTTGAAGGAGTTGTGGGAAGAAGGTGTAGAAATTTATGATGCTTATAGTAAAGAGCATTTTCAAATGCGTGCAATGTTGTTGTGGACAATACATGATTATCCTGGATTTGGTAACGTGTCTGGGTGGAGGACAAAGGGTTATCATTCTTGTTACACTTGCAACGATGAACCATATTCAGAAGTTTTGGAAAGTAAAATTGGATTCATTAACCATCGAGCTTATTTGCCTATGGAACATCGTTGGAGACATAGTCGGTTGCATAATGGTTTATCGGAGAAATGGAAGAGATCTTTAGAGTTAGAAGTGGGAAAGATACAAGAGCAGTTAGATAGAATGCCAAATATAATTTTAGGAAAGCATCCAAGTGCTAAGAAGAGACAACTCATTGGGGAGCCAAATTGGTCAAAGGTAAGTATTTTGTATAAGCTTCCATACTGGAAGAATAAGAAGCTTAAGCACAACATTGATGTCATGCATGTGGAGAAGAACATTAGTGAGAGTATTTACGGAACTTTGTTGGGCATTGAGGGGAGAAACAAGGATACTGACAAGGCACGGATAGACTTGCAAAATATGAACTTTAGGCACACGTTACATTTGAAACAATGTCCTAATGGATCATATGACAAGCCTCGGGATTTTTTTTCATTAAGCCCAAATGAAAGGGATGGTTTCAGTGACTTTTTGAAATCGGTCAAGTATCCGGATGGCTATGCAGCCAACATATCAAGGTTAGTGAATGCAAAAAATGGTAGATTATCTAGTTTGAAAAGCCACGACTGTCATGTGCTACTACAACGAATTCTTCCAATTGGGTTACAAAGGTTTGCACATAAAAATATTTGTATTATATTGTTTGAGTTGGGCAGCTTCTTTCAAGACTTATGCTCAAGGACCCTAAAGCGGAGTGAATTGGAGAAACTAGAAGAACGTATAGTTCTTATACTATGCAAGTTTGAGAGGTTCTTTCCTCTAACATTCTTGGATGTTATGGTCTACCTTGCTATTCACTTGCCTCAAGAAGTAATTCTAGGAGGCCTGGTACAATATCGATGGATGTACCCAATTGAAAGGTAATTAGACCCTTTAATGCATCCATCAATTGTATCTTTCCCACGTGGTATAAAATCACGTAATGTGTGTATTTTTTCCTCATAGGTACCTTGGAAAATTGAAAAGATACGTTTCAAATCGAGCTCGACC
The DNA here is from genome assembly GCF_040712315.1 of Castanea sativa. Classification (NCBI taxonomy): domain Eukaryota; kingdom Viridiplantae; phylum Streptophyta; class Magnoliopsida; order Fagales; family Fagaceae; genus Castanea; species Castanea sativa. The sequence continues at coordinate 83,592,887 of NC_134013.1, read as the reverse complement.
AGAAGGTTCGATTGCAGAGGCTTACATTCTCAAAGAATGTATTAACAACTAGTCTTTGTATATTGATGGGATCGAAACTGTGCATAATCGAAGAGAAAGAAATGAAGATTTTGGTGAATCTAGTGAAGGATTGATAGTTTTTTCACAGAGTGCCCGACCCATGTGTGGTAGGCGGAATGATGGCAACTTGTCTCGTGCATTGCTTGATACTGCTCATTGGTACTTATTGTACAATAGTCCTGAGCTAGAGCCTTATTTAAAGTATGTGATTTCATATGCATGTATTGTTTGATTAAGTTTTGAATATTATCTGCAATGCTTAGCTGAAAATAAATCACCTTATTTTTAACAGTGAACACAAAAGTACATTGCATAATCCTACTGGAGAAGCCATAACTCAAATCCAACGACAAGAGTTCCCAAGTGGTTTAGAGAACGTGTAAGACATTTGAAATTTAATCACACACTAATAAAAATTAAACATTTAAATAGTTTCGTCATTACTTATTACTTATTAATATCACTTGTTGTATGCCATTATAGATGAATAGTTTGAAAATTAACGAGTCACCAGAAGCTACTAAAGAGTTATGGTCATTAGCAAATGGTCCTAAGTCGCATGTGAAGGAGTACACAGTTTGTATGGTCAATGGTGTAAAATTCCATACAAGGGACCTAGACAATCGTCGTGTAACCCAAAACAGTGGTGTATGTACCGAAGGGGACCAAGGAGGAGAAATGCACGACTTCTATGGTCATGTATGTAAAATTTGGGAATTGGAGTATGTGTTTCGCCATAAAGTTGTTTTGTTCTAGTGTGAATGGTACAATACTGGTACCAATGGTCAAAAGAGAACGATAAGAACCAATGTACACTGCACAAACATTGGTGTTACAAGTCGGTAGTATGAAAATGACCCTTTTATACTTCCTAGTCAAGCGAGACAAGTTTTTTACCTTCAAGATACCAAATTGGGTGAACCTTGGAAAATTGTGCAATCCATCCAACATAGGGGAGTGTTTGATGTCCCAGAAGTCGGGAGTGGAGAATCCAATGATAATACAGAAGATAGTGACGCATTCCTACAAGAAGCTATTGTTGATGTTGTCTCTATCAATGTTGAGGACAATATTACTGACTATTGTATGGGTGATGTTGAAACTGAGGTTGTTCTTGAAGGTGGAACTTCAAGAGATGCTAATCAAAATGAAGAGCATGACATACCTGATGTTGATCTTGATATGGATTATGATATGTAGAGTTCATAACAATTGTCTTAAATGTTGTGTGCTTATCTTAAAGTTTTATGCTTCTTTAAGTAGCAATTGTTTTGTACTTATCTTGAACTTGATATGGATATTGATGTGACCATTTGTTGTGTTGAGTTAGTAGTAATTGTGTTCAAATTTTGCACTTGTGAATTGCTTGATATGGATAGTTTCAAATTTTGCAATTCTTTTGCACTTGTTTTGTACTTATTTTGAAAAATGCATAGTTTCAAAAAATGCCCAAAAAGGCCAAATACACTCATAACATACCGAGGTATGAGATGGCAAGATTGGATAAAATGAGGCAAAACCAAGAGAGAATTGATGCTTTGGGATTGAAGCACATCTCAACTTCTCTAAAGGATACTGCTCAGTCCAATTGTGCAAAAGGGAAAAGAAGTAGAGCTAGTGTTGTGGTAGATGATGATTATGTACCACCTATTGGTGACGATGACAATAATGATGAGTCATCTAATTCTGTAATCCATAAGGTACAATAGATGTTCCATAGGATACAATAGATGATAATAATTTTATTGTTCCATTACTTGTAATAACTTTGTTGTTCCATTATATGTATGTTTGTTAGTTACAGATGGCACCAGGACGACTTACGCACTCACGAGGTGAGGCATCTATCCCTGTGATTCAATCTACGGTCCAATCTACGGAAACACCTCTGACAGACGAGATCCTCCCATCCAAAGTTCTTCTAGTGCGGAGGCGCAGACTACTGGCGCATTAACTAGCACAACTTGTAATTATATAGAACATACTTAATTACAACTGCACCCTGTTTTTACTATTGAGATTATACTTCACTTAATTTAGTTATAATATACATGGAATGTATAATTTCTTAACATTAATAATGTTTAAATAGGATCTGCTAGCAGAAATACCCGTGGAACAACACGTGGTATAGCAGTACGGGCACTTGTTAAAAAAATGGTAAGTTGCCAGTACGTATAGCTGCAGAATATGATGCTCCTATTGGGAAGAATGCGTGCAAGCTTGTCAATCAAATTGGTTTACAAGTGCGAAGTAATTTGTCCAGTTACAACGTGAAAAATTGGAAAAATGTTGATGCTGCTACTAGAGATGTGGTGCTTCAAAATATCGCGGTAAATTTACATTGATAACGTCTAACTCGTCTTTGTTGTCATTAAGCATATTAAATTCATATAATAGTATTTTTATAATACATATACACTTCATTTTACAGGATCAGTTTGAGCTACTAGGGGATTCCAACTTGGTAACGAAAACATTAAATACAAAATGTGGAAGATTATTGAGTTCTAGCTCCTACAAGTTGCATCAAGCTTATAAAAAGCTCGTACAATCTCATGGTGCTGACTATGCAAGAAGCCACCCGCCAAAGAATGCCAAACTTGAGTTGTGGACTGAACTAATTGATAAGAGATGGACCAATAAGGATTGGCTCGTAAATTATTTATGCATATATTATTATTATCCAATGTTTACTATATTATGTTGTAAACTAATTCGATTAATACTTAGATAAAGTAAATATATACTGTTTTATTCATGATCTAATAGATATCTTGAATGTTGTTTATTAGGAAAAATCAATAAAGAACTCTGAAAATAGGAAGAAAACTTCACAGGCAAACATAGATGCGGGACAAAGGCACTTGCTGTTAGGGTTGATGAGGAGGTGCGTATTTTTTCATTTTTCTTAAACTTTAGTATATTACATGTTGTGATTAATTAAGTATAACTATCTAACACTTGAATGTTAATTAATCAGACAAATAGTAATGATGGTCAAGTTCCTGAATTGGCAAAAATCTTCAAAGATGTTCATTTCAATCCAAATACTAATATGTGGATACACTATGAGGATGAAGCGACATATGTATGTATATCATTCCATCCTTATCATTCCATCTCTATCATGATTGTAAAACTATAACATATGTATTATTAATGTTGTGATTGTTTGTTTGTTTCTCTTTTTCAAATGATAGGAAAATATTCTCAAAGTGCAAGAGAATCATTGTCAAGATCCTAATGCAATTCCCCTTACACAAGAGGAGATCTCAAACTTGGTTTTTAAGAAGAAGTCCGGTATTGTAAAAGGACTTGGCATGAGACCTTCCTCTTCTCTAGTAACCACCGCCTCATCTAATTCCTCGGTGGAGTATATTCAACGGTTAGAAAATGAGATCATTGAGCTCAAAGAGGCAAGAGCTAGGGACCAAGAGGAGCGAGCTAGGGACCAAAAGGCACGAGCTAGGGACCAAGAGGCACGAGCTAAGCAAGAAGAGGTCCAAAAGAATATTCTTAACTTTTTAAGGAGAAATGGTTATGATGACGCTCTTACCTATGGGGGTGATTCAACTTCAAGTTAAAACATGTTTTGGTTAGTACTTTCTTCTAGCAATTGACCCACATTACATGGTGTGACTACTCTTAATGTATTATTAGAAATGTTTCTCCTAACATAATTAATGTTTTTACTTTATGATTTTAATGTAGTATTGGTTTTATATTTGTGCAGATTTCTTATTGGTGGTTTTAAGGAGATTTACTTTTGGCATTACTTGAAGACATATGAGGACATCTTCCGTTTGTTCTAATTATATTATGCTACACTTTTATATTGTTATAAAACATCTTGAGTTATTTTATATGTTGAAAACAATTATTGTATGGAAGGAGTTTGAATTAGATATTTGTTTTATTTTTTACTTGTGGAATGTATGGATCTTTTTTTATAAATGTGTTGTTGAAATAAATGTATTATTCAAATGTGAGGTTTTAGTAATGTAATAACAGGTTACAGGTTAATATCAAAACCATGAAAAAAATAAAAACAGAAAATAAGTTTTAGTGACGATATATTTCGTCACTAAATGTAACAAAATTTTGTAAGAAATAGTTTTAGTGACGAAAATTTTCATCACTATATGTGCATGGATTTTCTTAAAAATAATTTTAGTGACGAACTTTTTCGTCACTATATGCACCCAATAAATAGTTTTAGTGACGAAATTATTCGTCACTAAATATGATTTAATAAACTAAAGTGTTTTTAGTGACGAAATATTTTCGTCACTGAATGGTGTTTTTAGTGAGGAAAACATTTAGTGACGAAATATTTTCGTCTCTAAAAGTAAAAAAAAAAAAAATCAAATCGGACTTTTAATGACGAAATTTTTCGTCACCAAGACTTTTAGTGACGGGGTTTCAGCGACGAAATGAATTTCGTCACTAAAGGTTCTTAGTGACGAAATACTGGAATTTTAGTGACAAATTTTTTCGTCACTGAAAATACTGGAATTTTAGTGACGAATCTTAGTGACGAAATACTAATATTTTATTTTCAATTGATAACCTAGCTAGTTCACTCAAATAGAATTTTATCAATACTAATTTGAACTTGGGCCGTGCCCAAGATTTATAAATTCAAGCCCAATATATAGTAGACTATAGCTTGGTTTGTTTTTTTCAATTATTTGGGTTAGGCCAACTTGGTCTGACCAAATCAATCTCAATCTTTTGAGTTTTGACCAAGTATTCTCTCACTGTTACACAATGTTTGAATTTCTGTCTTGGGCCATTCCTGGTTTAATCAATTAAATGCAGCATTCAATAGTAGATGAGACTTTACGAGTTCACTGATTATTGTACGTAGATCACTGTCAACGAATGAAGCCCAATTTTGGGCTACACTCTCATAACTGTTCTAATGAAATGGAAGGAGCCAATTTAGGCTCAAACCAAAGGCCCGAGAAAACCTTTACTTTTTAAAAAAAAGTTATATATATATGAGATGGAATTCAAACCTTAGTGTTTGCTTCATGGTAATTGCTCTATCTTATTAGTTCAAGGCACCAATTGTTTGTTTGATATATATAAGATATGAATCTAAATCTCTTATTTTATGATAAGAAACTTTACTAGTTGAACTAATTGAAACCTGCAATTAAAATTTAACTAGTGTTAGGTTGCTTTAGAATAATTAGTTTAAACTAATTAACACTGAGCTTTCAAAATTAAAGTTTATTCAGTAACATTAGAATAAATCAATAAAAAGTCAAAGGTTTTATATTTATAATTCTAAAAATCAAATATTTATTACAACGATGATGAAAACTTATGTAGCAAAAGTAGAAGAAGCCAATAAAAAGTCAAAAGACTTTCATGTTATATGTCACTAGTCAGCAATAAACTATGAAATGCAAATGAATATTCCACAAAATATGAACTTCTATGTCTGTTTTATTTATTATACTAAATGAACTTAATAATTATGGTAGTTGTTAATAGACATTTATTATGATTTATTATGATTGTGTATGTGTAATTATCTATTCTATAATTAAATTAAATAGGGTAAAATATAAAAATCACTCATGAGATATGGGCTAATGCAAGACACACTAGACTTTTAAACAATATCTTATTTGCTCACTAAACACAAACGACACTTCACACAATTTGAAAGTCTCCCTTCTCCAAGTATTTTGTTTCATTCTCTCTCTCTACCCACTATACATCATCTATTTGCAACTTAGACATTCCCTCTTGGGTATAATTGTCACAATATATTTGATTTCAAATGTCTTTCTTTTATTTTTTATAATGATAATCAAAAAGATTTTATTGAAGCAGCTGAAGATTTTTTTATGAATAAGATAGGACATTTGGTTTTCAAATGTCATATCCATTTTTCTGGTTGGAAAATGACGTAGGTCATGATACAAAGAGCAACATAAGAGCACTTGCAGCAGTGGAGCTAAATAGCTATATAGCTATTTTAGCTCCACCAAAACACCAAAAAGAAGCATGCAGCAGTGGATAAATCTATATTTTTTTAGCTCATTGCTACAGTGCACATCTATAGATAGATATGCACTGTTCATGAGAGCTATAAAAAAAAAAAAATTATTTTGTGTTCACATTACCTTTTTTATTGTGGTGTTTTTATTGTAGTGAGATGTATTATTTTATTGTGGTAGATATATTATTTTATTGTGGTAGATATATTATTTTATTGTGATGTTTATATTATTTTATTGTGTTGAAAGCTAAAATGGATCCACTGCTGCAGTATGTGTGTAGGTAAAATAGATAAAGTAACTTTTAGTGGAGCAAATTGCTAAATTTTTAACTCCACTGCTGTGGATGCTCTAACTAGCAACCATAAGTTAGTTTTTGGAGGAAATTATATAACACAAATGGTGTTAAGTGTTGTCTGTACTTAGGAAACAAATGTGATATTTTTGAAATAGTGCCTAGCATTAGCCCAAATTTGAAGGATTTTTAATTCATTATGGTATTTTACTCAAGAAAATATGATGAAATAAAAATTTTAAAATAATAGGTATAACCTTGAAATAAGGGTAAAAGGTTAAGTCCCAAATATACAATTCAATACCAATTTTTAATCTTGTTCAAGTGTTTTTATTTTGTTTAGTACAGGTAATGGTTATATTATATATCTTTAATGGAAAAAATTAACAAATATTTTAAGAACACTTGTTAATAAAATATTTTAAATTTTTACTTATTAATAATTATCTTAAAAGACACGCATGAGACTCGTCTTTTAGCTAATTAGCCGTTTTAATTCAAACTTATATTTCGTTGAAAGGCTAACTGTTAACTGTTAATTTGTGTTGCCAGTACTCTGTACTGACTGAACTTTATAGTACGGTCAATCTTTGTGTTGTCTGCATCAACACCATAGATCCAGTTGCACTGACAGCCTTTTCCATCATGAATTTGAAATGATTAATTATGTGAATGGATACTTTATCATCAACTTTTTTAGAGTAGATAATGGGTTTAAAATCATAAAATGCCATTCACTGTTCATCTACAAAGCAGAAGGGGATATACGGACTTCAAAATTTTAACGAAATCTGACTCAGATTAAGCAGGTAATCGAGACTGGTGTTCTTCTTTCTCAAACTCTTCATGAGCCCATTAACAAGAAGGAATTAAGTAGCAAATCTACCTGCTGTCTGTATATGTATTATCATACATTACATGCTATATTTTATGAATGAACTAATGCATAAAAGTTCAAGTTAATGGTCTCGATAGTCTCTAGCTTCTTGGCTCTAATTTTACAGTACTATAGTAGTACATAATAAGTGCAGAAAAGTTGCGTACGGATGTTCAGTCTGGCGTTCATTGTTACCTTATGGACGTCATTCGCCAACTTTTCTCTCTTAAATGCCTCAATAATGTCTAAAGTCTAAACCCACTTCAGTTTTAAAGCTGGCAAAGTAGCCTGTGTAAGAAATACCACAATTGGTAGTATATTTAATTGCACTCATAGATGCTCCAAATTCTTTCCTTTCTATCTCACACACATGAAAACACAAAATATCAATGTAATCTATGAAGTATCACCATTATAAATGCTCAAAAACATAGCAAAACACATAATATTTCGGTTATCTTGCTTCATATGATGTGAATTTGATTCTCGTTATTTGTTTATTCATATTTCCCTTGTATTTGAAAAAAAGGCAACCCTTGGTTTGAAATTTTGGAAAAAAAAAATGCCCACGTTGGAAAATTTAAGCAATTTAAATTAGCAAAAGAAATACAAATGGAATGGCTTTTTATTTTTATATTTATATAAAACTACCAATAAGGAATAATCGCAAACTTAGATCAGCCATGACGAGGAGAATAGGGAAACAAAAGCTTTGGATTGACTTACATATGATTCATCTCTGTACATTGCCTTTACTATATCGGATTCTTTTCTCCTTCATACTCTAGCTAGTCTTGCAAAATGAAGTAAAATAAATAAAAATAAATAAACGTTATAAAATAATATAAAAACTAATCGCTATTTCGATCAACAACCTCGGTGGCACTTGCAACACATCGCATTACATCAACCTGAGCTCGAAGATAAGCAATATAATCCAAGGTTTCTTCAATCAACGATATGTCATCCATATATTCTCCTCCGGGGACAAGACTCTTGAGAATATTTGTTCTCTTTCGAACCAATCTCTTTGCAACAGAGTTGGCACTCAGAACCTTTTGAGACAAAGCAAATTTTCTTACTCTACGGACATGACTACTACAGCTCCTTTTCAAAATCTTCTTGCTTCTAATCCTCCTGCTACAAATCACTGGTGGCATAGTACTTGAAGCTTTCTTTAGGCTTTGAGACTCCGGGCCTAAGATTTGCTCGGCAAGGATTTTGTTTTCATGGTTTCTCGAAGCATTGGCAATGAGGGCACGGCTCCAACAAGTTGTGCCATTTCTAGTAGAAGCCATGGCTAGGTCTGCAGACAACTTTATAGCCTTCTTTCTTTCCATGACGCTCATGCTTTTCTTTGAAGAAAAACCACATCTTTGAAGACCCATTATCCATTTCTTGAGGAATTCTTGCTTTAGTGAGCTTGGATGGCGCATTCTGCACAAACAAAAAACATGTTACTCATAGGAATTTAATCAAAGATTAAGTTTTTCTTCTTTCCATGATGACAAATTCATGCTAGCTAGGGTTGTTTGGAGGAAAAAAAAATTTATTGAATATCAAAAAAAAAAAAAAAAAATGTATACTTACCTTGCTGAAATTCTTTTATCGGATTAGAAGAGAGAAAATCATATGAAGTTTATAAGAGACAAGCTTGGCAGAGTTTAACAGATCCAAGAAAGTTTATGAGAATCAGAGAGAGAGAGAGAGTGGAATGAGAAAGAAGAGAATGTGCGGAAACCCAATTTATGTTCTCAAAGGAGGGGGTGGTGGGCCAATAAGAGAAAGACACAGCACATGCAAGCACATGGTGACAATGGCCCACCACCAAAACCCTAGAGAATATGGAAAAGAAAAATTATAGTATAGTGTAAAGAACAAAGGTCCCCTTAATGTAATGCAAACCTAACATTTGTAAACTTGCTTGAATACAAACAAAAGTCATTAGATGGACATACCTCATGAGTGTGCCAGTGCCCGTGGCCCCTATGTGGAAGTTGGGATGGGAGAGAGAGAAAAGAAAAAGAAAAGAAAAGAAAAGAAAGAAAGAATACTCAAGATTCGTGGGAATTTTGTCATAACTAGTGTTGTATAAATAATATATATGAAAATAAAATTCTAATTTTTTTATAAAAATTTTGGCTCACTCAAATTTTTCATAGATATTATCCATAAATCACTTATTAGGCTATCACTGACACATTTCAACTGTAGCTAATCAAAAACAAGACATCCACAATCACAAGTTTTTCAAAACACATGTTGTGAGAAAAAGCAATCACATATACTTGGAAGTATCTATGTAGTATATCTTGAAAATCCAATTCCCTTTGCACATAATATGAGCTTCCAATCATCAACCAAAAACCCAAAAAAGTATTTGTATTTAAGTGGTGGATTGAGGCATCTTATCCCGTTTCATATACGGAAATTACAAAAACAATCATATTCCATATAGATTAAAAAAAGAGCCTTACAAAAGGAAACTTCAAATCCCCCACCGCATTTATAGCAAGAAAAAAAATTATATACTATCATATATATAAAAACAAAAAGTAACCCTTTTATAATTGTTGAAAAAAAAAAGATTTTAAGATAACTATATATATATAATATAGTGACATTGTCCAGTTCTCCATACACATTTTTACCATTTATATATATATATATATATATATGTATGTATGTATGTATGTATGTATGTATTGAAAAGAGGAAAGTTTAAAATTTTGAAAAATTTCAAGTTAGGAATTTTTAATTGCCATTATTATTATTATTTTTTCTTGAAAAAAGAATTATACTTATTATTGATCGTTGTTTCCATCTTTTGGAACTTTTTTAGTGGGTGTATTCAATATATGAATTTACTCCAACCAACTGAAACTATGTAGATTGGAGGTGCAGAAAGGTCATCTAAAATAGTTAATTGTGGATATATAGGTCTATAAATTCTATATCCCCTTTTTTCAATAAAGAAATGGTTGCCGGCTAACAATATTAGATTGTTGTCTGAGTTGGATAACTGCACTAAGAGAGAATAATAAGAGTAACCCATTAGGCCGGCTGCTCAATTAATTAACTCACAGCTTCAAATTTCAATGATATATATATTTTTAGGGTTTAGGGTTTTGAGTGTCACATATGCATGCTACATTGGAGGAATGAGATTGATCAGAAGGTTGAATTAAAGGGAGAGAGAGAGAGATCAAAAAATTGGCAGGATCCGGAAAACAAGCTGATTCAGTGTGGCCAAATGGGTTATGGGTCCCATAAGATGAGAAATTCTAGTTCAATGGGGCTGCATTGGCTAGTTAAAAAGAGTAAAAAGCTCCCCCACATGGCTTCCACATGGGAGTGGGGAGCTTTTAAATATGACCCTTCTCAATGATCTTCAAAGTACACATCTCCTCCAATAATTATTACATATAATTAAAGAGTTCTTTTTTTTTTTATGTAAAAAAAAAAAAAAAAAAATTAGATACTACAGGAGTTGAATTCATTTCATCGATTTAGAACACTAATTAAGTTTAATACAGACAGAATTGGCTTGCATATCTCTTATTTTAAGGAGCAATAACAAATTTTATCAGTTAAATTAATTGATAAAATTTTGTCTTATAAAAATTATTATGACATATGAATGAAGGAGAGTGAACAATCAAAGAGCCTTCCATAATACTAAATTCAAGGAATCATGGCCGTAGAAAGATGATTGATTATATGGACAAGGTCTCGGTGGGACCAGAAGAGGTGGATATTTATTATATAATCAACTTTATAGGGTTTAATTAGGAGAAAATCTTGTGGGACTAGAGAAGCATGCGTGCCTATTTTCATTCGCTATCTTCTTGGTTTAAGAGATTTCTCTTTCTGTAACTCTTTTTGAATGAGTCGTAGCTAAATTTGTGGCATTGTTCTATCATGTGGACTGGTGGGACCTTATTGTCAACGACTAAAAAATTCGGTTCCCCAGTTCCTTTTTTTTTTCATTAATCTTATGGGAAAGGTGTTGTAATTCACTAATTTGTACAGAAGTGATATACCATTCATATAAACGTCAATTTGTGATTTTTTTAAAAAAATCTATTTTAGTATAAGAATTTCCTTTTTCCTATTTTACACTCATTTTTCAAAATATCCCGCATTAGATTATTTATTTTATATTATATTTTATCAAATATCAAATATTATTTATTTTTTATCTGTTTATCTTTCTTCACACGCAACCATTATCATCCGCCCTCTTTCTTCATCTTTGAGATACATAAAGAAAGAATGAAAAAGTAAATATAAAATGAATAATGTCAACGTAATATGGTATTTTGTTTTATTATACAAGCACTAAGCATTTGTATAAGAGCATCCACATTCATTTTTCTTAATTCTATCCTATTTTACCATTCAAAAAGTCACTTTATCAATTATACAATACAATTTTGTAACACTTCCACATCCAAACTTTTATTTTCCTATCCTACTCATTAAAATATTATTTCTACACAATAAAATAATATATCAAACAATCACCATCATCTACAATACAACACATTATTTATTCTTTCTTTCTATTCCAGAACCACAATCACTACCACGGTTGCAATACACACACCTGACACCATCACCACCACCACCACCAGCGGTGACCCACACCTCAACACCAAAAAAAAAAAAAAAAAACCACACCATGAACACAACAACACCACCGAGACCCTCTCTGTCAACACCAAAAAAAAACCCACAACCAAAACAACACAACCCCCCAAAAAAAAAAAAAAAAAACCCAGACCATCAACACCACCCTCTCCGATCATCAACACCACACAAAAAAAAAAAAAAACACAGCAACCCCTCCACCCAGCACCACCAAAACGACACAACCCACACCGATTTACGCCACCGATTTACCCACCTCCACCCAGCACCACCAAAAAATACACAGCAACCACCACCGATTTACGCCGGCAAACTCAGACTCACGGCGAGCACCCCCTGATTTCGTTCAACCACCCAATCGCCACTCCAAAACCCATTCCAAAAATCCAACCCAATCAATCCAAACCAACACCGATGCATGTCGCCGCCGTCAACCAGAGAGAGAGAAACCAAGCCACGTAGCCGCCGTTAGCCAGGCCGATCTGCCGTGGTGTGGTGGCTCGCCGTGGTGTGGTGTTTATGGGTTTTGGGTCTGAAGACTGAAGAGAGAAGGAACAGATCAGAGAAATAACGGGAGAGAGAGAGAGAGAGAAAGGAGAAAGAAAGAATAGGAATTGTTTAATAAAAAGGAGGAGAGAGAGAGAATTAAATACTACTATTTTCATTTACCATTCAGCTACAGTGTATTCTACATTTAGAATTACACTGTAGCTGAATTGCAAAAAAATTTGCAATTGTTGGGTTTTACCATAATCGATGGAGTGCTGTTTTTGGGCTTCAATTGCAAATTGAGCTTACATTTGCCATATGCCCTATTTAATGTGGATGCTCTAAGTCAATGCAAAATAGAAAAATGGTTCAATTTTACACATCTAAGCCTCAAAATCACTCACATCAGTCAAACTAAAGATGTGTAAATTTATACTAACACTACTTATTTTGCATTTAGTTTTTTATTCTTTATTTGATAAAAAAAGAGGGATGAATGGTGGTTGTTGTGTGTAAATAAATAAAAAAAATTTTAAAAAAATAAAAGAAAAATTAATATATTAATAAAATGTACTATAAAATAAATAATTTAGTGTGAGGTATTTTGAAAAGTGAATATGTAAAATAAAAAAGTAAGCTCTTATGTTAAAATAGAAATTTTTTTGCATGAGTTGATGTGAATGCTCTATGCAAGTGCTCTAGTTCTTGTTTAAAATCTATTTCATTCCTTTTTTTTTTTTTTTGATAGATCATGTCATCCCTTATATGATAATTTTTTTATCGTCAAATAAAAAATAATTAATGAGTATTATTTTAATGTAAGCCAGATTTGATCCTAAATCACTTATCAAATGACAATAAACTTTACCAACTTAACTTAATTTGATAAACTCTCTTTAATTTAATTTCTATTATTAATATGACTCTTTCTAGTCCATTGAAATAAAAATTTATTTAGCAAGCATACTCAATAAAATTTACTTTACCAACTTTTTTTGAGAGACCAAAATAAAATTTCCAAATTTGAAGAACTAAAATTGATCTTAATTATCCCATATTTCGAAGATCAAAAGTATAGTATACCCTATTTTTTTCCATCAAATAATTTAGAAGAAAATTTTGTCTAGCTTAATTAATAAAATATCTTATTATCAGTCAATTTTTTTGTCATCAAATACAACTTATGTCAATTAAGAGTATTAAAAAAAACAATGCTATAGTCATAAACTATTTTCAACATATTTACAAACTATTGATGTGACAAATTCTTACTGGTTCTAATCTAAACTCACCATTAACATAAATTTTTTACTTACCAATAACTACTCATCACATCAACTGTTTGGAAAGAAGTTTGTAAAATATTTTTTGGCTTTAACATTTTCCTTAAAAATAATTATAAGAAAAAAAACAAGATTTCTATTTTTTTATTAAGAAAAAAAGAATAAGAAGATCAAAATGACTTTTTTTTTTTTTCTAATCTTTTCTCCCAATGGGATCAATGGTGAGGATGCATAATATTTATATTTTCAATGACAAAATTTGACAACAAACTTTGTTGTAGCCTAAGGCTAAAATTTCATTTAATATCTTTTTACTAGATGTGAATTTTGACAAATCCACTGTTGGATTATGTTTTATTCTTATATTCTCCATATTTGCAAATTTTTAAAATATCAAAGACCAATAACTATATTATCACTCAAATGTTTAAATTTCAAATTTATGTAGTCTAAAATTATGCATAAAAAATAAATCTATAGATTGAATAGTAAATAAAATCCAATTCACACGAAATTTTATATATGTGTTAAAAGCATGTAATTCAACAATTAGATTTTCAAAATATGTAGTTATGTCAAATTTTTAAGTAGTAGTAGTAACCGTAGTGGTGGGGTGGGTTGTTGCCAGGGTGGTGGGTTTGGTGAGGTTGTGGTTGATTGGTATTAGTGGGTTTATGGGTTTGGGTTTTGTGTGTGTGTGGGTTGTCGGTTTGGGCGTTGTGTGTGGGTATGGGTTTGCTTGGGGTGTCTGGTGGTTTTGCTTGGTGTGTCTGGCACATTGGCACTATGATGTGGTGGTTGTTGGTTGCTTAAGAGAAAAAGGGAGAAAGAGAGGAAGAGGAAGAGAGAGAGAAATAGTAAAAAAATAATAAAAAGGAATATTCAAAATAAAGTAGCAAAAAAATAGAGTTTAGGATGTTGGGTGTGTCGTAAAATAATATGATATAATAAATAAAGTAACTTTTGAAATGATAAAATGAGAATTTCTTTTAGAAACTGAATGCTAATACTCTAAAGAACCTTATTTATATATATATATATATATATATATATATATATATATCCAGCAAGGCAGCAACCAATATTTGGTGGGTCTAAATTATGTAAGAATACAATCACTCCCTCGCATATGTTTACCATCACCTATTATCATTCTCAATGGAATTCCACTGTCACCAGTCAATTTGCATCTTAAGTTTGAATCCTTATATGCATCCCAAAGTTTTCTAACTAATATTATAAACGAGATTGCAAAATGAAATATATCATTAAGTGGTGGAAAATAATAATAATAATCTAGAAATAATAGCTCGTTTGAATGATTTTGTTTTCATTAATTTATCTAATTTCTTATGAACTAATTGTTAAAACTTTATTTTATTTATATACTTTTGTAATTTTACATGCATAATAAATAAAATAAACAAATTAAGCTAATGTATTGGGAATAAGATCATCCAAATGAACATTTAGAACCCAAAAAAGTGTAGCTCCAAACCATATTGAAACTATCTCTTTTAACCCATTAAATAATTTATAAGACTATTCATACGAAGTCAGTAAGTAGTGGATTCTAATTAGTTCAACTGGTATTTTGGTCTAATAATAAAGAGCAATTATAAAAACACAAACGTCATAGATTAAAACTCTCTCTCAAAAACAAATTTCTAAGTCATGTGCGTAAAATTAGATGTGAATTATTTCTTTAACCAATATGAAGTGAATTTTTTTAAAAAAATCTTTTTAATATAAGATAGAAATTTTACTCTAACCTACTCTAAGTATATATGTGTGTGAATGATCCCTCTAAAAACTTGAACCTCGACCCTTACTCTCCACACCTCACAAACACTTATA
Organism: Castanea sativa; assembly: GCF_040712315.1. NCBI lineage: Eukaryota > Viridiplantae > Streptophyta > Magnoliopsida > Fagales > Fagaceae > Castanea > Castanea sativa. The sequence continues at coordinate 83,577,353 of NC_134013.1, read as the reverse complement.
CTTATAAAGTGACCAATATACCAAAAGAGTCCGGTGGTTAAAAGAATCTTTAAATTAGTTTGGAATTAAACATGAGTCCAGTTAATGTGTGTCCTAAGAATACACATTAAGCTATCTATTTTTAGAAACATTTTCTCAAAAATTAAAAAAATTATCAATATTTTTTCAATTCTTAAATTTTTTCTTTTCAAAAATAAAAATTACTATGTACTTATAAGATACACATTCACAAAATCCATTAAATATTTTTCTATGAAACCAATAAAGGAGGGATATGCGGTATATAACAGTTGTGTGAAAGGAGGTAGGACCCTATAAAATTTGTGAGGTCCACGTACTGCAATAAAGTATGACATAATTTAGGGTTAAGGTACAAAGAATTGAGAAGCAAAAATCCAAGCAAAGCAAGTGAGCCAGTCTGCCCCCGTGATTTACGGCTATCCTTGCAAATTGACTTGGTGTCAGTAGCAGCAGTACATGGGAACATGGATTTTATGACTAAAATCCTCGGGTCCACGTCTCCAGTCTCCACGTACCATGCACATCTCAACTGAAAACATTGCATCCCAAATTAACTTAAACCCCACGCGCTTTTAAAATGGGTTCAAGGTTTGCTCCAAACCAGGACAATATCAATGTGTTTTCAAAATGATATTACCTTTTTAACTACCCTCACCCCCCCCCCCCCCAACAAAAAAAAACCTATTCCTAAATCCTAATCGTTGAACAAGAACTGATCCAGACCGACGAGTTGAACTGGTTTTGCATCCATTGAATTGTAAAATAAGGTTGTTCACAATGGATGGGAAGATGGTCTGAAATTTCGATGTCAACCAGAATGGTATTTGACAATGTTTCTTTAAAAGTTTCATTATTTAGAACATCTACATCGATGAAACTAAAAATTTTAACATTTAACACCTTAAAAAACTAATTTATCTATTTTAAGTTTTCACACACAATTTCATAACACATCCTATATCAATTTTCTTATTTTTTACATCAACCAAACACAATTATTATTTTTTTATTAATTTCTTTCTCACTTCTGCTCTCTTCCTCTTTGCCACGAAACCCAACTAAATGATAAAATATTTTTTTAATACCTTCTTGCTACAATGAGTTGCTAGTCTTGACAATTCACTGTAGCAAGAAGGCAAAAAAATTACCTTTGGCATCATTGATGCTAGGCACAAAATTGGAGTTCGAGGTGGTAAAATAGCTTACTACAACCAATATTGATGCTCTTAATTTGTGATCTTTAGCCCAGATTCTCAATATCTCAGATCTTCATTTTCCTTAGCCTAGTTGAATGTTTCCTCCTTAATCTTCGTTTGTCGAAGGTGAATACTCCCAGTTAGGTCTCAAGTCTCAAATCTTATCATGTTTAGTTTTGATATTCAGATTTTAGATTTTCATATGTGGGAGATTTTATGTTTTTAATCTTTGATTTTTTTGGGGATATTTTGCAGATTTGTGGTGGTTGTTTCAGATCTCTCTCTCTCTCTCTCTCTCTCTCTCTCTCTCTCTCTCTCTCTCTCTCATGTGACAGTGCTAAGTGGCAATTGACAACCATGTCAACGATAAATCGCCTTGATCTTACTAGAATGTTGTTAAGTTTTAGACCCCTTAACACAATATGTTTAACATAATATTAAGCCAAGTTGATTAACAAGTTTGTTAATTTAAAACTAGATTAAACCAATACATGTAAAATAAATATAATGCGGAAATATGAAGAACACAAAGATCTGATGACACAGGAAAATCAAACCAGCAAAAAACCTAGGGAGGATTTAACCTAGCTATCCTCAAGGTAAAACCGATCCACTATGAAAAAATTGAAATTTGTACAATAAAACTTAGACCACTGACATCTTATTGCTACATTGAGTAGAAAACTTACTACCACGACCACGTGACAGCTCCGAGTCCACGAACTATTTCTTTCCTTTGATCCATTGCAACCACAAGTTTCCTTACTTGTGACGTTGAGACTCTATTCAAAGATTTCAAATTTTCTTTAAGTTCTTTAAGCAGCAACTAAAGTGATTACTAAGTTTTTGACATCAATCTTGATTGTGATAACCTTAAGTGTGTATGAAGGTAAACACCTCTAAATCTCACAAGAGATTCACCACACAGCACATCAAAAGCCTATGAAACGTAGTTTGGGTTTTTCTTTTTATATGTGAAGTAAAATATAAAACCCTCCATGTCAAATGGGCTTAGACTGAGTTGGAAATTCTGCAGAAAAAAAATCTACATATGGTTCGATCAATCGAGTCTAATTTTCGATCGATCGAGCCTTGCAGATTTAGTCCAATAAATTCTGCAGTCACTCGATTCCAACTTTACAATAAAACATACTTTGAGCAAGCCTAAAACTAGACTCTATGTTTTGATCATGGTTTGCCAACACATTACACATTGAAGTTCTAATACATTAGTCCCTAAGGTCTTGGAACCTAACAAAAGTCAATCTAACAGTGATTATGGTGGTTGGCATTTGTAGGATTTCGACGATGCTTGTGTAACTAAAAAAACCCTCTCTAAATCAGCTGCACCAGTCAATAAACAACCGTATATCCTACTATTAATTCTATTATAATTACAAAAATATGGAGGAAGATATATAATTTATGTGAAAACTAACATGTGTAAGGTTGAAATTTGGTGACAAACTTTCTAACCATCTTGGATTGGCTTGCAAGTCAATAACCAATATTATTGCATATTTATAAACCTTTTCATTTTATTAACATGATTTATTGGGGGTCCTTTGGGGACATCTGGATGGTGAGCTCAATTAAAGTCTCAAATTTATGAAATATTTTTAATTTGAAGCATATGTCTATCTTGGTTATTCATTTATGTTATTCAGGCTAATTAATAACAGTAGAAAGATGAGAAATTATTGATTGAAGTCAACATTTCACCTGAGGCTTGTTCATGTATCAATTTGGTAGCCATTGATTTAACATACAAGGTAGATAAAGAAAGAATTAGCAAAAAAAAAAAAAAAGTAGAGAGAGAAAGATTCTAGTGAGAAACTAACTTCTTGAAAATCAAAACTAGTTACCTAGGTGAAATATAAAGTCTAATCAATGGTGTCCACAGTTACATAAATTTAAGCTTTAGTTGTCCAAATTAAACCCTTGGGACCTAATATAAAACAAGGTATAAAGTCTAGGTTTTTTATGTAATTCTCCCTACATTAATTGTACATGTAAGCATTCTAAATAAATTGAAGATTCTCTATTTTTTTTTCTTCCGTCATTAATTAAACCGTTATATTCGTTGCTTTTCTTCTCAATAAAATGCAATGATTTGTTTTAGAAGAAATATGAAATGATTTATAGCTAGCATATGATCTCTTCTTTGTTTTCATCTTACATCTAAGAGATAATTATTTGAACATTTCTTAACAACATTAGCTTGTTCTACATGATTATTTGTGCTTTTTTTTTTTTTTTTTCTTTTTATGACAAACGAAGTTGAATCTTTACTTATGAACGTGCATGTTTTGCATTTTGTAAATTTTAAATTTTGGCCATAATTTTAGGACAAAACTTAGATGCAATTTCTTAATTAATATACCTTTCAGTTCCCTAATTAGATTCAATTTTATAGTTTATTGGTCAATAATGTGTCAATGATGTGGTTTATTGGTAAATACAGTACAATCATGTGATTTATTGATCAATACCGCTTCCTTGTAAGTAGTTACAACTATAAGTCAAACAATTGAATTGGATTAGAAATCTAAAGTACAACACATAAGAAATTATATTTAAAGATTTTTCCTAGTTCCTACTAGGTTTAGATATTTTCATTTTGCATTAACAGTAACTTAGATATTTATACTTAGTTTCAATTAATTAATCTATATATATATATATACACACACACACACTACACTTTGTTCAGGGGTTCAAGTGAAGCCCTTGACTTCAAATATATATATATATATATATATATATATATATTTAATAGATTTTTTTATTAGTTTAATGCATTAATTTTTCTTAAAAATATTTTTGCACACCCTAACTAAAATCTTATACACCCCTATTACAAGCATTTCTGACTCTAATAGAAAAAGTAAATGTTTGTGAATTGTAAGTGTCACTCTTTATTATAAATTTAAATTATATGTGTATGAGTGTCCCTAATATTGATTGTGTGCATTGCTTTTTGTTATAATGTTATTTGTGTAAATAATGATGTGTGTGAATGTTTAAGTGTACAATATAAATATAATATAACTTTATATAATTAAATAATTGGGAAATAGAGAGGGTTTGTTACATGAGTGTGTATAGTTATCATATTACAATAAATTTTTGTCACAAAGTTAGAAAAATTCAAGAAAAAAAATTGTAAAGTTAGTGATTATTCAAGCATTTAATTGGTTAAGTAGACACATAGTGAATTATTTTATTTATGAATAAGTATGATTGTGTGCGTCAATAATTAATATAGAGCCAATGAGTTTAGTTTAATCATTTAGTTTAAAATATTTTTATAAAAACAATGACAAATATATAATAACAACTACTTAAAAAAAATTTAGACGAACTTAAAAGAATAAATTTCATGTAATAATTCAAAATTTGAAAACTTGTAGAAGGAAATTGTAAAAATTCATGTTTTTTTTTTGTCGATAACTCGATATATTTAAGTTCTCTTTTAATTAAAAACTTTTTAATTTAAATTTCTTAATGATCCCCTAAACAAAATTCTTGATACCACCCCTCTATATATATATATATGTGAAATTATTAATAATGATATTCTTTGTCTTATAGTTGTATACAAACTTCTTCTCTTCATTTATTTATTTATTTTATTTTTAAAGAAAAATTTGTCCTTAAAAGGACAAATTTTTTATACATCTATTATCTTTCAACTTCTTTATAACTCTTTTTTTCTTGCTCTTATTAGCATGTTTACTTACAAGTTACAACTCCTAAAAGTTTTATTTCTTTCCAATAACTATACCTTTATTCAATAAACAAAAGAAATTTGAGGAAAAAATCATTCAAGCGCACACTCTGAAACTACAATTTTTTAGATTTGTTAAGGACGTGATTAAATTAACCAACACACTACATTTTTTAATTTAATTCTTTTCAAAAATACAATACTTTTATGACAAAAATATCACTTTGGTCTCTACATTTTAAAGTCAATGTTAATTTAGTCTATACATTTTAGTAAAAGTCAATATTTCCTATTATTTTCAATTTACCATCAATTTTCATTATTAAATTGACAATAAAAACTAAATAAACTATAAATTAAAAAGATCGAATTAATTATTACTAAAATATAAAAACTAAATTAACAATAAAACATAGAGTCCAGAATTTCGGCTATTTTTATTGGACTTCAATAGGACCACATGGCCTAGGTTTTAGCCTCTTAATAAATAATTAAAAGGCTTAGCTATTTCTAGGGTACAAGTACAGGAGGAGTGTATCCACGCGTCTTTGGAGTTTGGAGAGTAAAGATTGAACAATGGACAGCACATACGATTTTGACAAAGCACGAGCACAGCAGAAGAAATATATAAGATTGTGAGAGTAGAGGCGCTGCAATTAAGCAAAGCCGCACGCACACACAAACACACGCATGTGCACACATGGATGGGACCCACACTGTCCTAACAAAGGTTTACAGCCCCTACAAAGCTTGAATGATGCGGGTTACCCCCCAAAAACACTGCCTTTCCTAGGTCCAAAAGTAGAATTCTAGCCCTCGTTGTCAAACAAACCTACCCTTCTCGTTGCTTCGTTTTTCAATTTTCAAGGACTTACATTTGAGTTACAAAAGTATTATTTTTTTGGGTTCAGGGTACACAGTAAATTATTTATTTTTTAAAATATTTTATAGAAAATTAAAAAAATTATAAAACTTTTTCACCTCTGGATAAAGTTTTTTTTCAAAAATATTTTAGTAAAATCTTTATTTTTTTGTGAGAAAAAACTGGCATTTATCGCTGAGTGGTCTTTATAAGTAAGTTAAATTGTGAGGCTTATTGATAACACTATTTTTTTTTTCTCTTTTTTAATTAGTCCACCTTTTTACTAATTTTTTTCCTCTTTTTTTAATAAAATATTATTTTTTAACTCTACAATCATCACTTTTTTATTATAAAAAAAGACACATATATTAAACATACAATCATATTTTTTCACATTTTAAAAAACGAGAAAAGTCTCTTTTGTGAACGGTCTCCCACTTACTTTGCATAGTGGGTGGCGTTGATCTTGTTGGCTATTCGAGCAATGAGGGTCCTTTGAATAGCCTTCTTTAATAATACGCATTGAACTATATATATATATATATATATATATATATATATAAAATTTGAAATATGGTGCCAAATAAATTTTTTATATTATTAATACTTCAAACAAATATTTTCAAAACATTTTTGAAATCACAATTTTTACATCATTTTGATCACCGATACTTAAACACTGTTATCAAACAGCCCTAAACATTGCTTATTAATTTATGGCTTTATTAAGCTCCTTCATGTTTACTTTCAATTTTAAACTATGCTTGATTGAGTGGTTTCTACTTGCTATACCTATTTAAATTTTGTTTGGATAGGACGATGAAAAAGCGGAATGATATAAAATATTGAGATGATAAAAAAAAAATTGAGAGGATAGAAAATATGTATACTTTTCATCATATATAGAATGATAAAGAGTAAATTATTATTATCCCTTATTAGGGTATTACTAAAGTAGAAGAATGAAAAAGTGGGCATTGTTTAGTGTTTTTTTTTTCTCAATGTGACTTTCTCTCCCTTTTTTCCACCCATTTTATTTCTTCTCTTTTTCCACCCTAAACTAAACGTAATGTTAATTATTGTTGCTTGACATGCTTTCTGTTTCTTGCATAACCTTGACAATTGAGGAACTTGCATATGAAAGAAAGAGAGGGATAGTGTACTAAAACCCAGAAGAATCTTATGGCTGGGTAGTTTTGGTGATTTAATGCACTTAAAAGCATAGGATTCCCATGAAAGATTTTGATTTATATGCTTTGCTTGCTAGTACAAAGATGAAAGTTGTTATGCCTCACAAGTCACATCTCCAAAGGTTGACAACTTTCCACTTCGGGTTTTGTGTAAACTATAAGATACAAAAGCAAATTGAGTGTTAATCTCAATTGAGTTATGTATTCGTCATCTGATTTTATTTACTCCAGTTATATAATTTTTTAAATTCTCAATTTTATGTAGAATTGTACATTTATATATTTTATTTTTTTAACTAAATAAAATTATAAAAAAAAATGCATGGCTAATTGACTATCCCAAATGCAAACTAATTCATTAGATTATTATTTGTCTAAATGCTTGCTCCACAAGATACATTATTAATAAAATTGATGTTGTTAATTTAGCTATGAAAATATATATTTTTTCTATATATATATTTATGATAAACATTTTCCAATGGAGAGAGAACAATGACATACATGAGTACACTTAACGTACAGATAGGTTAGGCATGTTAATTCTTCTCCAAAAAAAAGAAAAAAAGAAAAAAAAGCCAGGGTCAATGAACAAAAGAAATAGCTTCTAATACAAATCAGTATCACCAAAGTCCATTATAATAAAACATCATTAGCCATGTGAACTAATTAATTAACAGCATAGCCATATATATGTAGTCAATATATTACGTAGTTTTGTTCATTGTACGAACTTTACAGCTAGAATTCCAATAAGGATTCATTTGATTAGAAATATATATATATATGATATATGATACCCTTAAATCAAGGACTTTGGTCGCTTCTAGCGCACTCTTGGAACACCCTCTTCTTCTTCAAGCAATTAAAAATTTAGAAGTCCTCGTCACTTTTAGAGCATTCACACCAGCGAATGCAAAATACAAAATGTGTCCAATTGTGTATATTTAACCTCCAAAATTTTTCAAAATTCTTCCACATCAATTGGTTTAAAGTTATGTAAATTTACATAATTGCTATAGTAACCATGTATATTTACACGATTACTATCGTTGTGTATTTCATTATTTTATATTTTTTTTGTCTCACCTCTCTTCTTTCTCCATCTGACTACTCTTTCTCGCTCTCCCTCTTCCTCTAAATCGAACAGAACTGATCGACCACCCACCACTGTCCAAGCACCACCGCAATAGCAGCACCCACCACGGCAACCTAGCACCACCCACCATCACCACTGCAACCCATCACAACAACTTATAATTAAACACAACATTGACCTAAAATCAACCCAAAATAAACAAAGATGCAAACCAAATTCAAAGGAAAATCACAATAGAATCTTTGTCTCAACCCAAAAAACCTGTTTCACCTCAACCTAAAAACCCATGTTTGGGTCAAGGGTGAGATCAAGCGATAAAAGCTTTCAACCTAAAAAAACCTATGATTTCGTGTTGTTGCTGATCAGATTGAAAGAGAGAAATGTTGGGGTCTTGGCTGCGTTAGATCAAGAAAAAAGGTAAAGGATAGTGGTGGGTTGATGGTTGAGAGAAAGGGAGGATGAGGATGGCTATGCAAAAGAGTAGAGAGGAGCGAGATGTTTGAGATGAGGGAGCTGAGAGATGAGTGGATGAAGAGAGGAGAGAGACCATTGAAATGAGAGAAGGAGAGAATAGAGAGAATGGAGAAAACAAGAGACCTGAGGGATGAGAGAGAAACAGAGAAATTAAAGGTAAAAAAACATTTTAAAAATGATTATTTAATTAAAATGAAGCGTTAAATAAACATTCTGATGTGTTTTGTAAAAGTAATTGTATAAAATTAAAAAAAAAAGGTTCTTAGTGGAAAATAGACAAAAAAATTTAGACAAATTGATGTGGATACTCTTTGGCGAGAGAGGAAAAAAAAAAAAAATTTGACTAAAGTAAATTAATTAATCAAAATGGCACAACTGATTTAGCATATATTCAAATGTAAGAGATGGCAATCCTAGCCAAAAATAAAATAAAAATGCAAGAAATGACATGTATTCAATAAATTAGTTCACTATAACTTGTAAGTGTTAGCTCAACTGGCACCTCGCCTTCTTATAAGTACTGGGTGGAGAATGGGGACTTAGACTCATTGAGTTTGTGTGTAACTTATAAATAATAATAATAAAACTGCCCAGCTGAAAAATATATTGGTGATATTTGGATATTTGGGTAAATGTAAGTAATTTGTGGGTGTTTCTATTTGATAACTTATTTTGAGTAATTTTTTTATCTTTAACTTTTATTTAATTTAAGTGATATTTTTGGAAATATTATCATTCATTGTGTACAAAAAGAAATTAAACCATCAAAACTCGATTGCACCCTCATGTGGGTGCAATCGAGTTTTGATGGTTTAATTTCTTTTTTTATTCAGCAAGAAAGCACATATAAAGTAGCAATGTAATATCCATCAACAACATGTTGTGATATAGATGACTGAGAAATAATGGTTGAACTTGCTTACCAATTTCTTTATTGCGTTTATCAGTTTATGTCTGCCTGAGATGTGGCTATCACATAATTTCATTTTAATGTAAATTTCTGAGAGGCCAAATGGAATTTGTAACAATATATCCTAAGTCATTTTTTGTATTCTAACATTTTCCTAGTCTCTCTTTAGTTTGTCTTGTCAGTTTTCACCCATAAGGCTTTGAATGGTGTTTTTCAATTGAAAAATTGCATAATACGGCAAGATAGCTTATAATGGTAATAATTCTCCTTTAGAGTTGAATTTAGAGGCGCAAGCATGTTTGGAAGTTTTTAAATATCTCTTTGTAAGGCTATACGATCCTCTTAATAAGTTTGATGCCATTTTTTCTTAATATTAAGCAATCTTATTAGTGTCTTTAACTGATGATAATTAAAGAGCAATTTTTATAGAAGGCGCATCATAAATTCTAACCATATCATATTTATCAACAAAATGAAAGTTCATTGTATTCAATGTAGAAAGGACACAAGGTTGCTGCCAGAAAATTAACCCAATGCCATGGTGTTTTTGTTCTAATAATATTTATGTGATTAAATTCATCATTTCTTAGAAACTTAAATTTTTTGAAAATTGATGCAACAAAGGTATTAAAGAAAATGGTTATACACACACACACACAAACATATTTAACGCTCATATTTTACTATCATCAATGAAATAATAATAATCAAATCAAAACAACATAGTTTTATGTTTGTTTTGTTTTGTTTAAAAAGAGAACCAAATCGAAATTTGACCTGAATGAATTAGAATTGGCCAAATGATCTAGAATTGACCACAATTTAAACTGAGGTGGAATAAGCGCGTTTCTTGTTCCGATTTGCTTACCAGTATGGTATTTTCTAGCTCTTCTAACCTAAACAAAACGGAATCCACAACAATAGTCCTAAAATTCGAACACTATCTATGTTCTGCCTTCCATTTAAAAAAAGTTAAATATTCCACATGTTGGACTGCTTTTACTAAGGAAGATCCTAGGCCCAGGTGTGGGGAGTGTTTAAAATAATGGTTAAGTGATTACAATAAATTCATATAATTTCCTAAAGGTTTAAGTGCTTTTTGGACAAATTTGGTAATTTACCAATTTTCTCATGCTAATCTTTTGATTTAGTAAATCTAAGGTCTTTGAAATATATTTCTAGAAAGGAGTTTGACAATTGATGCTTGCCCCTCGCTCATGGGTTAAAGGGCACCCCTATCCATCAAATTAAGGTGGGTAGCTCTCAATATCATATTGATTAAAATATGTAGGAGTGGGGGGTCTCGACTTTCAAAAGCCCACGGATCAATGGAAATTTCACATGAGCTAGTATAATTCATTTACTATGAGTATTTTTTATTTATTATTATCTCTCTTTCAACTTATTTCTCTAATGTACAAAATTTTGGAATTAATTTCAAGTTTTTGGTTCTAAGCCCCATGTAGGGACACAATTTAATACCCAGACCCAAAAGAGGAAAGGGAATAGGCCCAAAGAGCCCAATATAATGAATTTATAGAGAGTGGGTTGGAAATCTTGGTTCTGATGAGTTTAGATAACAATCACAGTGGGCCAAGATGACAATAAAGTAAAGATGAAACAATTTTATATAAGGAAAATCATCATTGGACCCAATCCAAGGAGGCTAATTCTTCTATTTATCTCACTTAGGGACAAACTACAAATATTGTTCTTCAGTCTACAATGTTTTTTTTTTTCTCCTTTTCTCCGATCCCCATCCTCTAGGTCCTTTCTCCATTTTATACTATCTTCCCCCTCTATCTCTACCCTCCACGTGTAAATTAGACTGCTGGTATTTATCCTTGTCCCATCAGCACCATCCTGAAGTTTTTGGGAGTAGCTGTAAAGCTGAAAATTGCTGCTCAGGTATCACTTCCTCATTAATGCAGCTAGAGAGTTAGCTATAAAGCATTCAATGCGGTAGTAGCAGTTTTCTCTTAGATATTTCATAGCTTTTCTTTGTCCTATTCTGTCACAATGTATACACTTATCAATAGAAGCTCCTGGAACATTGCTTCTAAGGGGACAGACCACACCTTCTAACCTCTGACACACCCAGCCGAGGAGGCATCTCTCCTCGGCCCCCTCCTCGGACCATTGTAACTAAACCCTGTTCTCTGTTTATCAATGCTGATCTCTATAACAACATCTTCCCCGTCCTCGGACAATTGGGCGTCCTCGGACAATTGGGCATCCTCGAACCGGGCCCCCGGCCGAGTATACACTATTAGGCCTATCCTCCCTACATCCCACATCCCACATCCCTTTCCATTACTATCCATCCATCTACAACTAAAAAAAAAAAATTCACTTATTTATAGTTACAATTATACCTTTTCACAATTTTATTTATACAAAATAATTCAATTAAAATAAACTCATTCAAACACAATCTACTTTTGCTTTATAATATAAAGGATCAACTATTTTATTTTTCATTTTTTTTTTATAGGAAAGGATCAACTTGAAATGAGAGCAATTCATTATAAAACATGTGAGAGGGGAAACAATTTGGTCGTACGTGTAAAAATTGATAACAAGGGAAGAAATTAAAGACTTACTTCCAGCCATGATTGTTCAAGTATTATATATATATATATATATATATATATATATATATATATATATATATATATATATATCACTTTCTCTTTGAATTTATTTAGACTTTAGAGTGAAGTGTTCTAGTTTATTCCTCAAATCGTTTAATGGAACCTAGACTTGTTTAATTAAACTAAGCTAGAGACTCAATTTTTTTAAGATTGGCTAAAGGCACCCATTAACATGACCTTTTATTTATGAGAAATGTTAATTGATGCACTAAGAATATTGGTTTAGGAGCTATTTTTAGAAACATTTTATTAGGAGAATAATAAAATAATAAATGTTGTTGACAACTTTTTATACTTTCCATAAAAGTAGTGTCAAAACTTTTCTATTATGGTTTATTAGCAATTGTCCTAAAAACATCTGTTAATATGACCATTCCTTTATGAGAAAATGTTAACCAATGCGCTAAGAGTATTGGTTTAGCAGCTATTTTTAGAAATATTTTATTGGAAGAATAATAAAATAATAAATGTTATTGACAGCTTTTTATATTTCTCATAAAAATAGTGTCAAAACTTTTCTATTATGATTTATTGACAATTGTCCTAAAGACACCCGCTAATATGACTCTTTCTTTATGAGAAATGTTAATCATTGCTCCTCTAAAGGCATTGGTTTAGGAGCTATTTTTAGAAATATTTTATTGGGAGAATAATAAAACAATAAATATTATTGGTAGTTTTTTTATATTTTCCATAAAAGTTGTGTCAAAACTTTCTTATTATGATTTATTAATGATTGTCCTAAAGGCACCGGTTAACATCACTCTTCTTTTATATTGTTTTTCATCAAAGAGTTATTGCTTGTTCGTACTATGTAATAGATGCATTATGTGATTTTTCATAACATAGCCCTTTGTCATTAAAGTCTTTAATAGGCTCAATAGTTATATTTATTTATGATCCATTATATAAATCAGTTAAAATATAAAATAAATCCTCTCTATATATAAATGAATAAATAAATAAATGGTCACATCTTCCTATATTGTCTATAATAATTTGGCAGTCGTAATTTACTTATCAAAGTGACTATAAAATGGAATTGGAATGACATGTATGTCAAAAGTTTGTCACGAGTAGTATACTAATTCTAGGCAATAAACGTGAGATCCACTCCACACTGACTCGGCATTGTTTGGATATAATTGAGGTGTTTTGGTTCTGATAGATTCTATTATTAAGCGCATCTTATCTATTTCAATGGACATTGTTCCATCATTATAGTTTAGTAATAAACAGAGAGGTGTGGATGTCATATTCACTGTGAGGAGAGAGGACCACCATCAAATCATCAATTAGAATTGACTCGTGTCTTGAAGTGCCATGCTTACGCATGGGGGAAGATAGTTTAAAGTGCTTTTAGAGTTTTGACTTTATGAACTGGAAGGACCAAAACTCAAAACTTTAGGGGGAAAAAAATTTTATGTGTCTTTTTTTGCATCCACCATGATGTGAGATCGATACACTGAAAGAATCAACGAATTTTGAAGGAATCAAACATTAATATCATTCAATTACAAGATCCCTAATTGTTTTTCTCTTTAGTTAATCACAAAAGGATAGAAAAAAAATAACTAATAACTGGAAATGCTATTATAAGGCCTTCTCTAGACTTATAAAATCAGTGGTTTGAGTTTCATCTTCCAAACTAAGGTAAATGATACTATTTATATCACTGTTACCCTAACTAATGCATTCTTTGATTTGTAGAAATAAAACACATAATTAAAATTAGTATAAAAAAGCCTATCTTCAGTTTAAATTTTGTGGTTTTGATTTTTGCATGATTGAATTAGATTATTTCAAACGGAGGGATGAATTAATAGATGGTGATGCAACTTTATTAGTTGAAAGAGATTGTAGCATTTGATCGGATTGAAGAAAAGAACAAGGAAATTAAGTTCGTAAAACCAAGGACTCTCATGAAGAGCTTCATTAATTACTTGCAACTTTATTCAAATAATTTCACATTTTTAGTGAAATTGAAAGAAGAAGAGTTATCACCGCACATTCTTGGTGCGATGGTCACTTCATAAGTATAAGTGCTTGTGGGGTGTGGGGAGCAAGGACCAAAGTTCAAGTCTTCAGGAGGGAGCTTCACACACATATACACTTGGATTAGGCTAGAATAGAATTCTATCTTGTATAAAAAAAAAAAAAGAAAAAAAAAAGAAAAAGAAAGAAGAAGAGTTGATAAATGCATGTATAATTCCAAAGCAAATGAATACCCTAAAATAATTTCAGTTGTCAAAATTAAACCATGCGTTCTAAAATGAAGTAAATACTAGATGATCGAGTTCTTAAAAAACTTAGAACATTGAGATCACTAAAAAACAAGTGAAAAACTTAGAACATAATCAATTTAATTAGGGGGTCAGTATTAATTGTTACATTCTTAACATGCACATGGGAAAGGACTTAAAGGGGGAACATAATTGAAGCTAATTAGACACTTGAACCAAAAATCATCTCAATATTTTGGCCGACATACCCTAATTAACTGCTGGATCTTATCTTTGGGGTAATGTTTGATTGGTGAGTAATGGTTGATAATGTCACATTACCAGCCAGTACTTAACCCATCATGTTTTCTTTTGGGTCATGTCTTTAATACAAATGGGTTAGAACAGCAGCCATCAATCAAATCCATAACAACGCCATTTGTGTCATATTCCACCTCTAACAATTAATGGAGTTGATTCAATTGCTTTCATTTCTTGACATTTTAATTTATGTAAAGAATGTCCTTGTGTGTGTGTGTCTGCACAAGCATATTACATTGCATAGTAAATGAAAGTAATTAGTAATACAACAACAAATTAAGAAAAGAAAGTAAGGCCTAATTTGCTGCACCTCAGCTATTTCAAATTGTCTTAGGCATAAATTTATGCTAAATAGTATTGATGTTTATTATGGTAGGGACAAAACTTTTTTAAACCTATAAACCGGAATCCCCTTTCATATGACCATTTAAAAACTTTTTATACATTAAATTTTATTACTTATTAAAATATTTAAACAAAAACAATTGTGTTCGAGAATTTATTTATTTATTTTATCTTAAGGTAATTAAACTTTGTTCATTACAAAGTCTTAGTTATATTTGATCAAAAAAAAAAAAAAGTCTTAGTTATAAAATTAGTAATAATTTTTTTTTCCTAATCCCATAAAACCAAAAACCTCTTGCCATCAACAATAAGAAAAATATATTAAATGTGAAGTATATTAAAGGAAGAAAAAAAAAATCCATCAAGATTCCCAACTTGATCTTTTCGTTTCATTCATCTTCTACCACCAAGCTCATTAGACAACAAGAGAAAAAAAGCGAGGGTAAAATCTTAGCATTTATTTGCACATACAACGTAAAATACAAAATATTACAAGAAGGTAAATTTTAAACCAAATAACTGCATGCAATATCCCTCAGCCTTTCCACCACATCTCTAATTACAAGAATGGATTCTGAAGTTGGGAAATTCTTGATGAATTGTTTCTGTCTCCTTAGACCCCATATAAAGTGGAAATATTCTTGAGAATATTCACCTTAACTTGTAGTGAGAGAATGTAATTTGCAATCCTTGGAAACAAGGTTTCCAGATCCATTTCATTGCTGCAGCCTGGAATGGTCTTCTGGAGCTGCCTAAGCTTTCTTTGAATGGAAGTGTTTACAGCCGTACTGTTTTTGACCAAAGAAAGTCTCAGCCTTTTCTTCTGTCGTCTCATACGCATGGCCCCTCTTCTCCACGGAGTAGAACTTCTTGTTCTCATTCTGACTGTGTGTGTGCGTGTAAGAGAGAGAGAGAGAGAGATAATTTGATCAAATCAAAGAGTCAAGGTGTGTGTTTATATAGGCAAACATTAAAAAGACCCTACATCTCTCACACGTGTGTGAGTATGCATGTGTGTGAGAGAGAGAGAGAGAGGGGTTCATAATAATGGATTGGATTATTACTATTGTTTTCGATTGATAAACGAAATCTATGAAGACTGTATAATACATAACCTAATCTGGATTCTAGCTAATATCAAAATATCAAAGATTTTTTTTATACATGCATGAATTATTATCCAATTTTCTCTTCCACCATTTCCAATTCAATGAGGAAATGTTTTGTCTTGAACGTACAAGGATTTTTTTGTGGTAAGATCC
The DNA here is from genome assembly GCF_040712315.1 of Castanea sativa. Lineage (NCBI taxonomy): Eukaryota > Viridiplantae > Streptophyta > Magnoliopsida > Fagales > Fagaceae > Castanea > Castanea sativa. Next base: position 83,561,067 of record NC_134013.1, on the reverse strand, counting down.
TTAATGATCTTGGAATTCATATTATAGTGGTGGGACAGATTGACCTTTGGTCTTAACATGATGTCACGTTCTCGGTTTTCCATGCCTAAATTTGTGCTGATGGGAGGAAAGGAAATTGAATTCATCTTGATTATGACCTTGTTTATTGTACACACTTGAAAAAATCACTAGAATTGTGATTTGAAGTTACAATTTTAGAGTAAAAGTCATGATTACAAATCACAATTTTTATATGTAAATGTGTAACAATTTTTATCCATAGATGGCCATGCCTCCCTTTGTTAGTGCTCAAAGGTATAGTGTATTTTTCTCTCACGAAAATAAGTTACACGGTGTGTATTTAGGACTAGTTTATAAGTTAATTTTTTTTTTAGCTTCTATACACCGTTTTTTAAAACATTTTTTTCCTTATATTTTTTCACTATTTCAAAATATAGTAAAATTTTAGCATAAAATTTTCAACAAAAAGCTATCATTCCCAAAGGAGAGATTGTCTCAAAATGAAAGTGAAATAGAATACAATTGAGATTGTATTTTATTTTATTTTTTAAATTTAACCGTATAAACATGTAATTTAAAAAAAATGAAAATTGATATATATATATATATATATAATATATATGTTACATTTAATCAGAATCATTAATGAATTCTTTTCATAACGATAGAACCCCTTTTCCATACAATTTATTCCTTTCGATATCACCATACAAGAGTTCACACGTTTTTCATGTTAAAACTTAAAAGCGTGAAAAGTGACAAAACAGCTTAAGTTGTTGGAAAAAGAAATCCAACCTATCGACCAATCATACATTCAATTAAAGGGAGAGAAGTGTTCCAGGTAAAACGCGAAAAGAACAGTTCTTGAACGAGTACAGAACCAATATATATATGGCCATAGATGAAACCCCAATACATAGGCCTGAAAATTTTAGCTGGCTAGCTAGGTCTTGCTTTGGAAAAGCCCAGCATACATGGAGGATAATTGCGTTTCACAATTTGAATCTGTACCACGCATTAATTAACCCATAGAGGGTCTTTTATGGTTCCATTTATTGTTCTTGTACCCATACAGGTGCCTGTCCATATTTTGTAAATCACTTCGTACAATGCTAAGCAAGGAAGGAGACACCATGGTTTTACCATCCTCAACAACTGCATTGTGACTTCCTTCTCAACCATTCAATTGCAAGACGTCAATTAACATTTAGCAAAATAGACCGTATGACTGATAAAAAATAATAACAATATTTGTTGCACACAAGGAATTATACACATTTTTGCACACTTCATTTTTTTTTTTTTTTTTAATTATTGAAACTGTGATTTGGAGTCACAATTTTAAAGTTTAACATTTCCAATTTAAAATTTTAAATCATGATTTCATTTTAAAAATAAGACGGTGTAACAATTTGTGTATAATAAAAGCAAAAAAAAAAAAAAAATTTTTTTTTATTGGACAATACCAACTTCTATCCATCAAACTTACTCATAACAATTCTCACTACCCAATTACTTACCTAGCTTAAAGTTCAAAACCTTCTTGATTTCATTAATGGTTCTAACCCATGCCCTTGGTCCACAATTTGTGTCAACAATGTTCTGACCCCAAAATTAACGAAAAATTATTGCATAGTCATGAGACTATGTTCCATGTCTCTCATAGAGGGATGGGCCCCTTGGTGGCTGAACCCCCCCCCCCCTCCTGTGAAAGAGAGGGCGCATGGTTCTAGACTATCCAACAAGCCTTTCTTGGATTAGACAAAGACCAACTTCTCATGTCATGAATTCTCTCATATCTTCTCTATCTAATGAAATCATGCTACTAGTTGTGGCCTTTCTTCCTCTCAAGAAATATGGACCACTCTTGAACCGTCACTTGCATGCCTCCGCCCCCAATGCCCGTATTTTTCAGATTCGTGTGCAATTGTGAAGTCTCAAACAAGGTGACCTTTCTGTCACTCAATTTCTGCTCAAAGTAAAATCTCTTTCTGCTGAGCTCACAGCTGCGGGCTAAGGCTATGTTAACCACTCTTACCTCAAGATTTGAAAATATGTATCTTCAAATGTCTCAAATATGAGTTTTGTGACTTGGGTGTTGCTACTTGGCCACTCGTTCCATACCCCCATATCTCCTTTCCTGAGCTCCACAATGCTTAGCCATGAATTTCACCATTCAAATTCGGTCTCCTCTATCACCTCAACCTTGATCCCACACCACAGGCTAATCTTGCGCAACAGAGGCCATGGACGTGACTGTGGTTGAGGCCATCTTGACACTCGTGGTGGCCAATATTTTCATTGGCACTCCCACATTCACTATTAAATATGCAATGGCTTCAATCACACCGCGAACACATGTTATCATCGTTACACATATTCGTTGCACATATTAACACATACTAGCTTACTTTTACCCAAAGAAAAAAAAAATCGTTACCCTTCCATGTGGTCCGAAATAAGCAACAAAAAACAAAATGTCATATATATGGATAGAGTTAACACGATTAGAATGATGGTTAAATTATTAAAATTATAGCTTTCCGAAAGCTGAAGTTTTTAAAAGAAATTATATCATAGTATGATATCAGAGCAATTGGTTATAAGTTTAAAGTTGGTCCCCACTATACCATCTTTCTAAGAATTTAAAAATCTCATATGTTAAATCTCACATATTAAAGAAGAGTTTAGTTTAATTAGCCCTACCTCTATATGAAGAGTATTAGGAAATAAATTTTTTTAGAAAATAATAAATTTAATTCTTATAGATATTTTAGTAAAAAAACATTGGACTAAATATAATAATAATAATAATAATAATAATAATAATAATAATAATAATAATAATACACACAAACATACAATTTCATATGAAATTACAAATTGCACTTTATAACTTTGCCTAAAATTCAATTCAATGTTGTAATTCCAATTTTTTTCAATTCAGTATTCTAACTCTTAGTTTTATTCAATTTAGTCGTCTTCTTAATGCCCGTTAGGTGATGATGACGCAGAAAATCGTCAGTGAGCCGAATAGTCCTCACGTGCCCTTGGTAACCTACGCAACACTAATAAAAAGAAAACCATGAGAGAGTATCGGTGTTGTATCGGCCAAAGACCCTCTGAAGATTAAGTTAGAAAAGAGAATTTTCTATCACTCTAGAGTGCTAGAGCTAGGGTATTATTATACGTACCTTGGTTTGTGAGGGTTTTAGGGTTTTTATAGTAATGTAGAGTCGACCTTAATTTCTTGGTGGAGAAGGTATTTCCTTATAGGGAAGATCCTTATTAATGCTCGTATTTTGTGAGATCTTTTCCTTTTAGGGATCCCCCTGGTTATGACTGTGTGTAGAATGCAAGGAATTTTTATATTAGGATTCTTGGAGACCACTTAGTCCACGTAAGTGCCACCTGGCTTTGCCACCCGTCTCTGTCGAGCTCGTCCACCTTAAAGAGTCCGTCCTCTTGAAAGGGCCCGTTCGTTTCTCTGCCTTCCGTTCAAGACATGACTTTGTGTATTGGTTCTTTAACTGTCAGGCTATCCAGATCATCTCTCTCGGTGTTACCGTCCCTTACTATTAATTTTGCAAATTGGATCCGTCTATTTTTAGGATTTATCCCTATTAGTTGCCCCCTCATTCCATGGGTCCATCGCTCGATATCCTAGAAAGACATGTGGGGTGATGGTTTCACCGAGTTATAGGAAGGTGTGTTTTGACTGACAGGGTAGTTGAAAGTCATAAATGCTGAGGGACACGTGGCGAAATTCTAGTGGCTGGTTACTTGGATCAAAGCGTCGCTACGTCTTCTGCGCCGTTTTCCCTATATATATATATATATATATATATATATGTTGCCTCTCCTCTTCTTTTCTACTTTTTGCAACTATTTCCTAGTGTCAAAGCGCCACCGTCGTCTGCAGGAATTTGTCAGTTCGTCATCATAGTGCGTCCATACACCACCTCATTTTCGTCCCTTTTCTGCATCGTACACCTATAAGTGCTCGCCTTCTTGTACTCGTGCATTTTCTATTTTCTTCTTTAAGTGTTATATTCCCGTTCAGTATATAGATCTCTTAGAGTCTTAGGAGTTTATCTGTCACTTGTAGGTGTAATAATGTCTAGTGAAGCATCGAGTGAACAATCGTGTGTCCGCGAAGGAGCAGGCTATGATGATTTGTACCCGTTAGGTGAAGGCAACCCTGGAGCCTTTTCTCCTGAAAGGGTTCTGTCTGCCAACTCACCTTTCGAGGAGGAGGATAAGGATTCGGACGTGGTCGGGTTAGAGAGTGATACAAGTGGGAACTCAGGCAGTGAGGAGAATGTTGAATCTCCTATTAGCTCCGTCGTTGGTCCTAACGGCCTTAGGAAGTTCGTTCTCCCACCCTTGTGGACGGTCAATGATTTTAACTCTACCATAAAAAAGTCACATCGATACCTTGCATGAAAGGTATTAGATTCTCGTCGACATCCCCATCCGTCTACCCCTAAAACTTGAAAAATGCTATTACCGCGGTGCTGAGGACGTTGGGGTGTATGAGCAAATGTTCAAGGCAGGATTCAGACTGCCTTTAAGTGCTCTTCAACGTTGCTTACTCCAATACCTAAGACTAGCCGTCACCTAGATTGCTCCGAATGCTTGGAGGATCTTCCTTGGTGTTACGAGGTTCTGAGTAAGGGTGACGACACTTAACTGTGGAGGATTTCTTCCACTGTTACCATCCCAGTGAGATTGTTAAGTCCAGGGGCATTTATAGCTTTCTGCTAAGGAAGCCGATGCTCAGGCTAGTGTACGAGACCCCCGACTCCAATTGAAACTAGAAGAACTGGTATTTCTTCATCCAGGGAGACAACTGGGTGTGTCACCCTGAAGAACGGGAGGAAATGCCCTTTATTGATAGAACTTGGGGTATAATGCCCCCGTCTGGTAGGCGTCCGTTCATTTATTTAGTTTGTATATTTATTTTGCCCATTTGTATTTGTCTGTCTTACCATGTTAATCTAATCGTCTCTCGTTGCAGCTCAGGACCATCTAGAGGTTGATCTTGAACAGTGGAGCTTCTTAGAGAAGGTTTTTAACATCTCGTTGGAAGAGAGGACGTGGGAGAAGCTCGTCACCTTAGATACCTTACATTGGTATTGTGAGGGTCCCGATCCTACGGACACTGCCCATTGCTATGGCGCACAAGCATGCCAACGTGAGTCCGTCGCTTATTCCTTTCTCTTACATCTGCCAGCAAGCTGCCGCACAGGTGAAGAAGAAACAGGCGGAGGGTGCACCCCTTATTGGAGGGACGGGCCTACTTAAACTGTTTATGAAGAGAAAGATGACGGATAAAGTTGACCGTCCTAAAAAAAAGTCTAGATTGGTAATCACTACAACCGTCAAGGAGACGCCTTTAGCTACCAAGCTGCCCCTCCCCCCCGTCATGGGGTTGGGAAAAGCTTGATGTCAATTAAAGGTCCCACCGTTGAGCAGTGCCCCCCTTCCTCTGCGAAAACTCGCAATATGCTCTTAGGCAACTCTCGTCCATCATCAGAGACAAGGATTATGAGGACTTGGACAATCATGCAACAGAGGCCATGGGGGAAACCGACCTCTTCAGTTTGGCTCAAGTGTGTCACTGTCTACTTTTTTCCTTCCGTCCTCTTTCCCTTCATCTCTTAATTTCCCCTATCTCTAACCTTGTATTTTACTTTCACAGGGAGTGCTGATGATGAAGGGTCTAATGGACCGTTGCATGGCTCGTGAGAAGCTGGTTAACTTTCTAAAAGAGAGGGCCGAGATAGCGGAGACGGAGCGGAATGAGCTTAAAGCCTCGTGGGATGTTCAGGTAAAAAAACTTGACATGACGAGGAAGGCCCTAGAGGAGATGGAGAATTAGGCCGAGGCGCTGGAGAAGGTGCTTAAGGAGAAGGAGGGGGAGTTCTCTTCTTCAAAGAAGTAGGTCCATTAGGCTAAGGAGGACGCGAAGATGGAGTTTCCCAACTTCGACGATTTCCTTGTCGAGCTTGGCAGCTGCTATGCTGATGGTTTTAACGAGTGTCTTCGTCAGGTCAAGGCTCTTTTTCCTGACTTGGATATGTCTTAAGTCTCTTTGGATGACGTGGCCCAGACCCCAGCAAGATCCGTCGAGTTTGAAGGCATTGACGTGCTTTTTGAAGGTGACCCCATTCCCGATGCTCAAGGTGACGGAGGAGCAGTTCCCCAGGATGGACAAGCTAAATCCGTCGCGGATGAGAACCGTCCAGTTGACGAGGCCAAGGCAACTGAGAAAGAAGTGGATGAGGAGGCCCCTGTTGACTAGCCTTAGACTTTTGTAGATGTTTTTTTGGAAATTATTTTGAGAACAATGGTTGTGTAATCTTAACATTGCCCACAAGTTTTTTTGGGTTTTTCAGTTACAAGTTTGTTTGCTTCCGTCTTATCTAAAAGATATTGCATCTTTCATTCATCGGCTTGAATGTTTCGGACCATTCTTTTCATTTTTAATCCAAGAGTGATCCGTCTACTTTATAATTGTGACTTAGTAGATTTTTAGGATGACCATAGTCCATCCATATCGGGGGCTGGACCTTTTAGATAATTGTGGTCCGTCCATATAAGAATTTCTATATATTTGAGTGTCCATTGGAACGCATCTGTTCACTTAAGGACTTATATAAGTTCTAAGGCATCTCTTGGAATGCATCCGTCCACTTAAGGACCTTAATAAATTTTAAGGCATCCTTTGGAACGCCTCCATTCACTTAAGGACTTGAGATAAACTCTAAAGGCATCCTTTGAAATGCATCCGTCCACTTGAGGATTTAAATAATTTTTTTGCCATCCTTTGGGGATGCATTTGTCCAGTTAAGGACTTTAATAAATTGCAAGACACCAATTGGATGTACCCGTCTACTCATGGACTTGCATAAATTTTAAGGCATCCTTTAGGATCACTTGTCCATTCAGGGATTTTAATAAATTGCGAAGCACCCCTTAGAATGCATCCGTCCACTTATGGACTTATATAAATTCTATGGCATCCTTTTGAGATGCATTCTTCTAGCTAAAGACTTTAATAAATCTCAAGGCATCCTTTGGGACGCGTCCGTCCACTTATGGACTTGAATAAATTTTATGGCATCCCTCTGGGATGCATCCATCCAGTTAAGGACTTAGTCATAGACGCGGCTTTGTAGAGATGTGTATATATATATATATATATATATATATATATATATATATATGAAATATTTGAATAACTCCTCTTATTATGATAAATACGTGCATAAACCAAAAATTGTTCTTGAAAAAATGAAAAGCTGCCCTTTGGGCTTAAAAAGTACTGTAAATAATAATTAAAAACTAGAAAGGAATAAATTGGAAATGAGAAGTGGTCCATATGCTATCGTCTACTTGTAGTATTTCTTTAGGTGCTCGGTGTTCCATGGATGATGCAACTTCTGTTCATCGAGTGTCTCTAGGTGATAGGTGTCTTTCCTTTGCCATGAAGTGATTCTGTAGGGTCCTTCCCAATTGGGGCCTACCATCCCCTAGGATGGATCTCTTGTGGCGCCTGTCACATTTCTTAGGGCGAGGTCTCCAACTTGGAAGTCCCTGTGTCTGACTCTGGAATTGTAGTGCTTGGCCATGAGGTCTTGGTATCGTGCTAACCTTTGTTCGGTAGTTACTCTAACCTCGTCCACTAGGTCTAGCTGTAGGCGCATGGCTTTATCGTTACCATTCTCATCATGACTCTGCACCCTGTAGCTTGTGAGTCCAACCTTAGCAAGGATAATGGCCTTACTCCGTATGCTAGTCTAAATAGTGTCTCTCCTGTAGCTGTTCTAGCCGTCGTCCTGTGCGCCCATAGTACATTTGACGGTTCGTCTAGCCATATACCCTTTGCCCCCTCGAGCCGAGTCTTGATGATCTTAAGCAAGGGTTTGTTCGTGACCTCAACTTATCCATTGGCTTGAGGGTGGGCGGGTGAGGAGTAGTGATTCTTAATGCCCCATCTGTGAGCAAAAATCCCTAAATGACCCGTTGTCGAACTGCTTTCCGTTGTCCGAGACTAATGCCCTGGGGATCCTGTACCTGTAAATGATATTTCTCCAGACAAAACTTCGTACGTTTTTCTCCATGATGGTAGCTAGCACTTCAACTTCCACCCATTTAGTAAAGTAATCTATACCAACCACTAGGAATTTCAGATGTCTTACAACTGTTGGGAATGGACCCATGATATCTAACCTCCATTAAGCAAAAGGCCACAGAGCTGTTATCGGAGTGAGCTCTTTTGTTGGCTGTCTGATGATATTGCTGAATCTCTGGCACTTGTTGTAGGCTTTGACATAAGCTTGGGCATCCTTCTACATGGTAAGCCAATAGTATCCTACACGAATCAGTTTGTGCACTAGTGATTGTAACCCCAAATGGTTCCCACAGATCCCTTTGTGAACTTCTCTCATGACAAAATCCACCTCCTTAGGGCTTAGACATCTTAAGTATGGTCAGGAGAAGCCTCTTTTGTACAAGATATCGTTTATTAGGACGAATCGTGCCGCTTGAGCCTTTAGCTTCCTTTCGGCCTCCTTACCGTCAGGTAGTGTGCCGTCTTTCAAGTATGAAACTATTGATGTGGTCCAGTTATTTTCTGAGCCTATTTCCTGCACATCGACACCCTTTATCAAAGGCGAAAGTTGAACAAAAGAAAGTAATTTACGTGGGATGAGCATGTGTTCTGCTGATGTAGCCTTGGCAAGAAGGTCGGCTTACTCGTTCTCTTCCCTTGGGATTTGAACAAACTTGGCCTGAAGGTCGACCACCCGTCTCCTTACTTGCTCCAGGTATTTTTTCATTTGTTCACTTTTGCATTCGTAGTCACCATTCACCTAACTTGTGACCACCTAAGAATCAAAATAAAAAACCATACTTGTGGCCCCTGCTGCGTTGGCGAGATCCAGACCTGCACTCTATCTCGTCCCCTTCTGGAGAGTGGAGTACTATACCTGCTCCGCTAGCCTGCCTGTTGGATGATCCGTCTGTGTGGATACTTCATTGAGGGTGCTCTTCTGCCCCCTGGCCTTCTATATTGGTGAACTTCGCGATAAAGTCAGCAATTACTTGTCCCTTCATTATTGTGCGCGGGCGATATTGTATGTCAAATTCGCTTAACTCAATTGCCCATAGTGCCATCTGTCCAGTGGCTTTAGGATTACTTGTTGCTCTCTGTAAAGGTTTATCCGTTAGAACAACTATAGTGTGGGCCTGAAAATATGGTTTAAGTTTGCGAGCTGCGGTCACTAAGGTGAAGGCTAGCTTCTCCATCAGAAGGTACTTCTCCTTTGCGCCTCGGAGTGCTCAGCTAGTGTAGTATATGAGCTTCTACACCCTGTCTTCTACTATGACTAAGGCCGCACTAACGGTAGCTAGAGAGACGGCCAGATAGAGAAATAGTTCTTCCCCAGGTTTGGAAGGACTTAGCAACAGTGGGGAAAAGAGGTAGGCTTTTAAGTCCTCAAATGCTTGTTGAAACTCGACCGTCCACTCAAAGGACTTCTTCAACATGTTGAAGAAAGGCAAGCATTTGTCCGTTGCCCTTGACACGAACCTGTTCAGCACTGCTACCTTGTCGTTGAGGCTTTACACTTCTTTTATGTTCCTGGGTGGCGCCATCTCCATTATGGCCGGATCTTGTCTGGGTTGACTTCAATCCCCCTCTAAGACACCATGAACCCTAGGAATTTTCTAGCCGTTACCACAATTGCGCATTTGCTTGGATTGAGTTTTATGTTATAAGAATAGAGGGTATCGAAGGTCTCCTTGAGATTGTCCAAATGGTCGTCTTCTCGTTGACTTTTCACTAGCATGTCGTCCACGTAGACTTGGACATTCCTCCCAATCTGATGTGCAAACAATTTGGTCATAAGCCTCTGATACATTGCGCTCGAGTTCTTGAGACCGAACGACATCACTTTGTAACAAAAAAAGGCTTTGGTTGGTAACGAATGAGGTTTTCTCCTGATCAGCCTAGTCCAGCTTGATTTCGTTGTTACTAGAAAAAGTATCCATGAAGCTCAGCAACTGGTGTCTTTCTGTTGAGTCTACCAGGACGTCGACCTGTGGGAGTGGGTAGCTGTTCTTGGGGCACACCTTGTTTAAGTCTACGAAGTCTACACACATCCTCCACTTTCTGTTAGCTTTCTTGACCATCACCACATTGGCTAGCCAATCGGAATAGTACACCTCCTTGATGAACTCTGCACCCTGTAATTTGCAAACTTCTTCCGCTATGGCACTGTCTCGCTCCTGGGTGAACACTTGCTTCTTCTGACAGATGAGGGGAAAAGGGAGTAATACATTCAACCTATAAACCATAATTAAAAGGTCTATCTCGGGCATGTCTTCATGGCTCCAAGCAAAGACATCTTGGTTCTTTCTTAGGAATGTCATGATTGCTTGGCGAATGGGAGGACTAATGAGGGTGTCGATCCTGGTCGTCCGCTCAGGTCTGGAATTATCGAGAAGTATCTCTTCCAACCTTTCAGTGGGATTTATAATTGTCTGTTGCTCTTCTATGCTCATAGTTTGTAAGTGGTCGTCCATCTCCAAAATCGCTATGTAGCATTCGCGTGTTGCCACCTGGTTTCTACGCAACTCTCCTACTCCATACTCGGTTGGGAATTTGATCATCAGGTGATAAGTTGAAGTTACGACCTTCCACGAATTGAGGGTAGGTTGACCCAATATGGCATTGTAAGCGGAGGAACAGTCTACGACAAGGAAGGTGACATCCTTGGTAATTTTTTGAGGTTAATCACCAATTGTCACGGGTAATGTAACTGCATCGAGGGGGTATACTTTCATTCCTCCGAACTCGACGAACGGTGCATTGGTCGGTACAAGCTGTTCTCTCTCAATTCTCATCTACTGGAACGCCGAGTAATAAAGGACATCAGCAGAGCTCCCATTGTCAACCAGGACCCGGTGAGTGTTGTATTCCCCTACTCGTATGCTAACAACTATTGCATCGTCGTGGGGGTGGTGGAGACGTCGAGCATCTTCCTCTAAGAACCCAACTATAAGGTTGTTGACCCGTGCCATCTTCGGAACGAAACTTGTCAGCTGGACATTCTGAACCATCTTAAGGTAGGTTTTGCGGGCTTTCCTAGACGAGCTAGATGTTGTGTTGCCCCTTACAATCATCCTTATGTCTCTTAGAGGTGGTCTGGGGCGCTCACCTTCCCTTCTACCAGCCTGTTCCTACGGTAGGTCCGTCCTTTCTTTGCTGACGAACCGTTATAGTTTTCCTTGTTTGATGAGGGCATCGATTTGTTACTTCAATTCATAGCATTTAGATGTGTTGTGATCGTGATTACGATGAAAACTACAATACTTGTCTCTGGACCTCTTGCTCAGATCTCCCTTTAACTTGCCCGGCCATGTCAAGGTTGTATCATCCTTGATCTGCATCAGGACTTAATCGATTGGGGCAGTCAGCAGGATGAAATTTGAAATTCTTCCAATGGGTGGCTTGGAGTGCCTATCCTCCCGTTAGTCTCCTATCCTAGAGGTTTTCAGTCCTCTCTCTTGTCGTGTATCTTCCGGTCTGTCCATCTTTTTGGGCTTTTCCTCTCGAGCTAGCAGTGCATCCTTCGCGTTCATGTACTTGGTAGCCCGGTAAAGCACGTCTAACATGGTCTTCAGGTCATTTTTGTATAAAGAGAACAAAAACTTCGTCTTCCACAAGCCATTGGTGAACGTATCAACCAGTATCTTGTCAACCACTTCATCTATTGAAAGGGCTTGTTTGTTGAACCGTGTTATGTATGATCTCAGTGTCTCATCCTCATACTGCTTGTTGCTCATTAAGCATGTAGTGGACCTTTTGCATTTGTGCCCCTTTATGAAGTGAGAAGCGAATTGTGCGCTTAATTCCTTGAAGGTGCTGATGGAGTTAGGCGTTAATTAGCTAAACCATACCCTTACAAGTCCTTTTAACGTAGTCGAGAATGCTCGACATATGATCTCGTCTAGGACCCCTTGCAAGTGCATGAGGGTCTTGAATGATTCCAAGTGATCCAAGGGATCCTTAGACCCGTCGTAGGGTTCTATCTGTGGCATCTGGAACTTTACGGGGAGGGGGAAGGAAGTGACAAGTGCTGTGAAGGGCGAATTTGTCCTGTGGACCAGTTCGTCAAGGTCATTCAATACCTGTCCCTTGAAGGCATTCATCATGAAGTCCATCCTCTCCTTCATCATCTGCATCTCCACGAACATATGTGGCGGTGCGGTATCTGTGACAAATGGTCTACTCAAGGCGTTGTTTCATTTTGGTCCCTCTTTATTCTGCCTACCATTGGTGTGCTGAAGATTGTCACCTTCCTACTCTTCTTCCTAATTTCAGGGCTCAACATCCCTCTAGCGCAACTGTTCTTCTAGATCGTGGTTCTGCTTAGTAAGGCGTTCCACAGCCGTGGCCAAAGCCTGCACATGTCTCTCGAGGACAGTAGCGCGCGGTTCATCCTTTTGATTGTTGGTTGTTGTTATTGAGCGTGTGAGTACCATACAACTCTTTGTCTAGGAAGTGGCAATATGGCTATCGTGTTCCCCATAGGCAGTGCCAACTGATGATGTTGAAAATCGTCAGTGAGCCGAATAGTCCTCACATGCCCTCGGTAACCTGCGCAACACAAATAAAAGGAAAAATTTGCAGAGAGTACCAGTGTAGTACCAGCCAAAGACCTCCCAAGGTTAAGTTAGAAAAGAGAATTTTGTATCACTCTAAAGTATCAGAGCTAGGGTATCATTATGCGTACCTTGGTTTGTGAGGGCTTTGGGGTTTTTATAGTAGTGTAGAGTTGATCTTAATTTCTTGGTGGAGAGGGTATTTCCTTATAGGAAAGATCCTTATTAATGCTCATATTTTGTGGGATCTTTTCCTTAGGGATTCCCCTAGTTATGGCTATGCGTAGAATGCAAGGAATTTCCATATTAGGATTCTTGGAGACCACTTAGTCCATGTAAGTGCTACGTGGCTTTGCCATCCGTCTCCGTCGAGTCTATCCACCTTAAAGAATTCGTCCTCTTGAAAGAGTCCATCCATTTCTCTAACTTCCGTTCAAGACATGACTTTGTCTACTGGTTCTTTGACTATCAGGCTATCCAGACCGTCTCTCTCGGTGTCACCGTCACTTACTATTAATTTTGCAAATTAGATCCGTCTGCTTTTGGAATTTTTCCCTGTCAGGCGACAACTATTAAGTGTCCAAAATGATGTAGTTTTGATTTTTTTTAAAAAAATTCTTACATTAAAAAAATCCATGAAATTAATAACAAAACAATTAGTTTTTGAAAAAAAGTTCTCTCTCTCTCTCTCAAACTTCATCCAGTGGCAGCGCCACGTTATGGTCAGGGTGTTCCCAGGAACACCCTGACTTGAAATTTATACATACAATTTTTTTTTTTTTACCCTTAAAATATAAAATAGGAACATCCTCAATTAAAATTAGGAACACCCTCACATTAAAAAAATAATATATAATTGTTCTACTTTCAGGCCAAAAAAAAAAAAGCCCCAAAAAAAATTTCAACTAAAATTTGAAAAAAAAAAAATTGTAACAGAGAAAAATAAAATTGTAAGAGCAAAACATCGGACGGGATCACAGCAAGCCCAACATCAAGCCCACTGCCCACGGCAAGCCCAACAGATGACAGAGGCAAACCCACGGTTTCTCAACCAAAAAAAAAAAAAAAAAAATACAGACCCATCAAAAACCTCAAATCAGTTATCAGAGTTCAGTACATCATCACTAAAACTTCTCAAAAAAATTTAAAAAATCAGTAAAGCTAAGCAAACCTAAAAAGGAAAAACAGAGCAACAACGCTCCCCTTTGAAGTTAGATCGATCCACGATTCCAGTCGCTCATCGGACATCGGAGATCGCCAGATCGGTCCAGCTCTAGTCGCTCATCGGAGATCGGACTCGTCGCCCTCGTCGCACTCACATCGGAGACGGAGATCGGTCCGCAACTCCGCATCATCCCAGTCGCAGCGCTCATCGTCGCCGTCGCCATCGCCGTCGCACATCGCCGTCGCACATCGCCATCACCGTCGCACATCGCCATCGCCATCGCCGTCACCCAGGTATTTCTCTCTCTTTTTCTCTCTGACTCTCTCTCGGTCTCTCACTCTCTCAAATTTGAAATGAACATAGGAATGAATGAAGATGAAATAATGAATATAACTGTGTCGTGTGTGCCTTTATTTATGACTCTCTCTCTCTTTAGTCATTATTAAATTTATGACTTTGTCTCATTGTTTGTCTCATTGTTGAACTGGTGATCCGTGATTGGCTGGTTGAAGCACTCATCTTTGTTTTTTTTGTTTTTTTGTTTTTTGTTTTTTTTTTAAAGAAACAAGCAGTGATCCGTGATTGGCTGGCTGAAGCACTCAGCTTTGTTTTTTTTTTTTTTTTTTAAAGAAACAAGCACTCAGTTTATCACTTTAACTTTCTTTTTTTTTTTTTTACTTTTTGAATTTGGCATTTTGCTTTTGGCTTTATCTTATGATTGAATCTTATCCGTTGGTTGGTGTGTAAATTGTAATGTGTTGGTGTTGGTGTTGCCGTGTTGGACTGTTGGTGTGTATTGGTATTGGACTCAACTCAAAGACATTAATTGTCTTTTAGCGTTATTGTGATTTGTAAAATTGTGATTGTAAAATTTTCTGATTAGTAGCTAGTTCTTGTGAAATTTTCTGATTTTCTTTCAGCATTAATAATTTAATTAATCAATACATTATAAAAGACAAAAAAAATTAAATTATGTTTGGCTAAACAACAATTAATAATCTTATAATTAATGAAACAATAATATAACAAATTATAATTTATAAAAGACAAACAAATTAATGAAACAACTAAACAATAATAATTAATAATTTATTGATATTTCAGATAAACTTATAATTTATTGTTTATTCTTTTGCTAGAATTATGGACAAATACTTGATAAAAAAAACCACGTACCCAAGATTCATCTCTTGTGCAAGATTCATCTCCTGTGCAAGATTCATCTCCATCTTCTAAGCGAAGTTGTGTTGACTTTAACTTAGAAAATCTTCCTTCAGATCCTGGGTTACGACAAAAGATATCATCTTATCATCCTAATAATCATGATGAAATAAGAAGACATTATTTAGGAAAAGGCCCTTGTCGACCTACTCATGATTACCTGGTATCATATTTTTCTGGAAAGCCCCGTCGATTTAAAGTCGAATGGTATGAAACTAGAAATTGGTTGGAATATAGTATAGCCAAAGATGCAGCATTTTGTTTTTATTGCTACCTATTTGGGAAAGATGTTGGTAAACAAGGAGGAGGTGACACTTTTGTAACGAAGGGATTCAGACTTTGGAATCAGCTTGGGAAGTTAGATTCCCATGTTGGAGGAGTTAATAGTGCTCATAACCAAGTTGTCAAGAAGAGTGAAGATTTACAGAAGGAAAAGCAACACATTCAAAGTGTCTTGGTTAAGCAATCAAATCAAGATAAAGCTGAATATCGGATTCAATTAAATGCAATAGTTGATTGCGTAAGATTCCTTTTATTTTGAGGATTAGCTTTTCGTGGTCACAATGAATCTCAAGATTCAAGTGATAAATGAAATTTCCTTGAGCTTCTACAATTTTTGGGGGGTCACAATGAATCTATCAATGAAGTGATGCAAAATACTTGGAAAAATTGCAAGCTTACCCATCTTGATATTCAAAAAGACATGGTGAATGCAATTGTACATGAAACATCCAAAGCCATCATCGAGGATCTTGGCAATGGGTTCTTTTCAATATTAGTTGATGAGTCATGTGATATCTCAGTGAAAGAACAAATGGCACTCGTTCTTCGTTATGTGAACAAACAAGGAATTATTATAGAGTGGTTCCTTGGTATTGTACATGTAGCAAGTATCGCCGCTTTGTCACTCAAATGTGCTATTGAAGGTTTACTTTGTAAACATAATTTGAGTTTATCAAGACTACGTGGGCAAGGTTATGACGGAGCTAGTAATATGCAAGGTGATATCAATGGTCTCAAAACTTTAATTTTGAAAGAGAATAAGTCAGCATTTTATGTCCATTGTTTTGCTCATCAACTTCAATTGACACTTGTTGCCGTTGCTAAAAATCACATTAACATTGCTGATTTTTTTATGTGGTTAGTAATTTAGTAACTGTTGTTGGAGGCTCTTGTAAGAGACGAGATGCTCTTCGAGATGCTCAATTTGCCAAAATTAAAGAAGATTTAGAGAATGGTGTACGAAGAAGTGGACAAGGTTTGAATCAAGAGACAAATCTTAAACGTCCTGGTGATACACGTTGGGGATCATATTATGGGACTATTCTCAACTTGATTTTGATGTTCTTTGCTGTTGCTGATGTACTTGAGATTATTGAAGAAGATGGGCTCTCCGACCAAAAAGTTGAAGCTCGATCTATTATGAGGTCAATTCTATCTTTTGAATTTGTTTTTGCTCTACACTTGATGAAAAACATTTTAGGGATCACAAATGAGTTGTCAATAGCATTGCAAAAAAAAAAAAATCAAGATATAGTAAATGCTATGGATCTTGTTAAAGTGTCTAAGCAACGATTGCAAGTGATGAGAGATGATGAATGGACATCTTTATTGATTGAAGTGTCTTCATTTTGTGCCACACATGAAATTCCTATCTTGAACATGGATGAAATATTTGTAGTTAGTGGGAGGCCGCGACGCAACACCCAACAAAATACAAATTTACATCATTATCGTGTTGAGCTATTCTACACAGTCATAGATATGCAACTTCAAGAGCTAAACAATCGTTTTTCAGAGGTGAATACTGATTTGCTAAGTTGTATGGCTTGCTTGAATCCAAGTAATTCATTTGTGGCTTTTGATAAGGAAAAGTTAATACATCTAGCAAAGTTCTATTAATATGATTTTCCTAGGACAGATATCTTGGCACTTGACTCTCAGCTTCAGAATTTCATTTTTGATATGCGCAACAATGACTTGTTTTTAGAGCTTCAAGGAGTTAGTGAACTTGCTAAAAAGTTAGAGAGCACGAGGAAGCATGAGACTTATCCATTAGTCTATTTGCTTGTGAAGTTAGCTTTGACCCTTCCTGTTGCTACTGCAACAGTAGAAAAAAGTTTTTCAGCAATGAAATATATAAAGAATGAACTGCGCAATCGAATGGGAGATCAGTGGATGAATGATTGCTTGGTTGTGTATATTGAAAAAGATATAGCTTGTAGCATTGATAATGAGACTATCATGCAACGATTTCAAAAAATGAAAAATCGTAGAAGGCAATTGTAAATTTTATGTATTTACATGTTTTTTGATTGTTGTTGTCAATATATAAAATTTTCTTTTTATTAGATCGTGTAATTTATACTTATTGAGGAACACCCTGGGAAAAATTCCTGGAGCCGCCACTGACTTCATCCATGGCTGAAACTCACTCAACCGCTAGGTTTTTGATCAGTTGGTCATTGTTGGGAGAGTTTGAATTGATAGCTAGGGCAAGGAATCGAGTCAAGCAATGAGTGCTGCTAGGTGTGGTTTGAGGAGGACTGACTCTGGAGAGGCATTTGGGAGAAGATTTCGGTCACTTGTGACCTAAATTTATAATGAAAAAAATAAATCGTGATGTTTAGAGCTCATTTTTGTAAAGAGTTAAACCGATAGCCAAGTTAGGTCAGAATAGTTCCGATTGAGATTGTTGGGCATTATATCATGTTGAGCACCACATGTGCACTACACATATAAGTCACACAGTGCTTTTCTATCATATGGTAGATCGTGGATGCGTTGAAACTTTGGAGGTAGATGTTGGTCCCACCCCCAACTACCATGCCCTAGTCAGTCTTCCTCTCAACCTTTTCTCTCTCTCACTCGCTAAAATAGGAAATCTTATTCTGGTTTAAGGAAAATGCAAGAAGAGAAATGACAATCTATCTGTGGACTAATCTTGTTTGGGTTTAGGAAATATATGAATAATATATCAACAATTTCTTTTATTAGAAAAGGGATTGGTAGATACTCAACTATAAGAAATTAGGTTTATTTATTTTTTGTTGAAATCTTTCTCTATTGAAATGGGTCTGTCTCTAATTATTAAACTTTCTATTTTTATTTTTTACTTAATGAAATTAATTGACGGTTTAATTTTGAGCAGTATTTTTTAAGTTTTGTCATTTTTTAAAGGAGAAAAACTTTAAAAAAAATCATTTTTTTTCAAAAAATATTCTTATTAGTTAGTTGGATTTTTTTTTTAAAAAAAAAAAAGAAAGAAAGAAAAGGAAAGTGATGTCATTTTGGGATACTTAACGGTAGTCTCCTAATAAAAGTGAACATATGAACTAAGTAAAATGAAGTTAAAAAATAAAAAATTGAATTAAATGAAATTAAAGTTACAAAACTGAATTGAATTTTAGGTAAAATTAGTGGGTACAATTTGTAATTTTGTCTACAATTAAGAAAAACACAATGAATTCATGGACAGAGGACAAAGAGAGACTTATGCCGGCTGTCATGTGTAGTTGAATTGTTTTACTTTTTAGTTTCAAAGAATTACAATGAGACACAAATTTCATAACTTGTTAAGTTAATGAGCTATGATTAATGTTAAAACTTGTCTTTTTACATAGGTTTGTTATATCGATATTATTTTTCATTGTACATCAGTCATATATTATACAGTATACTATCTCAACATTTGTAAAAGAAAAAAAGAAGTTTGAAATTTTTTATGTGACTATACTTACTGATTCTAAAAACTAAAAGAAAATCACTCAGAAGGTGACCCATTGGATTCAACAATCCAATTATTCATGTATAATGAAGTTATTATTATAGGTATAGGCCTGTAAAGCATTTGAGCTCCTGAGCCGAGGAGTTTTAGTTTTGTAACTTTGCAGTGCATGACTGTATAATATTGACCCTTAAAGGTCTTTTTCTAACGTGGGGTTGTATTACTTGAAAGAGGCCAAGGCAACCAGCCTAGCCCGGATAAAGATTGAGGTGATATATGAGAGAAAGTGAGGAGTCATTTTCTAGGACAGGGTCTAAATTTAATGCCACACACGTGCATGGCTTGATGGCTACTATAACTATATAGTACTAACATCTTCTTCATGGGTCTGAGTAAGTGTAAGACTGTTGTCATAGGGAGTTCGAAAGTGTTTTTTCTTTGGCTACAAACATATATGTGGTCATGCTTTCTCGATCTCTTTGATTCAAATGCTACAAAAACTTGCATTATTATGGGCAGGAGATATACTCGAATGGAGAATTTTATACATACCTAGATGTTGTCCTCTCTCTCTTTATACTAATGCATGTTCTCTGGATTTTCTATCTCTTCCTCCTTTTTTCCCTACACACAACAATTCGTCTCTTTGAGTCTCACACTTCTTACTTCTAACAGTATAACATAAGACTGGTGGACACCGATCACTTTTTTGGATTTTCTTAGGGCCCTACTTAAACTCTAACTTTACTTTGAAACGACCACTCTTTTTGTTTTTTCCTTTCTGAATCCTAATTTTAGTCATCAGCGTATGGTATTAAAATTTTTAAGAGCCTTACAGCTCAACTAATATGTTTGCATGTATTAAATGGTGGCGTCTAAGGTTTAAATTCTCATTTTCCTATTATAATTAAAAAAAAAAAAAACCATATAGCATCAAATTGACATATTGGTTACCACGTTACTCAATATTTTTTAATTGGATGTGAATTTAGATAAATCCACTGTTGGATTACATTATCATTGTATATTTTCCAAGTTTGCAAAATATCAAGATAATCAAAGATCAATAATCATGTCATTAATCAATTATTTAGATTCAAGCTTTTATAATTTAAAATAATGCATAAAAGATGATTTTATGAATTGAATGGTAAATAATGTCTGATTGGCATGCATGCTAAGAACGCATAAAACATGTAATCCAACGGTAGAATTTTCAAAATATAAATTCAATAACAAGATAATGGATGGTGTAACATTGCTTAAAATTACATCACTGTGGTGCCCGAACCCAAATTATTTGATAAATTTTGGGCCAGATTCTCAATTTATTTTTTTAGATGGGTATGAAATTTCCTACAATGGGAATCCCTCCTAGAGCCAACCCAATGGCCTAAGGGAAGGTTCTTAAGCCCTCACTATCTTCTCTACCCTCGAATGTATGTTTCCCGAGAAGGCCTAAGTTGTATTAAGCTCGAACCTTCTCACCCTTTTTGGTTGTAACTCACTCTTTCCTAGTGTGTCTCTCTCGGAAAATGCCAACCACTTCTTCTCTAGCCTCCTTTCCCTTTTATAATGCCCCCTTAGTGGGGTTCCAATGATGATGTTTCATCCACCTTGTCACATGTTGTTGAGGACTCTTTTTCCGGCCCACATGACATTACTTCATTGGCAACTCATGCCACATCAACATATTATTGATTTTTTGGGTAAATCTATTTAAAACCCAAAATAAGCTCATATTTCATTCAACTACATGGATTGGGCTCACATGGCCCGTGAGATCTTTGCTTTAAGAGGCGGATTCATGGTCCACATTTTATCTTCATCAATTGAGATCATAACCCCACGATATCATCAACATCAACATATGGATCGGGCTTAAGCAATGAATTAAAACTCACGGCCCATATTACCTCTCTTACACTCATGACAAGCGGCTTCTTTAACAAGAGCCCATATTTACACAAAATGACAACAAAACCTGAGGTACGTCATCTCATCTTCGGTTTATGATCCAAGCTCATAAGTCTCTTTAGGAAAAAATTGAGAGTTGTGGTTTGGAGGGCTAAGAGGTATGTTCAGTAAAGCTCCAGCAGTTTAAAGTTGATAAAGAGACATGTTGCTTGGCGTGTCTTCTCCAACTCTCTGAACTCTGACGAGTCCGTGTGTAACGGGTGACATGTGATAAGCATCTCTTATCACATAGTACTTAAAATGATAAAATTTTCTCATTGCTTTTTTCCTAAAACTTAATATTCATCATATGACAAATACTTAATATTCCCAGCCATATAACTGCTAAAAAAATAACTGTTCATTTAATCCCTAGCTGTTACTATACAAATTTGAAAACTTTATTATATTATTCTACATAAATCTTATTACTACTTTCAGCTAAAATCCAATTCAAACACATGACCTAATCTAATTGGCTATCTTTAATCTACAACTATATGCAAAATATTCATGATGTCTCTGATACCCAGTTACTGTCTGCCACAATTAAATCATATATTTCTCTGCCAGCTGCCAGAGCAGAGCATTAAATACTCTTCTTGCTCACCAAGATTATGTTACAACACAATGAGGCATTGACTAAATCTCTAAAGTTTCATTAAATTTCAACGAATCCTTCTATTACTTACTAGAAATGTGTTGTAATGGAACCTTGAACCAAAAAACACAAACACCTAAAAGGGGAAACATTTCCAGCAGAACCCCAGCAGTTTATTCAGCACTTGACACCTGGCTGGAAGCGATATCACCAGACATTTAATGCTAAAATCCCAGCTGCCAACTGCTATACCCAAAATAGAAAAATACCCAAAATAGAAAAATACCCTTGAAAGAGATTTTACCATTTTCAACCAAATCTATAAAATAAATGCTGAATGACCTCTCCAACAGTTTGAAATCACCTAGCTAACCTCATCTGCTTCTGCCCAAAGCAATAGCTATCTTATGACAGCTGTGGCAATCGTCTCATGATAGCTATCACAGCTTTTCCTAATAGTTGGGATAGCTTTTTCAGAACAGATGTAACAGCTAACCCAGCAGCCTAAGCATTACTAATTTTTTCCTCATTTGGCTAAAACCAAAACCAACTAAAGTAACTATATTTTTCTTGCCAAAATACCTTCCTTTTCTGCTGCTCTTTTCCTAGCAGCTCTTACCTAAAATAACAAGAACATCTTAAAGCTAAACATACCATTTTTTGCCCAAATCTTAAGATGAATTTTCTGAAGATTCATTGCTAGTTGGGACAGATTTTGGCTGAGATTCTTTGCTAAAATACTCCCTTAAACTCAACTAAATAGAACCCTTGATCAACACCTCAAGGGGGGACACCAATGTAGAAGAGCAACTCTTTCACAAATCTCTCTATTCTCTCTCCCTCTAATTATCTTCTCAAGCTCTTAAAGAAGTTTTGAGTTTTTAGTTTCAAAATCAGGAACTAAACTCTTCAGCCCTTAGCTCATAAATGCCCTTCATAAGCCTTCATACACCATCCAGCAAAAAATCCCAATAGAAATATCCAGCAGCCCTGCTAAACACTTTCTCTCTCACTACCCATACTACCAAATGACTCACTACTTACTACATATTTTCTCTCTAAGCTACATATACTCTCTCTAAGAGCATGCCCCTAGCTCTCAAATACTCTCTTACTCCCCATTTATGAGCTCTTTATAAGTTCTTGTCCATCCCAGCAACATTGCTAAACATACTACAACACTATTACCCCTCTCATACTCATTCTCTCACTATCCATATTCAGAAAGTACACCTATCTTACTGTTCATATCTCCAAATATCTAAACACATCTCTATACTCTTCTCTTACAATATATTTCCTCTTGGAAAGCAATCTCTACAACTTCTCCAATGGTTATAATCTCATATTTTTACTATTTTTAACCACCATATCTCTCATACTTCCATATATCATACATGTTACAAATATTACATCCCACAAAACGTCTCTTTCTCCACTTCTCTTACACAATCTCATACACATTTACTACACCATTACATATAACACATTACACTCTTTTAAACTCCACTCTCATACTCTCTCACTCTGAAGTTCTATTGTTTTGCTACTCATAAACGAATATCAATACTCTTCTCTATTTCTCTTATAAAAACCCTTCTTATGGAAGGCATAAACTTTTATTATTAAAGTCCTTCTCCTAGAAGGCACCAAGATCTCATATCAAAGCACTTCTCATGGAAGACACAAATCCATCTTACATAAAACCCTTCTCTTAGAAGGCACAAATACTCCATACAAAAGCCCTTCTCATGGAAGGCAACACTATTCATAATTTCACAACAACTAAAAGAGCATTGTCAAGGGGAAAACTCAGAGAAGCTATACAGCTGAGCCATAAACCGTACAAAGATAAGTGACTTTGCTTCTATATCTTTAAATATGCATTATTAAGTACATGATTACTTCACATTTAAATACATGTTACTTTATTCCAACTACTATTACAACTGTTAACCAAGGCTTAAACTCATTTAAAGGCATGATAAGAGGGGCAAGCTTAATTAGCCTCTACCACTGGCATTCTGCTGAAATCTTATCAGCTTACTGATGCTACACAGCTGGGCTACAAACCATACAAAGATAAGCGACTTTGTTTCCATATCTTTAAATTTACATCATTGAGTACATGATTACTTTATTTCTAAATAAATACTACTTTATTTCAACTACTGTTACAACTACTAATCAAACCTATTATATCAAACACATATTACATATTTATTCAACCATTATCGTGATTCTTAGACTTTGGCTTTGATGGTTTTGTAGGCTTAAAAATACACCGGTAGTCGTTGGACCACGTGGCTCAATGTTGAGTTACAGGACGCAACTTCCCAAACGAACCCGGGTCTAGCAAAGTCACCCCTCTAAAGGACCATACATGGTTGAGCAACCGAAAAAGGCCCCCAAACACATGTACCCCACTTCTGTTCAAGATTCCTGCTCAAATGAGGCCTTTTGAGGATTCTCTTGAAACTTACACTTGACGCCGAATGTCGACCTAATACTGAGTCCCGACCTTATAACCATACGAAGGTTAATGGGCTGGGCCACGACTTGATACCTGGTCCCGACCTCTTAACCATACAAAGGATAATGGGCTGGGCCCTGACCTAATGCTTGTTCAACCACCTAGTAACTTTTTATTAGATTAAAATTTCATAAATCATACCGTTGGATTATATGTTCTTTATGTACTTAACAAACACACCAAGTTTGGTGTCAATCATATATCTTACTATTTGATCTAGAAGCCCCAATACAAAAACCTAAGATTTAAACACATGATTGATAACATAGTTATTGATCTTATATTTAAATTTCGCAAGTGTGTAGAGTATAAGAAGAGAATCTAATCCAACAATGGATTTATTAAAATTCACATCCAATAAAGAAATACTAAGTGGTGTAACATTACGTAGAACTACACTTGGTGTAATTCTAAGTCATGTTACACCCTTTAGTATTTCTTGGTAATTGCTCTAACATGTTGCTACCCCACTCTAAACACATGTGCACATGTTTCAAGCCAGTATAGGACATGCTTATCAATTCGGCAGCCCATACATCTTGGCCACAACTTAACTTTAGTCCATCCATTACAAGTGGAGGGCTTTATCCATGGTAATTAATCTACCTCCAAAGTCTGACCACATAAGCGGTAACCTCATCACCACCTATATGCAACCTAGCCATGCTTTGCCAAGCATACCGCATCCACTGAACATAAGCTTACCCATGGCTAGTAGCGGCTCTAGGAATTTTTTCTAATTTTGTCACTAAAAAACTTAAATAATACAAAATTTAGTAAAGAAATAATTTGAATATACCAACATCACAAAAAAAGAAATCCACGCAAATACACAAAGTATTACAATTTCCGTCTACTAACAAAGAGAAAAAGAAAAAAAAAAGGAATTGATAGGAAATGAAATGAGAACTAAGAATGTTGAGATGAGAGTAATGAAGTGAAAGAGTTTGAAATAGTAATAGAGAAGTGAAAAATGGAGAGAGAGAGAGAGAGAGAGAGAGAGAGAGAGAGAGAGAGAGAGAGAGAGAGAGATGACGCTTGCTAGAATTGCAAGCTGAGTCATAGAAGAAAGCAAAATTGTTGTGATTGCAAAGCCAAAGAGTGCATAGATACTGCTGCTAGCACTACTAAGGAAAACTCACGACCATAATATTTATCTTTATACCATTTTTTATAGGAAAAATAAAATTAGTGATTATTTTCATGTAATAGGCTAAACGAGTTGCAAATTTGAATAATTAAATATTTTATTTTTATTTTTATTCTATGTTTTTTAATAGACTTTTTGTTAAATAATTTGTTCACTGGTTATTTGGCATAGTCTTGTTTTTTTTTTTTTGGGTTAATAGTTGTTTTTATAATTTTTATTGTTATTATTTAAGATTTTTATTCCCTATTTAAGGGGTTAAAAATTATGTTTTGGAGCTAGGCTTATTTTTGGAGTAATACTATGTCCACAAATATTTTTACAACAAATTTTAAGTGACAAATTGTTATTGGTGGGTAAAAAGTGATATCATTATTGAGCTCAAATTAAGATCAGGTTATCATATATGATTTGTTGTTAAATTTATTGT
Organism: Castanea sativa; assembly: GCF_040712315.1. Taxonomy (NCBI): domain Eukaryota; kingdom Viridiplantae; phylum Streptophyta; class Magnoliopsida; order Fagales; family Fagaceae; genus Castanea; species Castanea sativa. The sequence continues at coordinate 83,535,612 of NC_134013.1, read as the reverse complement.
GAAAACATTGTGTATGTACTGTTACTATTACCAGTGCAAATGTTATCCACATCACACAGTTTAGCCTGCAACCTACTAGGCCATGTCCATGGGTCCAATATAAACATAAAGCCATCCATCTAACCACCAACTCCACCAAGCCGGGTAGGCATGCACCACAAAGAGACAACATAGCCTTCTACTACCCTCATAAAGTCTAAAACCACCAGGCTGAGTCCATAATATGCCTCCTTCATAGACATTAATTTGTGTGGCTAATATGAGGGCAAGATATCACTCCTCTCAACGTGTAGTGGATATATATAAAGTCTTGTCATGTGTTCTAATAGTCTTGTCAACTTTTGGCTGATTGTTTGCTGATTTTTGTTTTGTTTCGTTTTTTTTTTTGTTGCTAATTAGTATTCTTTGCAAATATATTGCTTGATTGATAAGTACATCCATGACTTAAATTTAGTATAGAATCTAACTCAACCAATTGGGAACCAATTTATTTAAATCATACTTGCTACAAACACACATTCACTCTAATTTGTGAATGAGAAGCCTAACCTTAGTCCAGCTTAAAAGTTCTACAGCCCGAACAAAGCAAATTAGCCTTTTCAAATTTCATCCTCTCTACCTAATGCTTTTGAAAATACATTCTATTTCATCCTTTTCGACCCTGTGATTCCTTCAACATATAAAGTACAACCTAAAAAATGATGAGACTTTTTGAATTCAATGATATAGGATTCCATTTGAGCATCATTTTCTTTTATTATTTTTTGCTGAATCTTTTCCTTTATTCTCTCATCTCATCAAAATTTAAGAACATTTTCTCTCATCTGCTTCTGCAGCGCACTTGTCATAGAGTGACATATACTACAAAGCCTACAATGGCGAGACTATAATGCCCTTATATTATATCAGCCTTTGACGACAAAAGAGTGGGACACCAGAATAAACGTTAAAATTGAATCTTAGTAACCAAAATAAATCTTTTGATTCTCTATATTATGATCATGAAGTTAGTAGAGTACAAACTGAGTTGGACAAATTAGAAACTCTTCTAAGTCTTGTCAAAGTCATTGTAATGTTTACATGTAAATTATTCACATGACATTCATTTACAGATGCATTGGTGAATATGGAAGGTATGACATTCGAAGAGACACATAGTACTTGGTACGTGCAATGAATGTAATATGCAGTGTTTTTATTCTTTTCCTGTACATCTGTTAGTGAGTTCTGGACCAAAACCATAATTGGCAAAAAGATCATAGACATGATAAGAAAATAATGATTGGCGTAAGTGGAGCCTTCAAACTGAAGGTAAACACCAAACAATTGATAACCATGCTAGATACGAAATTCTTTCCCGTATGGCACCAGAGAACTAGTTAAATTAAATAATTCTTCAATTGACTTTACACTTTCTGATGATCCATTACATTGTAGAAACACTGAAGTCACATTATAGATAAAGTTCACTAAAACTATGGTCAACTTAAAAAGGTGGATGATTTTTAAATCCAAGGTCCATGGACACTTGACAACGAGACTTCGCAACTTCTAGATCGACTAAAATGACTAATCAAAAGTGAAGGCCAAGACTATTTAATGTAGTAGAGATAGGGTTATCCTCAACAAGAAAAAAACTGAAACTTATTGAAGAGGGCCAAATGTGACTGTCTAAACGTTCACATAATTGCTATCAGAACCTACCTTGATCATCATAGCATGCATTTCTGTTTAGTCCTTGCTTATTTATGCAGTTCAGAACTTCAAATTTCATTCCAATCTCTAGAAGTTGAAAGATACTGAACTAAAGTTAAAAGTCTGATTCAGACCATACGATCTAACAAAACAAACACAGGACTAAGGGTAGGCCACAGGTTACGTCCTTGACAAGTTCGACCTTACATGGATTAATCTCAGCCATCTTTTACATCTCAAGCTCATTTTCCCCCCTCCTTCTCAATGCATTGCATGTGTTGTCAGTCAGAAGGCACACAATCAACACATTAAACATTGCCTTATGTCAAGAAAAGGACTCAATCAGTCCCTAGTTCATGTCACCTTGCAGTTCAGTCAAATCACCAAAAGACATTTAAGCACGAAAGGACATGTTCCTTTCAGTCCAAGATAGAGACATGCTTAGGCCCCAATACATGATGTCTCGCCGTTAAGTTCAATCATTATAAGGATCAATCCCAAATCTATATTTTCCAAAAGATCCAGAATTTAATTGCTTTTAAATTTTCCTTTCCTAATCTTGGTTTAAGCAAACCTAACTAAATCAGAAATTGCTATAGTTGTGCAACAAAAGTTCAATTTGGAAACTTCACCTAGTATGGGGGATGAATCTAAGGTATTGATAATTAAAAGACACATGGCAAATTATCTTCAAAGTTGCAAGAACCATATCCAAAGCTTACCAAGTTCAAAGATAAAGCATTGTAATAGTCTTAACTATTGAGAGTAAGAAACTATACAAACTCATGAACAACACACAGGCATAAGTTTCACCAACAGCCTCATTATCCCACTTACAACAAAATACAATAAATAAGTATACTAACTATGATATATGCATCTAAGTACATGATGCATGTATATTTCTAATTACTCAAATTGAGTACACTGATGTACCAGTTTTTCAGTCAACATTGAGCTTCCTTAGCTGCAAATTTGAGCGTTTCTTTTCCTGTGACACACAAAAAAAAAAAAAAAAAAAAAAAAAAAACCCATCTAAATTACTTTCAGAAAACCAGAGCTCCTCACAACCTTAAGATGAAGAGAGCTGCACACAGAAGTAGTCTTTTGGTTTAAAAGAACTGGAAATAATGCTAAGATAATATTAAAGAATATTCACAAAATCACTTAACAACCAATTTGTTTAAACCAAGTCTAGACACATTAAATAACCCAAATGTTAATTGTCATGTGTACTGGTTGCAACAACGCATTTTTAATCAGAAGTCCTTCAAATTACCACTAATGTTCTATTAATTTGGTGGAGAATTTTTATTCAAGTAATTCTGATATTCGTCTTGATGATCAGGAGGTAAACATGCATCAACATTAACTGTTTGGGCCAAAGTCCTTTTATGCTCTTTGCCAATGAGATATGCCACAAAGAAACAAATACAGCACTGACTAAAGAAAAAGATAAATATCTGGCAGTAATCTAATGTAGGAAAAAGAAGAAACCAAAAAATTAACCAAGGGACTCAGACAACAGAGCTTTTCATGTGACAAGAATGGGACCTGAAATGGATGTAGAGCGACAGTTTTGGTAAACCATGTGCTTCACCATTTCTCTGTGCCCAAGAGTTTTTTCGGAAATGCTTGTCTCATGAAGCAAGTTCTTGGAACTTTGATCCTTTGCTACTTTATTTGAGGACCGATCTGTTGGTTCCTTGTCTATCATGGTGACTTTCCTCGTTGAAACTGCTGTAGCAACCCTCTTGATGTGCCACGAAGGTTCTGGAATTTAATAAACCATATATTTAAAAAGATGAAATTTTTCTAAAACAAAAGTAACACCCCAAAAAAAAATTCACTACAACCATTTCTATGATTAACTTAAGCTTCCCTTAGTCAATAAGATTCCTGGCAGTGGAGGAAATAAGGTAAGTGGAAAGTAAAGAAAAAAACAAAAGTGTAAGGACAAGAAGAAGATCAAACCATAATATCCGCTTAAATGAAAATCTAAACATCACCTCACACACATGTTCTTGTAAACTTGGATAACTATGGAAATCATCAGACTCTCTTAGCCCCACATTTTCTTTAAAAATTCATTTTTATTATTTATTTTCTCTCTCTTAATTAAACAAAAGCTCACAGAAATTGTGTTAATGGTATCAAGAAAACCATATCCATAAATTTGTTTAAGTTAGTTCTGGAATGGGACTTTATATGTCTTTTGAGCCAGGAAAGCAAACCATGTACAGCACTCTACATGTCAGGGAGACATGAATTCTGCAAACTCTTTAGTACTAACAAAAAATGCAGAGTAGAGTTACTAGCTCAGAGAGATGATTCCTCTTGCAGCCTGGATTCGCCATTTGTTACTTTGTAACTTATAAGTAATGTTACATCTTATGAATTTTTATATTGTCTTCATATTCTTTTTCCTTCTCCAATGGATACCATACCCCCTTTCAATCCTAAAATCGTTTCTATCATTCTAGAAAACAGGTTACTAAGAAGAGAAAAATGAGGGAGAAATAAGATTTTAAGTAGAGGCAAGTTTCAACCTCAGAATGAAACAACTATCATCCACAGAGTCTCATTGTGAAGCCACTTTATATAAAGCATTCATATGCATGTTTGAAGATAATATGAAATTCAATAACATGAGAGAATGAAAACCATGTTCAGATCATGGTGCCAAATATAAGTAAACTTGCATGGACAAAAGCTGTGCATTATTTGGGCCAACCCTAGGTGGACAAGGTGGATAGTTATAGCAGTTATCCAACTCACATTAATATATTTCATATAATTCATCAAATCTGGGTGCACTGTTTTCACATTATGTCAACATCTATCACATGGTATGCATACTAAGGGAGAAAAATTCTTATTAACAAAGGACTTCTCATTCTAGATTATCCCTAAATCCCTAACTTCTGTGTTTAAAAATCTTCTCTTTGCCTAATATGCTAAAGCTCGGGTTGCAATTAGTTTTCATACAGTATAGTTTTTATAGAAGCACCTAAAATCTGACCAAATTTAGTATTTTCCCAGATAAAATCTTGTTTCCTTTCATTCTTGAGTGCCAAGCTTTCCTTTCCTCCACCCTCTGCCTTTAAATTTTTGTGTGTTGGGGAAGGAGGACAATCTATTTTGTGAATATAATTCCAAAATCCTATTTCTAGATATTCAGGGAAATAACAGAGCCTAAAACTTATACTATACGCTTGCAAATAATAAAAGCTGAAAGAAAAACCTGAAATACTGAATATTTCATCCTAAACATAGGAACAATTGATGTAATGTGAGACCTCAACAAAGAACAAATTCATTGAACCTTTTTTTATTTCATTTAGCAGAAAATTTTCCATATTTTATTCGTTCTTATTATTTTACATTTACTTCTTCAATATCTTGGTTCAAATTACATCAATCCCACTACATAAAAGTCCAATTCCTAAAAGAATCAAAGTCAAATCTTTCAATATATTCATCAATCATAGCTTTTACTAACATATATTGAGCATAACATTCAGTATGGATTAATCCTTCTCAAGATTAGCAACAAAATCAGTCCAAGCATCTCCAATTTTCAAAACAACTAGAACTGGAGTCTTGGATCCAAAAGTAACACTGCATTCAAAACATAGCCTCAAGACATTAGCGAACATAACCCCAAATATTTGGATAACACTCTCTGGTTCTCTAAAGCTCTGGTGAGTATTTTAGTAACCATTACATCAGGTTTGTACCAAAAGCCAGTGAAGTGCATCTCTGAATGCAAAGAAAGAAGAGTTGTAGAGGTAACCAGCATTAAATACAAGAAGAAAACAAGTCAATTGGGATGATCTGGTCATGTGTAGCCAAAACTGTTGAATTGCGCAAGAAAGCTGAAGATGTATGGTTCAAATGGAAGTACGATAAGGACAGCAAATGCCTAAATATAGAACAAAAAATCTAATAAACATAAGAAATTCCAACTACTAACTTTGCCAAGAGCTCTAGCTCAAATGGCACCTCCCCTTGTAAAAGGAAGGTGGAGGATGAGATCATGAGCACAAGAACCCCAGGTGCGTCTGTGTTTAACTACCAATAAAAGAAATATTAAAGCTGACCCAAGCATAAGGGGGCACCATTTAGATTTAAAAGGCGAATGGTCACTTATGTGGCTACATTCAAAAGTGAGTGCTCTGTCAAACAAAGTTGTTACTTAAAACCATTTTCTAGAGTATTTGGAAAATACGCACCTGCAGAGACCTGGAATGCTATCAGAGACAAGCCTTATGGAAATTAGTTTGGTTCTCCATGGCAATCCTGGGACAAACTGTCATGCTTTGGCTAGTATTTAATAACCGACTGTCTACAAGAGATATATATCAATCCAATGGGGACACAATGGTGAAACAGCTTGTGTGTTCTGTAGAAGTTACTTAGAAGTGTAAATCATCTCTCTTTAGAGTGATCATTAAATAGGATAATGCAGAAAGAGGCAATGAGGTACTGTTTGCTTTGCGGGCCTTATATGGAATGGGATAAAGTGGTTGAGTGGGGGCTGAAGATCTGGAAAGTTAAGAGCCCTGTAATTGGCAAGATAACTTGGGGGAAGGGGGGCAGTTGTGTATCAAATCTGGACTCAAAGAAACGTGAAAATTCATGGAGGTCAAGGGAAAACAGAAGAAAGTATTTAGAAAGCTGTTGAATGGGAAGTAAAAGCTGGGAAGTAAAAGCTAGGATTACTACGAAAGGGAGCCTCAAACTCCACCTAGCCTCCATAGACTCACACATTCCTTTGGACTATATGTGGTATATAGCAGCAATCCAAGCCAATTTGTTGATACCCCATTCTACAATGTCTGCAACCTAACACTAGGGTTGAGAACTAGTGAACTAGACAGCTTCATGATTTCTTTCCAAAGCCTCATTGTGAAACAACATTCAAAAAACAGGTGATTCTGGCTCTCAACTCCATTTCTACAAAAAAAAAAAAAAAAAAAAAACCACATTGATCTCCCTGGCTTTTGATAGTCACTAGTCAGTAACTATCATGGGGTATTTTGTAATCTATCTGTTTGTTGGTTGGTGTCAGTATACAGCTTGAAGTTTGGTATTACTTTTGGTCAGTAAATAAAAGTACTTGTTGTTTAGTCTCTTGTTGGGACTTGGTATGTTGGTAGTTGCAGCTGCAAGGCTGCAAGTTTGAGTTGTATTGTATTATTACCTCGCGATCAGGGGTATTTCGAATTCTTGGCTTCCTTGGAAAGGGGTTTGGAAACCTAAGATCCCTAAGCGGGTGGCGTTCTTTCTATGGTCTGCTGCTCATGGCCGGATTCTCACCTTGGATAACCTCATGCTTAAGGGTCGGACTTTGGTTAATAGGTGTTGTTTGTGTTGCATGGATGGGGAGTCGGTTAACCACCTTCTCCTGCATTGTCCTGTTACAAACGCTCTATGGTATTGTATGCTTCAGGCCTTTGGGATTCCTTGGGTTATGCCAGGATCGGTGGCGGATTTGATCTGTTGTTGGTATCAGTGGCATGGAAAGGATAAGTCGGACATATGGAACTTGGTTCCAGGGTGCTTAATGTGGATTATGTGGTTGGAGCGGAATCGTCGTTCCTTTGAGGATAAAGAGAAGACCTTGATTGAGCTAAATCTTTTATGCCAGCGTAGTCTCTTAGAGTGGTCTCGTTGTTGGGGGTTTACTAATTGTTCTTCTCTTTCTGTGTTTATGTCCTCTCTTAGCTTATCCCTCTAGTAGCTTTTCTCTTGTTGTTCATCATCATGAACTTCTTGTATGACTTTCTTTCTTTCTTTCATTTATAAAAGTTTTCTGATTACTTATAAAAAAAAAAATAAATTCTCATTTATCCAAAAATAAAAAGAAGTTTTGAAAACTCAGTCTTGAATGGAGCTCTATGTTTTTCTTTTTGGAATTCCAATTTCAATATTTTTTTAGAAGTAATTCTAATTTCAATTCTTAACAAGGAATCTAAGAAAATCTCTTGTTAGGAATATTGGTCTTGGGTAATAGAATGTTGTGTTTGAAGTGTAAATAACCCTCTAGAGGTGTACTTTGTAATAAGGCACTCTTGTAGTCTATTGGTCAAGAAAGTCTTGTTCATATGTTTTACTTACTTGTAAAGTGGTGTTATAGATTAATAAAATTCTTGCTTGCTCATCAAAAAAATCATAAATGACATCTTGTATCAGTATAAAATGGCCATAATGTGTTTGTTAATTCAAATATTCAATTGTCACAAAAAAATGGGAGAGAAGGGATTCAAACCCTGGTTCTCATTACACAAGAGACCAGGCAATGTCATTACGCTACAAGGCTACTATTGGCAGCCATAATGTACACATTTGTTTCAAAATGATTCACCTAAAAAACAAGATTGTATTTCTATCCAACAAACTAGTTGCATGTACAAAGGCCAATCCTAGCTGACACCCTTCCCCTAGCTCTAAGAGATACTTCTTTATGGTCAGTTGCACTAGAAAATCCACAAATACAATAGAAGCATTCCAAGCTTTCCAAACTCCAACCCAATCGTACAGCTTCCTTAAGCCCATTACTCACTCATGCCTAGAATGCTTTGCTCTGTAGAGATTATATTCCAATACTAAACCATTAGTTGAGTCACAGAATGTTCAAATCTACTAATGGCTGCACAAATGTGCAGAAACCAGCATTACATTCATTAAAAAACAGCCAAAACAAATTCTTCTTAACAAAAAAATGTCAAACAAAAGCATATAATTCTTCAAGGACATATTCAAATCCCAATAATTAATATTTTCAACTTACATACAATTTTAAATTTAAAAAAAAAGAAAAAAAGGAAGGAAAAGTACCTGTAGGAGTAACAATTGATTGAGGAGCAACCAAGGACGCATACATGTAATAATCAGAAATCAGAAACTCCCCAATCTTCTTGAACACATTCTTGTTGTTGATTTTCTTGATGGGTTCTCTAAATTCCACTCCTAAGAACAAAAATTTCACTCCATTAAAGCAAATATTGAAAACCCACCAGCAAAAACATGGACTAAAATCCAAATTTTAATTAAAAAAAAAAAGAAAAAAGAAAAAGAAAAGAAAGCTAGAGTAATTACTTGAAGGAGGAAAAGTGTTGGGTTGGGGAGAGATGAGAGGAGCAAAGAGGTAAGAATCGGAAATGAGATAGTCTGCCACTTTCTTGAGCAAGTTTTTCTGGACACGCTTAATGGGCTTTCTCTTGTGCACTCCCAGCAATGATTTCTTCTCCATTTTCAGCTTTGGTTACAGAGTGGAAAATGAATTTCGGAAACACACTTTCATGTTTGTGAGAAAAAGAGAGAGAGAGAGAGAGAGAATTGGGGCGGTTGGGAACGTTAAGAACAGGTGTTCGTTGATGAGAGTGTTTCGTGTCGTTTTGGAGGTAAGGTTTCAAAGACACTGCGACATGTGGCAGACTGGGAAGCCTGTGAGCTGTAACCGCCGGTTATTTTGCTTTATCACTAGAGCTGTGTTATGCTACAATTAAAATAATTTCTTTTCAGGTGAAAATATTTTTAGAAATGAAAAATATTTTCAAATGTTTGATTGTATTTTGAAAATTGCTTTGAAAAATATTTTCAAGTGTTTGGTTGTATTTTAAAAATTGTTTTGAAAAATATTTTCAAATGTTTGGTTGTATTTTGAAAATGTTGTTATTAATTTCTCACATCTTCGTACAAATTAACCTCCTCTACCAGGCAGTTTTAATGGGTAGAACTTATTACTGAAAACTGAAAATACTGTAACAAAATAATTTTTTAATAGATAAAAAAATACTGTTCACTTTTTTTTTTTTTTTTTTTTTTTTTTTTTTTTTTTTTTTTTTATATGCTTGGTGCCCTGTTTATGTCCCATAAACAGTGCACCAAGCGCTGGTCTTAAAAAAAAAAAAAAAAAAACGCAAACACAACAGGTAAACGGGGATCCAAACGGGCAATTTGTCTCCAAACTCAAGTTTGTCACGCATCACCCAGCATGAGCTTGAGGGGAGGCCATTAGCATACAAGCCCAATAGATGTAATGTAAGCCCATTACACTTTTTTTTTTTTTTTTTTGTTGAGAAAAAAAATGCCATTTTACTTGACTTGACTATACACTCGTACGTGATATAACTACTTATACTAAGGAAGTTTCTTATACAGTTTTGCGCAGAGTTCATACATAGACTTTCCGTCTTTATCGTAACAAAAATTGAACCTTCGTCATTTTGATTTCATACTTAAGTTAAACCTTAACCCAACATTAAAAAAGCCTTAATGTTGGAATTGGAATTTGGAACAGTGGAACAACAGCAAAATAGGTGAAGCCCTATCAATTTTGAAAGAGTGCCACATTGTCTTTGTTTATCCCATTACTAAATATACTAACATTCAGTCATTAATTGCGATGAAGTTTATCAATAATAATTAATGCCAGTCTGTATATAAATTGAAAGGAAATGTTAACAAATGACCTAAATGTATTAGTTTATGAATCATTTTAAAAAATATTTTATAGAAAAATGATAAAGCAATTGATTTTGTTAATAGTTTTTTATGTTTTACCATAAAAGCGGTGTTAAAACTTTCCTATTATATTTTATTAATAATTGTCATAAGAGAACCCGGTAACATAACCACAATTGAAATATGCTTATGGATTATAGTAAAATGAGTTAAAGAGGAATTCATGGTTATCCATTTAAATCCAAACATGGAGTTTTTTTCTTGTTCATCGTTCAGTAATTAATTTTCATTATAAAAAAATCGTTCAGTAGTTAATTGTCATTAATTTTCTCCTAAATTATTTTAAGTAAATTGAAATATAGAATGTACTAGAAAAGGAAAAAGGAAAAAAGGGCAAATACGAATTGCTGCTTAACTTCCTCCATTAATTAATGGGAGGGATCAATTTACTTGGATATTGTAATAATCATTTTTGGATTCACGTACATATATATATAAATATAACTAAGCCATAATTTATTGTCTGTCTTTGTAAAGAAAAAGCAAAAAAAAGAAAAATAGGCCACGTAAAGGGCCACGTTACAAATAATTGCTTCTTTCTTTCACTCGAATATTTCCAAACTGCAATCAAATTAAGTTTAGTTGATGCAGCAGAGGATCTTAATCCTGATTATTCACTGGCTTCAAACCGTGTTTTAATGCAGCTTCCCAAACTAGATCAATTCTGTCAACATCAATTGCTCCAACTTCATGGTGAGTCCAACCTTCAAGTAGATGAACCACACCTCCCGCATGGCATGCATGGACAACTCCTCTACCCATGGTGTACTGTTTCAGCAATCATGAAAAAAATCAACCAAATAATTGGGATAACATAAATGATAGCTAAGTTCCTCACATATATGGGGTCTTGTGTGAAAGTGGATAGGGTGCTATTATGGTCACGTCTAGGTAGAGAAGTCACACTAGTAGCTCCCCTCTACCCATTTTCAATTACCAATAAATAAATAAATAAATATATAAATGATAGCTAAAAAAGTTTGAGAATTCCCTAGAAGTCCTATATTTTTAGAGTCATGCTAACGAGAGCCTTTAGAGCATTGGTTAACAATCTATTTTAAGAAAGTTTTGACACAACTTTTATGAGAAATGAAAAAAATTGTTAAAACATTAATTTTTTTATAAATTTTTTTTTTAAATGGATTGTTAACCAATGTCCTAAGGGCATCTATTAACATTTCCCATATTTTTATAAAAAAATACTAACTGATGTCTTTAAGGTATTAGTTAACAATCCACTTAAAGAAAATTTTTACGGAAAAAAAAATAATTAATATTTTGATAACTTTTTTCATTTTCCAAAAAAGTGATGTCAAAATTTTCCTAAAATAGATTATTAACCATCGTTTCAAGGGCATTCGTTAGCATGACTCATTTTTATATCCCCTTCAACTATCCTTCACGTGCATTGCCTTTTTTTTTTTTTTTACTAGATAGAATTTCTACTCTAGCTTATTTTAAGTGTATATGTATGTAAAACTCCTTCTTGGAGACTTGAACTCCGGCCCTTGCCCTCCACACTCCACAAGCACTTATACTTATAGAGTGACTATCGCACCAAGAGTGTGTCTTCTTTTGAAACCCAATCTTGAAGACAAAAATTTAAGGGAGCTAGTGCAAATGTTAATTTTTATTTCAAGTAAGAGAGTTAAAGCAAACGTTATTCCCTCATCTTTTTATTTTATTTTCTGCACAGAATGCTACCCTACAACGTGGGCATTGTAATTACTAATTTGTATGTATCTGCCTCTATCCGGGATTTTTTTTAAGGAAAATAATCAGAATATAGGTTTAATATTTTTTGCTTGAATAATATAGTTTGGTGTGGAATTACTAAGCCTAAAATGGTTTCTAGAAATTATACTAATTTGTGAAGAATTAACCATACAATCACACTAGATCGCACCCATGACAAAACTAAGAGCCTTGTAATTCAATTCGTTGATACCTCTTAGTTTCTCCAATAAAAACATTTAGGATTTATTTCCTCTCTCTCCAAACTATTGAATTATTAAAAAAAAAAAAGATCATGAAGAAGAATTAAGGCTCACCTCACAACATCCAAGCCCCCCGACGTCATCAGGTAATTTCATAGCTGCAAGCTCACCATAAGCGCAATCTCTTCTGAAGGACAAGATTGGAGGGACCACGAATTGATGAAAATGTGTTCCTGGTGGTGCCCAATTTTGTTCTCTTGGTGTGATCCATTTGCCAACAATCCATGTCTACATTTTATTGAACAACAAGGATAACTTAAATTAATTAACAAATAATTCAAATTAATTATGAGGAAGATTTTTTAGTTAACACAATGTAAAAACATCACAAATCATACCTGTGCGACCTCTTCAATTAGTAACCCTTGTGATGTAATTAAGTGCATGTAAAATAAACACATGAGCATACCTTACAGTTTTGTGCTGCTTGGTATTTTGTCACTTGGACCAAGTAGCTCTGAAATTCAACTGGGGCTTCCTTCTGAATTTTTTCAAATCTTTCCGCTGATAAAGTCAGCATCTGCAATTTTTCTTTATCTTATCAAAATTTATGGAATAGACAAAAATGTAGCACATTCATACATCTTGTCTTAGTCGCGAAAAGATAGCCCAACAATATATCTTTAATGTCAAAGGGCCCCTTCTTAAAAAAAAAAGAAAAAGTTAAATAGCCTCTAATGCTTTAGTTTAAAGTTCAATGTATTTTCACTGTCAATTTAGGTGCAACATTTTAAAATTTTATATTTTTTCAGTCACATCAAATGTTACATATAATCTTTATTTAATATATTTTAAAAAATTAATAAAAATAAACCAGCTAAAATAGGCTATCCACACATACACCAGTTTGTCATTATATTAAATAATATAAACTTGACTTAGGTACGATGGCTCGAGTCCAATTGGCCCAATCTTTGGCAAACAAAGTAAAAGGGTTTATTTATAAACTGTTTAAACAGCAATCCACACACTGAGCAAATGTATAATCTAGGAATTGAGATTAGGGATAACACTTGATGCCGTTATTATTAATGGTTAAAATTAATAGTTGCAAAAAATAACTTTTAATTTTAATTAATAATTAAAAAATAAATTAAAAAAAAGTAGAAAGTTAATATAAAAAAGTAAAAAATAAAAAAATTTGTGAAGGAAATAGGTGAATTAGACCTGGTGCACCGGATCCTAATCCATATGCTGATAAGATGGGCCAGTCATATTTTCAGAAAGGAGACAGTGGCAGTTAGCAACTAAACAATTACCAATTTAAGTCTCAAGATCAAGTCTGAAATTGACGTTACGAAATGCCATGTAGGGACCATTGAGAAGAGAAGATAAAAGATTTAGAGATGTTTAGATGGTCAGTTCTAACTAATACTTTCACATTTTAAACAACTTTATATATATTTTAACATACTTTTTTACTTACATGTATATCAAAAATATTAAAATAATATTACTTAAACTAATCAACCAAATAGGCTCTTACTTGCAGTATCAATATGTTTAGCAAAAAAAAAAAAGTCCCAAAATGATTAACATGTTATTATATTTTTTAAGTACATAAATTTTCATTAAAATAAATTATAACTTTTATTGTCATTATTTAATTTCTTTGTTTTATGTCCCAAAATTATATTTAAAATTTAAATTTACAGTAGATAATATATATAACACAAAAAATGAACTAGTCAATTTAGGTTGATTGCTGGATGAGCAAGTCAATATCAAATTGATCAATTTATTAATCATATTAAAATGAATCGGCCTATTTTAATAGACACTTTGAAAAAAGTTATATGGTGTTTGTGGATTGAGTGAAACAATGTCATCCTTAGAGCATTCTCATCAAGAGTTTTAAAATTTTTAGCATTTAGTACCTAAAAAACCAATTTTATAGCATTTAACGCATCACTTTGCAATACAACTAACATCAAAACTTTTTTTTTTTTATCATTTCATTAAAATATTATTTATTTATTTATCATTCTTTATTCTTTTTGAGAGAGTAGGTAGTGAGATCCGAGGGGAGAGAGAGAAGGGGAATAAAAAATGAGTAGCAATTTGCTACATTAAGATGTTATTACTAACACCTTACTGTAGCAAAGTACTAAAAGATTTAAAATTTAGCACCATCGATGTAAGACCTTTTTTAGTGGTTTTGTTGCTAAAAATAGCTTTTAGCATTTATTCCACCTTTGATGAGAATGCTCTTAATACCAACTAGTTTACCACATTGCCTTAAGTCTATTAGTAGCATGTCTGACTTATTCGTTAATTAGGAGTAAGCTAGGGTTTGAAATTTGAACCTCCTATGGCTCAAATGATCTATTATTGTGAGGGAAATAATAACACCAATTTGTCCCACTGCACCCTAATGCAAAGTCTTAAATCTGCATTGGTATTGTTTTGGATTTATAAGTAAGTATAAGTTATATATTTATAAATTCAATATAATAACTCCTAAAAACATTGCCTATGTCATTGTTCCAATGTCTTCCACAATAGTCATCATTTTTTTTAAAATTTTTTTATTATTTTGAGTGTATGGATCTGACGGTTGTGTATGAGAGGAAGAATGCGTGGCTTCTCCTCCCACATCTACTTTGTCCACCCAAAGTAGGTGACTTTAACACTTTATTTGTTTATATAGGTGGAAAATGGAGAGAAGGTAAGGTGATAATCCTTTGGTTGGCAGAAGAGAAAAGTAATTGATTGAACCGGAGAGAGGAAATTTATTTCTAGGCCTACCATCTCTGGTCTGTCCAAATCAACAAGTCTAGACTTTAGCGACACGACAAAATTTACAAGAATTTCGGATGTAACAAGTTGTTTGTAGTGAGTAATATGAGAATACTTTTTATTTTTATTTTTTATAAGAACTAATATGAGAATTAATAATAATTTGCTAAATTGGATGAAAAATGCTATAAAAAAAAGGAAAAAATAGATTGATTCCTCACTTTTTAGTTTATCAATTTAAACTACTATTTTGCCCTTATTTTACTATCACGTATTAACACTAAGGAATTTTTATTTTTTATGATCACAAGGGCATAAAAAACAAAATATTTCATTTTCTTATCTCTCTTCCCTTATGAACATTGGACCAAGTCTCAACAAACACATATTAATCAAGTATATTAATAATGCAATTAACACAGCTATTTCTTATCAATTTTTTTAGCTTTTATTTTGTTTTCTGGTATTAGGAATTTTTGTTAAGATAATAAGAAGTAAAAGTGATGAAATTAAAAAAAAAAAGTTTAGTGGCGGAGTGTACTTACTAGGACTCTGACTCTCTTTCGACAAAGGTAGAGGGCAATTGCTCTACCGAGCTTGGAAGTAGCTCCACTTAAAAATACCTCTTCCACATCCTTAGGTAGGTCATTGAGAATAACAGCAGCAGTTAAGGTATTCCCATGGACAACTCGAACTCTAAGGTCCGGGTGCTTGTTAACAAACAGTGTTCCACCCCCATTGAGAGCTTCATTCTGCACACGTGAAATAGTAGATTACATTGATGAAAAATTGTGAATTTAATCACTCAACAATTTATTTCAGTTTTACAAAAATTTACTAAAATCTCTTTATTTTTAGTAAATTGGAACTAGAATAATGCTTTTTAAAGTTTTTAGTTGAGAAAAGTTAACCGATGCCTTAATCCAGAAAAATAGAAGGATAATTAAAAATATAATGATTTATATTCTATTTGGATCTGGATAACTCTAGAAGACTTTAATATTAATACTGTCAAAAGTCTACATTAAGTATGCGTTTGACTCCAGTTTAAAAAGTCAGTTTATTTTACTATTCAACTTATTTTTACTACTATTTATGGGTCCATTGAAGTTTTTGATACTATTCATGAATCCCACTGTACTATTTCAACTAAATTTTACCTTTATCTACAATAATTTCAATAAAAAATTTTCAATTTTAGCCAAATAAGCTACTCTTGAACCTACCATAAAACTCATGTTTCGTGTTTTCTTGTTTGCTTGTTAATAACTGTTATTGAGAAATATCAAAGCCATTCACCAAAGAAACGCAATGATATACTGTTATTCACAGTGAAATTGATATGAGATTGACAACACAGGACCATAAATATTAAATGTTTGAGCTTGAGTGGTGTAATTGAATACGAATCAATTAATTGGTGGTACTTTTTGGAACACCTTTATAATTTTCCCTCGTTACAAAAGTGTTTGGACGTGGAGGTTTCATGTTCATGAATAAATCTAATTTCTTTGCCCTTTAATGATATTGTCATGTGAGTGATAGGATAATAACAATTTTACTTGCATAAAATTTTCAAAATAAAACTAATTATAAAAAATAATTTTTTTATTATTTTATTGTGGGATAGAAAGTAAAGTGTATAATACTAACATAATTATTTATTTCCTTCTCATTTGTTTTAATGAATTACTAAACGCATGGGCAAAGACAAAATTATATTCCTTATCCCTATAAATTTGTACTCTTTATGTTGTATCTAATTTGAAGAGAGTACATGCAATTTCTCGCTAAACATAATTCCCTTCAGGAAAAGCCTATCATAAATACACTCTCCCTTCCATATTATTGATCATCCATTCAATGTTGGGATATCCAAACTATGATCATTTTTTTAAAAACTCATAGAACATAATATTGATAATTTTTCTAACTTATCCTTAACTTTATTTTTTTAAAAACAACACTCCTCTTCCACTAAATTTTAAATTAAAGAAGATAGTTTTAGAAACTTATATGTATTTCAAAGATAATATATAAAATAATATTCAATTAAAATAGTGGATTTTAGAGAGGACCCACACTATGGGAGAGACAAGATAAAAATTGAGTTTTTTTTTTTATTTTTTATTCTCCAATTTAAAAAAAGAAAAAAGGAAAAAAAAAAGTGTACATTCAAGACAAGGTTGTTTTCTATTTTTCTTTTTTAGTTGAGGTTATTTTAAAAAGTACCTAAAAAGGAAAAAGTAAAGTTTGAAAAGATTATACTCTTTTAATTTTTTATTTTTTTTGACGAACTCTTTTTTAATTTTTGAAAGAAGAAAAGATTGTCATTTGAAGTTTGAAAATGAAAGTCTAATTTAACTGCGCTAGCAAACTCGCACGAATGTGCAGCACTCATACGAGCAAAGGACACAGAGTCCAGTCCAGTCCACAATAATGCGAGAAGTGAAAGGTCCACATTTTCATTATAGATGCGGAGAGCAAAGAAAACAAAGAGAAAGGAAGAGCGTTAATTGAGTTTTAGCGGATCTTGTGTACTACTTACCAGATCTATAAACTTCTTTTTTTAACAAAATTTTTATTAAAGATGGGTCTTATGATACTGTTTATATAATTAAAAATTATTTTACTACAGTATTTTCAGTTTTTAGTTTTCAATGGTATCTAAACAGATCCTAAATGTGAAGCAAGTCTTATACCTTGTTTAAGCGTCTACCTACCTTTCAATTTTCAAATGTTAAATTGGACCTCAACCAACCATGGTCAGCAATCAAGGGCTCCAGTAAACTTATGAATATTTTTGGCCAAAAAAAAATAATAATAAAGTTGTCCAGTTATAGTAGTTAACATATTTTTGGACCTCAACCAACCATGGTCAGCAATCAAGGGCTCCAGTAAACTTACGAATATTTTTGGCCAAAAAAAAATAATAATGAAGTTGTCCAGTTATAGTAGTTAACATATTTTTGGACTTCAACCAACCATGGTCAGCAATCAAGGGCTCCAGTAAACTTATGAATATTTTTGGCCAAAAAAGAAAAAAATAAAGTTGTCCAGTTATAGTAGTTAACATATTTTTGGACCTCAACCAACCATGGTCAGCAATCAAGGGCTCCAGTAAACTTATGAATATTTTTGGCCAAAAAAGAAAAAAAAATAAAGTTGTCCAGTTATAGTAGTTAACATATAGGAACATAGAGTAATTTGCTTAGGTACTCTCGAAGTACGAAAAATGGTGCTCTCTCCTCTCATATTTATAGTGGGGTCCGCTCATTAAATTCATGCCTACCATGAATATGAGAGGAGGAAGCACCATTTCACCTCCGGGACTACTTAAGAATTTTCTAAGAACATAAATAAGACTAAAACAAGTACCAACCTTATTTAATGCAGCAAGGCTAATGACTTTAATTCCTAGTCTATCAGCCCTGAGAATGGCCTGCTCAATATGCTTGTTAATGCCCTCTGTAGCAAATGGTAAGAAATACTGCCAAAGATGACAAGAACTAGATAAATTTAACTCTCTTGCAAAAATACTAGATAAATTTTTTTAAAAAAAAACATTAATTTTAGCAATTAGCATTGGCTATGGCTAAAACTTTTAATGTAAAGTTGTAAGCAGACCTGAAAGCCAAACCTAGGCACAACCCATGTTTGGTGCAGCCGACCTCTAAGTTGGTAGAATGAGTAGACAAAGGTTTTAGACCAAGCCCACATAAGAAGTAACGCCACAAGAGTCCATGGCCATAGCGGTAACAGGAAGATCTTCGTGGAAAATGGCAATGATGCAAATGTTCGGAAAACGAATGGTGCATGTAAAGCCGCGGAGACATCCACCACATGGGCTAGGAAAACAAAATCCGGAATCCGTCCATATTTTTCTGCATTTAATTGCCCATGTAAAGTTAGGAAAACAAAATCCGGTACCCATCCATAATGCATTGCCTCTCTTGGTTTGCAACTCAGGCCGCACTTCAAATCTCAACCACATAATTTTAGAACGTATAATTGGTTCATTTTGATGTAATTAAACTCAACACACCTTGATTTGAACTTATGCTCTTGTGTGATTCCCATGATTTCCCATTGAGAGTGTTCCATAGTGCATCAAATAGAGGCATGAAGAGGCAGAAATTGGTCCCCATCTCTGTGTGGTGCAAACTGTGGTATCTGCTCAGCATGAAAAGGAAGCAAATTAATGACTTTCAGCACATTAATAATATTCATGAATATAATTACGAAGCAACAGCTCCACAGTTTAAAAGAATATAAAAATGGTTAATAATCTTGTAATTTAATTGGTTAACAACTTTTGGTATTATCAATAAAGATTCAAATTTTCATTTTCTAGTGTAACTATTGAATTATGGATAATAATTATAAAATGTGATTCAATAATTCATATTTTGCATTGAAGTGATTTCTTTTTCATGGATGTTACATAAAGCATTCTCTAACTACCTTAATCATGAAGATATCATTTTCAGACAAATTGCACCGACAAACATAGTTAGGACCTCTCTTTTGGTAATTAGAACAGGAAATTGCAAGACAAACCCTATATGCTGGGTCAATTATGGAGTTTTTAACCGGCAAGAGATTTCTAATCAAGGACGGATTTGCCAATTTGGTAATTGGAATACATTTCAAAAGTATACTTTGGTTGTCCTTATTCAGAAAAAAAAAAAAAAAAAAACTATTTTTGTTTTTTTAAAAAATACCATAATGATTGTTACAAAATATCATGTTGATAAAAAGAAAAATTATGTTACCCATCCAAAGTGGCCTGGGTGTACAATTATTAATTACTTACGTTGGTGTATAGAGAAGATATCTCAGGAAAGGAATTGTCTCGAAAATTTGATGAGGAACAACTTCAACATTGCAATGGCCCAAGCATCTCAGAAAATCAAAGACTAAAACATAGCCATAGATCATGGATATTGATGCATATCCCATTAGAGAAGCCCCGAGTATCGGAATTCCAATAATCACTGTTAATATAAGATGCTCCAAAAATGTTGCATTTCCAGCTGAAGCAAAATAGAAAAACAAATTACATTAATTTAATCCCAAAAAAATATGTTAACCAGTACT
The DNA here is from genome assembly GCF_040712315.1 of Castanea sativa. NCBI lineage: Eukaryota > Viridiplantae > Streptophyta > Magnoliopsida > Fagales > Fagaceae > Castanea > Castanea sativa. The sequence goes on along the minus strand of NC_134013.1, from coordinate 83,515,549 downwards.
AATTTTTGAATAAAAATACTCTATCTTTTGTATTCTACTTTATACCCATTAATTATAATATGTATGTTATGCATTTGATTTTTCTTTTTTCTATTCTAAACAAAGGAAAAAAGAAAAAAGAAAAAGAACGCTGGAGTATAAAGTAAGAATTCTTATTCCTAATTTTCAATTTGAAGGGGGATGAAGACAAATTTATGTAGAGATGGCTGTATTAATGTCACCTGTAAAGACCTGGGGTACTGGAGATGAATGGTGAAATGAATGGTAAAGGTTAAAGAGATGATGGTTCCCATGGAAGTGTCTGTGCACCCAATAATAGAGTGGTTCTGAAACAGCCATATGAAGTGTCAGAACAGCAATAAATCCTTTTAAGTTCCAGAGGGGAAGATTTTCAACAAACGGAAACATATAGGACGCCATAAAAGCTATTAATGCTTGTAGTATGATGAAATTGTCCCTGCGAATTAAATACAATGTCAAAAGTTAGCTAACTGATCATCAAATGTCATTGAAATTTGAGATATTTTTATGGTTCTTGAATCTTGATAAGAATATTGTACCAGTCCCATTCTTTGTCAATCTGCTTGAAATCAACCCCTTGTTGAAGAATTCGACGATTTCGTGTTAGGAAAAGCATGTTAGTGTAAGTGCTCCATAGCTGATGAACAAGGCCTCTAAGTGCACATAAAATCAGAACATGGAGACACAAAATGGTGCTAGCGTTTGGGGATTCCTCATGAAATCTTGAATACAAAACTTTTGCAACAAAAGGTCCATATAGTAGATACTGTTAACACATACAAGAAGAATCCATTTCAGCACCGAGTAATGCATAAATGAATCACAATTCTAATCTTAAAGAACAAGGAAAACATTGGAGATTCATACCTTGAAGCAGCCCAAGTTCTCCCAAGGCCAACCTGACGAAGAATCAACCATATTCCCCCTGCAAAACTAGAAGCTCAAATCTTCTTTTTGCTTCCTAGCAAGCCTTTGTCCTTGTCAAATATTTACTCTATTGGTCCTATATGGTTTCTAATGTCAAAACCAGTGTAAGCTAATATATATATATGGGCTAACAAACGAAGCTAAAAGGAAGCCAGGTTATTCAAAAGATTGACAAAGGGTCCTGGATTTAGGGAATGAACTAAGAGAGAGAGAGAGAGAGAGAGAGAGAGAGAGGGTCAGGTTGCGTTTCCTAATTTGCTTGTGGTTTTTACTACCTGCACCTCGAATGGCTAAACCAGAGAGAGAGCCTTGAATGTGTTTCTCTGAATCCTAAAGTCACCTACTTTTATAGTTCAAAGAGCATCCAAGTGTTGCACCCAATACAGTCAGATAGGGCTCTTTCATGTGTCCCTATCTCTATCTCCTATCTTCGTAACTAACTATGTACGTGTGTATTATGGATTGTTGCCTTTCATGACTAGAAAAGTTGTACTGTTCAATTTTTTTTTTTTTTTTTTGATAGTTTCAACGCGTTCTCATTTTTTTATTTTTCCAACCTCTACAAATCGCACAGCTGTTACGAATGGGCTAATACTTCCCGCCTAAAGAAATTAAATGCCTTGTATGGTTGGGAGTAGGGATGGTATTCCGTGGCAATGGGGGGTCCAATAGCAATTCTAATTTCGTTTTAAGGTCGGTTGCTTTTTATATTAAAAAAAGTAATAAAATTGGGCTAAGTGAGTTCTATTGTGTTGACCACAAAAGATGTCATGGCATTAATGGTATTGCTCAAATTGAACTAATTGGATACATGAGTTACGTTTAGGTTATGGTAGATATAACTTTGAGTAATTTAACATAATTTGATAATTTTTTATTAGCACCGCTAGATTATATGTTCATTATATTCTTAATACACATGCCAAGTTTTGCACAAATTGAATATTGTTGACCATTTGATTCATACACCAATGTTTTATGAAAAGTTAAAAAAAAAAACTTGAAATTCAAAAATTTGAGAGTTGACAAGATATTGATTTTTATGATCTTGAAATTTGGCATATTTGTTAAGAACATGACAAACATATAATTCAATGGTGGAATTTTCTAAATAATGATCTAATTATAAAAAATTATTAAGAGATGTAAGATTGGTTGAAATTGTCATGGTGTAACTTAAACTCACTTCAATATATAGTATTTATTTTATAGTTAAAATGGGCAAAAGAATTTAAACCTAGATGATTTCTGATTAAAACACTAGAATATATTAATGGACTTGTAAAACTCTTAACAACTAATTGGATATTTGGATCTAGTATTGGTTGAAATTGTCATGGTGTAACTTAAACTCACTTCAATATATTGTATTTATTTTATAGTTAAAATGGGCAAAAGAATTTAAACCTATATTATTAATGTTTAAAACACTAGAATATATTAATTGAAATGTAAAACTTTTAACAACTGATTGGATATTTGGATCTAATTATAAGCTGAAACTTATATTATTTAAAATAAGAAAAATGCTAATAAATGTCCTTAGAATAATGGTTGACAACTCATTTAAAGAAAGTTTTTATGGGAAAAAGAAAAAAAAAATTAATATTTTGACAATTTTTTAATTTTTCATAAAAATTGTGTCAAAATTTTCTTAAAATGAATAATTAACTTTTACTCTAAGGGTACTGTTAGCATAGCTCTTAAAATAATGTTGTTGACAAAAAAATAACCATTTTTTAGAACTTACAAATAGGGGATAATTTAAGAAAGCGCACACTTATCAGCTTGAATTATGGTAGAAGTGCGTTTATCAGCTTGAATTAGTAGAATTAGAACTAGGTCGGTAGGGATTGGCCTACAAAGTTTTCTTGCATGGGAAAGCGGGAAACGCAATGCTTAGATAGAATGAATCTACGTTCCTTGAGATTCTCGCAAATAATGAATGTTTCTCAAAACTTTCCACAACGCCCCTCATATCTTCATTCATTCCTCCCCCCAAAATAACAGGATTCGACTTCCAGAACGAAATCCCAAAAAACTGGGAATATGGATAAATAGTTAAATAGTCAATGTGACTATAAGGCCATTGGCTAAATAGCTAAGCCTCTCAAATGGAATAGACCAATGGAAGGTTGGAGTCAGTTAAATTCAGATGGAGAATCATTGGGAAATCCAAGAAGAGCAGGGGATGGAGGATTAATTCGGGATCATAGAGGTGCCTAGATTAGAGGTTACACTTGTAATATATGATTCACTACAAGTGTTATAGCTGAATTTTGGCCATTGCGGGACGCATTGCAGCTTGCATTACAGCTGGGAGTTGATTGCCTGGAAGTTGAACTCGATGCAAAAGTGGTGGTAGACCTGGTTCTGTCTAACTTAGTCACTAACAGGGACTATTCCTCTCTCTTGAATGATTGTAGGTATCTCCCCAGTAGGTTCCAACAAACCAGGGTGAATCACACCTATCGAGAAGCAAACAGGGCAGATGATGGACTGGCAAAGGAGGGCTGTGTGCAGCAAGAAGAGTATGTTATTTTGTTTAATCCCCCTACCCTTGATATTGTAACTTTTGTTAATGAAGATGCCACTGGTCTGTACTATGTAAGGCGTGTAGCCAATACTTTGCCTTTCATAGCTAGCTAAGTTTAATAAAGATCCCTCTTAACCAAAAAAAACAAAAAAGCTAAGCCTCACTAGAGGTGTTCAGTGTTCACACGTTGAATCAAATCAGGTTTGAGATCAACCCAACAATTGCAGGGATATGAGAGTTGACAGAGAAAGAGGAAGAAAGAATCTAAGAGAGATAAATTTGAGAGATAGAGTATTCGAGTGGGTTAATCAATTCATTTTTGATAAAAAAAAAAAAGTGATGCCAGTAGAATTGCAAATTTATCTCAGAAACTTTACAAACTAAGGGCTTGTTAGGTACGTGTGTTTAAATAACCGTTTTCAGTTTTTTTGAAAATACGTATGGGTGAAAAAGTGTGAAAAATGTGTGGAAATATATGTACCAAACATAGCCTGATTGTCTCAATTTTTAAACACAAAATAATAATAATAATAATAATAATAATAATAATAATAATAATAATAATAATAATAATCAATTTATTTACTAGGCAATTTATGTGAACTATTCACATTCGTTATTATGTGAATTTGCAAGTTTCTTTTATAATAAAATTAATAATTCTTTTAAAAATCCTTAGATTGCAACCTAAATATGCACTCAGGAAAGTAAACCTTTTATCTGTTTATGTTTTCCAACGTTGAAACTTAGGGTAAAAACTGAGTTCTTGATAACTAAGATATGATCAACCCAAATTGCTAGAAAAATAGGAATAGTTGGATAAGCAAAATTTTGACTAAACAAAGCCCGAGTCTAAATGGAAACTGCAATAAGTGACCAAAAACGTTGAAGGCCATAGGGCACCAAGAAGAGCGAAAAAAATTCTAAAAAAATCTAAATGGTATCCAAACTTTATAGAGGGCACCAAACAAGTTGAAGGCGGCTCCTCAAATAGGTCACCAAGATTGAGCAAAGTGTTTAGATTTGGACTCACTCATTTGTTGATTGCTTATCTATATATGCTACAAAACCGAAGTCTTTGATTTTCTATTAACTTCATAATATGTTGTCACATCAGTTTTACTAGCTTCACAATTTTTCACATCATCAATTGTTTTTTTAAGGTTTATATATATATAAAACTCTATTAGAATCTGAAACGACTATTCAGCCATAAAAGACTACTACTCTCATGCTACTATTATTGTAAATTACAATTGAAAACAAAATCCCAACCATTCCCTTCTTTTATAAGAATAGTTTCAACCTCTCTTCTCTAGGGATCTATTCAGCCACAAAGCCGATTAGATTAAATAGATCCCCTCTATCATTCTCTCTCCTGTTTGATTGATCTGCTTCTCATGAAATTCTCTCTCTACCATTTTCTCTAACTCTTATTTTTAAAGTTTGGGTTGCAAGGAATGATGATGATGCCAATTATTCAGTCCCACCGCCAATTGAATCCTAGCAGAGGGTGTGGTTGTTTTCAATATAATCAATAAATTTATTGTTGTTGTGAGTTGTTTTTTGTTAAGCATGATTTTACTTCTTTGCTTCTACATCCATCTTTTCTTAGATCAAATTCAAAATTTTAAATAGTAAAACTTCTCCTAAATTTAGTGGCGGATCCAAGAATTATTTTTAGGGTAGTCACAAAAAAACTTAAATTATACAAAATTTGATAAAGCAATAAGTTGAATATATCAATATCACCAAAAAAAAAAAAAAGCAAAAGTACATGAGGTGTTACCATTTTTTTTTCTACTAACAAAGAGAAAAAAAAAATGATTGATAAGAGATAAAGTGAGAATTGAGAATGCTGAGATTAGAATAATGAAGTAAGAGAATTAAAATGATAATAGAGAATAGAAAGAAAAATTGATGATGTCTACTGCAACTACTGTGAGTTGAGTTGCTAAGAAAAGAAAAATTATTACCACTACAAAGCCCCAAAGAGCATAATTGTTGGCACTATTAAGGAGAACTCATGACTACAATATTTTTCTTGAGGGGGCCAAACTATTTTTAGAGTAATGCTACACCTACAACATTTTAAAAACAAATCTTATATAATAATTTGTTATTAGTAGTTTAAAAAGTTATGTTAATATTGGACCCAAATTAAAAATAGTAACCGAATCTTATGCAAGTAGAGCTGCACTTGCCTAAATTATAACCCCACACATAGTCAACAACTTTGGCATTTCTTTATTGTTTTTCATAAATGAGTCTTCGGTCTATTGTAGGTGAATCTTATGATAAGTTTTTTTTCCCCTTTTTTGGTTTATTTAGAGAAGTCTCCTTCCCGATGAAAGTTTTCTTAAGTAATTTTGGTAGCTTTATTTCTTTCTCTTCCCTCCTAAGTGCATGTTATTGTAAAACTGAATTGCATATTTGCATCTTTATAAGAAAAAAAATAGACCATATTGTAACTTCTACATTGTTTAAATTTCTATCTCTAATTTCATAATATAGGTTTGTATCTTGAAAATTAAATAACTAAAATTTTGAGAATAAAAAATAAATAAGAGAAAGGTTTTGCTATATACTTGTATGCAGCAATTGCCACATAATGGATTATGTGGCAGCAAAAGAAAGTTATAAGTATCTAAAGGTCCACCTGATCATGTGCATTGTACGTAATCCTTAGACACGTGTTGGTTTTTTTTTTTTTTTTTACAAGCTAGAATTCTACTATAGCTTAATCTAAGTGTATATGTGTGTGAAACTCCCTACTGGAAACTTGAACCCCTGCTTTTACCCCCAATACCCCCCACAAGCATTTATACTTGTGGAGTGACCATCGCACCAAGGGTGCGCGATGGGTTGCTTTTTTTTTTTTTTTTGTTGACACATAACTCATTATGTAGCAATTGATGCATCCCCAATAAATAATTATTGATGTTAATTAGGGCACATTTGGTAGACTATAATGTACAATAATTATATAGCTAGGAATGGGAATAGGTATTACAAGGACAAGACGTTGTAATAATACTTATTACTATTCATTTGTTTAGTGACAGCATAATAATAGAACCTTGAAGATAATGGAATGAAAATATTTTGAATCAAACTTAAGATATATTTTAGGAAATATCTTATTCATATAATTATATATCCTAAAAAATAATATTTTTTTAAAATTTGAAAGAGAGATTAGTTATTTTCATAATTGTTATGTGCAAATAGGAAGTTTGGTCATTTGAAAACATATTAATTTTAGAAATTAATACACATACTAAGGAATAACTATTACAACCCTTTTAGAGATGAATAACTATTCCTCATTTTAAAGAATAGTTATTCATAACAAAACTACTGAATAGCTAGACCATAAGAATAAATTACATTATAGTGCCTATTACATTCTACCAGACGTATCATAACCCTAATTTTAGGTTAATTAATATAAGTATTTATTTCTTTTGAATTTTATGTACTTAGCTGATTTTTGGACCAAGCTTTGCCCTTGAAATTGGGTTGTTTATGTGATTCATGTTTGACAACATTTTTAATTGAAATTTTAGTTACAATAGGTTTGGAATAGATTTGATTCATCTGATTATGTGCATTGCATATGACCCTTGGACACATGTTGCTTTCTTTTTGTTGACACATAACCCATTATGAAACAATTGTTGCATTCCCAATAAATAATTATTGACGTTATTTAATGGTACCCTAATTTTAGGTTAATTAATATAAGTATTGATTTTTTTTAATTGTATGTTCTCAACCAATTTTTGGAACAAGCTTTGCCCTTGAAATTAGGTTGTTTGTGTGATTCATATTAGACAAAGATTTTAGTTGAATTTTCAATCACAATAGCTTTGGAATAGATTATATTATGCATTTTCAAGTAAATTTTCAGTCCATAGATATCTGATTTCGTTTAACAAGTCCTCTCTCTCTCTCTCTTTGCCCAATTGGTTTTTGTATTATTTTAATTCTTTAATTTTGATTGTATTTATTTTTGCTATTATTTATAATTTATTTTTGAATAACTAACTTTGTATTTATTTCAAATTATCTCTTTACCTCCTTTTATCAAGTATTGATTTGATTATCATTTTGTTTTAACTAATTGTAGCATTGAAAAAGTGAATATATATTTAACATTTGCTAACTATTCTGTGCATTGCGCGGATTAGTGACTAGTTTATTAAAAATGGGTAGAAGTACAGTAGTATATCGAGAGAACATAAAGTTTTAAAACCTTTATATAAGGTAATAAAATAATGTAAAAAAGCTAATAAAAAAAATCTAATTCAAACACATAGTCTCATTTAAAGTTTTTACTATATGTTCGTTTGGAATCCGCTTATTTTGCTGAAATTAAAAACTTTTTGCTGAAAGTACTGTAGATAAAGTAAAAGTTAGCTAAAATAGTACAGTGGAATCCATGAATAGTACCAAAAAGTGCAGTAGGACCTATGAATAGTAGCAAAAATAAACTAAATAGTAAAATAAGTTGGCAAATATAATTTTTGTCAAACAAACACTATATATCCTAAGCTTTCTAATAAATAAGAGTCCCTCACTGGAAATTTTGACTCAAACAATTTTTTGAGGCTTATTGAATTTTTTTGTTATTCAACAAATTTCGATTGAATCAAAACGGTCAAAGATAATGTGTAATTATATAAATTTGTAAATTCAATGTATATTCTTATTTTATTAAATAAATAATAGTTTAGGTTTGATTGCAAATTTAGTCATCAACCTTTTTTTATGTTTCATAATGGTCCATATTCTTTGAAATGTTTTCTTGCAATTCTAATGCTTTATTATTGTTTCAAAACTTATTTTCTGTTAATTCTTGATTTGATTTTTAGTTGAGGTTGTTTGATGAAATCTTAGTGATTTAATAGCAACAAAGGAGAAAGAAGAATGGTTATTCAAATTTGGCTTCTTTTATGTATGTTTGGAGTTAGAGAAAATCAAAGCAATAGTCAAAGTAGGGACATTTTTTACACAACTTAAAAGTATAAGGACTAAAATAATACGTCTCAAATAATGAGGACCATATTAAAATATGAGAAAATGTGGAGGACTAAATTTTATTATTTTGATTATAGGTGGATATCAATATGAAACTAGTCGGTTTAAAGGGGGGTGGGGGGACAGTGGAATGGAGTGTATTGAAAGGGATCATTTTAAGAGCAATCAATCAATTTCATTTTCGAGAAGTGCTATGTCAACAACACTTTCACAAAAAATCATAAATGGTAAGTTGTTATTGGTTTAAATTTAAATTTACAACTTAAATTGTTTTTTTGCCCACCCATAATAATTAATAACACCCTACCAATTAGGAGAGGATTTATTGTGAAAGTGTTGTGAAAATGTTTTGGAGATATACTTTTTTCTTTCATAAGTGGTAAGTTGTTATTGGTTCAAATTTAAATTCACAACTTAAATTGTTTATTTGCCCACTCATAATAATTAATAACACCCTACCAATTAGGATTTATTGTGAAAGTGTTGTGAAAATGTTTTGGAGATATATTTTTTTCTTTCATAAGTTGTTATTGGTTCAAATTTAAATTCACAACTTAAATTGTTTTTTTGCCCACCCATAATAATTAATAACACCCTACCAATTAGGATTTATTGTGAAAGTGTTGTGAAAATGTTTTGGAGATATACTTTTTTCTTTCATAAGTGGTAAGTTGTTATTGGTTAAAATTTAAATTCACAACTTAAATTGTTTATTTGCCCACCCATAATAATTAATAACACCCTACCAATTAGGATTTATTGTGAAAGTGTTGTGAAAATGTTTTGGAGATATATTTTTTTCTTTCATAAGTGGTAAGTTGTTATTGGTTCAAATTTAAATTCACAACTTAAATTGTTTATTTACCCACCCATAATAATTAATAACACCCTACCAATTAGGATTTATTGTGAAAGTGTTGTGAAAATGTTTTGGAGATATACTTTTTTCTTTCATTCACCCCTAAGCGTTTTTCCCAATTGTTACTTTGTAAGAGGAACACACATTCATTTTAATGAAGTGGATGTGAAGCACCTCTATTATCCTTTTTAGAATGAGTAAGAGAAAATCATTATTTCATTCTATTTTCTACTAAGCATTCTTCCCCAAAGTTTTTAGGAACACTGGTTACTTAATTTAAGCACCGAATTGGAGAGAGAGAGAGAGAGAGAGAGAGAGAGAGAGAGAGAGAGAGAGAGAGAGAGAGAGAGAGAGAGAGAGAGAGAGAGAGAGAGAGAGAGAGAGAGAGAGAGAGAAGGTTGAGACTTAATTGAGCAAGAGTGACTCAATATTTAGTTTTGAAGTTTTGAAACTTAAATCCCATGTCTCGATTAATTGAGGATTGGTTGAGACTCAATTTAGAAAAGAGAAGGTTAGGGAATTTTTACTGGATAGCCTTAATTGAGCAAGAGTGACTCAATATTTAGTCGAGCATACTCTCAATCGATCAATGGTTGATTGAGAAAACATAAACTTTCAGAAATTGGCTTATAAAATTTTCAAATGATTAAAAGTGAGTTAAGGGTTGATAAAAAATGCACAAAATTTGTAGAAAAATGCAATGTGGAGTGCAGCTCAACCTAAGACTTCACAAGCATGATATTAATGCAATGAACATGCAACTTAATTATAGTATCATGAAATTTTAACCCTCATTTTTCTCAAAACTCACCCCCCCAAAAAAAAAATAATAACACAAGGTCCTTATGATTTAACATTTCATGCCCATCAAGTGCTATAACTTTGTTTCTCAAAAAAAAAAAAAAGTGCTATAACTTTGATTCATTAATTAAATTAAACTATGGCTGCATTAACCAATAAATTATATGGTTGAATTTAATTGTGTTAGAAAAAGATAATCCAATTAGTGTTTTATTGGTTAATACAATAGTATTAGCATGGCATGCAAGGGCTAAGGGGCAGCTCCACATTGAAGCCAGGGTGAGCACATGGGACCACTTAATATATTTTTTTTATTGAATGTGAATTTTGACAAATCTATCGTTGGATTACATTTTCTTCTTATATCCTCCATACATACAAAATCTCAATAAGATTAAAGATCAATAGCTATGTCTTCAATCAAATGTTTAAATTTCAAGTTTTGTAGTATAAAATTATCCATAGAAAATAAGTTTATAGATTGAATAATAAATAGCATTTAATTGTCATAAAATTTGACTTGCGTTTTAAAAACATAGAGACCATGTAATTAATTGTTAGATTTTCAAAATGTGTAGTAATATTAATTTATTTAGTGAGAGTTGTAGTTTTATGCTATAACTAAGGTTGTAGCCAAATTTTTTCAAAACTTTAGTCCCCTTAACAATACAGTAGGCCTTTGAAAAAAAAGAAAAAAAAAGAAAAAGAAAAAGCCTAAGAAAAATTTTAATGAACTGAAATTTTAAAAGAAATATAACTTGTAGCATTGATAATGAGACTATTACGCAATGATTTTAAAATAAGAAAACTCGTAGAAAAAATTATATATCTTTATATATTTGCGTGTTTTTTTTTTGTCAATATATTAAATTCTTTTTTTATTAGATTTTTATACGGTTCAAGTTTCATAATGAATACTCTAAAACAAATTCCTAGAGCTACCACCGACGACATGATCCTCACATTCCCAAGTTCCCAACTGCTTTTTTTATTTCTTCTTTTTCAAGGCAGTCATTCTCCCGGCCATGTCCCAACTGCTAACTTAACTTAATGTTATAAATGACTTAATTATTGTTCTGATGATTTTTTTTCCTTTTTTGATGAACTTATTGTTCTGATTTGATTAGCCTAAATCCTTAAAAATTGCCTTCGATCATGTTGGTTGGAACGGTCCGATGCCACTTCGACGAACCAAATTATGGAGTTAATTGCAATATGTGCTAGGGCCCACGACTTAGGAATGCGTCATATTTTTAATGATGTTGATTGAGTGTATATATATACACAAAAGGATATTTGATACAACTTTCAAAGAAGATATAGAAAAAAGTTATAAAAAAAAAAAATAGTCACTTTTTTTTTTTTTTTTAATTTTTTATTCGAAGACTTGGAAGCTTTTATTCAACTTGAAAGTTTGAAACTACATCCTGAGCACACACGTGTTCAATAAGGGTAGGAGTTTCCTCCAACCAGACAACTAAGTTCCCAATCTTTTTAGCATATTGGGCTAGGATATGGGCGGGTTTGTTACCCTGCCTTTTTACATGTGAAACATCAAAAAATCTATAGTTCTGGGCTTGAAGCAGGGTGCTTTCCGTTATTGTCTCCACCAAAGCAGCTGTCGTTGACACTCCTTTCAGGGCATTGTGTAAACAGAGGGAATCTGTTTCGAATGTGACCTCTCGGAATCCCATTTCCAGCGTCCATTCTACAACTAATTCCATTGCTTTTGCCTCCACACTTGGCGCTGACAGCGGAGTTGCGGAGCTGAGATTTTCCTACTCATGGCAGCCATTACCTATCCCCGAAGTTACGAATTACCAGGCCCATTCCCGATGATTGTGTCTTGGTGAAGGTTGCGCCATCAACATTAGCTTTGAATCTCCCTGCACTCGGTGCTGACCAACAAATTCCTTTTTTATCTCTTTGTGGGAGGACCTCTTCATGAGCAGCCCGATACTCCTCTACTTGGATGAGTGCCTTTTTCAAGACCTGGTACCCCTGTTTGCCAATCCCCCCATGTCTCACAACATTCCTGTTTTTCCAAATTTCCCAGCATATCATGGCCGTCTTTTCCAGCAGCCTAAAGTCTTTTGGGGCGTGCTTTATAATATTCCAGATTATATCTATGAATTCCCATTTCTCAGCTATCAAGAAAGCAAATACCAGTTTACTTCCACTCCATACCTCCTTAGCCTTTTCACAGAACCAGAACATATGTCCACTAGTTTTTGCTTCCTAATTACAACTTGTGCATAGATCATTGCTTGTGATATGGTGTTTCCTCAGATTCATCTTGGTGGCCAGGATATCTTTGCAAGCCATCCATGTGAAGTTCCAAACTTTGTTTGGTGTCCTCATGCCCCAAATTCTTTTCCACAGGAGTTTCATCATTGCTTGGTCAGAGTTTTCACCCAAAACACCCCTTTCAGTGTCCTTCATAATTAATCTGTAAGCACTACTAGTAGTAAATTTACCATTGCTTGTGACACCCCATGTTCTCCTATCTGGTGGCAGACTTAGGCTTAGGGGGAAGCTCATGATGATCTCAGCTTCGTGGGGGAGGAAGACTTGCTTGATCAAATTCGAGTCCCATTCTCCTGCCCCTTCTTTGATGGGCTCTTTTACCTTAGCTTCGCTGCTCAAAAGACAGGGTGAGGAGGAGATCTTGCATGTGGATGGATTTAGGAGCCACCTATCCTTCCATATCTGGATATTCGCACCATTTCCTACTCTCCAAACCATGCCCTTCTCTATTGTCTTCTGCCTTGCCATTATATTGCGCTAGGCATAGGATGGGTGTTTACTTATGGCATCGTTTACAAAATCACTGTTGGGTAAGTATTTTGCATTGAACACTTTAGAAAAAAGTGAGGATGGATGATTTTGAAGCCATCACCCCTGCTTAGCCAAGAGAGCTAAATTAAAACTTTTTAGGTCCTTGAACCTCCTTTGTCCTTTGGTGTGCATAGCTTCTCCCAACTCATCCATACCATCTTCCTCTCTTCTCTTTTCTGCCCCCACCAAAACTGGCTGACCATGCTCGTCAATTCGTAACAAATGGCATTAGGGAGCTTAAAATAGCTCATGGTGTATGTCGGGACCGCTTAGGCTACTGCCCTGATGAGAACTTCCTTCCTTGTGGCTGAGAGTAGCTTCTCCTTCCACCCTAACAACTTTTTAGCTACCGTCCCTTTCAATTGAGCAAAAGTATTGGTTTTTGATCTCCTGATGAGTGAGGGAAGACCTAGGTAAGTCTCATGTTGCCTGATGACCAAAACACCAAATATGGTTTTGATTATCTTCTATGTCCCCATATCTGTGTTTTGGCTGAAGAAAAGGGAAGTCTTTTGCTTGTTTAACCGCTGGCCTGAGGATTCTTCATACACCTTTAATATTCGCATTATTTTAGAGCTTTCCTCCACTGTTACTCTTCCAAAATTCAAACTGTCATCGGCGAAGAAAAGGTGTGAGATTTTCAGCCCATTTCTGCAAGCTGATATACCTTTCAACTTCCTATTCTGGACTGCTTGGTGGAGTAGGGCAGATAGACCTTCAGCACAAATCAAGAACAAGTAGGGTGATAGAGGGTCAACTTGGTGAAGACGCCGTGTAAATACAATGTGGCCTTATGGGTGCCCATTTATAAGAACTACATAAGAGATTGTCGTAATGCACTACATCACCAGACCCACCCACCTCTTGCTGAACCCTAGCTTGAGCATGATCTACTCTAAACATTTCCACTCCACTTGTTCGTATGCCTTGCTCATGTCTAGTTTTAGCTCCATCTCCCCTACCTTGCCCTTCCTTTTCTGGCTGATGTGGTACATGGTTTTCGATGCAACCAGTATGTTATCTGTGATCAACCTGTCTGCCACGAATGCACTCTGGTTCTCACACACCAGATTTGGGAGCAGAAGTTTCAACCTGTTTGCTAGAGTTTTTGAGGCAAACTTGTATGCCATATTACACAAGCTGATTGGACGATATTCTTGCACCTGCTTTGGGTCTTTTACTTTTGGAATTAACACTATATAAGTCTCATTAAAATAATGAGGAATGATACCAGCATTTAAAAATTCTAAAACAGTTTTAATCATAACATTACCAACCGTCGGAAAAAATTGATGGTAGAAGAGGGGGGGCATCCCTTCTGGCCTCGGTGTAGTGGTGGGGAACATCTGCTTCAAGTCTTTGTCCACTTCATTTGCTTTAAAATCTCTAGTAAGGAGGGCATTCATATGAGTTGACACCTTTAGGTGAATGGCACCAAGCAGTTCCTCACTAATCGTTGGATTAGATGAGGTAAACAAAGATTCATAATATTCTAGAAAGACTTTCCTAATCTCCTCCACATCCTTTCACCACACCCCCTCTTTATTAGTGATTCCCAAGATTGTGTTATGTTGGTACCTACTTGATGCCTTTGTGTGGAAATAGGAAGTATTCTTATCACCTTGTTTGAGCCAAGAAATGTGCGTTCTTTGATGCCACATTGCTTCTTCAATGTCCAACATCTTGTTCAATTCCTTCGTGTTCTCAATTTCTACCAATAAACGAGGAGTTCCTTTCTGACATTCAAGTTCTTGGAGTGACTATTGGAGTTTGGCAATTTTCTTCCCAACATGCCCGAAGGTTAAGTTGTTCCATGTTGTCAGTGAGAAGCGGCATTCCTCTAAACAACTTAAGAAAGGAAAGACTGACGCTCTTTCCATACCTCTAGCCCACGCTGCCTTCACCAATTGAGTGTAGGATTCTTCTTGCAACCACATGGATTCGAACCTGAAAAGCTTCTTCCTTTGCCGCAATTTACTCTGGGGGGGGGGGGTGTCCTTTAGTAGCAGAATGCAGTGGTCCAATGATGAACTTGCTAGGTGATGCAACTGGTGTGTGGGAAAGCACAGTGCCTACCCCATTGATACTAGTGCCTTGTCCAACCTCTCCCTAATCCATCCCCTTTCTCCAAACTTGCGACATCATGTGAAATTTTGGCCAACATAGCCTAGGTCTTTGAGTTGACTCTTATTCACTGCTTCACTAAAACAAGCCATTTGTCTAGCTGGTCGTGTGCTGCCACCTTCTTTTTCTCCTCCGTGCATCAGCTCGTTAAAGTCCTCGATGCAAACCCAAGGTAATGAGTTGCCCCTTGCCAGCCTAGTAAGGAGAGACCATGATTCCTCTCTCTTGTTTGTTTCCGGGTGTTCGTAGAAACTTGTGAACCTCTACCTTGGGGAGGCTCCCTCCGACACGATGACGGCGTCAATGTGGTGCTCGAAGTAAGTTTGAATCTCCACCTAAAGTTCCCTCTTCCAAAAGAGTGCTAAACCTCCACTTCTTCCCTTGCTTGGTACCACCAATCCCTTCGGTCGATCAAGTGTTTCTTGTATTTCATCCATCTCAGACACAAACAACTTAGTTTCCATAAGAAAAATTAAAAGGGGATCTTGTGAAGTCACTACCTTCTCTAACACATGAATTGTTCAGCGGTACCTAAGCCCCCAACAGTTCCAGCTGAGCGTTTTCATTGGACCTGGCAGGGCTGCCTTGTAGCCTCCGTCGATAGTGATTGCGTGATCTGATTTTGGCCGAGCGACATCCCGCTCTCTCCCTTCTTAGATCATTTCTCCACTGGTATGTTGACTAGGATTTCTTTCAAAGGCATCATCCCTTTCCTCTTCACACCAATCCCCTTCTCCTCAATGATCGGGGCAGCTAAACTGAAGGGCTCCCTAGACACTCTCTTCCATTTTGCTAGGTTACTCAGAGTATTAGGGCCATGGGGATTTTTTGCCGCCGCCCCTTGCTGCAAAGTATTTTCTTTTCCTAACTCACTATGTTTGGTCTGATACAACTGTGTGGTTATCCCTTCTAACCCCTCTGACCTCGTGGCGGGCCCTTTTCTACTATCCGTTGGCCCAGTCGCGTTCTTTACCAGGTTACCAACCTTGTCTTGAGTCTCTCCATGGTGGGCTTTTGTAGCATTCGTATTATTGGTATGTTGCGCGGGCCCATCTGCTTGACAGAAGCCCATATTCGAAAATGGGTTGGTCTATGTACCCTAGGAAGGCCCACCATCATTATGTTGACTACAATTCAAAAAAGTTATCCCCCCTTGATTGCCACGTTTGAGATTTTGGTTGTCAGATCTTCCCTTGTCAAACTTGCCATAATATCTTCTCCATTAATTGCTCGATCAAGTTCCTGCAACTAGGCCTCAAAATCCGCAGCTTTCCTATCCGGTAGCGAAATTTTGTCAATTACTATATCTGATACCATGCACGACTCCGAGGTTCGACCGCCGCTGTGTCCAGCCCCCTGAGCTTCATTTGAGTGGTTTGTTGAGGCTGTCTTAGGCTAATCCCTGGCATGCTAGTGCTGATTACCCCACACCTCCCTCACCTTGGTATCCTTGCCTCTCTTGGTCTCATTCCGTCTAACCTCTACCACTAAAGGCCTCTACAACCGATCTGTATCCACTCTCAGCCACGGACCATACTGCTTATCCTCAGGCCCAAGCGACTCTTTAGTTTGGATCTAGAGGGGGAAGTCCCTATCATCGTGATCAAGTTTTTCGCACCAGTAATAGAAAATCGGCAGTTTTTCATACCGGAAATCCACCCAAATTGATGACGTGTCCCCTATACAAACCATCCTACCCCTGCATAGTGGTTCCAATATTTCAATACTCACCCTTACCCGTAGGTATTTACCCATACTGAAGCCCCTTTCCACCCTATCGACCTTTTCAACTTCCCCCATTGTTCCACCGATGCGCTCCCTTGTGTCCCTGGTCTGCTTTCTCATTGGCAAGCCATGGATTTGGATCCAGAAAGAAGCATGGTCAAGGGTGAGGGTGGAGACCGATTCCGACACTCCAAGCCTATGCAAGACCACTAAATATTTATCAAAAGACCATGGACTAGACCATAGGACCTTGTTCATGTCCTCTTTGTTCATGAAGACAAAGAGTACCGTGTTGTCACCTTCATCTTGCACTTTCAAACTTTTTTGATGTTTTCCAAATGGGCTTCAATGTGCGCACTACTGCTTCCAGGTTTATTCTTCTCTTTGTGAGGAACTTCCTAACTACCACCATTTTGGAAGCCTCCTCCTTTGGGTCAATGTCTACCTCCCCTCCTTCCTTACTAGAGAGTTTTAAGTTCTCACATCTCTAGGTTAGTTCCTCCATCGTAGAGGGAGGGACTGTGATCAACTACAAGAAAAACAAATGGTAAAAGCCAGAGAAATTCTACCAATAGGAGAAATAGAGCCATTAAGGGCTAGTATATTTCCACCCCTTCGGATTACCAATGGAAATCCAAGAGGGAGAAACCTATTTCTAGAGAGAAAACCCTAGTCAATATTTTTTTTTCAATAAAAAGTTTCTATTTTTTTTTTTGACAGACCTAAAAATATTTTCTAAACCAATGTCATAAGGGTATTCACTAACTTTTTCCATATCCATATATATATATATGACTCAATTGAATGAAAGTAAAGTTAAACTGAAATTTATTTCAAGCCTCTAACTTTACTTTTATTCAATCAAGTCATCTAATATTCAAATTTATTCAATTCAAGTTTTTCGTTCAATTCCATTAAAAAATTGCAATATATTAATTATGCAATTAATTAATAAAAAAGATTTTTTTTTAATTTTTAAAAAAATTATCACATAAAAATCTATAAAATATTTTTCTTAATTTTATAGATTTTTTTCATGTAAGAATAATATTTTTAATGGAAATATTTTAACGAAATTGGATGAAACACTTGAATTGAATAAATTTGTGATGTAGAGGCCGCCTTGAATGAAAGTAAAATCAGATAACTGAAATGAATTTATATTAAACTTAGAGGGTATAGTTTGTATTTAGCCATTTGTTTTTTGTGAGGGTGTAAATCCCAACTCACTTTTAATAACTGATAATCAGCCCAATGGATTGTATCTAAAATTTACTTCTACCCAGAGAAAAAAACAAAACAATAATTTTTTGAGAGAGATAGATACACACAAAAGGGAGAGAGGATGAGACAATACAATTACTAGGCCAAAATTGGAAATTAACACTATTTTCCAAACAATATAATTAGTAGGCACTGTTTTCAAACTATATTCTATACTAACATCTCAAGTCTCGAGTCTAAAAGACTCGATTTTGGGCCTATAAATTGAGTCTTTGATGGTCGGTTTTCATGTTCTGATCAGGTCTGAGATGACACTTTTTCCACGTGGCGTCTACTTGGAAATCGGATCTTAGAGACTCGATTTATATATCAACCCTTAAATACTCGATTTGTATGTGACATGTTCATCCACGTGGAAGCCAAGTGATCCGTGGAAGCCACCTGGAAACCGAGTCTCTAAGACTCGATTTCTAATAGGGCTTTTTCAAAATTTAACAAGTCTAACGCCTCTCCACTGAACCTCTATCAATCACCCTCTCACTCTCACTCTCACGCCTCTCTCAGTCACCCTGTTTGCTTTTTAATCAAACCTTGACGACCTACAATTTACTCACAAAACCACCTTGAAAGGTCCGTCTAGCTCTCCAATCTCTCTCTCTCTCTCTCTCTCTCTCTCTCTCTCTCTCTCTCTCTCTCTCTCTCAATTCGAACATGTTTTGGACTTAGTTTTTCCAGAATTCTGTGATTTGTAGTTATTGCTGTGTGTTTCTCTTTGATTTTTCGTGATTTCTAATGATTCAAATATGTTATTTGTCTTTGATTTTTTGTTGGATATATCTGATTATAAATTATTTAGTTGCCTGATTTGATTGTTGTGGTTTTTTTCTTTTTTGTTAAATTATTTAATTTTGTCTATATCTTCTAGGTTTTAGTGCACAAAGTTTTTTTTAAATTTATTTTATTGCCATTAAATATTTTGTGGTTTCATTAAACTATTATTGATTTGTAAGCATTCAATCTTAGTTTGGTAAGTGTTGAAGGACTCTGTGTGTGAGCTTTTGCTCTTTGTTTGTTATGTTTGTTCATTAGTATAATTTCTAAATTATATATATATTTTTAAAAAAACTATTATAATATTTATTATTTTCAAAATTTTTAGTTAAAATCTAACCATTAACATCGAAGAATATTTGCTTGTTGTGTCTCTGCCTCCACCAAAGAAGGAAACCAAACCCAAGAATTAATAGGCATCTAACTACCTAGGCTTGAACCAAAGGCTAAGGCAATTTTGTGGCTCTTGGTTGTTCCAGAAGTTTGAGAACCTAAAAGAAACTAGGAGAAAAACAGGTCATGATAATTGCAGGAAACTGTTTGTGAGAAACTAAATTTAAATAATATTATCTTAAAGCAGGGGATCATGCATATGTAAATTAAAGAAGGTAACTCCATCATGATTTTTTATTTATTTTTTAATTGTAAGTTACATATGCACCTAGTGGGTCTTGAACTCAAGAACTCAACCTCCATCTTATTATTATGGGAGGAGAAAGTACCAATTGAGTTATAACTCATTGGTAGGTAACTCCATCATGAACTTAGAACTTAGTCAAACCAGAAATGATTAGTGAGAAAGAAAAGGATGCAATAAAACATAAAAGTACAGGGAAACGTGTTTGTATTATAAGTTAAAGGTTTGAATAAATTGAACAAACTTGAAACAAGCGGGAACTCCAATTACTTTGTGAATTGTTCAAGGCAAAATAAGGTAATAGTGTTGTCGTTCCAAAACAATCATTTTCTCTTCCGGTGGCGCATATTGAAGGGTTTCCAATAACACAGTGTCAGTCAAAAGATGAGAACATAATTAGACAAAGAAAAAGTTGAATGTTTTGAAGGGGGAAAAAGAAAAAGGGAAAGAAAAAAAAAAAAAAAACCATTTTAGGAGTGACTTACTTGAATGTCTTATTTTGAAACCTTGGTACAGGACCACTTAAATTGTTATAAGACAGATCCCTAAAACATTAACAATCCATTTAAACATTATTCAGATAAGAAACTAAATAAATTTCAAGACAAAAATATAATTATTAGTATTGAATAAGGGTAAGTTTTGAAGAGAATTACAGAAAAGTAAGCTGGCTCATGTTAGCCAGAGCTGAAGGAATTGGTCCGAACAGACTATTATTGTTTAGCAGTTGATTTTTAGTTTATTAGTTGTCAGTGTAGTTTACACAATATGTATGAATTTTTAGTTAAGGCTTATGCCACAACAGACTACAAATTCAGTAAGTTAAGGCTTCGGGTAGTTAACTGAATTCTTTCATCTTTGCTTCATTCTTTCATCTTTTACTGAATCATTCTTTCATATTTTACTGAACTCTCATTGTACAAACTGGTTTTGGTTGCTCTAACTCATACCTAGTTTCATAAGCATATTGTGTGTTCATTTCTCAAACTAACTGCTTATCATTCTTGTGCAGTATGGCTGCTGCAAATGCTGGATAGATTGACCATGCGCAACCTGGCCCCATTGACCAGTCGGTGTTGAAATTGCAGGTCAACCATCGGTCAGAAGCTATTTGGAATGGGCAGGTAAAACACAACACTAAAGATTTAACAAATGTACATGCATTTAAGTTATACAATGTACATGCACTTGCTGTCATATATTAATCCATGGTTTTCTTTGTGCAGGATCTAGGGTCCCTTAAATGCCCTACCCGTAATGAAGAGTTCTCCAATTGAAAGCCAATGGTGGACGACCGAGTTGTTGACATTATTAAGGCACTTGGTTTGAAGGGACTCCTCAAGACCCCAGGTAGAGAGATTGACCATGGCCTGATAATGGCCTTAGTGGAGCGATGGCGGCTCGAGACTCACACCTTCCACATGCCACATGGTGAGGTCACCATCACATTGCAAGATGTGGAGGTTCTTCTCGGGCTTCCTGTTGATGGCGAGGCCATAACAGGGAGCACACAGAAAGAATGGAGTCCTGTGTGCAAATAATTCCTTGGCTTCTGACCTATAAATGATCAAAGAAAGCAACTTAATGGCTAGAGGATTCTCATCCAATGGCTTTTGGAGGAAGTTGTCGATCCATTGCTGCCTAATGCTGAAGAGGATCAGCTGCATAAGTATGCACGATGCTACATCCTAGCGCTACTAGGGGACACATTCTTCATGGACAAATCCGGCGATATGGTGCATCTAATGTGGGTGCAACAGTTAGAAGGCCTTCGCAACCCACGAAGGTGCAGTTGGAGAAGTGCTTGCCTTGCATGGTTTTACCGAGAGTTATGCAGGGCAAGCAATAAGAAAGCTAGTCAGATTGGTGGGTGCTTGTTATTGGTCTAGTATTGGGCATGGGTCAGGTTCCCATATTTGTGCCAGACAGTTGAGCATGGCCCACCAGTGGGTGCTTATGGTCCTCCAATGCGTGGTCCACTGTCCCTGAAGTAAGTTTCTACCTCATACACGTCATGTAACTTGAATTTATTTATTTTTTTAAAAGCTTCTAGGAATTATTTAAGTCAATATTATACAATTTTAAACAGAGGTTCAATATATATGATTAGGTTAATATACTCTAATTTTGTGTCAAATTTCCTAAATTATATGATTAGGTTAATATATATGCTACTTGTTCTTAATTTTTGTTTTTTATTATTTTATAAGTATATAAAAGTTGCTTAGTTAACCAAGCTTCAGTTTACTAGATTAACTATCTTATTAGAAAACATACTCTAAATGCAGCATAACAAAGTATGTTTGTAATGATTAGTTGAAAAGCGAGTGGGTGGGCTAAGGTTATAAATACTTTACTTAAAATTACTGTGTACATTAACCAAGCTCTACCTAATAACATGTTATAGAGAGTCTATATGCAAATTGTTTCCTACAACTTCATTACATTAACTTGACCATCCATAGATTGATTACATTATAGTTTTAATCATATGATTTTCTCGGTGGGAAAGTTGTATAAAGTTAATGATCCCTTGTTCTTGATTATAGGTGGTTGTGGGTCACAAACAAGAAAAACAGGCCCGCCCACGTCTTCCTGGATAGGTATCGCGAGCAAATAGCTTCAATGTTGCCAGGCTAGGTATGAAAATGCCTTGTTTAACATGTTTAGGAACAAGATATATGTTTGGTGAACTTTGAAATATAAACATTGTTTCCTAATGTGTTGTGTACTTGTTTTTTGGCTGTTGTAGGTGGTGTGGCAGCCGTATGAAGCTGAATTAGAGGACCTTCCGCTGTGGTACATTGCAGGGAGGGCTATGTGGACAGCAACGGTGCCACTTGTATGTTTCCACCAATAAAGAAACATACATCGGATTGTGTCGTTCGTCAATTTGGGATGATCCAAGAAATTCCCCATGATGTTGATACTGATACAGTGCTTCCTGGCATTGACTTGAGGGGGAAGGTCGGTGTTAGTTGGATGCGGAAACATGCTGGGCATATTACGGAGTGGGTAATCGCCTTCAACGGCGTTGTGAAGTAGTGCTTGGTGATATGCCTCCACAACACGAGTACTTCAATTGGTTCAAAAGGGTAACTCGGAGGTTCATCGATATCCCCGGTGCTAGATTGATTCTAATGGTAACTTCTCTATGTGTTCTCCATCTTACCGTATTTCTTAGCATGAAACCACTGTTTAGAGAGCATGATATATGTGCTCCAATGTCTTCTTAGCATCAAACCTCCCTTTTAAAGCTATTGTCTACTTAAGATTCCTTATAGAGAACTTTGTTGATTTACCTTATAGAGAAGTTTGTTGATTTACCTTATAGAGATCTCTGTTGATTTAAAAAACTAATTTGAGATGCTCTAAGGTCATATTTCCTATTTCCTATTAGAGTGATGGTATACATTCTTATGTCCATTTTTATTATTTTTAAATTTTTGTTCATTTGATTTTTTAATTAGCATTTTTGTCTACTCTATCCGCTAGCTACATCTTTAATAGAAAAGATAATTTAAATTTAGTCAAAGGAAACACTTGGTCTCCCTATAATTTGCAATTATTACTAGCAGAACCAATTCAGAACCAACATTTATTTTATTATCGATTGGCATTGTTGATTTGGTATTGCATTACTAATATACCTAGTTTTTCCATGTGCAGATTGAAGGATACGTCTTCAGAGTGTGTCCTGAAGTTTTCTGCACATTTTTGGTATAGATCCCCATTGCATAATCACTCCACACCTTACCTCGAGAGCGATCAGAAGTAATTTCTTTATGTCGATCATGGAAATATGCAACAAGTTTGCACAAAGTGAACTCAACCATTGTAGCAATGGACAAACCGCGGGTACCTTTAATTACCCCATTAAAGCACTCAAAGATATTGGTTGTCATTGCCCCGTAACGTCTTCCACCATCATGTGACTAGGTCCATTTGTCCAGATCCTCACTCATTAGATATATGTATGGCATATAGCGTGCAATATGGGGATCATCAGGATCTACACTCCTCAGTGCATTAATCTCGACATTCCTAATGGTTTGCATTATGGACTCAAATTAGCCTTCATGAGTCGCATATGCAGCTTTCAAGGCCAATGCCTTTAGAGTCGGGTCATCAAAGTGTGTGTTAAAGTTGCTAGCAACATGTCGAAGGCAATATCGGTGAAATACCCGTAAGCTTTTGTCATCACATCTTGGCTACTCTGCAATGACACATTTGATACATTTATGTCGGTCAGAAATAATGCAAATGGCCTCGTCAGGTATCACATGCCCTATCTGATAGGCCAAAAACGTATTGACCCCTTGTGATGGATTAAATTGATTAATTGGCTAAGTTATTTATTAATTAAATTAACATGCAAAACTCGTGGTAGCACAAACAAATCACCAATTAAACTAAGTATGCAATGGAAATTAAATGACACGGTGATTTGTTTATGAATGGGAAAAACCTACACGGCAAAAACTCCACCGGGTGATTTTAAAGTCACCACTCCCGAAATTCCACTATTATCACAACAAGCGGTTACAAGTAAAGGAATCTCAAGTACCTTACCAACCTACAGCTGAACCCTTACCCCAATACCCAATTGAACTTATTCTATAGTGACAATTTCTCCTTTCAATGCACGACTCTCAAGTATGTGACTAACCAATTGCGCGGATCCCAGTACGCAACTTCAATCACCAACTAGAGAAGATTGTTGGCTGCAAAGTTCTTCAATTCATCCACACG
Source organism: Castanea sativa (assembly GCF_040712315.1). Taxonomy (NCBI): domain Eukaryota; kingdom Viridiplantae; phylum Streptophyta; class Magnoliopsida; order Fagales; family Fagaceae; genus Castanea; species Castanea sativa. The sequence goes on along the minus strand of NC_134013.1, from coordinate 83,491,231 downwards.
ATGAAGATCAAGAAGATGCTTGGTTACAAAACCCTACGGTGCACATTACACAGCAACTTTTTCACAAGAGAGATGAACTAGGGCAAGAACTTTGTCTCTAGTCACAATTTGCTTGAACAATGATTTCTCAATACTTGTGCAACTTATGAACACTTTGACGGCCCTTAAAATAATCATTTTATATGTCTAGGGTTAGGAGAAAAGAAGGCCCAAACACACATCCACTGATTGGAATCAAAACAGAACTCAAAATCTGTTTTTCTTAAACCTCGACAGATAGAGGTGTTGAGATGTTGTCGAGCAGCTGTTGAGCCACGGGGCTGGAACAGCTCTTTAAACCTTGACACATGCTAGCTGTCGAGCTTTTATGAACTTGCACTTTTTAGCTTGTTTCTTGGACAGACTTGATGACTTCAACACTTGATCTTGAAACACAGTTTCTTGAAGCATAAAACTCATCCTAAATCTACCCAAATACAAGTAAAGTGTGTTTTGGTCAAAGGATTAGCCAATTACATAAAAGAATGACATATGTTCTAAACAAGTGAAACACATATGTCCTAACAATCTCCCCCTTTGGCAATCCGTGACAAAACCACAACTAACAAATGATCATATGAGAGAAGTCATAAATCACTCAACTCATATTCACTTGTTGAATACAATAAAATCTATCCTAACACAAACTCTTGAAAAACTTTGCAAGAAGAGAGTTTATGGCAAGTAGACTTTGACAACCTGTATTTCTGAAACACTTTAAACAAAACTCATCAAGGCATCTTAGTGTGAAACAAAAATAATAGATTGCATACAAGTAATAAGAATCATGTGTATAAAGATAGAAAAGAAACAATACATGGGAGGGTAGGTGAAAGCAACATACATCAACATATAAAGAGAATAAGTCCAATGTATGTCATACATGGTCACAAGACCTAGGTACAAGAGGAAAATGTATCTAAAGTAGAGAAAAGAAAAAGATACAAGTAATCCTCATTACATCCCTCAAAATAAAAACACTCCCCTTATCAAAGATGTCCTGTACAAGCTCTCTCTTTAAGTATGACTACTCTCATAGCCCAAAACTACTCCCCCTTTTTGTCACGAGTGACAAAGGGTAGAGTGTCAAGTAGACATCTAATCGGTAGAGCTAGCATCTCCATCATCATCATTTGAAGCATCATCGTCATCACCATCATCATCCTCAGACTCGAAAGCCACAGGAGGTGGTGGAGGTGAAACCTTAGAAGTAAAACCACCCATGGTCGCCTGTCGCCGAGCAATGCGACCAACACGAACATTCACCTGATACAACTCTGTAGAGAGCGTATCTAGGCGAGCATCCATGCGCTGAAGCTGTGCCATGATGTCTCTTAGGAACACATCGCTCATAGAAGAGGAGGGAGCAGATGAGGCTCGAGCAGATCTAGATGGAGCCGAACGAGAGGAAGGAGCTGCTGAAACCGTTTGTCGCGACCTAAACTGCGCCTCACTACGTTTTACAGTAGTGGCGTCTATGGCACACATGACATGAAAGGGGTCGGACACGAGAAAAGGGATGGAAAATGGTGTAAAATTCTAGTGATAGCAGAAGGAAAGATGAGCTTATCACGGGTAGCCGTATCCCTATACACATCTATGATAGAAATGATAAAGTGTGAGGAAAAATCTATGGAAAGATCCTCAAGAAGAGACAACAGAAAATGAGCACGAGGCTCTGTGATAGAGTTGTAGTGAGAGAGAGGATATAACACAAAAGTCATCACCATGTTCAAGAAACGAGGACCTTTAGCAAAAGGTCGACATGATGTAAACTGATGCTCACCCCAAACAGTTGGGTGCTCACAGAAGGCAGAGATCATCTCGTCTTTGGACACAGTCTGTAGACGCTCGCAACCGGGGTAGTTAGGATGCGCAACCTTCGAAATATGAAGCACATCGGATACCAACTCCGGTGTGACTACTATGCGTGTACCTCGAACGCGAGTGTGAAAGAGAGATACTGAAGTATCAGTTCCATGCATATTGGAGTAGAACTCCTGGATTAGCACGGAAGGACATGTGACCGGGACGTCACACAGTGACTCCCATTCCCGTTTGTGAATGATATCGGGAAGGTCAGTGTCGGCGAAGTCTGCCAAAATGACTTGACGTTCCAAATGAACACCTGGTTTAGAGAAGTTCTCCGAGAAGTCCTTTTGGGCATCCTCATCACGGAACCGAACAAAAGAGGGAGTAGGATCAGAAGATGAAGAGGCCCTAGAATGGAGAGGGTTCTGGGATGGAACAGACTTACGTTTTGGTGCCATAGACACTACTAACGTAAATAGAAAGAGAGAGGAAAGAAAGAAACACACAGAGAAGTCCTAAAACAATTCAAATATAACAAGTATATTGAAAAGAGAGAACGTATGCATGGAAAATGCATGAACATGTGACATGCAATATAAAAAACATCATGGGCTCAGCTCAATCCAAACCTACCAGCACACAAACAGTTTGCACACGTCTAAATGCATGAGAATACTGTTAAAATGTGAATGCAATGCAATGCATGGAGTTTTTAAGATCAAATCTACAAAACCCATCCCAAAAATTGCAACAATAACTCATCAATTTTGAAAAACCCCAAAATTTTTCAAGAACCCCAAAAACTAGGTTTCAAAACATGAAATGCATGTAAATGAAGAAGATTAGATGCTTACCAAGAGAAGGAAAGCTTGAAAAAAAAATGAAGAAACCTTGGGTAGAGTTTTGGAGTGAGAAAGAGAGGTTTGGAAGTTGAATAGACAAAGCTATCGAGAGAGAGATTGAGAGAAATGAGAAACCGGATCGCACAGAATCCTTAAATAGAGGTTCAGTAAATCTCGACAGATATAGGTGGTGAGAGGTGTCGAGTCATCTGTCGAGGAATGTGTCGAGAAAAGCAATGTCGATAGATAGAGCTATTGAGAAGGTGTCGAGGGACAAAGCAAAGACACGAGAACAGAAGCTCGATTGATCCACTAGGTGTTGAGAATCTATCGAGAGGACAGAAGTTTTCTCGATCGATCCGCTAGGTGTCGAGAAGATGTCGAAATTGCGATAAGAAAAAGCTAAGAAGCTCGACAGACAGCCAAGTATCGAGAGGGTGTCGAGCCAGCTTTTAAAAGCAGTTTTTCGAGAAGGGAAAACATAGACATGAATGCAATCATGCATGCAAATCAACCAATGATCCAGTCAACATATTAAACTCTCAAAATCATCTCTCAACAACAATTTTAAGCACATGGATCCCAAAAACACACACACACACACACACACACACACACACACACACACACACACACACACTAAACAAGTCTAACCGATTTTATATTTCAAAAACAAGTCAAGACAGTTTAGTGAGTATACATTAACACATGTAAACATTGTGATGGCCAAATCACATTGTACTTGCACATGTATTAAAAGTAGCAAAGAATATTGCGTGTTGTGTGTGAAAATATCGCAAGATTGCATAAGTATCTCTATGTTATGACGATTTGAGATATGAGAAAATTACTTTAACTCACACACAATCATAACTGTTTGATAGGGACTATCACCTTCGAGGTACATCCTATAACTTCCACATCTCCTAAAAAACACGCTTGCAATCATATTTAAAAAACATTTTGTTCTTTTCGCTTTTATTTTTCTTTGCATATTTTCTTTTTATTAAGCAAACCATGCATGGGTATACAAAGGAGAGAAAAGTAATACCCAATTATGTTAGGCTTTTTGACATTGCACTTTTGCTATGTCGAAGCATACAGATGTCATTGACATTGCACTTTTGTTATGCCGAAGTATACAGATGTCATATTATGATTGGCGAGTAACAGTGGTGAGATGATTATTTATGCATTTATCTTAGAATTTTCTAGTCCTTCCCGTCAAAAAGAGTGATACGAGTGTTAAGTACAAGAGATCACATAGCCTTACTCATCACAAACAAAGAGCCACAAAGCTCACTTGCTTAGTTGTGCATAAGAATGATCATCTAAGATACAAGAGATACAAAGTTTAGAAAACTTTGTTTCAATGGCCATTTTAAAGTTCATAAGAATCAATGTACACAAATACACATTGTTTTTGTATTTTTTTTTTTTTTTTTTTGAAAAACAAAATAAAACAAAAACTGAAAGTAAGCAAACAAAAACATGTTAAACAAAGCAAAATAATGCATAAAACTAGACTGACTCAAAAATGGTAAAGCAAAAACACACAAGTAATGCAAAAACAAAAACAAGAAGGGGAAAGAGAGAAAAAATGAATAAATCACTTGGAACCTTTTTCCTTCCACACCTTGGAAGAACCTTTCCTTTTTGCAAACCCTTGAACCGTTAATGAAGGGGGGGAATTGAAACCGTTCAAGTTCGAAAGGAACATGAGGGCTTTGAGAAGATCTCCAAGAGGAGTAAGAGAGGTTTGAAGCTGATTCTGGTTCCCAGATGCTATCATGCCATTGCTTTGTTGAGTGGCTAACCACTTATAGTAATTTGGTCGAGTATGACCGGCAATACCACAATGATGACAGAGATGCTGCTTCTTCTGTTTAGGCTTTTGAGAGTTAGCCTTCTTAGTCCTAGGGTTTTTAGTTTCCTTCTTCTCAAGCTTAGGGGGTGCTCCTAAAATGGATTTACCCTTGTCTAGGTTCTCACTTGCTAATTCAGTTTTAACATCATTGTTCTCAATTTTAATGTTATTAGTAGGAGGAACAAAAACAGTAGTACTAGCAAAAGCAATATTAGAAGAAGAGAATTCATACCCTAAACCGGTTCGATCGAAAGCAGATTTCTGAATGCTGAGCATCTCATCCAGCTTCGCACTTGATGTCCTTTCCAATTGAGCTCTAACTTGAAACAGCTCCGCTTCAAGTTTCTTGGTCTTCTTAGCCAAGAAATTGTTCTCAAATCTCAGTGCCCCAATAGTCTGATTAGCTTCATCAAACTTAGTGGAAAGCTCCTCACGGTCAATTTCCAAATCACTGAGCTTCTTGGTGGCCAGCCTATAGAGTTTCTCATGCTTCTCAGAAAGCTTGTACAGTTTCTCATAGGCTGTATGGATATCATCTTGATCATCCATTTTTTCAAACTTGGATTCCACCAATTCCTCTTCTTCATCCACATCTTCAACACTCCCTTTAGTAGGATTGACAGTGGCAGTGAAGACATTCAAAATTCTGTCATCCTCATTGTCGGAATCATCCTCAAGCTTAGTGTCGCTCAAAGTAGCAGTAAGTGCCTTGCTCTTCCCAATGCTCTTGAGATATGTGGGACATTCCTGTTTCATGTGACCGAAGCCTTGACACCCGAAGCACTTAGGTCCTGCGGGAATAGTGTACTGACCGCCATCCCTAGCATCCTTCTTCCTTTTATCTTGGCTCTTGAACTGAGAAGAACTGGATTGCCTACGGTCCTTGTCGAAGCCTTTTCCATTGACATTTTTTATAAATTTCTTGAATTGCCTGGTGATGTAGGACTTCATCTTAGAATCTTCATCGGCTAAAGAATCATCTGTCTCACTGCTCTTAGCCTTAAATGCCATGCTCTTGCCTTTACCCATCTTGCTAATTCTTGTCAACCCTAGCTCGTAGGTTTGCAGATTACCAACTAGTTCTGTCAGAGGAATCTTGTCAATATCCTTTGATTCCTCTATTGCTGTGATCTTGGCATGGAATCTCTCGGGCATATATCTGAGCAATTTCCTCACAATCTTGGGTTCAGGAATGGTTTCCCTAAGATTGAAGGCTTAGTTCACTATATCCTTGAGCTTGGCATAGAACTCATCGAACGACTCATCCTCCTCCATCTTAATTTCTTTAAAGCTTGTAGTGAGCCTCTGTAGCTTCTAATCTTTGACAGCCTTTGTTCCCTCATAGGTTGTCTAGAGGATGGTCCATGCTTCCTTAGCAGTTTCAATGGAGGATATCTTCTTGAACTCCTCAATAGTGACCGCACTGAATAAGGCATTTAATACTCCGTTGTTGAAATTTGCCGCCTTGATCTTAGCATCATCCCAATCGGCCGACGCTTCTTTAGGCTTGGTCTAGCCTATCTCCACAGCTTGCCACACCTTCTCATCTAGAGACTACAAGAAAACTCTCATGCGTACTTTCTAGTAAGCATAGTTAGTACCATCAAACAATTGAGGTATAATAAGAGACCGACCTCTATCCATGACAAACAGGGGTCAATGGATCACACACAAAGATTAACCCTAATCAGAGTGTGCCTGCTTTGATACCACTTGATAGGCCAAAAACGTATTGACCCCTTGTGATGGATTAAGTTGATTAATTAGCCAAATTATTAATTAATCAAATTAACATGCAAAACTTGTGGTAGCACAAACAAATCACCAATTAAACTAAGTATGCAACGGAAATTAAATGACACGGTGATTTTTTTACGAATGGGGAAAACCTACACAGCAAATACCCCACCGAGTGATTTTAAGGTCACAACTCCCGAAATTCCACTATTATCACAATAAGCGGTTACAAGTAAAAGAATCACAAGTACCTTACCAACCTATAGTTGAAACCTTACCCCAATACCCAATTGGACTTGTTCTGTAGTGACAATTTCTCCTTTCAATGCACAGCTCCCAAGTACGTGACTAGTCAATTTCGCGGATCCCAGTACGTGACTTCAATCACCAACTAGAGAAGATTTTTGGCTGCAAAGTTCTTCAATTCATCCACATGATGAAGATCAAGAAGATGCTTGGTTACAAAACCCTACAATGCACATTACACAGCAACTTCTTCACAAGAGAGATGAACTAGGGCAAGAACTTTGTCTCTAGTCACAATTTGCTTGAACAAGGATTTCTCAATGCTTGTGCAACTTGTGAACACTTTGACGGCCCTTAAAATAATCCTTTTATATGTCTAAGGTTGGGAGAAAAGAAGGCCCAAAGACACATCCACGGATTGGAATCAAAACAGAACTCAAAATCTGTTTTTCTTAAACCTCGACAGATAGAGCTGTCAAGATGCTGTCGAGCAGTAGTCGAGCCACGGGGCTGGAACAGCTCTTTAAACCTCGACACATGCTAGCTGTCGAGCTTTAATAAACTTGCACTTTTCAGCTTGTTTCTTGGACAGACTTGATGACTTCAACACTTGATCTTGAAACACAGTTTCTTGAAGCATAAAACTCATCCTAAATCTACCCAAATACAAGTAAAGTGCATTTTGATCAAAGGATTAGCCAATTACATAAAAAAAATGACATATGTTCTAAACAAGTGAAACACATATGTCCTAACACTATCGAAATCCTAAGACACTCTAAAAACCACTCCCAACTAGGCCTTGACTCCTTGTCCACAATAGCAAAGGTGAGAGGCAAACCTTTTGGTTAGCATCGGTTGCCATTGCAATCATCAACACCCCTCGATATTTACTATACAAATGAGTCCTATTAATACTTATCATTGGCCTGCAATATTTGAATGCAGCAATGCATGGAGCAAATGCCCAAAATACATAGCGCAATAAAGTAGTACCATCTATGTCCCTAGGTATAGTGTAATAGTTGTACTAGGTACCCGAATCCTGATCCAAGTATGCCAACAACAACTTTCACAACCTTTGGTAAGACTCCTCCCAATCCCCAAATAACTTAGCAATTGCCTTTTGTTTTGCGTCTCATACATTATAGTAAGAAAGCTCATGATTATACTTAGTATTATGATCTCCCAGAGCTCATCAATACAAGCAATGTGATTTTGTCGCAATTTTCTCACAATTTTTGATGGAACAAAATTAGAATCCATCATTTTACCATCTTTTAGCAAGCCAAAGGATACAACTATGTGGACCCACATAAGACGTGACCATCCACAAACCATTAAGTTTAGCCTTCATGAATGCCCCAAAGTACCACTTGCAGTTGGTGTCAATGCATGCGGCGCACAATTTAATTTTGGTCGACCCCTGGATTATAAAATTTCTATTATCCTTTGCTGCGTATATTATCAATGCATGCTTCACCACCTATTTATTTGCAAAAGTCAACCCTTTACTAAAATGCATCCCATATTCCCAAGTAGAAACAAATGTTATCTAAAGAAGTGAAGGATCAACTATATTTTCCCAAGTATTTGTGTAGAATGACTCGACAGGAGGTGTGTAGGCAGTGGTCGTATTTGTATCATGCTGGACGCCAATATCATCGTCTGCATCACCTTCATCATGGTACTCTAAATTTTTCTCTTCAAAATTGGGAACGAGTTCATGGTCTTCCACATCCTTATCAAAGTCACCTCGCTCAATCCTCTCTTCGTACTCATTCATATCATTAAGATTTTCACCATTATTTACAGCATGATTTTCATCTTCGTCTTCCTGCCCTAAATGTGTCTCTTGAGGTTGGAGTGTTTCACTAGTATTGGTAGCATGATCTTGAGATGGGAGCGTATAACCTCCCATCGTAGTGCAGCCATTATCTAGGGCTATAAATTGTAAAGATGTAGTTGTTTGTTACACCTCCTCAGTATCAACTTCTGCAAGCGGCTCTGAACTTACATACAACTCAGCAGCATTTACTTGGGGCATTTTATGGATCCTATTAAGCATGATCTTTATATGTTTGTCTTCTTTGATCGTCATATACCCGTAATTTATCCATTCATGAAGGACTTCTTGTGGGTAACGATAAATAATCTTTATGTCATAACAAGCAAGGTTCAAATTCAATTCTTCCATTATTTTCCTCTTCAAATCATTCAACGTCTTCAACTTACGAAGTATAATTAATGGAAAAATAGATGTACGCAGCGGAAAACATACGGATCTACTTCATTCGCAATTGATAACATGTACTATGTAAGTTTCAAAATTAGAGAACAAGAAAGTGTACCTTGGTGCGGTGAAATTCAAAACCAAAGATCAGAAGCACTTGGGAACACTTTTAATCTTCACTCCAATTCCACTTAATACCCAAGATGTGTGCTCTCTCAATCAGTTTCCAAGGAGAGAATAGAAGAGTGTCCAACACTCACATACAAACCATTTCATTCCTTGTATGTTCTTAATGAAAATCTTATAGGAAAGAGACTTCTGAAAAACCTCTATATATTCTGTATGTTTCTCTCCTTATATATATAATTGATTATCTAATTGGGCTAGCCTTTTGGGCCATTCCAATTGGGCTCTTGCGTGTGGCTTGGAGTGGAACCAAAAGGGACCAATAAGACACTAGCTCCAATGGGCCTTAGGCTTTTCTGTCAACTCTTGACAAGTCCAAATTTACCATTAACTATATTTAATACCACTATATAAATATAGTTGCACTCTAGGCCTTATCTATAAATGATATCCCAAGACTTTATTATACATGCAACCCCTTCATGAAATATTCGTAGTAATACAAAGTCATGAATATAAACTGCCACTTGGAAGATTACTACATCTTAATTCCTTGAGTACTCGGTTTAATCTTTTATGTTATTCATCATATATTTATGAAATCCAATTTCATAAATATATACTTTAGTAACTCCTTACTAAAGTGGTTGGGCCCAACTCTCTGAATAACCAAACCTATTAAACTTATCTCAAGGGAATATTTTGAATATCCGTTAAGAGACTATGAATTCCATCTTGAGAATATATGTTCTATCAACACTAAATGTGGCTGCCCAACATACTGAGGTTTTGACCATAACTAATAGATCTCACTCCTGATATATCAAAGCAACCTACACCTCATGATCATGTTCATTATTCTTTCAAGATTAAGAATTCATGTAAATAGAAGTCGTGAAATTTATTATTCATTTGACAGTCGTTAGGAGAATAATTAATCTCATAGCGGTCTAGTTTAATATATCTTAACTCTTAAAACATATCAACATACCAACTAGTAATCTTCATTTCCATGATCAAGATAAATCATCTTAGTTGATATGCTATAGTCTTCGCAGATGAAACGCCCAATTTCATCTCCGACTACGAACTACATTTTGAGTTTACAAGGAACTTGTGATTTACATCTTTTATGACTAAATAACATAAATCACATACAATGCATCTCATGGACTAATATAATGTCACATTAGTTCATTTATAAATAGTCTCATATAATTAAACAATTTAATTATTTATTACATGCCAATAAATTGGATTTTTAGGGCATAAATCCCAACAATCATCATGTACTAGCATTCGATACCCGGCCCTCTAAATGGGAATCCGTCAATCTCTCCAGGATTGACAAGGGGTCTACCGTAGTATACATTTATATCAATATTCTTTAGAGATTGTGAACCTATTAGAGTCAAGTGTAATATGTTAGTGACATATTTTATCTCTTTCATTTAACATCAATTGCAAAAAAATTTCTATCTACTCAAAGTACAAAAATTACAACTTGTTACATCATATGCATATACAAACACACCCCACATTTGCATATACTAACCCCACATCACATACAAACACACTCAATCATTATCATTTCATACTTAAACAAAAAAAAAAATTTAAGACAAAACTCACCCCTATTACAAAATTTCAAATCAGCTCTAACAAAAATATAAATAAAAATATCAAACCAAATAACAATACAATCATTAAAAACCTAACAATACAAATATACCAACAATACATCTTAAATATATCAATCATTATTTCATACTCAAGCAAAAAAAAAATTAAAGACAAATATCAAACCAAACAACAAAAGAAATTCATGATACATACCCATGATAAAAACCTAACAATACAAATATATCTACAATACATCTTAAATATATCAATGATTATAATTTCATACTCAAGCAAAAAAAAAAAAAAAAAACTAAAGACAAATATCAAACCAAACAACAAAAGTCATAATACATACATACCCTTGATACAAATATATCTTAACAACTAGATACATGAACCTAGCAAAATCCACTAACATATACACTAAACAACCAACTAGAGAGTGAGACCCTTACCTGACATGAGGATGTGCAAATGTGTGTGCTGGGATTGTATGAGAGTCAGAGGGGGAGTGAGAGAGGTATGAGTGTTGGGATTGTATGAGAGAGAGGGAGTGAGAGAGGGGAATACAAAACTGCTGAATGTGTATGACTCGAGAGACCTAGACAAAAACCAGATCTGATATAGGGACCCAGACATGATCAGCCTCGTGGAGTATTTTTCACCATAATTTAAAACTTGAGTTTCTAAGACTTGGTTTCACTTTTAGCAAACTGAGTCTCTAAGGCTCAAATTCCAAGTGGCGTCTATGTGGAATCTCAGAGCACAAAACTTGAGTTTCTAATGGTCAACATGAAGCTCGAGTCTCTAAGACTTGAGTTCCAGGTGTACTCCACGTGGAATGAGGCCAGATCAGAACATGCAAACCGAGTCTCTAAGACTCGATTTATAAGCCCTAAATCAGTTTTGGAAACTCGAGATGTTATTAAAAAATATAGTTTCAAAATCGTGCCTACTAACTATATAGTTGGGAAAATGGGCTTAATTCCCAATTTTGGCCTAATTACTAAGTTGTCACAGATGAATGAAATTATTGACTAAATTACCATTTTGTCCTTTTCTTGAGAGTTTCAACTTTTTCATGGTACTTGTCAACAGTGACAGCCAGAATTTGACTTTGGGGAGCAAAATCTAGAATTCACATACATATGTTTCCATGCACAATTGACAATGCATAATTTTATGCACATTATGGAGAAGCACAACACACAAGCATTATATAATACTTAAATCCAATATGTACAATAAAATACCATTCACGTGAATATTAAGTATTAATTTAATGTTAGATTACCCAGAAAAAGATAGCAAATGCGTTATATTAGTATCTATTTGTTATGTTTTAATCTAGATAAGTTGTGTTGTAATTTTTCATAGTCAAAATTCTATGTTAATTCTAAAACAATGATTTTAGAAATTAGATGAATCTTGAATAAAAATTGTAAAGGCGCGATTTGAGTCCTAAGCCCAAGAAGTAACAGGATTAATGCCCAAAAAGCCCCACCCTCCACGTGTAGTTCAAGTTGCTGACTTTGATCCTTGTCCTATCAGCACTTTCTTGAAGTCTCTGGGAGTAGTTGTAAGGTCGAATATCACTGTTCAGGTATCACCTCCACATTAATGCAGCTAGAGAGTTAGCTGTAGAGCATTCAATGTGGTGGTAGCATCTTTCTCTTAGATAATTCTTAGCTTCCCTTTGTCTTATGCTTTCCTGAAGTTTATCCTTATCAATAGGAGTGTTGCTCTTGATGACAGACCACACCTTCTGCCCTCTACTTTGCTTAGCCAATGAGGCATTCCTCCTTGGCCTACTTTCCTAAATTCTTATAGACGTAATCTTTTCGTAACCCACTAATTCTTATCCCTTCACTAACGTTTTTTTGTCCTCGGACTACTAAACATCCTCAGACAAGGCCTATGGCCCAATATACATTTTTGGGCCTTTTACCCCTACAAAAATTATATTATTTTTTTGTTAAACTTATAGAAGAATTAAACTATAACAATTTTAAAGAATATAGTAACCAGTTTTTGCGTCTAAAAATTTAGAGTTTAACTTGATCAAAATATCAATTAATGAATTTAAATTATTCTCAAATTTGATTACTTCTACACAATTTTAATAAAAATAATAAAAGTTACTACATAAATATTTTAAAGTCTTAACAATTGAATGGTAACAATATTTTTGCACTTTTTTTTCTCGTGAAAATTTTTTGTTTTAAAATTTTCCTTTTTAATATTCTTATTTTTATTAATAACTTTTGAAAAAAATTCAATATATATATATATATATATATATATATATATATATATATATATATATATATATATATATATATATATATATAAAGCTAAAACTGAAAAAGAGAAATAAATAGGGGTGGAGCCAGGAGCTAAATTCTCTCCTTCCCACTGCCATGCCTTTGTATGTAAACGTGCATTCTGAGTCGGCCCATGTCCATATCTCAAGGACTTAATAGATTTATTTGTCAAATTACGGTTAAATGTTAAAATTTATGTTTCTTAATAATTCATGTTTTTTGGGCAATTGGTAATTTATCATTATATTAAAGCACATATGAAACTTGTTTCCACTTAAGCTCCCTCTTATTTACAAAATTAAAATCTTACGCGTTTGGTTAAATTCACCATTTTGTAACAACTCTAGAGACATCAAAAGTTTTTAAAACTTAATGGTATTGCTTTTTTTTTTTTTAGAGGGGTAGAGGTCAAATCAGTCTCTCGTCTTTACTTCACTTCTCATGCCTTTCTCAAAAAAAAAAAAAAAAAAAAAAAAAAATCCCTTCTCATGCTGTTTTTTAGCAGCAATCCACAAGGTATATCAGTTTTCCTACAATTGGGTTACCGGTTGAATTGCAGATGTTTAATATAATAAAGTAATATATTTATAAAAAAAACATATTTAATAAAAATATATGTAAAAAATATTAAATTAATAAACAATTGGCACATATATCTTATAAAAATGTTTGTCATAATTTAATAGCACATTTTGTCATTAATGTGGCGAGGTCTGTTCAAAGCCGAAAGACAAAGGCAGCATGGTTATGAGTTGTCTTGCGTGATTATCATGGTTTTATATTGGGTACATTAATTATAAGTGCAATTATGAGATAAAGTTACTACTGTAGCAGAGTTGCGTGTGAAATTAATTGGTATATATACAGGACGTGTTAATCGGCTAAACAAAGCAGATATATAAACAAGGTACATGTCTATATATATGGACATTTTTGCTTGATGAGGCTAAACAAGTGTTCAACAAAGAGACTTGACTGTATAGAGTAACACGAAACTCATGAGTAACCGAAAAGAAAGCTTTTGTTCGTGAAGTGTGGGGTTCTATGTTTGACTAGAAGAAACTTGTCCAGATTTTATAGCTCTACATGCAGGTTTATCATGATGTAGTACACATCAACAATAAATAAAAATGAGTACTAGCTAGTACTTCTTTTATTAAACACTCGCCCCAACCCCCACCCCCAAACCACCTCAACGAAAAAATATGTTCCACATTCTAGTAATTATAAGTATCATGACATAGTTTAGACGTGTCCAATGCAAACAGTAAGATATAATTTGGACGTGTGTTACTACATTCATCAATTATAAGCATCGGGACATAATTTTGCCACGCTTCCAATGTAAACATTAAGATATAGTTTGAATACGTGTCCATATCATACCATATTCATCAATGCAAATATTAATATTTTTTTTTGAAACAAATATACCAATTCAATCCGTTATTATTGCTTTTTATTGGATAGAATCATAGACAATATAATAAAGATTAAACTATACAACACCTTCTTATATAATTAATAAAAGAGATTGTTTAGCAAAAATAAAATAAATAAAGGAGATTAATTATATGATTGAAGTATAAAATTCTTGACAGTTCATTAATGGATATGATGTTTATAAATATTGTTAGGTTCCAAGACTTAAGGATATAATGTATTAAAATTTTAATATGTATTATGTTGACAAATCATGATCAAAACATAGAGTCTAGATTTAGGCTTGCTCAAAGTGTAATTTTATGTAAAATTGGAATCAAGTGATTGCAAGATTTATTAGTCAAAATTTGCAAGGCTCGATTGATCGAAAGTTAGACTCGATCAATTGAATCTCATGCAGGTTTAATTTTTTGTAGAAATTCCAATTCAGCGGTTAAGTGTTTTACTTCACATATAAAAGGAAAAACCCTAACTACGTTTTAGAAGTCTTTTGGAGTGCTGTGTGTTGAATCTTTTGTGAGATCTAAAGATGTTTATCTTCAAACACACACTTTGAACTATCAAGATCAAGATTTACATCAAGAACTTGATAATTGCTTCAGTTGCTGTATATAGAACTTTAAAGAATATCTTAAACCTTTGAGTGGAGTCTCAAAGTCACAAGTAGGAGAACTTGTTGTTGCTGCAAGATCAAAGAAAGAAGTAGTTCGTGGATTTGGAGCTGTCACGTGGTCGTGGTAGTAAGTTTTCTACACGAGATAGCAATAGGAAGTTAGTTGATGGGATTGATGAGATATCCCGTCTTGGATGACCCCAGAAAATACCTTCGTCCATCCATCCTGGGCATAGACGAGGACAGACAAGTCATTAATAATACCTCGGACAGTTACAAGCCAGCTGTCAGACCGTTAAAGCCTCATCAATATGCACACTAATAAGCCCTGAGGTGTTACAAGAAAGAGCATTAAAACCCCAATCAAGGCCCCAACAGCTAGAAACCAAAAAAGCTATATATACACACACTCATGAGGAATACAAAAGGTACATAATTTCAACCCAAAAGAAATACTTTTACACTTTTCACTTATTCTTAAAAGATTTTTTAAATACTAACTTAGGCATTGAAGACGTTGTGGCAGACGCCACACCAGTGTCTATCTCAAGAAAGCTTTGGTCCATTTTACAGGGGCAGTGATGAGGTCTCAGCACCATCTGGACGGGTACACTCGACTGAAGAATAAACTTCATCAGTTTGGCGCCATCTGTGGGAATGACATTTTCGTACTACAGTTCGAGAATATAGTTCCAATCATTCTCAAAGTTCAGATGGAGTCCAATCAAGATCCCGCTACACTAGCCCTGCAAATCATGCACTGACAGCTAGTGTGGAAGAACTCACCAGACAAAACCAAGAGATGAGGCAGCAGCTCCAACAGGAGGCCAACCGGTCTACAAATAATCAGGAAGACGATGGAAATAGCCAAAGACAGAGCGACCCTCGAAGGCCAACTACTCCAGACGAACCGAGCTCAGAGCTTCTTTGGGAGATGAAGAGGGAGATGGACAAGTTAAGGAATGCCATAAAAGAGAAAAAGGATCGAAGCGTGGATAGGATAGTTAGGACGACGGACTCCCCTTTTACAACAGTAGTCCTTGAGTGCCCGGTCCTGCCAAAATTCCGCCAGCCTCAACTCGAACAGTTTGACGGACTTAAGGATCCCTTGGATCATCTCAACCACTTCAAGATAACACTAGGTCTCTAGCAACCTCCCGACGAAATACTGTGCCGCTCTTTCCCTACTACTCTCAAAGGGGCTCCAAGGGAATGGTTCACGAAGCTACCCACATCGTCCATCGACAGCTTCGAACAACTGAACAACTCCTTCTTGCGTCATTTCGTTGGAGGTCAGCGCCCGAGGAGACCAACAAACCATTTACTCACCATTAAATAGGGGGAGAAGGAGACCTTGAGGTTGTACGTAAAACGCTTCACCCGTGAGACTTTGGAGGTTGACGAAGCTGACGACAAGGTGCAGTTAACAACCTTTAAAGCCGGATTAAAGTCCAGAGAGTTTGCAGTTTCACTCGAGAAGAATCCCCCTAAGACGATGGCAAAAATGCTCTTGAAGGCACAGAAGTACATAAACACTGAAGATGCTCTAGCCACGATAAAGATGTGGAAAAAATCGGTGACAAGGGAATGAACGAAGATGATTGCAGAGGACGAAAAAGGGAGCGACTAGATCATCAGACTAGAGACGGGAGTAAAAGGAAGGATGAAAAAACTCCTCGAACGGTAAAATTCACTCCTTTAGTTATGCCTGTTGACAAAATTTTGGCGCAGATTAAGGATGAGCACTACCTCAAATGGCCAAGGCCACTACATTTGTCACCCCACGTGCGCGACAAAAAGAAGTACTGCCGGTTCCACAAAGATCACGGCCACTACACTGAGGATTGCAGAGACCTAAAGGAGCAGATAGAGGAACTTCTACAGAAAGGGAAACTAAAAAAGTTTGTGAAAAAGGAGGAATCTAGTAGGTTCAGAGAAGATAATAAAAACCAGCATGGATCCCCGCCTATGGACAAGAATCACACGTCCCAATGTCTGCTAACTGTGATAAGGGAGATAAAGAGGATCACAAGTGGGCCAACCACAGGCAGGTCGTTCAGATCCTTCAAGAAGGCATGCCAAAGGCAGGTGAACAGCGTCCACATAATACCCTCGTTTAAGCGGAAACGGACAAACCGAGATATGTTTTTCTCGAAAGAAGATGCTAGTGGAGTGAAGCAGCCTCATGAAGACCCCTTGGTTATAATGCTCACGATAGAAGGATTCAACATCAGGAGAATCCTCGTGGATAATGGCAGCTCAGCAGATATCATCTACCTCTCTGCTTTTTAGCAGCTGAAGCTAAGTCCAGGAAGGTTGTGCCCATTTGACTCCCCCCTCGTCAGCTTCAGTGGAGACAGGGTTTATCCCAAAGGCATAGTGACACTGACGGTCACAGTAGGAACTCACCCGAGGCAGTTGACTCGTCAATTAGACTTCCTGGTGGTGGACTACCCTTCGTCTTACAATGTGATCATCGGAAGACCCATACTCAACAGTTGGAAAGCGGCCACGTCCACCTATTGCTTGAAGGTGAAGTTCCCAACAGAAGTTAGCGAGGTAAAAGGAGATCAAGTACTAGCCAGGGAATGCTACCAAGTATGCTAGTTGCAAAAGAGAACCATACATGGATGATTGAGGAGAAGGAAGAAGATAAAGTGGAAGCCTTGGAGACAGTAGAGCTAGTCGAAGGGGATGCAGCAAAGACGACTAGAGTAGGGACGACATTGAGCCCCAAGATTAGGGCCAGGGTCCTCTAGCTTCTTAAAGAGAACTTGGATATCTTCGCGTGGAGTCACGAGGACATGCCAGGTATATCCCTAAAATTTATCCAGCACAGACTAAATATGGACCCCGAGAAGAGGCCTGTCCAGCAAAGACACCGAGTCTTCACTCCAGAATGGAATCAAGCAATTATGGACGAGGTTAACAAGCTGTTGTCAGTAGGCTTTATTCGAGAAGTCTAATACCCAGATTGGCTCGCCAATATCATCCTAGTAAAGAAAGTAAATGGGAAATGGAGAATGTGCGTGGACTTCACGGATCTGAACAAAGCTTTCCCAAAAGACAGTTTTCCTTTGCCGAGGATAGACCAGCTCGTGGATTCTACAGCAGGACATAAATTACTGACGTTCATGGATGCATTCTCAAGATACAATCAAATAAAGATGGCTGAAGAAGACCAGGAGAAAACTGTTTTCATCACGAGTCAAGGGCTCTATTGCTATAAGGTAATGCCCTTCGGACTGAAAAATGCAGGGGCAACCTACCAGAAGTTAGTAAATAAAATGTACAGCAAATAGATCGGAAGAAATATGGAGGTATACGTAGATGATATGCTCGTCAAGAGCAAAGAAGAGCTCGCTCACCTAGACGACCTTAGTGAAACATTTGCCACAGTCAAACAGTACCAGATGAAGTTGAACCCCAATAAGTGTGTTTTTAGGGTAGCCTTGGGGAAGTTCTTGGGGTTCATGGTGTCCCAAAGGGGGATAGAAGCAAACCCAGAGAAGGTGCGAGCCATACTCGACATGACATTGCCAAAGACTATCAAAGAAGTCCAAAAGCTCATAGGAAGGATAGCGGCACTCAATAGGTTCGTCTCTAAAGCGATGGACAAAGGCCTACCTTTCTTCAAGACGTGAAGCAAGCCTTTGCCTGGACTGACGAATGTGAGGCAGCATTTCAAGAACTAAAGCGTTACCTGAGCAATCCACCCTCCTAAGTCCGGCCAAGAAGGGGGAAAACCTGTATTTATATTTGGCAGTATCAGGTACAGCTGTAAGCACAGCCTTGATTCGAGAAGAGGACAGGAAACAACTCCCAGTTTACTATGTCAGCCAAGCTTTCCAGGGGGCAGAAGCCAATTACCCAAGAATTTAGAAGATCGCATTCACGTTGATAATAGCTTTGCTCAAGCTGCAACCGTATTTTTAGGCGAACCCCATCCTGGTAATAACGGACCAACCCATTAAGAAGTCTATGAACAAGCCCGAGGCAGCGGGGAGAATGGTCCAGTGGGTGATTGAGCTTAGCCAGTTCAACATTGAGTACTACCCCAAGACAGTAATTAAAGCACAGGCTTTGGTGGACTTCATCGCCAAGTTCACCCTTACAAACGAGGACAACCACCCCAAAGAGATAGAATGGTGGACGATATAGACCGATGGTTCATCGGCCTAAAAGAGGGGAGGAGTAGGGGTCGTTATCATTACCCCAGACGGAGAAGTGCTTAAATATGGAGTCCAGCTGAAATTCTCAGCCCCCAATAATGAAGCAGAGTATGAAGGAATATTGATGGGGTCAATGTGGTGCTCGGAGTAAGTTTGAATCTCCACCTAAAGTTCCCTCTTCCAAAAGAGTGCTAAACCTCCACTTCTTCCCTTGCTTGGTACCACTAATCCCTTCGGTCGATCAAGTGTTTCTTGTATTTCATCCATCTCAGACACAAACAACTTAGTTTCCATAAGAAAAATTAAAAGGGGATCTTGTGAAGTCACTACCTTCTCTAACACATGAATTGTTCAGCGGTACCTAAGCCCCCAACAGTTCCAGCTGAGCGTTTTCATTGGACCTGGCAGGGCTGCCTTGTAGCCTCTGTCGATAGTGATTGCGTGATCTGATTTTGGCCGAGCGACATCCCGCTCTCTCCCTTCTTAGATCATTTCTTCACTGGTATGTTGACTGGGATTTCTTTCAAAGGCATCATCCCTTTCCTCTTCACACCAATCCCCTTCTCCTCAATGATCGGGGCAGCTAAACTGAAAGGCTTCCTAGACACTCTCTTCCATTTTGCTAGGTTACTCAGAGTATTAGGGCCATGGGGATTTTTTGCCGCCGCCCCTTGCTGCAAAGTATTTTCTTTTCCTAACTCACTATGTTTGGTCTGATACAACTGTGTGGTTATCCCTTCTAACCCCTCTGACCTCGTGGCGGGCCCTTTTCTACTATCCGTTGGCCCAGTCGCGTTCTTTACCAAGTTACCAACCTTGTCTTGAGTCTCTCCATGGTGGGCTTTTGTAGCATTCGTATTATTGGTATGTTGCGCGGGCCCATCTGCTTGACAGAAGCCCATATTCGAAAATGGGTTGGTCTATGTACCCTAGGAAGGCCCACCATCATTATGTTGACTACAATTCAAAAAAGTTATCCCCCCTTGATTGCCACGTTTGAGATTTTGGTTGTCAGATCTTCCCTTGTCAAACTTGCCATAATATCTTCTCCATTAATTGCTCGATCAAGTTCCTGCAACTAGGCCTCAAAATCCGCAGCTTTCCTATCTGGTGGCGAAATTTTGTCAATTACTATATCTGATACCATGCACGGCTCCGAGGTTCGACCGCCGCTGTGTCCAGCCCCCTGAGCTTCATTTGAGTGGTTTGTTGAGGCTGTCTTAGGCTAATCCCTGGCATGCTAGTGCTGATTACCCCACACCTCCCTCACCTTGGTATCCTTGCCTCTCTTGGTCTCATTCCGTCTAACCTCTACCACTAAAGGCCTCTGCAACCGATCTGTATCCACTCTCAGCCACAGACCATACTGCTTATCCTCAGGCCCAAGCGACTCTTTAGTTTGGATCTAGAGGGGGAAGTCCCTATCATCGTGATCAAGTTTTTCGCACCAGTAATAGAAAATCGGCAGTTTTTCATACCGGAAATCCACCCAAATTGATGACGTGTCCCCTATACAAACCATCCTACCCCTGCATAGTGGTTCCAATATTTCAATACTCACCCTTACCCGTAGGTATTTACCCATACTGAAGCCCCTTTCCACCCTATCAACCTTTTCAACTTCCCCCATTGTTCCACCGATGCGCTCCCTTGTGTCCCTGGTCTGCTTTCTCATTGGCAAGCCATGGATTTGGATCCAGAAAGAAGCATGGTCAAGGGTGAGGGTGGAGACCGATTCCGACACTCCAAGCCTATGCAAGACCACTAAATATTTATCAAAAGACCATGGACTAGACCATAGGACCTTGTTCATGTCCTCTTTGTTCATGAAGACAAAGAGTACCGTGTTGTCACCTTCATCTTGCACTTTCAAACTTTTTTGATGTTTTCCAAATGGGCTTCAATGTGTGCACTACTGCTTCCAGGTTTATTCTTCTCTTTGTGAGGAACTTCCTAACTACCACCATTTTGGAAGCCTCCTCCTTTGGGTCAATGTCTACCTCCCCCCCTTCCTTACTAGAGAGTTTTAAGTTCTCACATCTCTAGGTTAGTTCCTCCATCGTAGAGGGAGGGACTGTGATCAACTACAAGAAAAACAAATGGTAAAAGCCAAAGAAATTCTACCAATAGGAGAAACAGAGCCATTAAGGGCTAGTATATTTCCACCCCTTCGGATTACCAATGGAAATCCAAGAGGGAGAAACCTATTTCTAGAGAGAAAACCCTAGTCAATATTTTTTTTTTTGACAGACCTAAAAATATTTTCTAAACCAATGTCATAAGGGTATTCACTAACTTTTTCCATATCCATATATATATATGACTCAATTGAATGAAAGTAAAGTTAAACTGAAATTTATTTCAAGCCTCTAACTTTACTTTTATTCAATCAAGTCATCTAATATTCAAATTTATTCAATTCAAGTTTTTCGTTCAATTCCATTAAAAAATTGCAATATATTAATTATGCAATTAATTAATAAAAAAGATTTTTTTTTTTTAATTTTTAAAAAATTATCACATAAAAATCTATAAAATATTTTTCTTAATTTTATAGATTTTTTTCATGTAAGAATAATATTTTTAATGGAAATATTTTAACGAAATTGGATGAAACACTTGAATTGAATAAATTTGTGATGTAGAGGCCGCCTTGAATGAAAGTAAAATCAGATAACTGAAATGAATTTATATTAAACTTAGAGGGTATAGTTTGTATTTAGCCATTTGTTTTTTGTGAGGGTGTAAATCCCAACTCACTTTTAATAACTGATAATCAGCCCAATGGATTGTATCTAAAATTTACTTCTACCCAGAGAAAAAAACAAAACAATAATTTTTTGAGAGAGATAGATACACACAAAAGGGAGAGAGGATGAGACAATACAATTACTAGGCCAAAATTGGAAATTAACACTATTTTCCAAACAATAAAATTAGTAGGCACTGTTTTCAAACTATATTCTATACTAACATCTCAAGTCTCGAGTCTAAAAGACTCGATTTTGGGCCTATAAATTGAGTCTTTGATGGTCGGTTTTCATGTTCTGATCAGGTCTGAGATGACACTTTTTCCACGTGGCGTCTACTTGGAAATCGGATCTTAGAGACTCGATTTATATATCAACCCTTAAATACTCGATTTGTATGTGACATGTTCATCCACGTGGAAGCCAAGTGATCCGTGGAAGCCACTTGGAAACCGAGTCTCTAAGACTCGATTTCTAATAGGGCTTTTTCAAAATTTAACAAGTCTAACGCCTCTCCACTGAACCTCTGTCAATCACCCTTTCACTCTCACTCTCACTCTCACGCCTCTCTCAGTCACCCTGTTTGCTTTTTAATCAAACCTCGACGACCTACAATTTACTCACAAAACCACCTTGAAAGGTCCGTCTAGCTCTCCAATCTCTCTCTCTCTCTCTCTCTCTCTCTCTCTCTCTCTCTCTCTCTCTCTCTCTCTCTCTCTCTCTCTCTCTCTATTCGAACATGTTTTGGACTTAGTTTTTCCAAAATTCTGTGATTTGTAGTTATTGCTGTGTGTTTCTCTTTGATTTTTCGTGATTTCTAATGATTCAAATATGTTATTTGTCTTTGATTTTTTGTTGGATATATCTGATTATAAATTATGTAGTTGCCTGATTTGATTGTTGTGGTTTTTTTCTTTTTTGTTAAATTATTTAATTTTGTCTATATCTTCTAGGTTTTAGTGCACAAAGTTTTTTTAAAATTTATTTTATTGCCATTAAATATTTTGTGGTTTCATTAAACTATTATTGATTTGTAAGCATTCAATCTTAATTTGGTAAGTGTTGAAGGACTCTGTGTGTGAGCTTTTGCTCTTTGTTTGTTATGTTTGTTCATTAGTATAATTTCTAAATTATATATATATTTTTAAAAAAACTATTATAATATTTATTATTTTCAAAATTTTTAGTTAAAATCTAACCATTAACATCGAAGAATATTTGCTTGTTGTGTCTCTGCCTCCACCAAAGAAGGAAACCAAACCCAAGAATTAATAGGCATCTAACCACCTAGGCTTGAACCAAAGGCTAAGGCAATTTTGTGGCTCTTGGTTGTTCCAGAAGGTTGAGAACCTAAAAGAAACTAGGAGAAAAACAGGTCATGATAATTGCAGGAAACTGTTTGTGAGAAACTAAATTTAAATAATATTATCTTAAAGCAGGGGATCATGCATAGGTAAATTAAAGAAGGTAACTCCATCATGATTTTTTATTTATTTTTTAATTGTAAGTTACATATGCACCTAGTGGGTCTTGAACTCAAGACCTCAACCTCCATCTTATTATTATGGGAGGAGAAAGTACCAATTGAGTTATAACTCATTGGTAGGTAACTCCATCATGAACTTCGAACTTAGTCAAACCAGAAATGATTAGTGAGAAAGAAAAGGATGCAATAAAACATTAAAGTACAGGGAAACGTGTTTGTATTATAAGTTAAAGGTTTGAATAAATTGAACAAACTTGAAACAAGCGGGAACTCCAATTACTTTGTGAATTGTTCAAGGCAAAATAAGGTAATAGTGTTGTCGTTCCAAAACAATCATTTTCTCTTCCGGTGGCGCGTATTGAAGGGTTTCCAATAACACTGTGTCAGTCAAAAGATGAGAACATAATTAGACAAAGAAAAAGTTGAATGTTTTGAAGGGGGAAAAAGAAAAAGGGAAAGAAAAAAAAAAAAAAAAAACCATTTTAGGAGTGACTTACTTGAATGTCTTATTTTGAAACCTTGGTACAGGACCACTTAAATTGTTATAAGACAGATCCCTAAAACATTAACAATCCATTTAAACATTATTCAGATAAGAAACTAAATAAATTTCAAGACAAAAATATAATTATTAGTATTGAATAAGGGTAAGTTTTGAAGAGAATTACAGAAAAGTAAGCTGGCTCATGTTAGCCGTAGCTGAAGGAATTGGTCCGGACAGACTATTATTGTTTAGCAGTTGATTTTTAGTTTATTAGTTGTCAGTGTAGTTTACACAATATGTATGAATTTTTAGTTAAGGCTTATGCCACAACAGACTACAAATTCAGTAAGTTAAGGCTTCGGGTAGTTAACTGAATTCTTTCATCTTTGCTTCATTCTTTCATCTTTTACTGAATCATTCTTTCATATTTTACTGAACTCTCATTGTACAAACTGGTTTTGGTTGCTCTAACTCATACCTAGTTTCATAAGCATATTGTGTGTTCATTTCTCAAACTAACTGCTTATCATTCTTGTGCAGTATGGCTGCTGCAAATGCTGGATAGATTGACCATGCGCAGCCTGGCCCCATTGACCAGTGGGTGTTGAAATTGCAGGTCAACCATCGGTCAGAAGCTATTTGGAATGGGCAGGTAAAACACAACACTAAAGATTTAACAAATGTACATGCATTTAAGATATACAATGTACATGCACTTGCTGTCATATATTAATCCATGGTTTTCTTTGTGCAGGATCTAGGGTCCCTTAAATGCCCTACCCGTAATGAAGAGTTCTCCAATTGAAAGCCAATGGTGGACGACCGAGTTGTTGACATTATTAAGGCACTTGGTTTGAAGGGACTCCTCAAGACCCCAGGTAGAGAGATTGACCATGGCCTGATAATGGCCTTAGTGGAGCGATGGCGGCCCGAGACTCACACCTTCCACATGCCACATGGTGAGGTCACCATCACATTGCAAGATGTGGAGGTTCTTCTCGGGCTTCCTGTTGATGGCGAGGCCATAACAGGGAGCACACAGAAAGAATGGAGTCCTGTGTGCGAATAATTCCTTGGCTTCCGACCTATAAATGATCAGAGAAAGCAACTTAATGGCTAGAGGATTCTCATCCAATGGCTTTTGGAGGAAGTTGTCGATCCATTGCTGCCTAATGCTGAAGAGGATCAGCTGCATAAGTATGCACGATGCTACATCCTAGCGCTACTAGGGGACACATTCTTCATGGACAAATCCGGCGATAGGGTGCATCTAATGTGGGTGCAACAGTTAGAAGGCCTTCGCAACCCACGAATGTGCAGTTGGGGAAGTGCTTGCCTTGCATGGTTTTACCGAGAGTTATGCAGGGCAAGCGATAAGAAAGCTAGTCAGATTGGTGGGTGCTTGTTATTGGTCCAGTATTGGGCATGGGTCAGGTTCCCATATTTGTGCCAGACAGTTGAGCATGGCCCACCAGTGGGTGCTTATGGTCCTCCAATGCGTGGTCCACTGTCCCTGAAGTAAGTCTCTACCTCATACACGTCATGTAACTTGAATTTATTTATTTTTTTAAAAGCTTCTAGGAATTATTTAAGTCAATATTATACAATTTTAAACAGAGGTTCAATATATATGATTAGGTTAATATACTCTAATTTTGTGTCAAATTTCCTAAATTATATGATTAGGTTAATATATATGCTACTTGTTCTTAATTTTTGTTTTTTATTATTTTATAAGTATATAAAAGTTGCTTAGTTAACCAAGCTTCAGTTTACTAGATTAACTATCTTATTAGAAAACATACTCTAAATGCAGCATAACAAAGTATGTTTGTAATGATTAGTTGAAAGCGAGTGGGTGGGCTAAGGTTATAAATACTTTACTTAAAATTACTATGTACATTAACCAAGCTCTACCTAATAACATGTTATAGAGAGTCTATATGCAAATTGTTTCCTACAACTTCATTACATTAACTTGACCATCCATAGATTGATTACATTATAGTTTTAATCATATGATTTTCTCGGTGGGAAAGTTGTACAAAGTTAATGATCCCTTGTTCTTGATTATAGGTGGTTGTGGGTCACAAACAAGAAAAACAGGCACACCCACGTCTTCCTGGATAGGTATCGCGAGCAAATAGCTTCAATGTTGCCAGGCTAGGTATGAAAATGCCTTGTTTAACATGTTTAGGAACAAGATATATGTTTGGTGAACTTTGAAATATAAACATTGTTTCCTAATGTGTTGTGTACTTGTTTTTTGGCTGTTGTAGGTGGTGTGGCAGCCGTATGAAGCTGAATTAGAGGACCTTCTACTGTGGTGCATTGCAAGGAGGGCTGTGTGGACAGCAACGGTGCCACTTGTATGTTTCCACCAATAAAGAAACATACACCGGATTGTGTCGTTCGTCAATTTGGGATGATCCAAGAAATTCCCCATGATGTTGATACTGATACAGTGCTTCCTGGCATTGACTTGAGGGGGAAGGTTGGTGTTAGTTGGATGCAGAAACATGCTGGGCATATTACGGAGTGGGTAATCGCCTTCAGCGGCGTTGTGAAGCAGTGCTTGGTGATATGCCTCCACAACACGAGTACTTCGATTGGTTCAAAAGGGTAACTCGGAGGTTCATCGATATTCCCTGTGCTAGATTGATTCTAATGGTAACTTCTCTATGTGTTCTCCATCTTACCGTATTTCTTAGCATGAAACCACTGTTTAGAGAGCATGATATATGTGCTCCAATGTCTTCTTAGCATCAAACCTCCCTTTTAAAGCTGTTGTCTACTTAAGATTCCTTATAGAGAACTTTGTTGATTTACCTTATAGAGAAGTTTGTTGATTTACCTTATAGAGATCTCTGTTGATTTAAAAAACTAATTTGAGATGCTCTAAGGTCATATTTCATATTTCCTATTAGAGTTATGGTATACATTCTTATGTCCATTTTTATTATTTTTAAATTTTTGTTCATTTGATTTTTTAATTAACATTTTTGTCTACTCTATCCGCCAGCTACATCTTTAATAGAAAAGATAATTTAAATTTAGTCAAAGGAAACACTTGGTCTCCCTATAATTTGCAATTATTACTAGCAGAACCAATTCAGAACCAACATTTATTTTATTATCGATTGGCATTGTTGATTTGGTATTGCATTACTAATATACCTAGTTTTTCCATGTGCAGATTGAAGGATACGTCCTCAGAGTGTGTCCTGAAGTTTTCTGCACATTTTTGGTATAGATCCCCATTGCATAATCACTCCACACCTTACCTCGAGAGCGATCAGAAGTAATTTCTTTATATCGATCATGGAAATATGCAACAAGTTTGCACAAAGTGAACTCAACCATTGTAGCAATGGACAAACCACGGGTACCTTTAATTACCCCATTAAAGCACTCAGAGATATTGGTTGTCATTGCCCCGTAACGTCTTCCACCATCATGTGACTAGGTCCATTTGTCCAGATCCTCACTCATTAGATATATGTGTGGCATATAGCGTGCAATATGGGGATCATCAGGATCTACACTCCTCAGTGCATTAATCTCGACATTCCTAATGGTTTGCATTATGGACTCAAATTTAGCTTCATGAGTCGCATATGCAGCTTTCAAGGCCAATGCCTTTAGAGTCGGGTCATCAAAGTGTGTGTTGAAGTTGCTAGCAACATGTCGAAGGCAATATCGGTGAAATACCCGTAAGCTTCTGTCATCACCTCTTGGCTACTCTGCAATGACACATTTGATACATTTATGTCGGTCAGAAATAATGCAAATGCCCTCGTCAGGTATCACATGCCCTATCTGATAGGCCAAAAACGTATTGACCCCTTGTGATGGATTAAATTGATTAATTGGCCAAGTTATTTATTAATTAAATTAACATGCAAAACTCGTGGTAACACAAACAAATCACCAATTAAACTAAGTATGCAATGGAAATTAAATGACACGGTGATTTGTTTATGAATGGGAAAAACCTACACGGCAAAAACCCCACCGGGTGATTTTAAAGTCACCACTCCCGAAATTCCACTATTATCACAATAAGCGGTTACAAGTAAAGGAATCTCAAGTACCTTACCAACCTACAGTTGAACCCTTACCTCAATACCCAATTGAACTTGTTCTATAGTGACAATTTCTCCTTTCAATGCACGACTCTCAAGTACGTGACTAACCAATTGCACGGATCCCAGTACGCAACTTCAATCACCAACTAGAGAAGATTGTTGGCTGCAAAGTTCTTCAATTCATCCACATGATGAAGATCAAGAAGATGCTTGGTTACAAAACCCTACGGTGCACATTACATAGCAACTTTTTCACAAGAGAGATGAACTAGGGCAAGAACTTTGTCTCTAGTCACAATTTGCTTGAATAAGGATTTCTCAATGCTTGTGCAACTTGTGAACACTTTGACAGCCCTTAAAATAATCATTTTATATGTCTAGGGTTAGGAGAAAAGAAGACCCAAAGACACATCCACTGATTAGAATCAAAACAGAACTCAAAATCTGTTTTTCTTAAACCTCGACAGATAGAAGTGTTGAGATGTTGTCGAGCAGCTGTCGAGCCACGGGGCTGGAACAGCTCTTTAAACCTTGACACATGCTAGCTGTCGAGCTTTTATGAACTTGCACTTTTTAGCTTGTTTCTTGGACAGATTTGATGACTTCAACACTTGATCTTGAAACACAGTTTCTTGAAGCATAAAACTCATCCTAAATCTACCCAAATACAAGTAAAGTGTGTTTTGGTCAAATGATTAGCCAATTACATAAAAGAATGACATATGTTCTAAACAAGTGAAACACATATGTCCTAACAATCTCCCCCTTTGGCAATCCGTGACAAAACCACAACTAACAAATGATCATATGAGAGAAGTCATAAATCACTCAACTCATATTCACTTGTTGAATACAATAAAATCTATCCTAACACAAACTCTTGAAAAACTTTGCAAGAAGAGAGTTTATGGCAAGTAGACTTTGACAACATGTATTTCTGAAACACTTTAAACAAAACTCATCAAGGCATCTTAGTGTGAAACAAAAATAATAGATTGCATACAAGTAATAAGAATCATGTGTATAAAGATAGAAAAGAAACAACACATGGGAGGGTAGGTGAAAGCAACATACATCAACATATAAAGAGAATAAGTCCAATGTATGTCATACATGGTCACAAGACCTAGGTACAAGAGGAAAATGTATCTAAAGTAGAGAAAAGAAAAAGATACAAGTAATCCTCACGACATCCCTCAAAATAAAAACACTCCCCTTATAAAAGATGTCATGTACAAGCTCTCCCTCTAAGTATGACTACTCTCATAGCCCAAAACTACTCCCCCTTTTTGTCACGAGTGACAAAGGGTAGAGTGTCAAGTAGACATCTAATCGGTAGAGCTAGCATCTCCATCATCATCATTTGAAGCATCATCGTCATCACCATCATTTGAAGCATCATCGTCATCACCATCATCATCCTCAGACTCGAAAGCCACAGGAGGTGGTGGAGGTGAAACCTTAGGAGTAAAACCACCCATGGTCGCCTGTCGCCGAGCAATGCGACCAACACGAACATTCACCTGATACAACTCTGTAGAGAGCGTATCTAGGCGAGCATCCATGCGCTGAAGCTGTGCCATGATGTCTCTTAGGGACACATCGCTCATAGAAGAAGAGGGAGCAGATGAGGCTCGAGCAGATCTAGATGGAGCCGAACGAGAGGAAGGAGTTGCTGAAACCGTTTGTCGCGACCTAAACTACGCCTCACTACGTTTTACAGTAGTGGCGTCTATGGCACACATGACATGAAAGGGGTCGGACACGGGAAAAAGGATGGAAAATGGTGTAAAATTCTAGTGATAGCAGAAGGAAAGATGAGCTTATCACGGGTAGCCGTATCCCTATACACATCTATGATAGAAATGATAAAGTGTGAGGAAAAATCTATAGAAAGATCCTCAAGAAGAGACAACAGAAAATGAGCACGAGGCTTTGTGATAGAGTTGTAGTGAGAGAGAGGATATAACACAAAAGTCATCACCATGTTCAATAAACGAGGACCTTTAGCAAAAGGTCGACATGATGTAAACTGATGCTCACCCCAAATAGTTGGGTGCTCACAGAAGGCAGAGATCATCTCGTCTTTGGACACAGTCTGTAGACGCTTGCAATCGGGGTAGTTAGGATGCGCAACCTTCGAAATATGAAGCACATCGGATACCAACTCCGGTGTGACTACTATGCGCGTACCTCGAACGCGAGTGTGAAAGAGAGATACTGAAGTATCAGTTCCATGCATGTTGGAGTAGAACTCCTGGATTAGCACGGAAGGACATGTGACCGGGACGTCACACAGTGACTCCCATTCCCGTTTGTGAATGATATCGGGAAGGTCAGTGTCGGCGAAGTCTGCCAAAATGACTTGGTGTTCCGAATGAACACCTGGTTTAGAGAAGTTCTCCGAGAAGTCCTTTTGGGCATCCTCATCACGGAATCGAACAAAAGAGGGAGTAGGATCAGAAGATGAAGAGGCCCTAGAATGGAGAGGGTTCTGGGATGGAACAGACTTACGTTTTGGTGCCATAGACACTACTAACGTAAATAGAAAGAGAGGGGAAAGAAAGAAACACACAGAGAAGTCCTAAAACAATTCAAATATAACAAGTATATTGAAAAGAGAGAACGTATGCATGGAAAATGCATGAACATGTGACATGCAATATGAAAAACATCATGGGCTCAGCCCAATCCAAACCTACCAGCACACAAACAGTTTGCACACGTCTAAATGCATGAGAATACTGTTAAAATGTGAATGCAATGCAATGCATGGAGTTTTTAAGATCAAATCTACAAAACCCATCCCAAAAATTGCAACAATAACTCATCAATTTTGAAAAACCCCAAAATTTTTCAAGAACCCCAAAAACTAGGTTTCAAAACATGAAATGCATGTAAATGAAGAAGATTAGATGCTTACTATGAGAAGGAAAGCTTGAAAAAAAAATGAAGAAACCTTGGGTAGAGTTTTGGAGTGAGAAAGAGAGGTTTGGAAGTTGAATAGACAAAGCTATCGAGAGAGAGATTGAGAGAAATGAGAAACCGGATCGTACAGAATCCTTAAATAGAGGTTCAGTAAATCTCGACAGATATAGGTGGTGAGAGGTGTCGAGTCATCTGTCGAGGAATGTGTCGAGAAAAGCAATGTCGATAGATAGAGCTATTGAGAAGGTGTCGAGGGACATAGCAAAGACACGAGAACAGAAGCTCGATGATCCACTAGGTGTCGAGAATCTATCGAGAGGACAGAAGTTTTCTCGATCGATCCGCTAGGTGTCGAGAAGATGTCGAGATTGCGATAAGAAAAAGCTAAGAAGCTCGACAGACAGCCAAGTATCGAGGGGGTGTCGAGGAGGTGTCGAGCTAGCTTTTAAAAGCAGTTTTTCGAGAAGGGAAAACATAGACATGAATGCAATCATGCATGCAAATCAACCAATGATCCAGTCAACATATTAAACTCTCAAAATCATCTCTCAACAACAATTTTAAGCACATGGATCCCAAAAACACACACACACACACACACTAAACAAGTCTAACCGATTTTATATTTCAAAAACAAGTCAAGACAGTTTAGTGAGTATACATTAACACATGTAAACATTGTGATGGCCAAATCACATTGTACTTGCACATGTATTAAAAGTAGCAAAGAATATTGCGTGTTGTGTGTGAAAATATCGTAAGATTGCATAAGTATCTCTATGTTATGACGATTTGAGATATGAGAAAATTACTTTAACTCACACACAATCATAACTGTTTGATAGGGACTATCACCTTCGAGGTACATCCTATAACTCCCACATCTCCTAAAAAACACGCTTACAATCATATTTAAAAAGCATTTTGTTCTTTTCGCTTTTATTTTTCTTTGCATATTTTCTTTTTATTAAGCAAACCATGCATGGGTATACAAAGGAGAGAAAAGTAATACCCAATTATGTTAGGCTTTTTGACATTGCACTTTTGCTATGTCGAAGCATACAGATGTCATTGACATTGCACTTTTGTTATGCCAAAGTATACATATGTCATATTATGATTGGCGAGTAACAGTGGTGAGATGATTATTTATGCCTTTATCTTAGAATTTTCTAGTCCTTCCCGTCAAAAAGAGTGATATGAGTGTTAAGTACAAGAGATCACATAGCCTTACTCATCACAAACAAAGAGCCACAAAGCTCACTTGCTTAGTTGTGCATAAGAATGATCATCTAAGATACAAGAGATACAAAGTTTAGAAAACTTTGTTTTAATGGCCATTTTAAAGTTCATAAGAATCAATGTACACAAATACACACTGTTTTTGTATTTTTTTTATTTTTATTTGAAAAACAAAATAAAACAAAAACTGAAAGTAAGCAAACAAAAACATGTTAAACAAAGCAAAATAATGCATAAAACTAGACTTACTCAAAAATGGTAAAGCAAAAACACACAAGTAATGCAAAAACAAAAACAAGAAGGGGAAAGAGAGAAAAAGTGAATAAATCACTTGGAACCTTTTTCTTTCCACACCTTGGAAGAACCTTTCCTTTTTGCAAACCCTTGAACCGTTAATGAAGGGGGGAAATTGAAACCGTTCAAGTTCGAAAGGAACATGAGGGCTTTGAGAAGATCTCCAAGAGGAGTAAGAGAGGTTTGAAGCTGATTCTGGTTCCCAAATGCTATCATGCCATTGCTTTGTTGAGTGGCTAACCACTTATAGTAATTTGGTCGAGTATGACCGGCAATACCACAATGATGACAGAGATGCTGCTTCTTCTGTTTAGGCTTTTGAGAGTTAGCCTTCTTAGTCCTAGGGTTTTTAGTTTCCTTCTTCTTAAGCTTAGGGGGTGCTCCTAAAATGGATTTACCCTTGTCTAGGTTCTCACTTGCTAATTCAGTTTTAACATCATTGTTCTCAATTTTAATGTTATTAGTAGGAGGAACAAAAACAGTAGTACTAGCAAAAGCAATATTAGAAAAAGAGAATTCATACCCTAAACTGGTTCGATCGGAAGCAGATTTCTGAATGCTGAGCATCTCATCCAGCTTCGCACTTGATGTCCTTTCCAATTGAGCTTTAACTTGAAACAGCTCCGCTTCAAGTTTCTTGGTCTTCTTAGCCAAGAAATTGTTCTCAAATCTCAGTGCCCCAATAGTCTGATTAGCTTCATCAAACTTAGTGGAAAGCTCCTCACGGTCAATTTCCAAAACACTGAGCTTCTTGGTGGCCAGCCTATAGAGTTTCTCATGCTTCTCAGAAAGCTTGTACAGTTTCTCATAGGCTGTATGGATATCATCTTGATCATTCGTTTTTTCAAACTTGGATTCCACCAATTCCTCTTCTTCATCCACATCTTCAACACTCCCTTTAGTAGGATTGACAGTGGCAGTGAAGACATTCAAAATTCCGTCATCCTCATTGTCGAAATCATCCTCAAGCTTAGTGTCGCTCAAAGTAGCAGTAAGTGCCTTGCTCTTCCCAATGCTCTTGAGATATGTGGGACATTCCTGTTTCATGTGACCGAAGCCTTGACACCCGAAGCACTTAGGTCCTGCAGGAATAGTGTACTGACCGCCATCCCTAGCATCCTTCTTCCCTTTATCTTGGCTCTTGAACTGAGAAGAACTGGATTGCCTACGGTCCTTGTCGAAGCCTTTTCCATTGACATTTTTTATAAATTTCTTGAATTGCCTGGTGATGTAGGACTTCATCTTAGAATCTTCATCGTCTAAAGAATCATCTGTCTCACTGCTCTTAGCCTTAAATGCCATGCTCTTGCCTTTACCCGTCTTGCCAATTCTTGTCAACCCTAGCTCGTAGGTTTGCAAATTACCAACTAGTTCTATCAGAGGAATCTTGTCAATATCCTTTGATTCCTCTATTGCTGTGATCTTGGCATGGAATCTCTCGGGCAGATATCTTAGCACTTTCCTCACAATCTTGGGTTCAGGAATGGTTTCCCTAAGATTGAAGGCTTAGTTCACTATGTCCTTGAGCTTGGCATAGAATTCATCGAACGACTCATCCTCCTCCATCTTAATTTCTTTAAAGCTTGTAGTGAGCCTCTGTAGCTTCTAATCTTTGACAGCCTTTGTTCCCTCATAGGTTGTCTAGAGGATGGTCCATGCTTCCTTAGCAGTTTCAGTGGAGGATATCTTCTTGAACTCCTCAATAGTGACCGCATTGAATAAGGCATTTAATACTCCGTTGTTGAAATTTGCCGCCTTGATCTTAGCATCATCCCAATCGGCCGGCGCTTCTTTAGGCTTGGTCTAGCCTATCTCCACAGCTTGCCACACCTTCTCATCTAGAGACTGCAAGAAAACTCTCATGCGTACTTTCTAGTAAGCATAGTTAGTACCATCAAACAATTGAGGTATAATAAGAGACTGACCTCTATCCATGACAAACAGGGGTCAATGGATCACACACAAAGATTAACCCTAATCAGAGTGTGCCTGCTTTGATACCACTTGATAGGCCAAAAACGTATTGACCTCTTGTGATGGATTAAGTTGATTAATTAGCCAAGTTATTAATTAATCAAATTAACATGCAAAACTCGTGGTAGCACAAACAAATCACCAATTAAACTAAGTATGCAACGGAAATTAAATGACATGGTGATTTTTTTACGAATGGGGAAAACCTACACAGCAAATACCCCACCGAGTGATTTTAAGGTCACAACTCCCGAAATTCCACTATTATCACAACAAGCGGTTACAAGTAAAGGAATCCGAAGTACCTTACCAACCTATAGTTGAAACCTTACCCCAATACCCAATTGGACTTGTTCTGTAGTGACAATTTCTCCTTTCAATGCACAGCTCCCAAGTACGTGACTAGTCAATTGCGCGGATCCAGTACGCGACTTCAATCACCAACTAGAGAAGATTTTTGGCTGCAAAGTTCTTCAATTCATCCACATGATGAAAATCAAGAAGATGCTTGGTTACAAAACCCTACGGTGCACATTACACAGCAACTTCTTCATAAGAGAGATGAACTAGGGCAAGAACTTTGTCTCTAGTCACAATTTGCTTGAACAAGGATTTCTCAATGCTTGTGCAACTTGTGAACACTTTGACGGCCCTTAAAATAATCCTTTTATATGTCTAAGGTTGGGAGAAAAGAAGGCCCAAAGACACATCCACGGATTGGAATCAAAACAGAACTCAAAATCTGTTTTTCTTAAACCTCGACAGATAGAGGTGTCAAGATGCTGTCGAGCAGTTGTCGAGCCACGGGCTGGAACAGCTCTTTAAACCTCGACACATGCTAGCTGTCGAGCTTTAATAAACTTGCACTTTTCAGCTTGTTTCTTGGACAGACTTGATGACTTCAACACTTGATCTTGAAACACAGTTTCTTGAAGCATAAAACTCATCCTAAATCTACCCAAATACAAGTAAAATGCATTTTGGTCAAAGGATTAGCCAATTACATAAAAAAATGACATATGTTCTAAACAAGTGAAACACATATGTCCTAACACTATCGAAATCCTAAGACACTCTAAAAACCACTCCCAACTAGGCCTTGACTCCTTGTCCACAATAGCAAAGGTGAGAGGCAAACTTTTTGGTTAGCATCGGTTGCCATTGCAATCATCAACACCCCTCGATATTTACCATACAAATGAGTCTCATTAATACTGATCACTAGCCTGCAATATTTGAATGCAACAATGCATGGAGCAAATGCCCAAAATACATAGCGCAATAATGTAGTACCATCTATGTCCCTAGGTATAGTGTAATAGTTGTACTAGGTACCCGAATCCTGATCCAAGTATGCCAACAACAACTTTCACAACCTTTGGTAAGACTCCTCCCAATCCCCAAATATCTTAGCAATTGCCTTTTGTTTTGCGTCTCATACATTATAGTAAGAAAGCTCATGATTATACTTAGT
This sequence comes from Castanea sativa, assembly GCF_040712315.1. NCBI lineage: Eukaryota > Viridiplantae > Streptophyta > Magnoliopsida > Fagales > Fagaceae > Castanea > Castanea sativa. Next base: position 83,455,434 of record NC_134013.1, on the reverse strand, counting down.
ATTATGATCTCCCAGAGCTCATTAATACAAGCAATGTGATTTTGTCGCAATTTTCTCACAATTTCCGATGCAACAAAATTAGAATCCATCATTTTACCATCTTTTAGCAAGCCAAAGGATACAACTATGTGGACCCACATAAGACGTGACCATCCACAAACCATTAAATTTAGCCTTCATGAATGCCCCAAAGTACCACTTGCAGTTGGTGTCAATGCATGCGGCGCACAATTTAATTTTGGTCGACCCCTGGATTATAAAATTTCTATTATCCTTTGCTGCGTATATTATCAATGCACGCTTCACCACCTCTTTATTTTCAAAAGTCAACCCTTTACTAAAATGCATCCCATATTCCCAAGTAGAAACAAATGTTATCTAAAGAAGTGAAGGATCAACTATATTTTCCCAAGTATTTGTGTAGAATGACTCGACAGGAGGTGTGTAGGCAGTGGTCGTATTTGTATCATGCTGGACGCCAATATCATCGTCTGCATCACCTTCATCATGGTACTCTAAATTTTTCTCTTCAAAATTGGGAACGAGTTCATGGTCTTCCACATCCCTATCAAAGTCACCTCGCTCAATCCTCTCTTCGTACTCATTCATATCATTAAGATTTTCACCATTATTTACAGCATGATTTTCATCTTCGTCTTCCTCCCCTAAATGTGTCTCTTGAGGTTGGAGTGTTTCACTAGTATTGGTAGCATGATCTTGAGATGGGAGCGTATAACCTCCCATCGTAGTGCAGCCATTATCTAGGGCTGTAAATTGTAAAGATGTAGTTGTTTGTTACACCTCCTCAGTATCAACTTCTGCAAGCGGCTCTGAACTTACATACAACTCAGCAGCATTTACTTGGGGCATTTTATGGATCCTATTAAGCATGATCTTTATATGTTTGTCTTCTTTGATCATCATATACCCGTAATTTATCCATTCATGAAGGACTTCTTGTGGGTAATGATAAATAATCTTTATGTCATAACAAGCAAGGTTCAAATTCAATTCTTCCATTATTTTCCTCTTCAAATCATTCAACGTCTTCAACTTACGAAGTATAATTAATGGAAAAATAGATGTACGCAGTGGAAAACATACGGATCTACTTCATTCGCAATTGATAACATGTACTATGTAAGTTTCAAAATTAGAGAACAAGAAAGTGTACCTTGGTGCGGTGAAATTCAAAACCGAAGATCAGAAGCACTTGGGAACACTTTTAATCTTCACTCCAATTCCACTTAATACCCAAGATGTGTGCTCTCTCAATCAGTTTCCAAGGAGAGAATAGAAGAGTGTCCAACACTCACATACAAACCATTTCATTCCTTGTATGTTCTTAATGAAAATCTTATAGGAAAGAGACTTCTGAAAAACCTCTATATATTCTGTATGTTTCTCTCCTTATATATATAATTGATTATCTAATTGGGCTAGCCTTTTGGGCCATTCCAATTGGGCTCTTGCGTGTGGCTTGGAGTAGAACCAAAAGGGACCAATAAGACACTAGCTCCAATGGGCCTTAGGCTTTTCTGTCAACTCTTGACAAGTCCAAATTTACCATTAACTATATTTAATACCACTATATAAATATAGTTGCACTCTAGGCCTTATCTATAAATGATATCTCAAGACTTTATTATACATGCAACCCCTTCATGAAATATTCGTAGTAATACAAAGTCATGAATATAAACTGCCACTTTGAAGATTACTACATCTTAATTCCTTGAGTACTCGGTTTAATCTTTTATGTTATTCATCATATATTTATGAAATTCAATTTCATAAATATATACTTTAGTAACTCCTTACTAAAGTGGTTGGGCCCAACTCTCTGAATAACCAAACCTATCAAACTTATCTCAAGGGAATATTTTGAATATCCGTTAAGAGACTATGAATTCCATCTTGAGAATATATGTTCTATCAACACTAAATGTGGCTGCCCAACATACTGAGGTTTTGATCGTAACTAATAGATCTCACTCCTGATATATCAAAGCAACCTACACCTCATGATCATGTTCATTATTCTCTCAAGATTAAGAATTCATGTAAATAGAAGTCGTGAGATTTATTATTCATTTGACAGTCGTTAGGAGAATAATTAATCTCATAGCGGTCTAGTTTAATATATCTTAACTCTTAAAACATATCAACATACCAACTAGTAATCTTCATTTCCATGATCAAGATAAATCATCTTAGTTGATATGCTATAGTCTTCGCAGATGAAACGCCCAATTTCATCTCCGACTACGAACTACATTTTGAGTTTACAAGGAACTTGTGATTTACATCTTTTATGACTAAATAACATAAATCACATACAATGCATCTCATGGACTAATATAATGTCCCATTAGTTCATTTATAAATAGTCTCATATAATTAAGCAATTTAATTATTTATTACATGCCAATAAATTGGATTTTTAGGGCATAAATCCCAACAATCATCATGTACTAGCATTCGATACCCGGCCCTCTAAATGGGAATCCGTCAATCTCTCTAGGATTGACAAGGGGTCTACCGTAGTATACATTTATATCAATATTCTTTAGAGATTGTGAACCCATTAGAGTCAAGTGTAATATGTTAGTGACATATTTTATCTCTTTCATTTAACATCAATTGCAAAAAAATTTCTATCTACTCAAAGTACAAAAATTACAACTTGTTACATCATATGCATATACAAACACACCCCACATTTGCATATACTAACCCTACATCACATACAAACACACTCAATCATTATCATTTCATACTTAAACAAAAAAAAAAAAAATTTTAAGACAAAACTCACCCCTATTACAAAATTTCAAATCAGCTCTAACAAAAATATAAATAAAAATATCAAACCAAATAACAATACAATCATTAAAAACCTAACAATACAAATATACCAACAATACATCTTAAATATATCAATCATTATTTCATACTCAAGCAAAAAAAAATTAAAGACAAATATCAAACCAAACAACAAAAGAAATTCATGATACATACCCATGATAAAAACCTAACAATACAAATATATCTACAATACATCTTAAATATATCAATGATTATAATTTCATACTCAAGCAAAAAAAAAAAAAAACTAAAGACAAATATCAAACCAAACAACAAAAGTCATAATACATACATACCCTTGATACAAATATATCTTAACAACTAGATACATGAACCTAGCAAAATCCACTAACATATACACTAAACAACCAACTAGAGAGTGAGACCCTTACCTGACATGAGGATGTGCAAATGTGTGTGCTGGGATTGTATGAGAGTCAGAGGGGGAGTGAGAGAGGTATGAGTGTTGGGATTGTATGAGAGAGAGGGAGTGAGAGAGGGGAATACAAAACTGCTGAATGTGTATGACTCGAGAAACCTAGACAAAAACCAGATCTGATATAGGGGCCCAGACATGATCAGCCTCGTGGAGTATTTTTCACCATAATTTAAAACTTGAGTTTTTAAGACTTGGTTTCACTTTTAGCAAACTGAGTCTCTAAGGCTCAAATTCCAAGTGGCGTCTATGTGGAATCTTAGAGCACAAAACTTGAGTTTCTAATGGTCAACATGAAGCTCGAGTCTCTAAGACTTGAGTTCCAGGTGTACTCCACGTGGAATGAGGCCAGATCAGAACATGCAAACCGAGTCTCTAAGACTCGATTTATAAGCCCTAAATCAGTTTTGGAAACTCGAGATGTTATTAAAAAATATAGTTTCAAAATCGTGCCTACTAACTATATAGTTGGGAAAATGGGCTTAATTCCCAATTTTGGCCTAATTACTAAGTTGTCACAGATGAATGAAATTATTGACTAAATTACCATTTTGTCCTTTTCTTGAGAGTTTCAACTTTTTCATGGTACTTGTCAACAGTGACAGCCAGAATTTGACTTTGGGGAGCAAAATCTAGAATTTACATACATATGTTTCCATGCACAATAGACAATGCATAATTTTATGCACATTATGGAGAAGCACAACACACAAGCATTATATAATACTTAAATCCAATATGTACAATAAAATACCATTCACGTGAATATTAAGTATTAATTTAATGTTAGATTACCCAGAAAAAGATAGCAAATGCGGTATATTAGTATCTATTTGTTATGTTTTAATCTAGATAAGTTGTGTTGTAATTTTTCATAGTCAAAATTCTATGTTAATTCTAAAACAATGATTTTAGAAATTAGATGAATCTTGAATAAAAATTGTAAAGGCGCGATTTGAGTCCTAAGCCCAAGAAGTAACAGGATTAATGCCCAAAAAGCCCCACCCTCCACGTGTAGTTCAAGTTGCTGACTTTGATCCTTGTCCTATCAGCACTTTCTTGAAGTCTCTGGGAGTAGTTGTAAGGTCGAATATCACTGTTCAGGTATCACCTCCACATTAATGCAGCTAGAGAGTTAGCTGTAGAGCATTCAATGTGGTGGTAGCATCTTTCTCTTAGATAATTCTTAGCTTCCCTTTGTCTTATGCTTTCCTGAAGTTTATCCTTATTAATAGGAGTGTTGCTCTTGATGACAGACCACACCTTCTGCCCTCTACTTTGCTTAGTCGATGAGGCATTCCTCCTTGGCCTACTTTCCTAAATTCTTATAGACGTAATCTTTCGTAACCCACTAATTCTTATCCCTTCACTAACGTTTTTTTGTCCTCGGACTACTAAACATCCTCGGACAAGGCCTACAGCCCAATATACATTTCTAGGCTTTTTACCCCTACAAAAATTATATTATTTTTTTGTTAAACTTATAGAAGAATTAAACTATAACAATTTTAAAGAATATAGTAACCAGTTTTTGCGTCTAAAAATTTAGAGTTTAACTTGATAAAAATATCAATTAATGAATTTAAATTATTCTCAAATTTGATTACTTCTACACAATTTTAATAAAAATAATAAAAGTTACTACATAAATATTTTAAAGTCTTAACAATTGAATGGTAACAATATTTTTGCACTTTTTTTTCTCGTGAAAATTTTTTGTTTTTAAAATTTTCCTTCTTAATATTCTTATTTTTATTAATAACTTTTGAAAAAAATTCAATATATATATATATATATATATATATATATATATATATATATAAAAAGATAAAACTGAAAAAGAGAAATAAATAGGGGTGGAGCCAGGAGCTAATTCTCTCCTTCCCACTGCCATGCCTTTGTATGTAAACGTGCATTCTGTGTCGGCCCATGTCCATATCTCAAGGACTTAATAGATTTATTTGTCAAATTACGGTTAAATGTTAAAATTTATGTTTCTTAATAATTCATGTTTTTTGGGCAATTGGTAATTTATCATTATATTAAAGCACATATGAAACTTGTTTCCACTTAAGCTCCCTCTTATTTACAAAATTAAAAATCTTACGCGTTTGGTTAAATTCACCATTTTGTAACAACTCTAGAGACATCAAAAGTTTTTAAAACTTAATGGTATTGCTTTTTTTTTTTTTTAGAGGGGTAGAGGTCAAATCAGTCTCTCGTCTTTACTTCACTTCTCATGCCTTTCTCAAAAAAAAAAAAAAAAAAAAAAAAAAAAAAAAAAAAAAAAAATCCCTTCTCATGCTGTTTTTTAGCAGCAATCCACAAGGTACCGTATATCAGTTTTCCTACAATTGGGTTACCGGTTGAATTGCAGATGTTTAATATAATAAAGTAATATATTTATAAAAAAAACATATTTAATAAAAAATATATGTAAAAAATATTAAATTAATAAACAATTGGCACATATATCTTATAAAATTGTTTGTCATAATTTAATAGCACATTTTGTCATTAATGTGGCGAGGTCTGTTCAAAGCCGAAAGACAAAGGCAGCATGGTTATGAGTTGTCTTGCGTGATTATCATGGTTTTATATTGGGTACATTAATTATAAGTGCAATTATGAGATAAAGTTACTACTGTAGCAGAGTTGCGTGTGAAATTAATTGGTATATATACAGGACGTGTTAATCGGCTGAACAAAGCAGATATATAAACAAGGTACATGTCTATATATATGGACATTTTTGCTTGATGAGGCTAAACAAGTGTTCAACAAAGAGACTTGACTGTATAGAGTAACACGAAACTCATGAGTAACCGAAAAGAAAGCTTTTGTTCGTGAAGTGTGGGGTTCTATGTTTGACTAGAAGAAACTTGTCCAGATTTTATAGCTCTACATGCAGGTTTATCATGATGTAGTACACATCAACAATAAATAAAAATGAGTACTAGCTAGTACTTCTTTTATTAAACACTCGCCCCAACCCCCACCCCCAAACCACCTCAACGAAAAAATATGTTCCACATTCTAGTAATTATAAGTATCATGACATAGTTTAGACGTGTCCAATGCAAACAGTAAGATATAATTTGGACGTGTGTTACTACATTCATCAATTATAAGCATCGGGACATAATTTTGCCACGCTTCCAATGTAAACATTAAGATATAGTTTGAATACGTGTCCGTATCATACCATATTCATCAATGCAAATATTAATATTTTTTTTTTAAACAAATATACCAATTCAATCCGTTATTATTGCTTTTTATTGGATAGAATCATAGACAATATAATAAAGATTAAACTATACAACACCTTCTTATATAATAAATAAAAGAGATTGTTTAGCAAAAATAAAATAAATAAAGGAGATTAATTATATGATTGAAGTATAAAATTCTTGCCAGTTCATTAATGGATATGATGTTTATAAATATTGTTAAGTTCCAAGACTTAAGGATATAATGTATTAAAACTTTAATATGTATTATGTTGACAAATCATGATCAAAACATAGAGTCTAGATTTAGGCTTGCTCAAAGTGTAATTTTATGTAAAATTGGAATCAAGTGATTTCAAGATTTATTAGTCAAAATTTGCAAGGCTCGATTGATCGAAAGTTAGACTCAATCAATTGAATCTCGTGCAAATTTAATTTTTTGTAGAAATTCCAATTCAGCGGTTAAGTGTTTTACTTCACATATAAAAGGAAAAACCCTAACTACGTTTTAGAAGTCTTTTGGAGTGCTGTGTGTTGAATTTTTTGTGAGATCTAAAGATGTTTATCTTCAAACACACACTTTGAACTATCAAGATCAAGATTTACATCAAGAACTTGATAATTGCTTCAGTTGCTGTATATAGAACTTTAAAGAATATCTTAAACCTTTGAGTGGAGTCTCAAAGTCACAAGTAGGAGAACTTGTGGTTGCTGCAAGATCAAAGAAAGAAGTAGTTCGTGGATTTGGAGCTGTCACGTGGTCGTGGTAGTAAGTTTTCTACACGAGATAGCAATAGGAAGTTAGTTGATGGGATTGATGAGATATCCCGTCTTGGATGACCCCAGAAAATACCTTTGTCCATCCATCCTGGGCATAGACGAGGACAGACAAGTCATTAATAATACCTCGGACAGTTACAAGCCAGCTGTCAGACCGTTAAAGCCTCATCAATATGCACACTAATAAGCCCTGAGGTGTTACAAGAAAGAGCATTAAAACCCCAATCAAGGTTCCAACAGCTAGAAACCAAAAAAGCTATACATACACACACTCATGAGGAATACAAAAGGTACATAATTTCAACCCAAAAGAAATACTTTTACACTTTTCACTTATTCTTAAAGGATTTTTTAAATACTAACTTAGGTATCGAAGACGTTGTGGCAGACGCCACACTAGTGTCTATCTCAAGAAAGCTTTGGTCCATTTTGCAGGGGCGGTGATGAGGTCTCAGCACCATCTGGACGGGTACACTCGACTGAAGAATAAACTTCATCAGTTTGGCGCCATCTGTGGGAATGACATTTTCGTACTACAATTCGAGAATATAGTTCCAATCATTCTCAAAGTTCAGATGGAGTCCAATCAAGATCCCGCTACACTAGCCCTGCAAATCATGCACTGACAGCTAGTGTGGAAGAACTCACCAGACAAAACCAAGAGATGAGGCAGCAGCTCCAACAGGAGGCCAACCGGTCTACAAATAATCAGGAAGACGATGGAAATAGCCAAAGACAGAGCGACCCTCGAAGGCCAACTACTCCAGACGAACCGAGCTCAGAGCTTCTTTGGGAGATGAAGACGGAGATGGACAAGTTAAGGAATGCCATAGAAGAGAAAAAGGATTGAAGCGTGGATAGGATAGTTAGGACGACGGACTCCCCTTTTACAGCAACAGTCCTTGAGTGCCTGGTCCTGCCAAAATTCCACCAGCCTCAACTCGAACAGTTTGACGGACTTAAGGATCCCTTGGATCATCTCAACCACTTCAAGATAACACTAGGTCTCCAGCAACCTCCCGACGAAATATTGTGCCGCTCTTTCCCTACTACTCTCAAAGGGGCTCCAAGGGAATGGTTCACGAAGCTACCCACATCGTCCATCGACAGCTTCGAACAACTGAACAACTCCTTCTTGCGTCATTTCGTTGGAGGTCAGCGCCCGAGGAGACCAACAAACCATTTACTCACCATTAAATAGGGGGAGAAGGAGACCTTGAGGTCGTACGTAAAACGCTTCACCCGTGAGACTTTGGAGGTTGACGAAGCTGACGACAAGGTGCAGTTAACAACCTTTAAAGCCGGATTAAAGTCCAGAGAGTTTGCAGTTTCACTCGAGAAGAATCCCCCTAAGACGATGGCAAAAATGCTCCTGAAGGCACAAAAGTACATAAACACTAAAGATGCTCTAGCCACGATAAAGATGTGGAAAAAATCGGTGACAAGGGAATGAATGAAGATGATTGCAGAGGACGAAAAAGGGAGCGACTAGATCATCAGACTAGAGACGGGAGTAAAAGGAAGGATGAAAAAACTCCTCGAACGGTAAAATTCACTCCTTTAGTTATGCCTGTTGACAAAATTTTGGCGCAGATTAAGGATGAGCACTACCTCAAATGGCCAAGGCCACTACATTTGTCACCCCACGTGCGCGACAAAAAGAAGTACTGCCGGTTCCACAAAGATCACGGCCACTACACTGAGGATTGCAAAGACCTAAAGGAGCAGATAGAGGAACTTCTACAGAAAGGGAAACTAAAAAAGTTTGTGAAAAAGGAGGAATCTAGTAGGTTCAGAGAAGATAATAAAAACCAGCATGGATCCCCGCCTATGGACGAGAATCACACGTCCCAATGTCTGCTAACTGTGATAAGGGAGATAAAGAGGATCACAAGTGGGCCAACCACAGGCAGGTCGTTCAGATCCTTCAAGAAGGCATGCCAAAGGCAGGTGAACAGCGTCCACATAATACCCTCGTTTAAGCGGAAACGGACAAACCGAGATATGTTTTTCTCGAAAGAAGATGCTAGTGGAGTGAAGCAGCCTCATGAAGACCCCTTGGTTATAATGCTCACGATAGAAGGATTCAACATCAGGAGAATCCTCGTGGATAATGGCAGCTCAGCAGATATCATCTACCTCTCTGCTTTTTAGCAGCTGAAGCTAAGTCCAGGAAAGTTGCGCCTATTTGACTCCCCCCTCGTCAATTTCAGTGGAGACAGGGTTTATCCCAAAGGCATAGTGACACTGACGGTCACAGTAGGAACTCACCCGAGGTAGTTGACTCGTCAATTAGACTTCCTGGTGGTGGACTACCCTTCGTCTTACAATGTGATCATCAGAAGACCCACACTCAACAGTTGGAAAGCGGCCACGTCCACCTATTGCTTGAAGGTGAAGTTCCCAACAGAAGTTAGCGAGGTAAAAGGAGATCAAGTACTAGCCAGGGAATGCTACCAAGTATGCTAGTTGCAAAAGAGAACCATACATGGATGATCGAGGAGAAGGAAGAAGATAAAGTGGAAGCCTTGGAGACAGTAGAGCTGGTCGAAGGGGATGTAGCAAAGACGACTAGAGTAGGGACGAGATTGAGCCCCAAGATGAGGGCCAGACTCCTCTAGCTTCTTAAAGAGAACTTGGATATCTTCGCGTGGAGTCACGAGGACATGCCAGGTATATCCCTAAAAGTTATCCAGCACAGACTAAATGTGGACCCCGAGAAGAGGCCTGTCCAGCAAAGACACCGAGTCTTCACTCCAGAATGGAATCAAGCAATTATGGACGAGGTTAACAAGCTGTTGTCAGTAGGCTTTATTCGAGAAGTCTAATACCTAGATTGGCTCGCTAATGTCATCCTAGTAAAGAAAGTAAATGGGAAATGGAGAATGTGCGTGGACTTCACGGATCTGAACAAAGCTTTCCCAAAAGACAGTTTTCCTTTGCCGAGGATAGACCAGCTCGTGGATTCTACAGCAGGACATAAATTACTGACGTTCATGGATGCATTCTCAAGATACAATCAAATAAAGATGGCTGAAGAAGACCAGGAGAAAACTGTTTTCATCACGAGTCAAGGGCTCTATTGCTATAAGGTAATGCCCTTCGGACTGAAAAATGCAGGGGCAACCTACCAGAAGTTAGTAAATAAAATGTACAGCAAATAGATCGGAAGAAATATGGAGGTATACGTAGATGATATGCTCGTCAAGAGCAAAGAAGAGCTCGCTCACCTAGACGACCTCAGTGAAACATTTGCCACAGTCAAACAGTACCAGATGAAGTTGAACCCCAATAAGTGTGTTTTTAGGGTAGCCTTGGGGAAGTTCTTGGGGTTCATGGTGTCCCAAAGGGGGATAGAAGCAAACCCAGAGAAGGTGCGAGCCATACTCGACATGACATTGCCAAAGACCATCAAAGAAGTCCAAAAGCTCATAGGAAGGATAGCGGCACTCAATAGGTTCGTCTCTAAAGCGACGGACAAAGGCCTACCTTTCTTCAAGACGTGAAGCAAGCCTTTGCCTGGACTGACGAATGTGAGGCATCATTTCAAGAACTAAAGCGTTACCTGAGCAATCCACCCTCCTAAGTCCGGCCAAGAAGGGGGAAAACCTGTATTTATATTTGGCAGTATCAGGTACAGCTGTAAGCACAGCCTTGATTCGAGAAGAGGACAAGAAACAACTCCCAGTTTACTATGTCAGCCAAGCTTTCCAGGGGGCAGAAGCCAATTACCCAAGAATTTAGAAGATCGCATTCGCGTTGATAATAGCTTTGCTCAAGCTGCAACCGTATTTTTAGGCGAACCCCATCCTGGTAATAACGGACCAACCCATTAAGAAGTCTATGAACAAGCCCGAGGCAGCGGGGAGAATGGTCCAATGGGTGATTGAGCTTAGCCAGTTCAACATTGAGTACTACCCCAAGACAGTAATTAAAGCACAGGCTTTGGTGGACTTCATCGCCAAGTTCACCCTTACAGACGAGGACAACCACCCCAAAGAGATAGAATGGTGGACGATATAGACCGATGGTTCATCGGCCTAAAAGAGGGGAGGAGTAGGGGTCGTTATCATTACCCCAGACGGAGAAGTGCTTAAATATGGAATCCAGCTGAAATTCTCGGCCCCCAATAATGAAGCAGAGTATGAAGGAATATTGATGGGGCTAAAGGTTGGGAAAGCACTAGGAGCAAAAAATTTGCTCCTCTAGAGTGATTCTAAGCTGGTAATAGGGCAAGTAAAAGAGGAATATGAAGTAAAGGAGGAGAGAATGCAAAGATACCTTAGGCTGACGAAGCAATTAACACATGAATTTGGCAGGGTGGAATTCACACAGATCCCAAAAAGCCAGAACATGGTAGCAAATGAGATTACAAAGCTAGCATCGTCAGAAGAAGGATCAAAGAGCAGGGACTTGAAGATTGAAGTCCAAAAACACCGTAGCATTGAAGAAGTCCCTATATTTGCAATCCAGAGTACAAATAACTGGATGACCCCGATTATATCCTTCCTCTAGGACAGACACCTCCCCTAAGATGCCGAGGAAGCTAGGAAGGTCAGAACGAGTGTAGCCAGATTCACGATCCTAAATGATATGTTGTACAAGAAAGGCTTTTCCATGCCCTACTTGAAGTGCGTCGATAAAGAGGAAGCCAAGTACATTCTGGAAGAGATCCATTAAGGGGTTTGTGGAGACCATGCAGGCCCTAAAGCCCTTATAAGCAAAGTTATCTGAACAGGTTACTTCTGGCCTATTATACAAGTAGATGCGAGGGAGCTTGTCAAGAAGTGCGATAGGTGCCAAAGATTTGGGAATGTCCAACGCCTCCCAATCGAGACACTGACGACGATAGGCTCCCTTTGGCCATTTGCATAATGGGGAGTTGACATCGTCGATCCATTGCCAAGAGGTAAAGGACAGGTAAAATTTTTATTAGTTGTTATTGACTACTTTACAAAGTGGGTTGAAGCAGAGGAAGCCAAGTACATTCTGGAAAAGATCCATTAAAGGGTTTGTGGAGACCACGCAGGCCCTAGAGCCCTTGTAAGCAAAGTTATCTGAACAGGTTACTTCTGGCCTACTATACAAGTAGATGCGAAGGAGCTCGTCAAGAAGTGCGATAGGTGCCAGAGATTCGAGAATGTCCAATGCCTCCCAGTCGAGACACTGACGACGATAGCCTCCCTTTGGCCATTTGCACAATGGGGAATTGACATTGTCGGTCCACTGCCAAGAGGTAAAGGACAGGCAAAATTTCTACTAGTTGTTATTGACTACTTTACAAAGTGGGTTGAAGCAGAGGCATTGCCAACCATCACCGAAGCAAAAATCCAGAGCTTTGTATGGAAGAACATAATCTGCAGATTTGAGATTCCACGGACGATCGTATCAGACAACGGGCGGCAGTTCGATAGTCAAGGCTTCAAAGATTTTTGGTCAGGTTTGGGGATTAAGAACCATTATTCATCCCTATGACACCTATAGGCGGATGGACAAGCAGAGATGACCAACCGAACACTACTTAAGATCATCAAAACCAGGCTGGACGATGCTAAGGGAGTCTGGCCTAAGGAATTGCCCAATGCATTGTGGGCTTACAGGACTACAGCAAGAACCCCAACAGGAGAAACCCCCTTCAAACTCACTTACGACACTGAAGCGGTGATTCCGATCGAGATGGGAATAAGTAGCGTCAGACGAGAGACATTCCATGAAGAAAGCAACAATGATCAATTAAATATTAACCTGGATTGCTTGGATGAGACCAGAGATGAAGCCTTCAACAGATTAAAGAAGTATCAACAAAAAATGTTCGAGTACTATAACAAAAGAGTGAAGCTTAGATGACTTGACATAGGGGACCTTGTTTTGCGCAAAGTCACCCCAGCAAAAAAAGACCCAACCCAAGGAAAACTCGGCCCAACTTGGGAAGGACCCTACCAGGTTGTCCATTATTCAAGACAAGGCAGTTACTACCTGGAGACCTTAGATAGACAGAGACTTCCATGACCATGGAACATTAAGCACTTGAAGAAGTACCATCAATAGATGTAACAAATTGTATTCATTTTAGAGAAGTAATAAAAAGATTATTCAGCCAATAACCTAATGCGAGCAAATTTAGCAGCCTAAAAGCCCAAAAAATGGCTAAGTAACAAGATTCCACACAGACGGATGTAAGTTACTGACGAAGCCAAGAAGGACAAGATCCCTTAAATGGGTGTAAGTCACAAAGAAAATGGCTAAGTAACAAGATTTCACACAGACGGATGTAAGTTACTAACGAAGCCAAGAGTGACAAGATCCCTTAAATAGGTGTAAGTCACAAAGAAAATGGCTAAGTAATAAGATTCCGCATAGACAAATGTAAGTTACTGATGAAGCCAAGAGTGACAAGATCCCTTAAAGGGGCATAAGTCACAAAGAAAATGGCTAAAGTAACAAGATTCTGCATAGATGGATATAAGTTACTGGCGAGGCCAAGAGTGGTTAGATCCTTTAAATGGATGTAAACCACGAAGAATGGCCAAGTAACCAGGTTCTGCCTAGAATGGAGATAAGTTACTAACGGAGAAGAAGTAACTGAGGGAATGAGGTGAATAGAGATCACACAAAAACAAGAGTACAGACAAGTAAGTATATAATCACGAGTATAATTAAAAGCCCAAAAACAACGGGCAACCGCCATCGTTTTCATACTAAAAATTAAAAGCCCATAAACATGGGGCTAAAAACATTGTTCTTAAATTAGAAATATTGTTTTGAAAATAGAATTAAAAAAGCCCAAAACACAATGGGCAACAAAAAAAAAAGAAAAAAAGAAAAATATACATGTGCAAGAAGCCATAGACAAAGCAGATTCAGGCATCAGCAGCAGCAGCAGGAGGAAGGCCACTTCCAGGAGCATTACCCTTAGGAGCTGTAGACTGAGAGGCTTTGTCAGCTGCCATCTCTCTGTCCACCTCTTCCAGATCCAAATTCTCGAGATCCACTCTTGTAGGGTGCTTGATGAGGTATCACCTTAGGAGCTCAAAACCCTTATAATACCAACTAAAGAGCACTATGTTGTACTCCTTAGTCTGCTAAAAAGCCTCAACAGCCTTAGCAACAATGGTCTTGAGTTTCTCCCTCGCAGCCAGAAGTTGCTCATCTTTTTCTAAAGTCAACTGCTGCTCAGCTCTGAGGTCTTCCCCCAAGGTTTTGACCTTCTCCTTAGCGGTGATGGCCTCGTCCATTGCTTTAATCAAGTCCTTCTTGAGTGTAGAGTTCTTTGCCTCTAGAGCCTCCATTCTGGAAACCGCTGATGCGACCTTGGCCTCTTGAGTAAGGAACTCTGAGGTTATATGGAGACTCTCCCCCCAACACCTGAAAAAGAAGAGTGGGACCTTACAAAAAAGAAAGAAAAAAAGAAAAAAAAAAAAAAGAGGAGGAATGAAGGATGAAATGAAGAGCACTTTACCTAGACGAGTTTTTGGATATGACAACCCACAACCTCGTTAGAAGGCATATTGGAGAAAATCTTCAACTCCTCAGGAGTGACAACCTCATGTGCCCTCTCCACCGTAAGCCTGGCATCATCCCAAACACTGGAAGGACGGGAATTTACCTTTTCCTTCCCCTTGTCAGTCAACCGTGGTCTCTTTGAGATAGGGATGACCTCTTTAACCGAGGTGGCTAGAGAATTTGTCCTCGGCATCTTAGTGCCGGGGGTAGCTGGAAAGACGGAGACTCCCTTCTCTACCACCCGCACCGCTCTCTTCCTGAGATTAGACGGTGGCTCATTTTTCTTTGACCTCTTTTTTGCATACATATCCTTGTCAAATTTGGTCGTCAATCCTACAAAGAAGAAAAACCAGTTAAAAAAAAAAAGAAAAAAAAGAAAGAGAAGATAAAGTTAATAACGAACTGAGCTTACTTTTTCTCTCCTCTCTCTCAATAGTCCGCTGGACGAAGGCGGAAGGCTTTAGCCCAAGACAATGTAAAGCCAAAGTGCGAGGATTGATCAAATCGTTGAAATCATCAATTGACTTCGTGTACTCGATAGCAGCTTCAACACGGTTCTTATACCTGCACTTAAGTTTAGGCCATCTTTTCATTGTACGAAACAACAAACAGGAGAGTTAGTGGTGACAGAATGTAAAAAAAAGAAAAAAAAAGAATGAAGTGCAAAATACTAACAAGAATGACAACGGACCTAAACTCGGGGTTCTCCATCGACGGAGCAACCTAGGGAGACCTAGGGAGATCAGC
Source organism: Castanea sativa (assembly GCF_040712315.1). Classification (NCBI taxonomy): domain Eukaryota; kingdom Viridiplantae; phylum Streptophyta; class Magnoliopsida; order Fagales; family Fagaceae; genus Castanea; species Castanea sativa. Next base: position 83,439,867 of record NC_134013.1, on the reverse strand, counting down.
CCACACCTCATTAGAGGGAGTCTCCCATTCATCCCCAGACACAAAAAAGAAGCGATACTTCTAGTATCTAGATGACGAGGCTAGGTCCCTGACGATCCTAGTCCTCCTCTCCCAGGGTACCAGCTCGTAGTACCCATGCTTCTTGGACTCCTTTAAACGATACAGATAAACAAGCTCGTCCACCTTGATCATATCCCCTTCAGTAGCGGCCAACCATATTTCCATACAACTGATCACTATCCTCCAAGAATTAGGCATAAGTTGCCCAAGAGCAATGTCGAAGCAGCCTAGGAGCTCCATAATGAAAGGATGGACAGGGAATCTGAGCCCACTCAGGAAGGCATCCTCGTAGAAGCATACCTTCCCAGGCGAGAAGTGGAAGCTTGTTCTTCCTCGTGAAGAAGACGAACCCTAACCTTGTCAGGAAATTGGAATCTATTCTTGAATCTAGGGAGCATCTCACCGTCTAAACCACACATCTCCTTGAGGGCATGGAAAGCCCTAACTTCATGAGGGACAGAGACGGCGGTATCTCCCTCCACGGGGTCGTCGCTAAACAACAACCCGGTCTCAAGTTCGCTTGATCTCACCTCAGACATTGCCCCTCTCTTGCTTACCAAACTCTTAAACCAATTGATTGATTGACAAAGCATAGGAGATAACTCACCCTATACAACACCTAAACCACTACCCTCAAAAACAAAGTTCCCAACCAAAGGGAGAAAAGCACGGGAAGCACCTAAAGAAGCCCCTAAACGTGCAAAAAAGAAGGAAATCGAGGGGCAAGCTACTCTAATCTCAGCGCTATTGACCATTAAAACCAAGAAATGGAAAGAAAGAGATGAAGCCTAAAAACCCCAAAAAGCCCAGAAACAAACATACCAAGAAAGAGAGAAAAAAGAAATCGGAAATTCGACATAATCCATGCTGTAAAAGAAAAAAGGAAGGGAAGAAAGGCATACCTTAAAAGGAAAATGCAAAGAGCTCACCCATAGAACGCACCGGCTTGGAAAAAATTACAGAGGGAAGTTGGAGAAGAAGAAGTTCAGAGCAATGATTGGGAAAGTGAAAAGAAGAGAAGTTTAAAAACCAAAGCACAAAAAACTGAAATCTAGCAAGAAAACCAAGAGTCACACAATTGGCACATTAACTGCACTAGCCAAAACGCGCCACGTGGCCACGATGTACAAGGCGCCACCACTACACATTAAAAGCATAACAAAACCCCAAGAGCCACGCCTAATCAGAAGACCTTTCGTGTTCCGATGGTTGTCCGGACACACCACGATGACCATAGAACTTGGGGGGGGGGGAGGGGGCAGCTAATGGGACTGACGAGATATCCCGTCTTAGACGACCCCAGAAAATACCTTCATCCATCCATCCTGGGCATAGACGAGGACAGACAAGTCATTAATAAGAGGATTCAATTCCTTGAACAGTTACAAGCCAGTTGTCAGACCGTTGGAGCCTCATCAATATGCACACTAATAAGCCCTGAGGCGTTACAAGAAAGAGTATTAAAACCCCAATCAAGGCCCCAACGGCTAGAAACCAAAAAAGCTATATATACACACTCATTAGGAATACAAAAGGTACATAATTTTAACCCAAAAGAAATACTTTTACACTTCTCACTTACTCTTAAAAGATTTATAGATACTAACTTAGGCATCGGAGACGTTGTGGCAGGCGCCACACCGGTGTCTATCTTAGGAAAGCTTTGGTCCATTTTGCAGAGGCAGTGACGAGGTCTTGACACCATCTGGATGGGTACACTCAACTAACGAATAGACTTCATCATTAGTGGTCTAAGTTCTATTGTAAAAACTTCAATTATTTCATAATGGATCTGTTTTACCTTTAGTATAGCCAGGTTAAATCTTCCCTAGGTTATTTACTAGTTAGGTTTTCCTGGGTTATCATATTGTGGTGTTCTTTATTTTTCCGCATTATTTACATGATATGATATTATTGTATTAACCTAGATCTGCATAATTTATCTAAGTAATCACTTGACTAAATAACTAGGTTAAACAACTTGTGTTAAGGGGACTATATGTGTGTGTGTGTGTGTGTGGGTTTTCTATGCACAAAAGCTTTTAAATTCAAAATTAATAAAGGAAAGTAGCTCAATATTGTTGGGGGGGGGGGGGGGGGGGGGGGGTGGGTTTGACATGTATTGCAAAGGTGATAGTACATGATAACGAGTACATGGTGCCCCAATTGGAGGGAGCTAATTTTGTGATGGTAATGCTCAATGGAGTCCATATCAATTAGTAATAATTTTTAAATACATGGGCATGGTCGGTGTCTAAAGAGATGCCATACAATTCATGTTCCCACATTTTGCTTGTTGGAAAGTTACATCGTGTCTTTCTTCTTGGAACGATTTCTAGCTAGAACAAACTATATATGGTTCGTTATTCGCGTGGCCCTTGCACCAAATTAATGCAAGTGGGAGCCAGGCTATATAAATTGGTACGAGTATCATATAATGTTTAATTAGGGTTAGCTCGATACAAGTTGAGGTTTGATACAATAATTCCAATCGGGAAATTTTCGTTTTCTTTATAAGAATATAATAAGGTAAATTAATCTGTCGTATTTTTATTTTATTATAATTTTTTTTTTCTTCTTCGCTAAGGATATTGTTATATATAGGTCATATATTTGAGCATCATTTTCATTTTCTTATATAATAGCATTATAATCAAGTGAATCATTAATATTTTTATTTTATTGCAATTTCTTATGTTCTTCATTTAGAAATGTTATATATGTTATATATTTGAACATCATTGTAATGATTTTCATTATTTATTTTTTTTATATTATTTCATTATTTTCTAACAGATTTTTAATGAATTTTTTATTCATTTGTAATGATTTAGTCTACTTTTTTTGTTATAATTTATTTATAATTGCTTCTAACAAATTTATCAAGAGATCCACAATAAGATTCAATTGATTTTTCTATTTTTTTAAAGTTTTTTATTTTATTTTACTTTATATTCTCGTAGTGATTTATAAATAAAAGAATGTCTATCTACCGTATAACACTATATAATATGACTAGAATAATTAAAATGTAAAACAATAGAATTTGATTTATCAAAGTCACTATTATTGCACATTCATTTAACAGGAAAAATCACGTAATTGCCTCAATCTTTAGAAGAAAATAATCATTCACCTAAAACCAAATTAATAATATAGATTTTTCACCTTTTTTTTTTCTCTCTTTGTTATCCCTAAATTTATTATCATATGTTTCATTTAAGATAAATAAGTTTGTTTCATTTTTATTCTTATCTATTGTGTTTATATAAACTTGATGTGAAAAATTATTGACAAGAGCTTTGTGGCCAATGGCACTACAGTATGTCAAAATATGCCTTTAGACAAAGAGACTTTAAATAGGAAGACTGAAAGTATTTTATTTTTTAGTAAATAATGGAAAGAGTTTTTTAAGATAGAGAGAAGGGTATCCGTGGAATACACATATTTTTATTTTTTATTTCCCTACTTGTTATGTTCCACTTTATACTTTATTAATCACAACTTGTCATGTATGTATTTTTTTTTATTACTTTCCTTATAAAATAACCAAAGCTTATATATATGAGTTTCTTTCATTTTTAGTTATATGAACCATTTTATTAAAAAAAAAAAAAAAAGAGAGAGATTTTAATTTAAATTGCTTTCTTAGTATTTTATTACAAAATCAAAATTGTTCTTCTTCCATTTATGATTCATCTAAATAGTCTATGGAAGAAGTTTAAGTGGGTAGAGTTAGTGACCACATACGAAATATAGACAAAGTTAAGACTCGCCAGCTCAGGCCGCTTACATGATATTAGTACCAACCAAAGACTAGTTGCGTGAGATCGAGAGTAGTACTAAATTAGGTAACAAGACATGGTTTCTGCCTATGAACAATGTGCTTCAAGTTAAATAGAAAATTAGTATGACAACTGAGTAGTTAGTTGAGGAGACAAGTTAGATATTAAGAGTCCAATTCTTCTATCACGCTCTTTCTGCTCTACTATATGCTCCACAAATAAAAATATTCTACATGTACATCTAATTTATTAAATGCTAACTTTATGCCTTCTATTATTTCAATTTTTTAAAATAAATAAATAAATAACCCATCATATTTAGGTAATTGAAATAATAGAAGACATAAATTTAGCATTTAATAAATTAGATAAACATGTTGCATGTTTTTATTTGTGGAGTAGACTCAAATGTTAAATGCGCATGATGTTACAAACTAAAGACTCCCTATGAAAAAAATGTGTTCATTGAGTTTGTTAAGGAAAGTATTACTACCTCCATCATCCAAAGTGCAATTAATGGCCATTAATTTAAATATCATTCTCGCATTTAACCATAATATGTTTTTATTTATTTTTTTTTTTTTTAATTAGGTGGTTGAAAGAGAAGAGATTTTAACCATAGAAATAATTTCAAGGTTAATAAAAATTTATATGTAAAATTCATGTATATAAACTCTTTTCTTGTACCTAAGTTTTTGATAGGCCAAGAATGTATTGACCCCTTTGATAGCTTAATCAATTAAGTCAGCCAAGTGAAATTAATTAGATTCAATTACATACAATAAGCATAGTAGCACAAACAAATCACCAACTAAAGTAAATTAAGAGGAAATTAAATTTGACACAGGTGATTTGTTTACGAATGGGGAAAACCACCGAGGTAAAACTCTACCGGGTGACTTTAAGGTCACCACTCCCGAGAATCTACTATTATCAAAACAAGCAGTTACAAGTAAAAGAATCTCAGTACTTTATACCAACTTATAGTTGAACCCTTACCCCAATACACAATATTAGACTTGTAATGTAGTGAGTAGTGACAATCTCTCCTTTCAAGGCATGGCTCCAAGTACATGACTAACCAATTTGATACACGGATCCCAGTACGCGATTTACTCATTTGCATGAATCCAAGTACGTGACCAACACACCAACTTGAAAAAGATGTTGGCTGCAAAGTTCTTCAGTTCATCCAAATGATGAAGATCAAGAAGCTCCTTGGTTACAAAACCCTTAGTGCAAAGACGCGGTAGCTTCTTCAATAAAAAGATGAACTAGTTCAACTTTTGTCTTCGGTCACACAATGCATGAAGGGATGCTCTAATTTCTTGTGCAACAATAGTAGCAACACTAAGACGGCCTTTAAAATAATCCTTATATATGTCTAGGGTTGTGAGAAAAGAAACCCTACAAAAATAACTTGGATATGCGTGAAAATAGATTTGGAAATCTAAATTTCGTAATTCTCGATAGATACAACTTCTGTCGAGAGCTGTGGAGAATTATACATTAAACCTCAATAGATTTATCTGTCGAGATATCTGTCGAGCTTTAATGAACAACAATTCTTCACTTGTTTCTTGGACAGATTTACATGGCTTCAATACTAGACTTGAACTCTTGTTTCTTGAAGTATTAAACACATCCTAGATTTACCCAAATGCAAGTAAAGTACGTTTTGTCAAAGGATTAGCCAATATACAATAACATATGTTTCAACAAGTTCCACATATGTCCTAACAATCTCCCCCTTTGGAAATTCGTGACAAAACTACAACAAACAAATGAAGTATGAGAGAAGTCATAAATCACTAAACTCATAATCACTTGTTGAATACAATAAAATCTAATCCTAACACAAATTCTTGAAAACTTTTGCGACAAGAGAGTTCATGGCATGATAGATTTTGACAACTTGTCTTTTTGAAACACTTTAAACAAAACTCATCAAGGCATCTTAGTGTGAAACAGAAATAAATGATTGCATACATAAAGAAAAATGTGTATTAAGAGATGTCCTAACAATCTCCCCATTTGACAATCTATGACAAAACCACAACAAACAAATGAAGTATGAGAGAAGTCATAAATCAATAAACTCATAATCACTTGTTGAATACAATAAAATCTAATCCTAACACAAACTCTTGAAACACTTTTTAACAATATAGTTCATGGCATGATAGATTTTGATAATTTTTCTTTTTGAAACACTTTAAACAAAACTCATCAAGACATCTTAGTGTGAAATAAAAATAAAAGATTGCATACTTAAAGAAACATGTGTATAAAGAGAGAAAAGAAACAACACATGGAGAGATAGGTGAAAAAGAAACATACATCATAATATATATATATATATATATATATATATATATATATATATATATATCAAAAAGAGTACAATGTATGTAACTAAAAGGTCACAAGACCAATGTACAAGAGGATAATGTAACTAGATAAAGAAAAGAAAAGAAAAGAAAAGTACATATAAATCCTCATTACATCCCTCAAAAACTAAACACTCCCCCTAACAAAAAAAATTCTATTCTAACTCTCCCCCTAAATACATGACTACTCTCATCCCAAAACTACTCCATTTTTTTGTCACGAGTGACAAAGGTTAAGTCGTCACTGAAAGGTTGTCTTATCATCACTGGAAGGGCTAGCATCCTCATCCTCATCATCATCATCACTAGTACCAGCATCAGCATCCTCATCCTCAGAAGCCTTTAGAGAAGGAAAATGAAAAGCAATAAAGCCACCCATCTGAGCCTGCCATCGAGTGATACTGCTAACACAAGTGTTCACCTGATACAACTCAGTAGTGAAAGTATCAAGGCGAGCATCCATGCGCTCAAGTTGCGCCATGATGGCCTCGAGCGTCACACCACCCGTAAAAGAAGAAGGAGCGGAGGTGCATGGAACAGAAGGGGCTAGAGGAGTTATCTCGGTCCGTGGTCGCTTTGATCAAAGCTGGGCCTCACCCCGTCAAATAGACGCTGCACTGATGGCTCCCATGAAAGGATAGAAGGGAGAATCAAGAAAATGGATAGAAAAATGGCGAAGAGTCTGTGTGATAGCCGAAAGAAAAATGAGCTTATCACAAGTCGGCATATCTCTATAGACATCAATAAGAGAAAGAATGAAGTGAGAAGGAAAATCTATAGAGAGGTCCTCAAGGAGGGATAGCAAAAACCAAGCACGAGGCTTTATAATGGAGCTATAGTGAGACAGTGGATAAAGAACAAATGTCATCACCATGTTAAGGAATCTCGGACCTTTTGCAAAGTCCGAGCATGGGGTGTTTTGACGACCACCCCATATGGAAGGTCTCTCATAAAAGTGAGATGAGAGCTCGTCTTTGGACACAGTCCTTAGATAATGATGAGCGGGGTAGTCAGGATGCGCTACCCGCGAAACATGTAGTATCTCGTATACAAGTTCCGAAGTGACTATGATACATGTACCTCTAATATGTGTAGCAAACTGGGGTACAAAGGTATCGATACTGTGCATATTGGAGTAAAACTCCTGTATGATCATGAAAGGACAACTTATGGGTATCTTACAGAAAGATTCCCATTCCCGACTGTGAATGACAGTGGGTAAAGCAGTATCAAAGAAATCTGATAGAACTACATAGCACTCATGATGAATGCCACGTTTAGAAAAGTTCTCCGAGAAGCCCTAAAGGGCCTTCTCATCACGGAACCGAACGTGAAGGGGAGTAGGATCAAAAGAAGATGTCCCGGAACAAAGAGGGTTCCGAGATGGAGTGGATTTGCACTTAGGAGCCATGCGTAGTCTATCCAAGAGAGAGAGAGAGAGATAGAAAGGGAGAAACATAAAAACACCATCACAACCGAGTACCAAAAAAGAAAAGAAAAGAGAGGGTACATATGCATGAAAAATGCATGAACATGTGACATGCTAAAAATAATTGCATCATGGGTTCAACCTAATCCAAAACTATTAGCACGCAAGTTTTCAACATATAAACACACACCTAAATGCATGAAACATTGTGAAAATGCAAATGGAATGCAATGCATGATCATATAACATCATAGAAGCAAAACCCAACCCAAAAATTTCACAAAATACTCATCAATTTTTAAAAACCCCAAAAATTTCAAAAAAACCCAAAACCTAGGTCTAAATAGGTGAAATGCATGAAGAATGAGGGATGGAGAGATCTCACCAGAGGAGAAATGATCAACCAAGGCCGATAACCAAGAGGGTAGGAGGTTTTGAGAGAAAAGAGAGCGTTTGGGAGGAGAAAAGACACGTTTCTGTTGAGAGAGATAGGAAAAAAATGAGATCTGATTTTGCACTTGAGCTATTTAAAGAAATCGCAGCTCGATGGATTGAGGATCTGTTGAGCACTAAATCTCGACAAATAGAATCTGTCGAGGTGCTGTCGAGAATCTGTCGATGGCAAAAAGGCCTCGATGGCAAAAAGGCCTCGATGGATCGAAAAGCTATTGAGAAGCTATCGGCTAGACAGAAACTTTCTCGATGAATCGAGAATTTGTCGAGAAGCTATCAAGACAAATTCCAGATAGCTCAATGAATTGAAGTTGCGATAAGATTTGTCGAGAAAAGAAGTTCAAAAGGCTCAATAGATAAGAAGCTGTTGAGGATCTGTCGAGAAACTGTCGAGCTTGATAAAAACAGTTTTTCAAAGAGATGAAAAATACAAATATGGATGCAATCAAGCAAGCTACTCAACCAAAGGTCCAAACAACATGTTAAGCTCTCAAAAACATCTCTCAACGAGATAAAAGCAAAGCATTCATGATCCAAAACACACACACACACACACACACACACATACACTAAACAAGTCTAACCAATTTTATATTTCAAAAACAAGTCAAGATAGTTTGGTGAGCATTCATTAACACATGTATCCCTTGTGATGGCCAAATCACATTGTACCTACACATGTATCAAAAGTAGCAAAGAATTTGCGTGTTGTGTGTGAAAACATCGCAAGATTGCACAAGTTTCTCATGTTATGAAAATTTGAGATATGAGAAGATCAATTTAACTCACACGCAATCATAACTGCTTGATAGGGACTATCACCTTCGAGGTATATCTTATAACTCTCACATCTTCTAGAAACAAGCTTGCAATCATATTTAAAATCATTTTGATTATTTTTGCTTTTGATTTTTCTTTGCATACATTTTGCTTTTGAGCATATCATACATGGGCATATATAAAGAGAAAAGAAATATCCAATTATGTGAAGCCAAAAACATTACAATTTTGTTATGCTGAAGCATATAGATGTTATTACATGATTGGCGGGTTTTAGTGGTAAGATGACTATTTATGCCTTTCTTTTAGCATTTTCTAGTCCTATTGTAAGTTTTCTACACGAGGTAGTAATAGGATGTTAGTGGTCTAAGTTCTATTGTAAAAACTTTAACTCTTTCATAGTGGATCTGTTTCTACCTTGAGGATAGTTAGGTTAAATCATCCCCAGGTTTTTATCGGTTTGGTTTTCCTGTTTTATTATATCATTGTGTTCTTTAGTTTTACGCTTTATTTACATGATATAATATTATTGTGTTAACCTAGATTTGAATAATTTATCTAAATAATCACTTGGCGAAATAACTAGGTTAAACATCTTGTGTTAAGGGGTCTAAAAACGTACAAGTGGTATCATAGCAAGTTAGCTCTAGTGTTTAGATCTCTTGATCTAAGAGTTGATCATTGACCCCTGTTGTCATGGAACATGGTCACTCTCTTGTGATCTCTCCACATTTTGATGGGAACAACTATGCTTATTGGAAAGTAAGGATGAAAGCCTTTCTGAAATCTATTGATGGGAGAGTATAATATTCCATTGAATACGGATGGGAGAAACCGACTACTGCTGTTAGTGAGTGGTCAACATCTCAAAAGAGGCAGCTGCTTTTAATAACAAAGTCATAAATGCCATTTTTAATGCTGTTTCTATGGAGGAATTCAAGAGAATCTCAAATGTTGAGCTTGCTCATATTGCATGGAATATTGAAGGCACAAAGAAAGTTAAGATTAATAAGTTGTAGCAGTTAATAACTAGATTTCAAAGCATTAGAATGTCTAATGATGAATGTTTGATGAATTTTATGCTAAGTTTAATGATATTGTTAATTTTGCTTATAATTTGGGTGAAATTTATGATCAACCTAAGTTTGTTAGGAAGATTGTTAGATCCTTGACTAAGGACTTTAGACCCAAAGTGACTGTCATTACTGAAAGTAAGGATGTGGACTCCATCCTTGATGATGAGCTTGTAGGATCTCTCCAGTCCTATGAGTTAGACCTACCCAAAACAAACAAATCCAAATCAATGGCTCTTAAGTCAGTTAATGATGTTGATGGGAATGAATTTGATGATGAACTCTCTTTTACAAAGATTGCTTATTTTGCGAAGATCTTTAGAAACTTTCTTAGGAACAACAACAAAAGGACAAGAGGTAATAACAATTCTGAACCTAGGAATTTTAAGAAAAATGAAACAACTAAAGTTAATAATGCTGATAAATCAAAAGAAAAAGTCGGTTAAACTTCTAATAATTCACTAGGTCAACAATGTTTTGGTTGTCAAGGATATGGTCATGTGAAATCTGAATGTTCTACATTCTTGAGGTCCAAGGGTAAAGCTATGGCTGTAGCCCTTAGTGATGAGGAAGTTTCTGATCACGAGTTTGGTAGTGATGAAGATGGAAACTTCTTTACTTTCACAGCTATTGCTGCAGTTGATAAAAGTGTTATGGTTGAAAAGAACCCTTCTGATGGGAAACTCTCTGAGTATGCTGATTTGCAAGAAGCTTTTAATAAGCTGTGCAAGGTTGTTACAAAGGATGCAATGAGTGTAGACATAGGTCTAAAGAAGATTGCTAATCTTGAACTTGAAAAGAAAAACTTGTTGCAGAATTTTTTTGATGCTAATGAATTGGTTAATAAGGTGAATGCTGAAAACATGATGTTACTTGATAAGATTAAGAATCTAGAACTAGAATTATCTGCTATTAGAGAACAAATAAATAGGTCTACTAGTTCTAAACTTAATCATATGCTGAGTGTTCATAAGTCTCCCTTCGAAAAAACAGGTTTAGGTTTTGTTGATAGCATCTCTGTGTCTCAAGCTTATTCAACAAATTTTGTTTCTTCTTCTGAGCCACCCAAAATTGAGGTTCTCAAACCAATAGAAGTTAATCCTGCTCCTAGGAAGATTAGGGTTGATCTTAAAGAGTCTAAGCCTAAGAATCCTAACCTCCCTATGGACAAGAAGCAGGATAGACCTTTGTGGGTTTGTCATTTTTGTGGAAAGGCTGGGCATACTTGCCCAAACTGCTTTAAGTTGCAAGCTATAAAGTGAGCAAATAAACCAAAAGTACATGTGCCTCAAGCACAAGATCCTATGGTACTTATTGGTGAATTAGTAAAGGCTTTAAACCTTTATACCAATTCTAGAGTTACTCATCATTCTAATATGAATAATAACTCCAGAACCAGAGTTGCATCTAAGAAGTTTTGGATGCAAAAGGCTCAATCTAATTGAGTCTTTTTGACATGATCCTTGTGCTTCATCTCAAAATCCTTTGTGACTGTTAAGTTCTTGACAATTCAAGAACTATGCGAAAGAAGGGTAGTTACTTTGAGGGAACTGACCTCCAGAATTAAGAACACAAACAGAGATGAGTTTATGAAAAGAAGATGAGAGAGAGAGATAAGGAAAGAAGCAAATAGCTGAATAGTTCTTTCTTAAGTCCTTCAATTGTGTACTTACAACTTATATACCCGAGCCTATCTCTGTTTCCCTCCAATTAACAACAAACTAACCAAAACACTAACTAACTTCTCATGCCAGTTCACTTATATGCCAGCTCATCACTAACTACTTGCACCGACTAACAATTACAAGTAAAATATCAATGACTAAAATATCTAGTCAACACAATACAATCCAGACAACTAAAATATCAATGACTAATACAAAACAATCCAGATTAGACTATGGCACTTGGATTCCTAATAGTGACCACTTTTCTTGTAGTTTTTTTTTTCTTTTTTCTTTTTGCTTTTAGGATTTGCATTGTATTACATTCATGCATTCCATACTAGGTTGTTTTTGTTTGTTTCTTTTAAATAAATAAATAAAATGGAGAAATGAATGTGAAAGGGTATGTTTTGTATTACATATCTTGGATGTGTAGTCAAGGTTGGTCATATTATCTTTACATAACATGCTTGTGTACCCTGTTTAGCTTGGATGAGCTTATTTTTCTGCACTTTGCTAGTTTAGCTATGTAGTGCATGTTGTGTGGAAATTGTTTATAGTTTTTGATCACATGATCTTGATTTTGAAATCACATGCTTTTGATGATTAGGACTAAAAAATCCTAAGAGAAATGCATAAATAACTATCTTACCACTGTTTACTAGCCAATCATGAACACCTTAGTGCATATCGTAAGATTTTGTACACGAGAAAGTGTAGCACATGCACAAAAAGAAAATAAGGTGTAGCCTTGAAATAAAAAATATATAATAAAAAATAATAAAAATGTTGTGTACATTATAAGGCTAAAATAATAAAAAACCATGAAATAAAAACGATGTGTACATTATAAGGCTAAAAAAAAAATTACATGATTGCAAGCTTGTTTTCTAGGAGACGTGGGAGTTATAGGATGTAACTCTTTAGGTGATAGTCACTTTCAAACTTATGTGATGAATAATGTAGAAATTGTGATTGATTACTATCTTTATATCACCTCACATGTATCTCATGCTGTTACTATTTTTACACATTACACAAGTTAATCTTTGTTGAACTTAGTACATGAAATTGTTTGTGATTTTGGTTTGGCCAACTAAGACTATATGTTCTTTGATTTTGATACAAAATATATTTTTTTGATTGATTTTTGGGGACAAAAAGTGTCATAATATTATTTTGGAAGATCTGGGTTGAAATCTAGTGTTTTTGAAAAAATTTTAAACTCATACTCATGCATTTCATTTATGAAATATGATGGTTTGAGTGTTTTCTGCATAAAACTCCTGCTGCTTTTCAAAATTTCAGGTTTTCCAAATTTTCAATCCATCGAGTGTGTTCTTCGACCGATCAAAAATGGCCTAAATTTTTTAAGCCTGGTTCGATTGATGCTTGATTGGTACTCGATCAATCAAATCTGTTTTTCGATTCGAACCCAATTTTTTATCAATCGAATTTTTCAAATTTTTTAAAGGAGAGCTTCTGCCTGGCTCGATTGGTACCCGATCGATACTCTACCATTGAATTTCGAAAGAAAAGAACAAAAAGGTTCCTTTCCCTCACGTGTTCTTCTGTGTTTTCGAATCTTTTTCTTTCTCTTTTTGTCTTCTTGTGCCTCGACTGATCCAAATCTCAAGCTTTTTCACTTTTTCTTCCACCAATCTTCAAGGGTTTTTGTTCTCAAGCTTTGGTAAGACTTTTATATCCTTTCTTTCTCAACTTATTTACATTTTTCATGCATTTTCACAAATTTTTCTTTAAAATTTTCGAACATAGGAAATTGGGATTTGTGATTTTAGGGTGGATTTTAATCATGTTTAAACATTGGGTTTTTGTTCATAGATGTTATAAACTTGATTCCCATGCATTAATTTAATCAATTTTGTGATTTGAGAACAATTGGAAATTCTAGGGTTTAGTCTTTTGAGAAAATTGGGGATTTTGTTCAATTGGGATTAAATTGATGAAATTGGATTGTGAAATTGATAAATGAAGTCATTATATGATGTTTCCTAACTAGTGTAATGATTAATTGATCAATTTGATTTGATTTTGAAATTGGTTTTTTCAAAATTTGGGGGTTTTGAACTAAAACTCATTGTTCAATTCAATTTTTTGTAAATGTTGAGAAATTGAACAAATTTTTATGCATTAGAGCATGCATCATATGTGCATTCATTACATGCATTATATAGATTATTCTTTGTTGATAAATTTTTGTGCTCTAACCCTCTCTAATGCAGTCTACCCTTGGTTTTTATCTTGTTTTTTTTTTTTCCTTTTTCTCTAAACTCTTAGAGTCATCGTTAGGAAGACTAGAGCAAAGAAAACCTCTACCCAATCCTCTTCTGATTTCTAGAGTGATAGGTTTAGGTTTCCGAAAAACCAAGAAGCTTAATGTGTTTAGACCAATGTGGGCTGAGCGTAGGGTTATCCTAAATGAGGTAGATCCTAAGATACGTAGAAACTTTGAGCATAGAGGCTGGTTATCGCTCTTAGAGGTTAAGCATCCCCCTCCAGCTGCTTTGATTGGAGAGTTCTATTCGAATTTCTCTATCCACTTCGATGATTCCAACATTCAGTTTGTGAAGAGTTGGATAAGGGGTGAAGGGTGAAGGGTATGTCATTATTCCTGCAGTAGTGGCATCGGCTCTTAGTGTACCTATGGTACAGCAGCCTGTGTACCCTTACATAGAGTCTTCTCCTCTCGACGACATCATGTTCCTCATTACCAGTACTTCCACTAGTTGGGGTACTGATCCTTGAGTCACCTCTCAGAGCTTACTGAGCTAAATTATTTGTTTTTTAGGATTTCTTGTCATATTATTTGGCCCATTTCTCATGTTCATACTATTCCTATTGAAAAATGTGCGTTCTTGTACGCTCTTATCACTAATGCTTCTATGAGTTTTCTTCATTCACTATCTTGTTGAGGTACATAGGAGCAGTGTAAAATACCATGGTTTGTTCTTTCTGGTTTTTATTCACAGGATTCTTTTAGACTTATGTTTAGATGACTTTCCTGCATCCAAGCCCGTACATATCATAGCTCCTATAGGTGCCACCTTCATTAGGCAAAGGGCTGCTCAGTTGAAAGTAAGCTCTAAGCGCCCTCATGTCGAGTCTTCTATAGGTGCTGCATCCCGAGATCCTCCTTCTAGTGATCCTTCTATTGCTGCCATGGATCATCCACCGTCTACATTGAGTGCCTTTTCTATGCGTACCACATTGGACATGGTTGTGACCGTTCAGCCGGCGCATGGACAAATTTTGTTAGATTTGGTCAATGAGGTTGCGACCTTATAGGCAAATTTGGCATATGCTAGAGGTTCTACTCCGCAGGCTCCACCCTTTGATGAGTCATGATTGCCCTTTGGAAATACGTTACAAAAAGGGGAATTACATAGAGATAGGGGGAGAGTTTTGTTTTGGCAGACTGTATCTAGGACACACATGGTATGTATTATTTTGGTTTTGATGTTTTTGTTTTGGGTGGTTTATGTTAGGGGGAGACATTATGTGTTTTTTTTGCTTTTATGTTTTATTTATGTTTCTTATTTCACATATGGTACATTGATTTTGATTTATATTATGAGGTTATTCATGGTATATATCTTTTTATTTTATGCTTTGTGAAATCAAGAAGTTTATTTTGGTTTACTTGTATTTTCCACACATGCGTTTATGTTTTTATTCAATGTTTCATGAATTTATAGGTTAACTCAGAGGTGTGGCTACTGTCTACTTTTGCAACTGATAGATAATAGTTAGGTTGAATTGTAATTAGGGCTTCAATTTGTAATTGGGCTGTTTTTACTTTGAGCAGTTTGCATTTTTTGTAATGTGTTTTGTCATGGATTGCCAAATGGGAAGATTGTTAGGTTCTAAGATTTTAGGAACTAATGTATTAGAACTTCAATATGTAATATGTTGACAAACCATGATCAAAACATAGAGTCTAGATTTAGGTTTGCTCAAAGTGTGTTTTTATGTAAAATTGGAATTGAGTGATTGCAAGATTTATTGGTCAAAATCTACAAGGCTCGATCGATCGAATCTCGTGCAGGATTAATTTTCTGCAGAAATTCCAAGTCAGCCCAAGCCCATATGACTACAGGGTTAAGTGTTTTACTTCACATATAAAAGGAAAAACCCTAGCTACGTTTTAGAAATTTTTTAAGTGTTGTGTGTTGAATCTTTTGTGAGATCTAGAGGTGTTTACCTTCATACACACACTTTGAACTATCAAGATCAAAATTCACATCAAGAATTTGATGGTTGTTTCCGTTGTTGCATAAAGAACTTTAAAGAAGATCTTAAACCTTTGAGTGGAGTCTCAAAGTCACAAGTAGGAGAACTTGTGGCTGCTGCAGATCATAAAAAAAAGTAGTATGTGGACTCGGAGCTGTCATATGGTTGTGGTAGTAAGTTTTCTACACGAGGTAGCAATAAGATGTTAGTGGTCTAAGTTCTATTGTAAAAACTTCAATTCTTTCACAGTGAATCTGTTTTTACCTTGAGGATAGTTAGGTTAAATCATTCTCAACTTTTTTACCGGTTTGGTTTTCCTGGGTTATCATATCGTTATGTTTTTTAGTTTTTCGCTTTATTTACATGATATGATATTATTGTGTTAACCTAGATCTGAATAATTTATCTATGTAATCACTTGACTAAATCACTAGATTAAACATCTTGTATTAAGGGGTCTAAAAATGTACAGTAACCTAAAAGAAAGCTATTCCAAAGATTCTACTTTTAGCCGATTACTCGTCCACAAACATTGCAGCCACATTTGTATACAACATCCGCAACAAATATATTCACTTCCATATCACATGTTCATGTCCAAAAGTTTTCGCAATTTGGCTTTGGCATAACAAACAAATGGGCTTGTGTGCGATTGGGGTGACATTATGCTTTCCGAGTTTTATTTTTCTCTAATATTCTCAATTTACAAGATGTTTAATGTTTTAAAATTTATCATGGCCTATTATCGAAAATTCTTAATATATAGTTGTGTGTTTTGAAAAATAGCTAATCATGTTTTCATAAAGAAATTTCCTTCCCCCCCCCCCCCCCCCCCAATTTCCTTTTGGTTTGCTTTTAAAACAACCAAAGTAGCCATAAAATTGCACAATCTATTTAAATGTCGGTGAATGACATCATTCTTTGGACTCAATAAGTGTTAAAATATTCAAGAACCTTTGTAATTCAATAGTATTTCATGGTCTTTCTTATATAGAAAATATTCAAGAACCTTTATAATTCAATAGTATTTGGGTTCGGATTTCCTGCCTCCCACTTGTAAGAAAATAGAATGGTAAAAACTAAATATTTTAAACCTCACTCATATATAGTTGAAAAGTAATTTAATAGAAATGTTTAACGAAAACAACATCGCATGGCTAAAGTTGAAATAATATTCCTATGTAATAGATATATGTTGAAATAATCACAAAAATGTCATTTTGTTAGCATTTTAATTATAAACTCATAGGGGTGAGACTGTGAATCATTTTTTTTTAATAAAGAAAACAAGTTTATATGTTTTGATAGTTTGTTAAATTACCAATTCTCTCAAAAGTTTTAGTTAGTGAAAAATTGTAAATTTAATAATTTAACTACATAATTTTAATATGTGACTTTAGGAGAAACAATAAAAATAAAAAAGCGTAAAAAAAAATTGAAACAATTATGAATTCCATTGAAATTCCCTTACTTGATTGAACAAATCTTTATGTAATGGTTGTCCATGTTCCAATAATCACATGGCGTAATTTAGCTAAATATTTTTCATTAATAATGTCACCATAAATAAGTTTATAGCTTGAATTGAAATATAGTTTTAATGCTATGTTTCGAATTGACGGAAGGAATGCGAAGAAAAAGGAATCGGAAGGAAGAGATTTTATTTCCATTGTTTAATTTATATGAGAGAGAAGCTGAAGTAAATACATCAACTCGGTTCTACATTTTCTTTTTTGCCCAATTTGAGTGGACATGAAGAGAAGCACAAAAATTAAGAATTATCACAAAATCTAACGTAATATCATTTTATTGAATAGACTAAACATATGTAATAAGTTTATGTGATATTTGATGGAAAATATAGACGAAAAGTTGATGATGCACTAAACATTTTCTTTTCCCTCTCCTTCCTCTTTTTTTGTTTCTTTTATCTTCCCTCAACTTCAGCCAAACAAAGTATAGAGTATAAGATTTAAATTAAAAAGCCAAGAGATCGATTAATTAAAAGAAAATGAAGAAAGAACATGATAATGATATATGTCCCTTCACATGGGCTGCCGAGTGAGGAAGCCATGAAGGTGAGCCCACAATGGTTGTCGACGTGGATGGTTGGGTATTTGTTGTCGTCCACCTGCTAACCATTTTTACAACCAGAGCTTAATCACAATTGTCACCTCAAGTAGTTGCCACGTTGGCCAACTTTTAAGTTCTACGAGCCCATTGTTTCCCTGGTCAATCGTAATTCGCACCAAATTTAATTAATTTGACAATTCAGCTCTACTTGTTTTTTTTTTTAATTTTAAATTAATTAATTTATTTTCAATCAAGCTGTACCTGTTTCTCTTGTCAATCGTAATTCGCACCAAATTTAATTAATTTGACAATTCAGCTCTACTTGTTTTTTTTTTTTAATTAATTAATTTATTTTCAATCAAGTTGTGCTTGTTTCCCTTGTCAATCGTAATTCGCACCGAATTTAATTAATTTGACAATCAGCTCTATTTGTTTATATTTTATTTTTAATCAATCTCAACTTGTATTTGGGTGTTCGGTTCCTAATATATCTGGTCCAGATTTTGTTTCGCAGCGATTTATTAAATGCTCAACTTTTTTTTTTTTTTTTGGTAGAGAATCAACCTGCACAAAATTGACAATTTAAAAACATGGTTCAAAGCTGAGTAGTATCCGAAATATACCAAATTATTCCTGTGAGAATTGATTTTGCATAATACTGCGATAATGACAGAAAATTCAAATTTGAAGACCTAAAGAGAAATATATTAAGATATATATAACGTAGAAATGTGTCACCCTCCCAATTACTGGTTTAATTTGTGAACCTCACAATTTTAAGTCCCACTTTAAAGATTCGCTATTACGTGTGGATCTACACGATGAGAAACCGTAGCCTCTAGATCGATCAACCATATGATTCTCTGGTTTGATTTCTTTCTCTCTTTTTTTTTTTTTTTTATTATTATTATTTTTATGTGTGGTGATAATGATTCTGGATTAAATGTGCTGGAGCCTGGAATATATGTATATATCATGGCAGGGGCGGCAGCACTTGAAGGTCAGGGTGGTCATGTGACCACTCTAACCTGAATTTTTTTTTTATATGTATAATAATTTAAAATTTTATATTTGTTTACATTTTAAAAAAAAATTGGAAACATTCTTAGTTTTTTTTTATACTAATAAAATTAAACTTTGTTTCATAATTTATTCTACTTAACAATATATTAGGCTTTCAAGCAAAAAGAATCCCAAAAAAAATTTTGAACTAAAATCTGAAGAAAAAAAAAATTATAACATAGCAAGCCCAAATGCTCAATAGACCCTAGGAAAAAAGTCTAAGGTCAATCTCTTTTATTAGATTGTGTAATTTATATTTCTTAAGAAACACTTTGAAAAAAATTGCTGAAGCTGCCATTGCATGAAATTCTTTGTTTTTGTTGTGTTTTGTTCGTTTTTTTTTTTTTTTTTTAAGATTCCGACCTATGATGTTTACTCTATGATTGTTAATATTATCAAGTTAAGACACCATTCAATATTTGAATATATCTATTAGACAAGCTAGAAGATACCGACTAACTTCTTTTTTATTTTTCTTTTTTTGAAAAGAAAGTTGTGAATTTTTTTAACAAATCGAAACTAAGTTAGCTTGAATTACAGGTGAGAGTTGTGGTGAGTCATCTTCTGTCCAAACCAAAAAACTGGTGACATGTAAAGCATATCTAGTAAGGTTTTGAGCACCAAAATTACATTCACGCCTTACATGAGGAAAAAAAAATGATCAAAGGTCTATGCATAAAACTTAGCATTTTGAATTAGATGACTAAAAGCGGACATAGAAATAGTTTCATCTTTGAAGGAGTTCATGACTATCTTCGAATCACCCTCAAGGATCACTGAGTCAATACCAATTTCTCGACAAAAATCAAGAGCCCGAATAGTTGCAATAGCTTCAATTTCCACAACTGAGAGTGGTAAAGCATATTCTAAGATAGAGAAGCAATAACTTACCCCTTGTCATCCCTAATCACAATTCCAATACCCGCTCAATCTACATTTTTTAACATAGTACAATTAAAGTTCACTTTGAGAAAATTGACAAGTGGCCAATTCCAAAACATCTGTGGTCTAACTCGAGAAGAGGGAAGCAGTGAGTTTCATACTACTCTTAGCATATACTACTAAACAAAAATTTGATTTTCATACCAAATATAATGTAAGTACAAAATATAAGTAGGGGGGGGGGGGGGGGGGGGGCGCTCCTTGTTTAATTCTTTCGAAGATGTGTAAGCCCCGAAAATGATACTTTTTCTTTTTTGTGGGTGCCGGGAGGGGGCTGCTTATATGGTTAGAAAAGTTTTGCGTGGGGTCGAGGACCCCAATCTCACCAAATGAATTTAAAGAGAAATTTATTAATTGAAATTATTATTATTATTATTGTATAAAAAAGAAGTTCCACTTAATCTAATTTAAGTGTATATGTATGTGAAATTCCCTCTCGAAAATTTAAACTCCAACCCTTGCCCCCATATTTTACAAGCACTTATACTTGTTAAGTGACTATCACGTCAAGAGTGCGTAGTGGTATTAAAATTATCTAATACCTTAAGTTTTGTTGTTTTGGATAAACAATGTTTTCTTAAAAAAGATTTATTTTTTAGAAAACATTTTTTTATTTTTTTGTTTTCTTGTATTTAGTTGTGACCTTTAAAATGAGTTAAAAAAAAATATTTATGGAGTGAAGTTTATTTGTGGTGGTTTGTTGAGTATGTGACATTTTGGGCTTCTATTTTGATTTGTGTTTTCAACCGTACCCAATACAGGAAAAAAAATTGTATTTTCAGAAACATTTTTAGAGAGAGAGAGAGAGAGCCCTAGCCTTATAACCTAACAAGCCCTTAGGCCCAAATCAGCATCCGGATGAGTTAGGCCCATTTAATTTTAATCCACCCCCCTTTGATGTTTATGAACCCACTAGCCAGGTTTTACAATGAAGCCCAAACTTAGTTTACAGGAAGCCCAAACTTATGCACCACTGAACCATTGATGAAGAAGAGCCCAAGCTTATATTAACAATGTCAAATAGCATGGATAAACAAAGTTTGAAGACTAATCCCATTCCCATGTTGCTTGAGAAAGAAAGAGACTGTAGAGAATCTATGGATAGCACAAGGCCTCTTGCCTCTCCAACTTCTTTAAAGTCGTCCTTAAAGGCCTTTATAATTTATATAGACGAAACAAGTAGGACTAAAAACAATCCAACTTCAATTAAAACAGTACCTCGGCAAAAATTGATTTGCGAATTTTGATTGCTTTTTGATTGATCAAAGGTCAATTGAACGTCAATCGAAAGGTCGATCTATTGAACGACTGTCAAGATTATACATATTCTTCTTTCTTTTAAGTTGTTCTTTTGTACAAATGTTCTTGAATTTGAGAATGAATTACAAACTCTAAATCAAATACTATGAGTCTGTTTGGATAGAACTTATTACTGAAAACTGAAAATATTGTAGCAAAATAATTTTTAAATGTGTAAAAAATACTGTTCATGTTAAAAATTACTGTTTATTGGCCTAAAATCATTGTTCATGGCCAATAAACAGTGACAGGCACGCTGAAAAAAAAAAAAAATCCAAAACGTGGACACTGGACACTGGACACTGGACGTTGAATCCAAACGCCCTCTATGTTTTAAACTTCCACGAAATGTTTTTAAAACAATTTCACAACAAATTCTAATTAAATATAATATTTTTCAAAATAAATTATACCAAACTGACACTTTCTTGTGCCCATAAGGGACAGAGTGACAGACTTCATACGTACAAGTTGGCCATTATTTTACATTATAACAGAAATTGAGTGTGAACATTAATTATTTTTTCAGAGACATCAAATCTCACCTTGAAATAATTTTTTCTGATGTTTGTAACTATGTATGGTCATTACACACGAGGCGTGGACGGTGCCAGAAAATTGCCATAATTTTTAAATACAACCATATGCATGCATGTATGGAAAAGAATTCACAGTTTTTAGTCAGCTGAGTCAGCCAGCATTCAGCAAAAAGAGTCAGCTACAGCCCATATGGTTTGGTTGGCATTTGTACCATTATATGATTCTTCTTCATTGGATCCAATTGTAAAAAAAATTGAAAAAACCCTAACTTCTAAAGATTATTATATCTAACTCTTACATGTAAGAAATAAAAATAAAAAATGCGAATGGAACATGGAGAGGACAGACATACTTTAAGATTTATCCATCATTATGAGTAAAGTTCCAAAACCAATTAATCATTATGCCAGCTAATTAGAACAGCAAGGCTGACATCACATTTCAATGATTTCATCTTCATCTCCTTGATAAAAAAAAATGCATACTTTAAGACAGCAAAGCTCCAATTTTGATTAAACGTAATTTTTTTTCTTTGTCTATTTTCCTAAGATAAAATAAATAATTTCCCCCCAACGGTTAGCGCCAAGAATAATATTTAAAAATAGTTAATCCATTCGATTGTCATGCAAGTTCCATTTTTATTTTTTGAAGACATGGATGTCCAGGACTCAGGCTCTATTTTTTACTTAATAATAATTTTTGAATGAAAAAACTCAAGTAACCTAACTCCCAATATATATATATATATATATAGTCAAAACAGCAGCGAGTTAGTAGGATATTCAAGACTAGATTGAGTTGTACTCATCCGTTAAATGCTATCATTGATATACTAAGTTAAATATGTTAAAATAGATTCAGAAATGGAAGTATAATATAAAGAGCACAAGAACACGAAAGTTATCCTAACAGCTTATGTCCACAAAAGAAACACTTACTAGTTACAACTTTATTGTATAAAAATGTAATATAAATTCTGTATTATAATAAATATAACATGAGTGTATATAGAAGGTTAAACCTTAAACTTCTAATACAGGTAAGAGACCTGTCTGCACATAAAGTAGGATTGGTTTCAGCCTATACTAATGAGTTAATATATGACAACTTTTTTCATAACTGTTGAGTTGGCAAATTTTCATTAGTTAAACTTATTAACAAAAAAAAAAAAAAAATTCATATATTACTTAGTAATAGCCGTTAGACTTTTTGTCAGAACTTGTGTGTATACAAACCTTTTCTTATCATTTATACCTGTCATAATTCACACAAACATGCACTGGCCAATATTTGTCATTCCTAGGAAAGTGTGTCACAACTCACATACTTTCTATACCAACTATAAATAAACCATTCCTTCTCTATGCGTGTGTTATATATTGGTGTGTCGCAGAGTCACACCAGCATATCCAAGGAAAATTCTTTTGCATCGTTGTGTAGCTATGGGTGGTTTCGACGAGTACAAGCATGCAGTGGCTATGGTGGGGTTGCAATTTTCTTATGCATGTAGTTCTCTCTTCACTAGAATAGCTCTGGTACAAGGAATGAGTCCCAGGGTATTTGTAGCTTACAGGCAAGCCATAGCAGCTTTGGTTATGACACCAATAGTTTGTTTCTCAAGGTGATATTCTCTCTCTCTCTCTCTCTCTCTCTCTCTCTCACACACACACACACACACATATTGTATAATTGTTGTATACAATGTAGTGTTACTGATACCGTACCGTATCAGCCTGTACCAGTATAAGTACACTCTTATTTCGTACTGGAAAAAATACCAGTCATACTGGCAAATTTCGGTCGTACCGGTTGCGTACCAGCCATACCGGACCGAAACACAAAATGCTGTTTTTTTTTTTTTTTTTGTTTGTAATTGTGGCAGTTTTTGTTTCTAAAATAATCAATAATAAAAGTATTTTGTAGATAATTTCATTATTTCACCTAATTTTTGATCTCTCCAATTCTCTTACTTAATTTGAATTTGGTGTTTGAATTAAGAGTTTCATTTTCTTCTTTTTTTAACTATTTTACCTGCATTGATTCTAATCTCCGGTTGATCTTTAGGTTACTACATCAATCAACATACAATAGTTGAAATGGAAGGTCTTTATGAGACTAAAAGTTGAAGAGTCTGTGTGTGTGTGTAAATAAAGATTTTGTGTGTGTGTGTGTATATATTAAATATATAAAATAGCGGTAAACCCGAAACGGTATACCGGTATTGACCGGTATCCGAAATATATCGTAGCGGTGGCCAAACCGGTACAGCCTCCGATACGGTATTGCTTTCCTTGGTACAATGCCCCTCTCATATTGGTATAGGCCTTATAGACATGAGATCTATTCATGACACAAATTAATGCATGGAAATTTATGATTAACATAGCTTTTTGTTGGCAGGAGAAACTCCAATATTAAGTGTTCTTTGAACTTGAGAAGCTTCTCTTTGATATTTTTGACCGCTCTTTTTGGGTAGATTTCTATCTGAATTTGTTTCCTTCCTTAATTAAGTTTTTATCTATATTTTTTCTAAATTACTTAAATTATTTATTGGGACCTACTAAAATTCTTTACCTTCTCCCCCCACTGCAGTGTAACATTGAATCAGAACCTCTTTTTTGAGGGCCTATACTTAGCATCAACCTCAATTTCAACTGCGATGAGCAATCTTGTCCCCGCAGTTACCTTTGTACTCGCATCTATTCTTGGGTAAATTTATTCACTTTATTGAGTTCTTTAATTAGTTCAATGCTCCGTTTTTTTTTTTTTTTTAGAAAGCTCCGTTTTTGGATAAATTGTAGTTATATTATAGTATTATATATAGGGTCATTTACAATTAATGTTCATTATAAAATATGAAAAATTGCAATTAATGCACTTATTTAATTATGTTTTTCATAGACCCCTACTTAATTGACTAATATGCAATAAACATTTCAATGATTAAATTAATATCAAAATTAAAAAGTATTAGGGCCCGTTTCGTTGGATGGGTGAAAAAGTGGGAAGATAGAAAATTGGGAAGAGATAGAAAAGTAGGAGAATGGAAGAGATTTATAGTTTTCTCTCAGATGTATTTGGTTGGGAGGATGGGAAAATTGAGAGAAGAAAAACACAATTATTTGTTTGAGAAGAAAAATGAGAGGATGAAAAATGTAATACAGATAAATTTACTCTTATGTTCCTATAAGATAAAACTATTAAAACATTATAATTTTTTTATTAGATTTCCCACAAATATATTAAATGCATTTATAAGAATAAAACTCTACTTTTTTTTTTTTTAAAATTACGCATTATTTCTCAATGAAAAAACCAAAACACAAATTAAAAAAGAAAATACGATGATTAGGTTTCATAAAAAACTAACTCATCCTGTACCCATTGATCCAAGACTAGCACGAATAATATAGGATGTCCTCTGCCCAAAAGCTAATCAAGTAATCATGACTCACTTGTCTTGGATGGCAACTTTGAGGGAGTAAGTGAGTAATTTAGGGGGTGTTTGGTAGATTAGTTCTAACACATTTTCACACATTTTAAATAACATTATACATATTTTCACACACATTTTCACCCATACGTATATCAAAAACACCTAAACAATATAACTCAAACTTCTCTCCCAAACAATCCCTTAATATTTGGAGCATATTTTCTCCTTTTACCTCCTTAGTTTTCCTCCCAAATGGAGAGGATAAAAATTTGTGGGCCCAATGTGATTTTCTTCCACTTTGTTTTCTTTCCTTGTTTTCTTTCCTTCTTGAATCAAACAAGTCTCCTCCCCCGTTTTCCTCTCCCGTTTTCATCCCTCCTATTTTCATCCCAACCAAATAGAGCCTTAGTGTGATATTGTAGGTTTCAAATTAAGTTATAATTATACAGTAATTTTGATAGATTAGTGCAATCCACTATTTGTCCTTTATTTTTTATTTAATTTGAAAATTATTTAGACAACAAAAAGTGGGTTCCAATTAGTTTAACCGACAAAATATTTTGTCATCGAATAAAATATTTGAGATTCAAGCCACTCATAATAAAAAAATTAAAAAAAGACGATGCCATGACCTAAGAATAAAAAGAAATTATCTTGAAGAAAACGCTATAAAATAAAATACTATTGTATGTTAAGAAATTAAGAAAAAACCGGTATAAGAGTTTCAATTGCAACAATTTGTAATTTATTTAGGAGGAACATTGCAAATGAAGTTATAGTTTAGGGTGGACAGTTAAAATTAACCCTATTTATTTCCAAAGTTTTTACAAGTTTATTTTCTGTATTCGATAATTAGATTGGAGAAGTTGAATTTTGGAAGCATGAGAACTATTGCCAAGATATTAGGGACAATCCTGTGTGTCAGTGGAGCAGTGATCATGGCATTGCTTAAGGGGCCAAAGCTGCTTAATGCTGAATTACATCCAGAAAATTGGTTGCTGGGTTGTATATTTGTCTTTGCAAGTTGTTGTTGCTGGGCATTATGGCTGATTTTACAGGTATCGATAGCTCTATAGTTCTCTTTTAGTGATCTGATAACTATGCCAGATCTAGATCACTAAAAAGCTATATTTTTTTTCCAGGTTCTAGTTTCAGAAAGCTATTCTGACCACCTATCTTTATCAGCTTGGATGTGTTTCTTAGCCACAATACAATCAGCGATACTTACATTAATTATAGAGCGAGACCCAAATGTATGGAATATACATTCACCTCTTGAAGTTGGATGTATTTTATTTACAGTAAGTAGTTTTTTATTTAATTAAATGCTAAGAACATTTTTCAGTACGTAGTTGGTTTTCAATAAAATGTTCATTTTAATTGCTCATTTAAGATGATAACTGAATTAGAAATTGACATGATATTAATAGTTGAAACTGGAAAATATTATATGAGTAGGGATGTATAGGATCTGGGCTTACATTCTTCGTTCAAGCATGGGTCATATCAAGAAGGGGTCCACTCTTTTCTGCAATGTTTAATCCTCTGTGCACGGTTATTGCGACCATATTGGCTGCTGCGTTGTTTCACGAGGAGATCTATACCGGAAGGTAACATTTGTCTCGACTTTGCAAAACTTGAATTATCTATTTAATTAAAACTAATTTTATTAACCAGAAAATCCCTATATTCCATTCTGCTTTGATTGAGATGAGACTTTAACAAAATTATTTTATCTTGGAGCATTAGCATGTTCTAAAAATATGCCATTTTGACACATTAAAAAGCGATTTTATCTATTTTAACATACTAATTTACAATAAATTTTATATTACATATTTTTTTTTAATCATTTTAGATAAATATTTTTTCTTTATTCTTTTGATTTTTTTTATATTCTTTTTTTTTTTCTCTCAAAAGCATTGAAGACATATGGGAGAGAGAAAGTTTAAATAACTATTAATTAATTCCAACAATCATGAGGAGAGAAAGTTTGGATAAAAATTTAACAAAATATTTATGCCATTCTATTTGTGCGGTAGTGTGGCAAATTTTTTTTGGCATTTGATGCATCTCATGTAGGTAGATTTTTAGTGTTTGGTATACTAAATGCTAAAAATATAGCATTTAATGCACTTGATGCTAGTGCACTTTAAAACAATTATTTTTTTGATGAACACTTTAAAACAATTATTATGACAACTTGGATTTTTCATTCATATTTTTTGGGCAATTGAATGTGTTTTCTAGGCAATTTATCAATGCTTTGATAAGTTAACTATAGATATCTAAAATAGACAAATGTGGATTTTTTCAGCTTAATTGGTGGAGTTGGTGTGATTATTGGTTTATATGCCGTGCTATGGGGTAAAGCTGAAGACCTTGTCGAAATCAAAGAAAACGCAAATTTCCAGACTGATGAGGCGAGTACCGTGAAGACCTCGAAAATTGATAGTTCAGAGAAAACAAGTTGGAAAATTGATTTGGAGAAACCCCTTTTGACTGATAAAGCATGCAATGTTGACGAGAGTGGGATATGTAAATAAATTTAAAAAAAAAAAAAAAAAAAAACCTTCACATGCAATGGTGTATCGATTAGCATCGAAGAACATGTTTGTGCAACTATTGATAGATAAACCTTGAAGGAAATAATTTTGTAACATCTACTTGTGAAATAAAAGAAATATTTCATGCCACCATCCATGTAATCAATGGCAGAGCTAAGAAATTTTCTTAGAGGGCTGGTGAATACATTTTTATATAATTTTTAGATTTTTACCAAATGTAAAAAAAAGTTAAGGGAAAATTTCAAAAGCTAGGGAGGCTATGGCCTCTTTTAGAGCATCCACACCAGTCTATTAAAAGATTCTGTTTATTTTACACAAAAAACTTACTTTTTTTATTTTACACCATCACTTTTATAAAACACCCATTAATTTATCTATTATACACACTTTTTTTTATTAAAATAACAATTCTCCTCCATTTTTTATTATTTTTCACCTACCCCAACCTAACACCCCCCCCCCCTTCTTTTTTCCCTGAGTCAACACTCCCTTCTTCGGTCCTTATCTCTATCTCCGCCTCTCTTTCTTCTCCTTCTTCTATTTTTTTTTTTTTGAGAATCTTTTCTTTCCTCTGCTTCTTTTACAATTTGAGTTTTATGCTTTTATTATAGATGATGATTTTGGATTGGGTTTGATTGAGGGCAGTGATTTTGGGCGGAGAAAGCAAAATTTTGGTATGGGTTTTTCTTCCTCTTCTTCATCACCTTCTTCTTTCTTTCTTCTTCTTCTCCTTTTTTCTTTTTTCAATTTCAGTTTGATTATTTATATGAATTTGTATATGGGTTTGATGAATTTGGATCTAGATTTAGAACGATTTTGATGATTTTGTGGTGTGTCCGTGATGATTTTGGGTTGGGTTTCCCGGTGAGTTTTGATTGATTTTGAGTTGGGTTTTCCAATGGTTTGTCTTGGTTTTGAGTTAGGTTTTCTAATTACTTTTCCGTTGATTTTGGGTTAATTCTCTGTGCTAGGTTGCAGTGTTTGGTGGTGGCGCTGGGTTTAGTGGTTATTTTGGCGCATTGGGTTGTTGTAATTGTTGGGGAAGAGAAGTAGTTTGATAGAGGAGAGAAAAAAAATTAAAAAAAATGTTTACAAATGAACAGTAATTGTGTATATTTACATGGTTACTGTTCATTTACACAGCCGGGTGTATACTTTGCACATTTTTACACCCATTGATATGGGTGTTTTTGTGCTCAAAATGTGTAAAATTTGTACTTTTTTTATTTTAGAAGTCTATAAATAGACTGGTGTGGATGCTCTTAGCATTTAGCACCCCTAACTCCACCTAGGCACGTAATAATATTATAAATTATTGAATACATTTAATCATCACATTTCATTTTACAAATGGTCTCTCTCTCTCTCTCTCTCTCAAAAGATGACATGTTGTCACAATGTTCTTTGATTCATCAATCCCCACTAACAATAACCTATAAACACCCCTCTCACGAGTTGAGATTTATGTTTTTGTTATGAAATTTTGTTGAAATCCTGTTCTTTAGAATGTCGAAAATTGAAAATTGTTGATTCTTACGGATCGTATGTGGAAAAGTGATGGCATTGATTAAATTTGGTGACAATAAGTTTGGTAAAGAATTAGAAGAAGGATAAGAATTCTTTATAGCTCTTGAGATTGTTACCTGGAAATGATTTGAATCTTCAATTGGTTCGTCCACATTTTACTTTTTTGCCTGCTGGTCCACGTACACAAAGTTAACTTTTATGTTTCGGTTTCTTGGACCTGCGGCTATTCTTTTTCTAATACCCAGGAACTGTTTCTTCTTCTTCTTTCTGTCTGTCTGTCTCTCTCTCTCTCTCTCTCTCTCTCTCTCTCTCTCTCTCTTTTATTTATTTATTTTTTTTATGTCCTGTTTTTTCTTTCTGTCTATGGTGATAATGACGTTTGATTTTTGTTTTATTAGGAAAAGTGTGAGAGAAAAAAAGTCTCTTTGTTGTAAATGTTGTGTTTAGTAAACATTTGGGATTGCTAGATTTTGCATTTTACATGTTTTTTGAAATTCTTCAAATGAATTTAGAAAAAAAGGATATTCATGTTAATTTTTTACCTAGTTATTAAGCATGGAAGTGAAACATAGAAGCATTTCAATCAAATGTGAACTAAACTGAAGGGCTCTTGTGATAAAATGTGTCATGTTCCATAAAATGTATTATGGTGGAATTTGTTGAAATCACACACAAGCTTGAGGTCCTACAATGGTGGAATGGAAATCACACACACACACACACACAGAGAGTAGGAACTATAATCTATGAATAGAATCGTATATATTAAATATCAATGCTTTACCTCTTATATAGTGAGAACAAAGTAGCGGGAAACATAACAGATCTAACAAACTATTGATCTAACCAATACAAGAGTGACAGGTGGCAAAGCAATAAAAACAAACAAACTAACTAACTACCTGAACAGTATTAAACGAAAAACTGTTTAACACTATGCTACACTACACTATTGCAGCTTAGTACTCTATGTACAAAATATAAAATACAAGTACAAACTATTATATACAAGATAGCTACTGCTTAACACTCCCCCTCAAGATGAACTGTATATGTTTATTAAGTACATCTTGGACAAAAGATAATAGAATTGTTTATGCCCAAGTGCCTTTATGAAGAAATCAACTATTTGATGTCTAGTGGAATCACGAAATGTCTTAATCACACCATCTTGAATTTTCTCTCGAATGAAGTGGCAATCAACTTCTATGTGCTTTGTTCTTTCATGAAACACTAGATTTGCAGCAATGTTTAAAGCTACCTTGTTATCATAGTAAAGAGAAGCTGCTTGATTTTGTTCTGAACCAAAGCTTTTAAGCAAAGCTATAAGCCAAACAATCTCACTTGTCACTGTGACCATTGCACGATATTCAGACTTTGTTGAGGACCTTGATACCACCTGATACTTTGTACTCTTCTAGGAAATTAGAGAATCACCAAGGAAGACACAAAATCCTGATATAGACCTTCTGGTATCTGGACATGCTGCCCAATCTGCATCACAGTAAGCCTTGAGCCTCAATTCTGAATTTGCAGAAAGAAACAATCCTTGCCCTAGTGTTTTCTTTAGATACTTATGTACTCTATAAGCTGCTTGTAAGTGAGGTACCTTATGTGAACTCATAAACTGACTTACCTTATGAACTGCATAGTATATGTCTGGTCTAGTGAGTGTCAAATAGAGCAGCTTGCCTATTAATCTTCCATACATAGATGGATTTGAAACTTTCTCTCCCATTGAGCTACTAAACCTTGCTGATTGCTCCATAGGCACATTAGCAAGTTTGCTAGCTAACAAACATCTATCAGAAAGTAGCTCCAAGGTGAACTTCCTTTGACATAAGCTAATCCCTTTTTCAGTCCTAGCAACCTCAAGACCTAAGAAGTAATTGGCTAATCATTTGACAAAACGCACTTTACTTGTATTTGGGTAGATCTAGAATGTGTTTAATACTTCAAAGAACAAGAGTTCAAGCCTAGTATTGAAGCCATGCAAATCTGTCCAAGAAACAAGTGAAGAAATGTTGATTCATTAAAGCTCAACAGCTGCTCGACAAATAGCTATCTATCGAGGTCTCGACAGCCGTATCTATCAAGCTTTACAAAATTCAGATTTCCAGATCTAATTTTCGACCCATGCTGACATGTATGTGTAAGGTTTCTTTTCTCACAACCATAGACATATATAAGGCTTACTTTAAAGGCCGTCACATATGAGAATACAAGGAGAACACATGCAAAAGATGACCGAAACCTTATTCTCTCTAAAAGAAGCTACTGCGTCTTTGCGTCTTAGGGTTTTTTAACCAAGTGCTTCTTGATCTTCGTTGCCAACATTCTTCTTCCTCAAGTTGGTGAGTGAGTCACGTACTGGGATTTGTGCAAAGGAGTTAGTCACGTACTAGGATTCGTGCATCAAAAGGGTGGCGTTCATATATTGAAGAGTTCAGAGGTTCTGAAGTTGTAAGTTCATCTACAGGGATTGTAAAGTCTATGGACAAATGTTTTGTACTAGATCTCAAACTTCTCTTTACTATAGTGGATTTCTTTTCGGGAAGGTTTCCTCCTAGGTTTTTTACTGTGAAACTAGTTTATTTCATTGGTTTTCCTCGGTCATCATATCTTGTCTTATTTACTTTTTCGCTGCATATGATTTTGACGTGATATTGATGTTTGCTAGTTTTTAACAAGTTTTATTCATAATAAATCTAATTAACAACTTGGGTTTAAAACTTGTTAATTTTATCAATCGGGGTCTAAATTTTCCAACAAGTGGTATCAGAACTGGCACACTCTGATTAGGTTTTAATCATTGCTGTGTGATCCATTGACCCCTATTGTCATGAAAACTCCCAATTGTTTTGATTTGCATGATCTTGTGTTGAATGATGATGATGATATTCAAGATGCCTATTGCAAGCTTTATAATATTTGTATGAAATCTCTTGAATTTTCTACAAAATTAAAAGCTAAATATAAATAGGTCAAACTTGAAAAAGATGATTTGATTGCAAAATTATATGAAGTCAATAATTTGAATGAGAATTTTAAAAATCAAATTTCATCTCTGGTGGACAAAATTAAGAGTTTGAAAGAGTAACTAGTAGAATTTAAAACTGAAGTTGAAAAATTAACTAGTGTCAAACTTGTTGTTGAGCCTAACTCAAAAGAAAAAGATTTTTATATTCCTCTATTTAAAAGGAATAATCAAGAGTCGAAAGCTAATATTGCTAGGATAGACAAAGGTAAACAATATGATGTTAATGCTGAAGTTTCTAGACCTATATCTAAAACTCCTCCTAGGTTGAATGAAAAATCTGAATTTGTCCCCATTTGTCATTATTGTCATATTGTTGGTCATATTAGGCCAAAGTGTCCCAAGTTGAGGTCTCTGTCAACCTCTAAGGTTAGACCTCCTTCTAGGTAGCATAGTAGTTCGAAAACTACTCATGTTTGTCACCATTGTGGTGTTTCCGGTCACACTCATCCAAATTGTTTCAAGTTGTTTCCCCATAAGCGTGTGTCCAATTGGTCTCATCCTTTGTCTAAAGGCTGTGTACCTATTCTTAGTGAGTTATTAAAAGTTTTTAGCTTTTTAACTCAATTTTAGTGGAATTCTAATTCCTCTATGTCCTTTAGTAGACATACTAGGACACGTGTCTTTTCATCTTCACAGCCAAAGACTCGTGCTGTGTGGGTGAGAAATGAGCCTAAAACTTAATTGTCTTTTCTGTTTGTCCTCTACTTTAATTCTTTCTATCTATAGTAGGACTCTCTTTACTTGATTTCCTATCTACTTTTGGAATCATGCATTTGCACATTTCTATCGTGCTTTCATGCATATGCATATTTCTTTCATGCCTTCATGTTGTTTGTCTGTATTTGTTTGGTTTTTTACTCATTATTTTGTTTGTTTTTCAAAATAAAAATTGAAAAATCAGAAAAATACAAAAATAGTGTGTGTTTATGTACATTGGTACTTGTGTACCTTGAATGGCCAATGAACTAAATTTTTTAAACTTTGTATCTCTTTTAGCTTAGATGAGCATCTCTATACATAACTAAGCAAGTGAGCTTTGTGGTTCTTTGTTTGTGATGAATAAGATTAAGTAATCTCTTGTAGTTAACACTCGTATCATTCTTTTTGACAGAAAGGACTAGAAAATCCTAAGAGAAAGGCATAAATAAGCAATTCATCATTGTTGCCTGCCAATCATGAAATGACATATGTATGCTTCGGCATAGAAAAAGTGCAATGTCAAAAAGCTTAAGATAATTGGGTATTTCTTTTCTATCTCTTATATTTTCATGCATGATATGCTTAATAAAAGAAAAATATGCAAATAAAAATAAAAGCAAAAATATCAAAATGCTTCAAAACATGAATGCAAGTGTGTATTATAGGATATGTGAGAGTTATACAATGTACCTCGAAGGTAATAGTCTCCATCAAACATTTATGATCGTGTGTGAGTTAAATTAATTTATTCATATCTCAAATCGTCATAACATAGAGACACTTATGCAATCTTGCGATATTTTCCACACACAACACACAATATTCTTTGCTACTTTTGATACATGTGCAAGTACAATATGATTTGGCCATCATAAGATTTACATGCACTAATGTATGCTCACTAAACTGTCTTAACTTGTTTTTGAAATATAAAATTGGTTAAACTTGTTTAGTGTGTGTGTGTGTGTGTGTGCGCATTTTGGATCTAAATGCATGACATTTTTCTTCATTAAGAGATGTTTTTGAGAGGTTAAAATTGTTGTTTGGATCTTTGGTTGAGTTGCATGTTTGATTGCATTCATGTCTGTGTTTTTCTCTTCTTGAAAAACTGTTTTTAAGCAATCTCGACAGCTTCTCGACACCTCTACAGCTAGACTATCTATCGAGCTCTTTAGCTTCTTCTTATCGCAATCTCGATAGCTTCTCGATCCATCGAGAAAGCTTCTGTCTGCTCGATAAATCCTCGACACCTTCTTGATCCATTAAGGTTGGCTTGATAGCAGCTCAACAGCTCTCGATCCATCGAGATCCTTTTGCATGCATTGTTTTTCATATGTTTTGCATCTTTCTTTTATCTTGTCATTCATAACATCTTGTTTCATTACATTCATGCATTTATATGGATTTCTTTTGCTCCCTTGATCATCCTTGATCATCTTTATGTTTCTCGGTGGAAGCTTTCTAGCTTTTTGTAGCCTTTGTCAATCATGACAAAAAGGGGGAGAAAATGTGGAAAATTTGTGGTTTCTTTTTAAGATTCTATATGTTAGGGGAAGAAATACATGACCTTGTAAGGGGGAGATGTGTTTCATCTTGTTAGGGAGAGTGTTTACCTCCTTGTTGTTATAGGAGCTTCTTTTAGCTTCTTCTAGCTTCTTCTTCTTGTACATCGGTCTTGTGACCATGTTTACATACATTGTGCTTATCTTTGCTATATATATATATATATATATATGATGATGATGATGATGATGATGATGAAGATGTATGTTTTCTTCACCTATCTCTACATGTGTTGTTTCCTTTCTATCTTTATACACATGTTTGCTCTTTATTTGTATACAATATTTTATTTCTGTTTCACACAAAGACACCTTGATAAGTTTTGTTTAAGTGTTTCAGAAATATAGGTTGTCAAAATCTTGCTTGTCATGAACTCTCTTTTTGCGAAACATTTCAAGAGTTTGTGTTAGGATAGATTTTATTGTACTTAAAAAGTGAGTATGAGTTGAGTGATTTATAATTTCTCTCATATGTTCATTTGTTTGTTATGGTTTTGTCACGGATTGCCAAATGGGGAGATTGTTAAGGACATATTTTATGTAATTGGCTAATCCTTTAACAAAACGCACTTTACTTGTATTTAGGTAGATCTAGAATGTGTTTAATACTTCAAAGAACAAGAGTTCAAGTCTAGTATTGAAGCCATGCAAATCTGTCCAAGAAACAAGTGAAGAAGTGCTAATTCATTAAAACTTGACAGCTACTCGACAGATAGCTATCTATCAAAGTCTCAACAGCTAGCTCGATAGTTGTATTTATCAAGCTTTACAAAATTCAGATTTCCAAATTTGATTTTCAGCTCATGCTGACATGTATGTGTAGGGTTTCTTTTCTCACAACCCTAAACATATATAAGGCTTATTTTAAAGGCCGTCACATATGAGAATATAAGGAGAACACATGCAAAAGGTGACTGAAACCTTATTATCTCTAAAAGAAGATACTACGTCTTTGCGCCTTAGAGTTTTATAACCAAGTGCTTCTTGATCTTTATTATTGATGAAGCGAAGAAATTTGTAGCCAAAATTCTTCTTACTCAAATTAGTGAGTCACGTACTAGGATCCGTGCATCAAAATGGCATTCATATATTGAAGAGTTCAGAGGTTCTGAAGCGGTAGAAGGTTTCTACTGCAAGTTCATCTACGGGAATTGTAGAGTCTAGAGATAAAGATTTTGTACTAGATGTGAAACCTCTCTTTGCTATAATGGACTGCTTTTCAGGAAGGTTTCCCTCAAGGTTTTTTACTGTGAAATTAGTTTGCTTTTCATTGGTTTTCCCAAGTTATCATATTTTGTCTTATTTGCTTTTCCGCTGCATATGATTTTGACATGATATTGATGTTTGTTTGTTGTAATAAGTTTTATTCATAATAAATCTAATTAACAACTTGGGTTTAAAACTTGTTAATTCTATCAACCGGGGTCTAAATTTTTCAACAATGTCATCCACATACACTAGCAGAATGATAATTGACCCTTTGCTGACCTTAGTAAAAACAGAATAATCTGATTTAGACTGAATGAAGCCATGATCAAGGATTGTGGAAGATAACTTGGCAAACCACTGCCTGCTGTCTTGCTTGAGGCCATAGAGAGACTCTGTGAGCTTACACACCTCCCCCCTTGCTACCAAATCTAGGAAGAGGAACCATATACACCTCTTCATCCAAATCCCCATGAAGAAATGCGTTGTTGACATCTAATTTAGAAAGATGCCAACCATACATAGCAGCAAGAGCCAACACAGTTCTAACAGTCACAAATTTAACCACAAGAGAGAAGGTTTCATAAAAGTCAATACCCTCAATCTGAGTGAATCCCTTAGCAACAAGTCTGGCCTTGTATCTTTCAACAGACCCATTTGCCTTAAGTTTAACCTTATACACCCATTTACATCCAATTGGCACCTTACCAAGAGGAAGTTTGGTCATTACACAAGTGTTGTTTGCTTGAAGAGCATCAATTTCAGCTTTCATGACAGCTTGCCATAAGGGATCAGTCAGGGCATGAGCATAAGAGGTAGGTACTTTGGCAATAGTTAAGGCAATAGCAAAAGCTCTATGGGAAGTGGACAACTTATCATATGAAAGAGTAGAAGAAAAAGGATAAAGAATACTTGGATTGTCATAGAGAATGGAATCATTTGATTGTGTGAGTGAAGCTAAGGCCAAGACATGAGCAGATGCAAGATTGCAATGATAATCATGAAGATATGTTGGTGTTTTATGTGTCCAAGAAGACCTTCTAACACTAGAAGCCTCAAGCAAAAGAGCAACAACAGGATCAGGATCAGAATGGGAATCAATGCTAGAGGTGGAAGATTCTAAATCAGGATGTATAAGATTTGGAAACTCATCAAGTGGCACAACAGTGTCAACTGAGCTGAAAGGGGGGGAAAATTCTGCAAAAACAGATGGGACAAAATCTGGAATTGAAGGTTGACAAGGAAATATAAACTAAGAGGTGGAAGAAGAAGAAGACATAGGTTTAGACAACCACTGCTTGAATGGAAAAACAAATTTCTTAAAGATAACATCTCTAGAAAGGAAAACGGTCTTAGTGTGCAAATCATACAACTTATACCCTTTGGTGCCAAAATAATAACCAAGAAGAATGCAAGTTTTAGCCCTAGGATCAAACTTGGTTTTGTTCTTAGCTAAAGTAGGAGGATAGCATAGGCAACTAAAGGATTTAAGATGGTGATAAAAGGGAGGCTGGCCTAAGAGCTTTTCATCGGGAGTAAGGTTATGTAAAAGAGGACTAGGAAATCTATTAATGAGGTATGTGGTTGTAAGGAAACAATTCCCCTAGAATTTCAAAGGTAAATTGGCTTAGAATCTTAAGGCTCGAGCAACAACAACATTTTATTGTAAGGTTTCAACATAGGACAGTTGGTGAAGAATCCCTTTTGAAGCATAAAAGGAGGAAAGAGTAAATTTAGGTCCATTGTTAGTCCTGAGCTCCTTGATAGGAACCTTGAACTGAGTTAGGATCATGTTAAAAAAGGATTGAACTAAGAAAGAAGCATCAGACTTTTGCTTCATCAAGTAAACCCAGGTACACTTGCTATGATCATCAACTAAGGTAAGAAAATATCTTGAACCATTCAAAGAAGGCGTAACGTATGGTCCCCAAATATCAGCATGTACCAAATCAAACAACATAGAGAAATATTGGCAGAAATTGGAAAAGGCAACCTTTGTTGCTTAGCTAGAGGACAAACATGACAATCAAAAGACTTATTATTGGAAGATTGTAGTTCAAGTACATTGTTATTCAACAAAGTCAACCTTTGTGAAGAGGGATGACCTAATCTATAATGCCATAGTCTAAAAATATTATTTGAAGAGTCAACATTACAAGAATTAACACATTTGTCATGAAAATAGGATGACAACTTGGATAAGACCTCAGAAAAAAACTTTGGTAGAGTGACTGATGTAGTGCATTGCAATGTGTTCAGGCCACCTTGCCTGTTACCCAACCCAATCATCTTCCAATGTTGTAAGTCCTGGAGAAAACAATAATGGGAAGGGAAAATACAACAACAAGAAAGATTTTTGGTCAGTTTACGTAGGGAAATAAGGTTGAAAGAAAAACTAAGAATGCAAAGAACATTCTCTAAGGTTAAGGTTGCAGAAACTTAGACAATTCCAATATGAGTCACCTTGACCATATCCCCATTAGGAAGCCTAACAGAAATCTAAACAGAAGAGATAATAGAGGTAAAGAAATGAATGGAGTGAACCATATAGTCAATAGCTCCATTGTCAAGAATCCAATCAGTGGAGCTAATGTGTGTGGTGTTGACACTTGAAGAGAAAACAGAATAGTCAAGAAAGGGATAAGACCAAATACCTGATAGCTCTTGACCTTGAGATCGAAGTAAAGGATGAGCAATGATGTTAGCAACTTGATGAGTAGTGTTCAAACTTGCCTCTAGTGGAGCTTGAGTAA
Source organism: Castanea sativa (assembly GCF_040712315.1). Taxonomy (NCBI): domain Eukaryota; kingdom Viridiplantae; phylum Streptophyta; class Magnoliopsida; order Fagales; family Fagaceae; genus Castanea; species Castanea sativa. The sequence continues at coordinate 83,401,276 of NC_134013.1, read as the reverse complement.
AAAAGTGGCATTGGGAATTTAGTAAGCCAACTAATTGTCGGTATTTAGCCTTGGTGAGTTTGACAGGTTCACTTGAACTGTCTTCAGCAGCAACCACATTATTTGCAAAGGATTGACCCTTGTTTTTGAACTTGTACCCAGAAGGATAACCATGTAGCTTGTAACACTTGTCAACTACATGTCCCATAACACCACAATGAGTGCACTAAGGTCTGCCAGATCTAGAGTTATTGTGGTTCTTGGCACTACCATTCTTAACACCCAAAGCTGCCAAAGCTGCTGCTGTATCAGTCAAGATTTTCTTCCTAGCACCAACCTTTCTCTGCTTCTCATCTTGAAGTAAAAGAGAAAAAACTTTACTTAAAGAGGGTATGGGATCCATAAGAAGAATTTGCCCTCTAATAGATGCATAAATGTCATTCAGTCCCATCAAGAAAGACATTATACAATCCTCAACTTGATGATCATAGGCATATGTTCTATAATTGGAAAATTCATCCCAAAGCCCCTTAAACTTGGTGTAGTATGCATTGATACTCAAATCCTCTTAAGTCAAATAACTAATTTCCTTCCTCAACTCAAACACTTTAGGTCCATTGCCTTGCCCATATCTATATTGCAAGTCCAGCTAGACCTCCCTTGCTGTCTTGAAGTACACTATGCTTGGTTGCAAATCCTTAGAGACTGAATTGAACAACCAAGCCAAGACTATGCTATTACATTTACACCAAGCTGTGTAACAAGGATGATCAACAGACTGAGGTTTAGGGATTGATCCATCAATAAACCCTAATTTGGTTTTGGCATCCAAAGAGATTAGGGACTGCCCTACTCCAAGTGCCGTAATTCTCCTCATTAAGAGGTTGAACAAGAAGTGAAACTCCAGGATTATCACGATTGGACAAGAAATAGGAACTAGATGCATTTTCCCAAGGTTGGACAGTAGGAACAGAGGCACTAGAAGTACTTTTAGTCATACTTGGTGCAATTATCCAACAAAGAAAGTTGATGAAAATTCAGAATCCCAAACAAAAATTTATAGAATAGAGATCAAGAATTGGTTTGCCTAGAAACCAATATTATTCAAAGAATAGGTAATCAACCCTGTGACTTCTTGAATAACCAAACCAAGACTCAATTTAAGGTCTTGATAAAAGGGGCTACAGAAACCACAAATTGGGAATTAAAAAACTCTAAGAACATGTAATTCAATCTCCAAATGCAGAAAGCGAAATCAAGATTTCAATATGCTATAATGCATAGAAAGAAATCAAGATTGAGGAAGAGAGAACTCAGTGCAAGAATCAACAAAAATACATTCAAAGAAAAATTTCTAGTTGATTCGAAGAAGAAACACCAAGAAAAACGAGATGAAATTGAATTAGTAGGTTCAGAGATTACCAAACTTGAAAAATTCTCTGAATTAGTTCTGCTTTGATACCATGTTGAAATCACACACAAGCTTGAGGTCCTACAATGGTGGAATGGAAATCACAGAGAGAGAGAGAGAGAGAGAGAGAGAGAGAGAGAGAGAGAGAGAGAGAGAAAGTAGGAACTGTAAGCTGTGAATGGAATTGTATATATTAAATATCAATGCTCTACCTCTTATATAGTGAGAAAATAGTAGCGGGAAACATAACAGGCCTAACAAACTATTGATCTAACCAATACAAGAGTGACAAGTGGCAAAGCAATAAAAACAAACAAGCTAACTACCTGAACAGTATTAAACGACAAACCGTTTAACACTATGCTACACTACACTACTATTACTTAATACTCTATGTACAAAATACAAAATACAAAATACAAGTACAAACTATTATATACAAGATAGCTACTACTTAATAGAATTTAGCAATCAATCTCAGATATGATTTTATACAAGGTTAGCCCCTCCATAAATGGATGGAAAGCATGATTCTGAATCCCATGAGTGAATCTTTAAATAGAACAGCTTCTCACAGCTCATACTCATTACTCTATAGGTGAAATGGTTTAATAGAAACAAGAGACTTCATAAACAAAATCAGGCAAGTGCCACAGTAGCTTTACTAATGATGCATTCAATGATGGCCAGGTGCAATGTAGTAGGAAAGAATTTAATATAACCCTCAAAGTCTTTTGTTAATTCTCTTTGAGAAAGAACTTCATGACATTTACTTATTATTTCTGCAATGGTATCAAGGAATAAAAAGTAGGGAGTTACTGTAGTTGATCCTAGGCCTACTAATAACACAAACGAACAAAAAAAATGTTGCACCTCTACCAAATACATAAGTCCAAGTACCCATCTTACTAACATGATCTAACAAAAGGTGTACTACAGGAAAAGCACATTGTTGCAAAATGAAGTCAACATCGATCTCTCAAATTTTCTAACAATTCAATGCATGGTCTCTATGGATTTAGAGCTTGGCCAATAAAGTCCTACAAACAAGCACACTTCTATCTTTATTATTTAATATCTTCATCGTTCCTTTGATTTCTCATTTCTAGTAATTGTGCCTACATGTTAACAAATCATAAATCAATAAAATTAAAGCAATAATATTAGGCTCTAATACTTTAGGATCTAAATGTATTAGACCTTCAATGTGTAATGTTGGCAAATCATGATCAAAACTTAGAGTCTAGATATAGACTACTCAAAGTGTGTTTATGTGTAAAGTTGGAATCGAGTAATTGTAGGAAATTACTATTCAATTTCTGTAAGGCTCGATTGATCAAAAATTAGGCTCAATCAATCAAACCTCATGCAAATTGTTTTTCTACAAAATTTTCTAACTCAACCCAAGCTCATTTGACGTGTAGGGTTTTATGCTTTATGTCTCATATAAAATAAAATAAAAAACTCTAGCCACGTTTTAGAGGTTGTTGATATGCTGTATGTGTGAATCTCTTGTGAGATCTAGAGGTGTTTACCTTCATACATACTTAAGGTTATCAAGATTAAGATTGATGTCGAGAACTTGGTGATCTCTTCAGTTACTGTTTCAAGAGCTTAAAGAAAAACACAAGTGGGTGTACTTATGGTTGCTATAGATCAAGGAAAGAAGTAGTTCGCGGACTCGGAGCTGTCATGTGGTTGTGGTAGTAAGTTTTTTGCTCGAGGTAGCATAAGGATAGTGGTCTAAGTCCTTTTGTAAAATTTCAATTCTTTCATAGTGGATCTATTTTACCTTGATGATAGCTAGGTTAAATCCTCTCCAAGTTTTTTACCAGTTTGGTTTTCCTGAGTTATCATATCGTGTGTTATTTAATTTTTCGTACTGCTTTACATGATATGATTTGAATGTGTAACCTAGATCTGAATAATTTATCTAAGTAATCGTTTGGCTAAATAACTAGGTTAAACAACTTGTGTTTTAAGGGGTCTAAAAGCGTACAAGTGGTATTAGAGCGAGTTAGCTCTGGGGTTCAGATCCTTTGATCTAAGAGTTAATCCTTGACCCCTGTTGTCAAGGAACACGGTCACTATCTTGTCATCCCACCACACTTTGATATGAACAATTATGCCTACTGGAAAGTAAGGATGAAAGCATTCCTGAAATCTATTAATGAGAGAGTTTGGAATTCTGTTGAATATGGATGGGAGAAGTCGACTACTCCTATAAGCGACTGGCAAACTTCTCAGAAAGAAGCAACCACTTTTAATAACAAAGTCATGAATGTTATTTTTAATGCTGTTTCTATGGAGGAATTCAAGAGGATCTCAAATGTTGAGGTTGCTCATACTGTATGGAATATTCTCCAACTGTGCATGAAGGCACAAAGGAAGTTAAAATCAATAAGTTGTAGCATTAGGATGTTTGATGATGAAAGTTTTGATAAATTCTATGCTAAGCTTAATGATATTGTTAATTCTGCTTATAATTTTGGTGAAATTTATGATCAACCTAAAATTGTTAGGAAGATCCTTAGATCCTTGACTAAGGATTTTAGACCCAAAGTAACTACCAATACTAAGAGCAAGGATGTGGACTTCATTCCTGTTGATGAGCTTGTAGGATCTCTCCAATCTTATGAGCTAGACCTACCCAAAATAAATAAATCCAAATCAATGGCTTTTAAGTCAGTTAATGATGTTGATGGGAATGGATTTGATGATAAACTCTCTTCTACAGAGATTGCATATCTTGCCAAGAACTTTAGAAACTTTCTTAGGAACAATAACAGAAGGCAAGAGGCAAAACAATGCTGAACCTAATCTAAAGAGAAAGTAGGTCAAACCTCTAATAATTCTTTGGGTCAACAATGTTTTTGTTGTCAAGGGTATGGTCATGTGAAATCAGAATGTCCTACATTCTTGAAATCAAAGGGTAAGGCTATGGTTGTAACCCTTAGTGATGATGAAGTTTCTGATCATGAATTTGGTAGTGATGAGGATGGAAATTTTATTTCTTTCACAGCTATTGCTATAGTTGATGAAAGTACTATTATCGAAAAGAGCCCTTCTAATGGGGAACTCTCTAAATATGCTGATTTGTAAGAAGCTTACAATAAGCTATGCAAAATTGCTGCAAAAGATGTAATGAATGTTGAAAAAAGTTTAAAGAAAATTACTTCTCTTGAACTTGATAAGAAAGATTTGTTGTTGAAATTGCTTGATGCTAGCACTTTAATTGATAAAGTGAAGACTAAGAACATGATGTTGACTTACAAGATTAAGAAATTGGAACTAGAACTATCTGTTGCTAGAGAACAAACTAATAGGTCTGCTAGTTCTAAACTTGATCACATGTTGAGTGTTCAGAAGTCTCCTTTAGAAAAAACTAGTTTAGGTTTTGTAGAAAGCATCTCATTTTCTGAAACTCATTCCACAGATTTTATTCCTTCTTCTGAGCCTCCCAAGAGTGAGATTGTCAAACTAGTAGAAGTTACACCACCTCCTAGGAAGATTAGAATTAATCTTAAAGAATTTATTTCTAAGAAGCCTAATCCTCCTAAGGATAAGGAGCATGAGAGACCTTTATAGGTTTGTCATTTTTGTAGAAAGACTGGACATATTCATCCAAACTGTTCCAAGTTTCAAGTTGCAAGCTGCAAAGCGAGCAAATAAGCCAAAAGTACCTATGCTTCAAGCACAAGATCCTATGATACTTATTGGTGAGTTGATAAAGGCATTAAACCTTTATTCCAATTCTAGATATTAGGGACATATTTTTTATGTAATTGGCACAGCCTTTGACAAAACACACTTTACTTGTATTTTAGTATATCTAAGTAGGTTTAACATGATCATTACAAGTGGTTAAATTGAAAACATAAAGATTACTCAAGAACTACTCAAGAAAAGTGCAATATGCCAGTCTCGATACCTCCTCGATAAAAGCTCAATTTGTCGAGATTCATTAAAGCAAGACAGATGTCTCAATCTATCGAGTTTACGGGATTCGGGCTATAGCCAGCAATGTTTTTATTCTAAAAGACTATTTTTTTATGGGTTTGTATAATCCTTATTGGATTAGAAAAGCTCAAGGTTTGTGTAAACCTATTTGGAATAGGAGAGCCCATTAAGCTCTTATTTAAAAGGAGGTGCAAAAAGAAAAACCTAACCCTAGAGAGCTTCATAAGGTTTTTTTTTTTAAACTCTAGACTCCTCGTACAGAAGAAAGAGTTCTTGCTACGTTTCTTGTACACCTTTGGGTTCTATAACCAAGCAAAGTCTCTTGTACCAACATTGAAGATCTTATTGGTGTTTCTATGTGAAGCTGCTGCAAATCAATTACAACAATTAAAGGGTTGTTGAGGAGATAGTCACGTACTAAGATTTGTGCAAAGGAGTAAGCCGCGTACTAGGATCCGCGCATCAATTGGTTAGTCACGTACTGAGAGCCGTGCATTAAAAGAAGAAAGTGTCACTACAGAACAAGTCCAATTGGGTATTGGGGTAAGGGTTCAACTGTAAATTGGTATAAGGTACTAGGATTTTTTTATTTGTAACTGCTTGTTTTGATAATAGTAAATTCTCAGGAGTAGTAACCTTAAAATCACCCGGTGGGATTTTTGTCGTGTTGGTTTTCCCCATTCGTTAACAAATCACCGTGTCAATTTATTTTCCACTGTACTTTAATTTATTGGTGATTTGTTTATGCTACCACACATTTGCATGTTAATTTGATTAATTAATAAGCTTGACTAATTAATCAATTGACTCATCACAAGGGGTCAATACGTTTTTGGCCTATCACTAGAGTTGCTCATCATTCTAATCAGAATAATAACTCCAATGCTAGAGTTGCATCTAAAAGGTTTTGGATGCAAAATGCTTAATCTAATTGAGACTTTCTGACATGGTCCTTGTGCTTCATCTCTCTATTCTTTGTGACCATTCTTCTTTTGTTGTTTTGGTTTCTTTTTGTTTTTAAGGAATTGCATTGCAGATAATCATGCATTTCATGTTAGGTTGTTTTTGTTTTTTTGTTTTTTTTTTTTTTTCCAGAAAAAAAAGAGGATAAAGAAAAGAGAAAATTGTGTTTTGCATCATTGTTCTTGGACTTGAAATCAAGGCTGGCCATATTATCTTTACATAACATGTTTATATACTTTGTTTAACTTGGACGAGCTTTTTTTATTGTACTTTGTTAGTTTTAGCTATGTAGTACATCTTGTGTGGGAGTTGTTTATAGTTTTTGATCACATGACCTTGATCTTGAAGTCACATGTTTTTTATTGTTGGACTTGAACTTAATGAGAAAGACATAAATAATCATCTCACCACTATTTACTAGCCAATCATGACCACCTTAGTGTATATCATAAGATTTTGTGCTCAAGAAAGTGTAGCACATGCATATAGAGAATATAAGGTGTAGCCTCAAATTAATGCTAAAATTAGTGTGTACATTATTAAGTTATAATTAATTCACAATGAAATAAAATTGGTGTGTACATTATCTTGGCTATTCTAATAATTTCTAAATCAAATAAAATCGGTGTGTACAATATGAGGCAAAACAAGAAACTTACATGATTGCAAGCTTATTATCTAGGAGATGTGAGAGTTATATGATGTAACGCTTTAAGAGATAGTCTCTTTCAAACTTATGTGATGAATTTTGTAGAAATTGTGATTGATTACTATCTACATATCACCTTATATGTATCTCACGCTATTGCTAGTTGCACACACTATAGAAGTTATTATTTACTAAACATAGTACGTATTATTATGTGTGATCTTGTTGTGGCCATCCAAGATTAAATGTGCCGGATTCTAATGCAAAATATGTTTAATGGTTAAGTTTTGAGAACAAATTAGTTGAAAAACTTGTTTTGGGGAGATTTGGGTTGAATTCAAGTGTTTTTGAAACACTTTTCATCTCATACTTATGCATTTCATTCATTAAACAATATGCTTTGAGGAATTTCTGCATTAAAATGCTCTGTTTTTCAAAAATCTAATTTTTCAAGATTTTGGATCAATCAAACCTGTTGCTCGACCGATCGAAAATGCGATAAAAATTTTGGAAACAATCTGCCTGGCTCGATTGGTGCTGGATTGATCAAAGTTTCTCTTTGAACGATCAAACCTAATTTTCGACCAATCGAAAATCAATCTGTGAGTTTTTAAAATGATTTTTCTCTCGTGTTCTTCACACTTTTCAAATCTTTTCAAAGGCTCTTTCCCTCTCTTAGCTTGACCAATCCAATCTAAGTCTTTTTTGTCACTTTCTGCCTCAAATCTTTAAAGGGTTTTTGTCTTCTAGCTTGAGTAAGTCTCTTTTATCCCTTTCTTTTTCATTAAAATCATTTTTTTTCATGCATTTATATGCATTTTTCTCTAAAATTTTGAACATGGGATTTTTGGGTTGTTTTCTTTCCAATTTGATTCATGGGCTTTTATCTCTAGTTGATATTAACTTGATTCTCATGCTTTAATTTGATTAAATTTGTGTTTTGGGAAAAATTTCAAATTCTAGGGCTTGAAACTACATGATATTAGGGATTTTGTTCAATTGGGCTTAATTTGGTAAAATTGACTTATGTAATTGATTGATTATGTCATTATATGACGACTCCTATCTAGTGTAATTATTAATTACTCAATGTGGTTAAATTTTTGAAATTGGGTTTTTCAAAATTTGGAGTTTTTGTTCTAAAACTATATGTTCAAGTCAATTGTTGATTTATAATGTTTAAATTGAACAAATTTCAGTGCATTAGAGCATGCATCTTATCTGCATTTCATTACATGCATCATATAAATTGTTATTTATTGAATTTTTTGTGTTCTAACCTTGTCTAATGCAGTCTACCCTTGTGTTTCTTTTTGTTTTTGTTTTCCTTTTGTGTCTACTCTTTTAGCACTATGGTTAGGAAAACCAGAGCCAATAAGAAAGCTTCCACCCCTTCTACTCCTGTTTTTGATAATGAGAGATTCCGAACTAAGAAAAACCAAGCATCCTATGAGAAGCTGAATATATTTAGGTCTGTTTGGGCTAAGGGAAAAGTGATCTTAGACGAGCTTGATGGAGAGATTAGGAGGAACTTTGAGCGCAGGGGTTGGTTATATTTGTTGGATATTTCTCATCCTCCTCCGGCTACCTTGATTAGGGAGTTTTATTCGAACCTCTCTGTCCATTCTGATGCCTCCAACACTCAGTTTGTGAGAAGTTGGATAAGGGGTGAAGAGTATACCATTATTCCTTTAGTAGTGGCCTCTGCTCTTGGGGTACCTTTGGTACGACAGCCAGTCTACCCTTATTTTGAGACTCCTTCTCTTGATGACATTATGTCATATCTCACTAGTACTTCCATTCAGTGGAGTACTGATCCTCGTATCACCTCCCATGAGCTTATTGAGATCCATTATTTGTTTTTCCGGATTTCTTGTCATTCTATCCGGCATATTTCTCATTTGCACACCATTCCTCTTAAGAGATATGTATTTTTGTATACTCTTGTGACTGATGCTCCTATGTGTTTTCCATCTCTTTTCATTCATTCCTTGGTTGAGGTTCATAGGAGTAGCTCTACAGCACATGGTCTTTTCTTCCCTATTTTTATTCATAGGATTTTGTTACATTTAGGTTTAGAGGATTTTCCCGCATCTGAGCCCGTACATATTATAGCTCCCATAAGTGCCACATTCCTTAGGCAGAGAGCAGCTCAGATGAAAGCTAGCTCTAAACGCCTTAGAGTAGAGTCTTCCATAGGTGCTACAACTCAGCCTCCTTCTTTTGGTGACCCTTTTGCTGAGGCTTATGTTGATCTCACCGCCACTGTTGATCCTTTGCATTCTGCTTCAGATGAATCATCCATTCAGAGTATGTTACATACTGTCATAACCGTTCAGGCAGCGCATGGACAGCTTCTGGTGGATGTGCTCATGGAGCTTCAGGCTTTGCGTGTGGATTTGGTGTGTGTTCGGCGATCTACTCCACCACCTCCTTTTGATGATAAGCGTTGATTGCCTTTTGGCAGTTCGTCACAAAAAGAGGAAGTACATATTTATGGAGATAAGGGGAGATTTTGATGTTTTTGAGCTTTGGAGCTTCTTGAGATTGTATCTAGGTGCTTCTTGATGTATTTATTTTTTGGCTCATGATGTATTTATTTTTTATGGGATGTATATGTTAGGGGGAGGTACTTTGTTTTATGTGTTTATTTCTATTGTTATTTCTTGTTTCACATATGCTATATTGGCTGTTGATTTATATCATGAGGTTATTCATGATATATGTCTTTTATTTTTCTGTTTTGTGAAATTAGGAATTTATTTTGGTTTTATTTGTATTTTCCACACATGCGTTTCATGTTTGTTGCGTGTTTCAGGAGTATATAGGTTTATTCAGTCGTGCTGCTATCTACAGTGGCAACTGATGGATAATAGTTAGGTCAAATTGTTTATTGGGCATGTTTATTGTTTATTGGGCTGTTTTGTAACTTTGAGCATTTCAATTTTGGTACGTGTTTTGTCACGGATTGCCAAAGGGGGAGTTTGTTAGGTTCTAAGACTTTAGGATCTAAATGTATTAAAACTTCAATGTGTAATGTTGGCAAACCATGATCAAAACTTAGAGTCTAGATATAGGCTGCTCAAAGTGTGTTTATGTGTAAAGTTGGAATCGAGTAATTGTAGGAAATTACTATTCAATTTCTGCAAAGCTTGATCAAATAAAAATTAGACTCGATTGATCGAAACTCGTGCAGATTGTTTTTCTGCAGAATTTTTCAATTCGACCCAAGCTCGTTTGGCGTGTAGGGTTTTATGTTTTATGTCTCATATAAAAAGAAAAACTCTACCCACGTTTTAAGGTTGTTGATATGCTGTATGTGTGAATCTCTTGTGAGATCTAGAGGTGTTTACCTTCATACATACTTAGAGTTATCAAGATTGAGATTGATGTCGAGAACTTGGTGATCTCTTCAGTTGCTATTTAAAGAGCTTAAAGAAAAACACAAGTGGGTGTACTTGTGGTTGTTGTGGATCAAGGAAAAAAGTAGTCCGTAGACTCAGAGCTATCACGTGGTCGTGGTAGTAAGTTTTCTACTCGAAGTACCATTAAGATGTTAGTGGTTTAAGTCATTTTGTAAAACTTTAATTCTTTCATAGTGGATCTATTTTATCTTGAGGATAGTTGGGTTAAATCCTTCCCAGGTTTTTTACAAGTTTAGTTTTCCTAGGCTATCATATCGTGTGTTATTTACTTTTTCGCACTGTTTTACATGGTATGATTTGAATGTGTTAACCTAGATCTGAATAATTTATGGAAGTAATCACTTGGCTAAATAACTAGGTTAAATAAATTGTGTTTTAAGGGGTCTAAAAATGTACAAAGAAATATATCTACTTTCATCTAATTACCTATCAAGTTCAACAATTCAATAAAACCATCTTTTAAGTTTGCGATACTATCTTCTTGAGACATCTCACAATGAAAGATATAACAAATAATACAACGAACCAATTATGAGGTGATACAACAAAATGTAAGAGTAATATTACAATAAAAAAAATTCATAATTGAAATTTAAAAGTTTAACATTGTAATTTGCGGCAATAATTGATTCCTTGAGCTACTATCATGAGGTGGCTGCCATATTGTCGAAGAAAAATTATCATATATGTAATTTAAAGAATTAGTACTGTTTTTTTTTTGTTTTTTTTTTTTACGTTCCAAAATTTAAACACAAAAAATCCATATTTTGTTACCTTGGTTAAATAAATCAAAAGAAGACATTTAACTTGCTTGATTCCTTGAGCTAAAACATGTGAATGATTTGACACAAATTTTATAACACAATATTTTTCATAGATCTATAACTAATTTTCATCTAAGCCAAACAACCACATCTTGTTTAAAGATGATGGCATTTCATGTTGTTATCTCCTTTATCATTCCCTCGTATACCTTGACAATAACAACAAAAAACTCTACCTAACCATTTACCTAACCCATCTTTATGCCCCTTACTTCACCTTATACTAAATCCAACCAAACATGCATAATTGTTTTAGAAGTCATACGCTTCTTGCTTAGTCTCAAATTACATTCCTAATTTCATATTCACTTCTCCTTCTACATTAGCGTAAAATTCATCATTGCTATCTATTGATGATATAGGTTCTAGCAGTTCAACTATCACAAGCGAATCCTCATCTTAAAAATTCAATTATCAAACTGATTGATAATTAGTCTTAGTGTCCATTTGGGAACAGTTTAATTAGTTGAAACTGAAAACTTTTTGTTAAAAGGATTATAAATAAAAGTAAAGTTAGTTAAATAGTACAGTGAAACCTATGAATAATATAAAAAATTGCAATAAGACTCATAAACAGTAGCAAAATATATTGGAATTGCAAATAAGCTAAAATTTCAGTTTTTCCAAACGGACTCTTAGGGTCCGTTTGGATAGAACTTATTGCTGAAAACTGAAAACTGAAAACACTGTAGCAAAATAATTTTTAAATGGAGTAAAAAACACTGTTCATTCCAGAAGTCACTGTTTACTGGCCTAAAATCACTGTTCATGGCCAATGAACAGTAACAAACACGCGTTGAAAAAAAAAAAAAACAAAATGTGGACGCAGCTAAAAGAAGCTGGATCCAAACGTATTCTTAGTATAATAATTGCTACCACTAACCTTAAAAACAAACAAAAACATCATAATTATTTTTTTAATAAACAATATATATATATAGACGCACAGTTTAGACACATCAAATGTATATAAGAAAATTATTAATAATCCTAATTCTTATAAGATAAAAAATTAAAAGAAAAGAAAATTATTTATACCAAGTCTAAACGAGAGAGAGGACTTACTATGAGAGCAATGCATAAGGCGCTATAATCTCTCTCTCTCCCCAAAAAAAAAAAAAAAATTGGAGCTATAAGCAAGGAAATAAGTGGCTGCGCCGCTGCGGGATAATATATATATATATATATATATATATATATATATATATATATATATATATATATATAAGCTATTAACTATCAATGCATAAGTAAGGAATATGAACAAACATGAGAGCACAGAGAAAAGAGACAAAAACACAAAAAGCTGCTAAAGAGAGACAAAAGGTCAATCACCTGAGGGAGAATTAAGTAAACCAGATCAGGCTTACCTAAATTTTACTTAAATTTTAAGGACGTTAACGTTAAAACTCAAGTGTTAAGCATGTCATCGTACTTAAAAAAATAGCTTTCTACCAATGCGTGAGAGAGAAGATTTTTCTTTTATTTTTTTTGGGTAAAAACTTTTCATTTTTTCTAAGTCTACCAATGTAGTTTTTTTTTTTTTTTGAATTGAGGTGCGCCGAAAAACTCCACTTATTAGTCTCATGGCCTAATAAGTAATAAGTAGGCTACTTTTCTTTTTCAGGCTAATCAGAGGTGATCCCTAACCCGTCCAACCTCTACATTATAATCCTTATTGCGGCTTCTGATTTCGTTGCCTCACCCACCTACACAGTGAAAGCTTATTGATAAATATACAATGGCACATGTGGTTTGGATCCTATCTACATCAATATACATTCAAAACAAATTTGACATATCCCTCACCAATCCCCAACAAAAATAGTCTGCATGGATACATTGTGCATGGAGACCCATGTTTTTCCACAATATAAAATGTTTAGCCATATGCTACAAGCAGCCAATCCAAAGTATTTGTTATAAATTTTGGGATGTGATATCGATGTTAAGACTTAAAAATAAATAATTTGTATTATTTGATAATTAATTATTACTTTTTTTTAATTGATAATTTTTTGTTATATATATAATAAGAATCTCAAAATATCCTGAAACAGTATTAAAATAGACTGAAATACGTCGATATCAAAATATCTCATCCTATTGGATAAATAGAAACACGTTTTGAAATGGTATTAATAACATTTTAAAAAAAAGGGAGGAACATTGATAAAGGTAAATATAGAGGCGTAATGTATATAAACAAGCTCGATATATCAAATCATTTGGAGCACCCGCAAACAAACTTTGAGACAGGTCAGTGCCAATCCTTGTGATATCAAAAGCATCTTCGAAACCCTATCCTTATGGACCTAATCTCACCACGTCAGACTGCGCAATTTTAATTATATTTTATACCTTAAAAGAGGAAGTAGCTCTCTGGATTATAGTGTATAATTGCATTACTATTTTGTTGGTCCGTTTTGTCTCTTTCTTTAATTTGCAAGATAATAGTAAAATAGTATTATCAAATCATGTCACTCCTGTGTGTCGCGTGTGTGCTTTCATGATTGTTGCAATACAAAGGGTTTTAAAGAAGTGCTTTGAATGTTATATAGTTGAACTGCCATAGTATCTTGACAAGCAAAGTATGGGTGAGTTCGACTATTACAAGCCTACACTGGCTATGATTGGGCTACAATTCATTTATGCAGGGTTTGCTCTCTTTACTAGAGTTGCTTTAGTACAAGGTATGAGCCCCAGGGTGTTTGTGGTCTACAGGCAAGTCATAGCCACATTGATCATGGCTCCTATATCTTGTTTTAGAAGAAGGTGATCACAAAACTCTCTCTCTCTCTCTCTCTCTCTCTCTCTCTCTCATACTTGATTCTGTTGGCACTTGGCAGGAGGACTTCTGGTCGAATCTCATTGGGAATAAGGAGCTTTTCTTTAATATTTGTGACATCTCTTATTGGGTAGAGTTCTCTAGAAATTTATATTCTTGATTTAATCACATTTGGTTGTGAGGTTACTGAGATTTTGTGTAATTAATGCTTTTATTCATAGGGTGACAGCAAATCAGAACGCCTATTTTGAAGGCCTATACTTGGCCTCTTCAACAGCAGCAAGTGCCATGGTCAATCTGATCCCTGCAATCACCTTTGTAATGGCAGCCATTTTAGGGTAAATGCACGAACCCAACTGAACTCTTAATAAGCAACATGTCTATGCACATGCATAAAATATCACTATTACTATCTATCATTAGTCCTTTTTTTTTCTTGGAATGAAAATAAGAGGGGTAGAAAATGGGAGAGAGAAAATAGTGAGTGTGTATTTAGTTGGAGAGATGAGAAAATGGAAAAGAAAATTATTTTCTCACCCTGGTGAACTATGTTTTAAAATGAGTGACCCTAAACATTGTAATGGGTGTTTCCCCTTTTATTATTTTTAACTATAGAGGCTTTTACATTTTTTATTTATTTAAAAGTCTCTAAATTGGCTAGAATGGAGAAAGTTAATATACGAAGCTTCAGAAGTAGTGCCAAGATAATAGGGACAATCGTCTGTGTTGGTGGAGCCATCTCAATGGCATTGCTCAAAGGGCCAAAGCTATTAAACATGGAATTGCTACCATCAAAATCTTTCTTTGGAGCAGGAGGTGATAATTGGCTGTTGGGTTGTCTCTCTCTCTTCGGAAGCAGTTGTTTCTGGTCAATTTGGGTGATTATGCAGGTATTTTCCTAATCAAATTCTCCTAGCTTGTATATAATATATATATATATATATATATATATTTTTTTTTTTTTTTTTTTTTTTTGATACTAAATATTGGTTAAAATTTATAACTACTTAACTAGGTCCCAGTTACAGCATGCGTTCCTGATCATATATATTCATCTACTTGGATGCTTTTCTTCGCAATGATACAATCAGCAATGTTTGCATTGCTCATAGAGAATGGCCCAGAAGCATGGTATTTGCATTCAGTTGAGGAATTTGGATGTTGTTTATATGCCGTAAGTTGTCAATTTTTCATGAACTTTCTCTTTTCCATCTTACTAGAACGGTTTCTTATTATTATATACCAGCATGTTGTATACATTTTGATTACATATACTACAACAAATATGAATTCTCCATCAAAATAACGGGTTTTTCTTATGGATAGGGAATTGGATCTGCAGTTACCTTTTTTGTTCAGACCTGGTGCATATCACAAAGAGGTCCGCTCTTTTCAGCAATGTTCAATCCTCTATGCACAGTCATTACAACCATTATAGCTTCTGTGTTTCTACATGAAGAGTTATATACTGGAAGGTAGCATATTACCAATCCTTTCGATTTTGAATTATCTTTCAAAGTTTAAGTTCCTATATTCTATTTGTTTGTCAAGGAGGAGAAGTAAATTCTAACCCAAGTTTTCATTGATTTTCTTCTCCTCACTTTTTGTCTTATTTGTTAAAATTCAAAATTTTCCTTTTACCAAAAACTTAAAATTGCTTTGGGTTCAGCTTGCTAGGTGCTTTTGCAGTGATCATTGGTTTATATGTTGTGCTTTGGGGTAAAGCTGAAGACCTTAAAGAGATCAAACAAGAGGCAGTTCCAAAGCTACAACATGATCAGGAAAAAATGGGGCAATTGTTGATAAATGAATCTTCAGAAGGGAAGAACAGTAAAGTTGATTTGGAAGAGCCATTACTCTCTTAAAATTAATTAATTAATGTTTTAAGTAATTGAGATAAATCAGCAATGACAAAAACATTTGAATTTTTGTTGCTTGTAAGAGTTTCCTTTTTTTCTTTTTTCCTTTTTTTTTTTAATTTGTCCTGTCTTCTCAGCAAGATTAGAATTTGGCATGGAGCTTTCAAATTTTCAGCGAGAAATCAACCCACCAAAAGTGACCCTTTTGCTGCTGCATTTGTATGTAGGATATTCTAGACTCTAGTTATTTAAATTTTTAGAAGTGAGATGATATTCTAAGTATTTGCTTAGCATAAAATGAAGTGGATCCTGGGTATGTAGAAATAAATTTTGGTGTCAAACCAGATGTAATTTATGAGCACATGCTCTAGTACTGGGCCTAATCAGTAAAAGACTGAATTTTAAGAGCCTATTACTTCAAGTTTACTTGTTATCATTTAGCTGCAACATATAAAAATGGTCATGGATATGAGGGTAAAAGGATGGCCAATGAGTTTAATATAAAGATATTAGTGAAGGCAGTGCAAACAAATATTGAAGGTCTCACCAATCCATCAACAAATTATCTCTGTAAGATTAGACATATGTGTAGGGATTTTTGTCCATAGAACTTGTATACATAAAGGCACCTATGTAAAACAACAGAGCAATGCAAGATAGCAAAATAACATGGATTCTGGACATGGGATCTGATGGCCAAACCACGTTAAAAATCATTCTCTCTTTGCTAGTTTATCATCATATTTCACATGGTATCAAAGTAACTATTGATCCATCATCGACCTTCAACCCTCATATTGATTTTTCGTCTTCTTCAAATAGAGCATTCTTGACTCTATTTCACTTCATCCAAGTGGGTCATCACAGTTTCGACGCTCTTTTGGAGTTCCCTCAGCTCGACCAACACCATAACTGAAGGGTTTTCAGTGGACCAACAAAGAAGAAGGTACCAATTTGGTTATGCGTGTGAAGCTAACCTTATCCGGAATAAGGATATCCTTGTTCTGGTTCTAAGCTTCTTCTTTCGTTATGAGCTATGTATGTTACCACATATGCCAATTGAATGGCTCATGTGGCTGCCGTCCAGTGTGGATCCGTCAAAATATGAGAATACGCCATTAACTTAGGGTTAAGGCGAGAAAAGGAGTTACCACTTGCTTTAGGTCTAATAACTCCTCTTTTGAGGTCTAATAACAACTCGATCAATTAGCCTCTACTTCCTGCCTTATATCCACTTGTTTCCAAAACTGTTACTTGACATGATTTTGGAATCCGCATTATTAATTTATTAATATAATTAAAATTTTGGAATTCACATTATTAATTCATATTAGTGTATATTTAAGATTATGAATTTTCCTAACCCATTGCATGACAACAATTGCTATGAAAAAGAACAAAGTTTCTCCAAATTAGTTTGGAGGGAAACTCTTCAAACTTCTTATATATTTCTTTTTTGGATGTAAATTTTGATCTAATTGTTAAATTTCATGTTCCTTATGTTCTTAACATGCATATCAAATTTCGTTCAAATTGGATATTATTTCCTATTTGATCAATTAACTTATTTTTTATATACAATTTTAGATTACAAAAACTTGAAATTATAACATTTATTTGATAACATAACAATTGATCTTTGATTTTCTTAAAATTTTGTGAGCATTAAGAATGTAATAAGAACATAAAATCTAACGGTTAGATTTTCAAAATTCACACTCAGTATAAATATATATGATGAGTTTGTAGGGTTTCTCTCCAAAGTAGTTTCGAGATAAACTTTGTTCGAGAAAGAAAAAGCTACAGAAAAAGCAATAGAGGAACTTGTACAGCACAAGCACTGTTACATGTTTAGCCATAGTCATCATGTTTTTAGTTTTCTATTTCTCCTATATATATGCTATACACAATTTTGCTAACCTAAAGTCTTAAAGTACTAGCATTAGGGGTGTAAACACCTTCCTGTTACTATTTTATAACCCAAGACAACTAAAACTCACTCCATCCGTATTTGTAAACTTAAAAGAATTTGCAACTTATATATGAAAGGAGAGAACTAACATTTGGGGATGCAAAAAAAAAAAAAAAAAAAAAAAAAAAAAAAAAAAAAAAAAAAAAAAAAAAAAAAAAAAACCTACTTTGCATCATCAAACACTACTTTTCCATTTTACCAACTCATTTTACAACTCACCTTACATCCCATTTTTATTCTTACATACAACTCAATAAAGTAATATAAATTACCTAATAAAATAATAAAAAGTACTCTCCTCCCACTCTCTTTTTCTTTTCACACACAACCACAAAATTAAAATATTATTATTTATCTTTATAACTTATGAACAGTAAAGTTGCATACAACCTATGAACAGTAAAGATGCATTTACTGTTCATAGATGGTAAAAAAAAAAAAAATAATCTTGGGGTTATGTGTAGAGAGAAAAATAGAGTGGGAGGAAAAAGAGAGAATAATACTTTTTGTTATTTAAATAGATAGTTTATATTATTTTATTGGGTTACATGTAAAAATAAAAATTAAAATACAGATAAGTTATAATATAAATTGGTAAAATAGATAAAGTAATATTTAAAAATGTAAAATAGTTTATTTTTATTATCAGATGCAGGTGCTTGAGTATTAAAAGCCCAACATGGCCCAAAAATAAAACTTCCAAATACGTGTTTCGGTGAAGAAATAAGGAGGCCCACGTCAATCATGCAATCAAGTCCATTGTGCATCTCTTACTTGAAAACTTTTAATTTTTTCTTTCTTTTCTTTTTTTTTTTTTTTTCTTTCCCACGCCTCCCAAGCTTCTTCTTGTATCTTTTATTCTTCTCTTGCTTTTCTTTTCCCTTTTACTTTAAGCCTTCCAAGGTTTCTTCAAGTTGGCTTAAAATTGGCCTAGCCCAATTTTACATGTAAAGCTTTTATTATCTATAAAACAAAGATAATTTATAATCAGTCACAAAATAACATCAAAATAAGACTAGACACATGGACTCAAAGATTAATCATTTAATGGGTGGGTGTCCAAAAATTCCATGTTTTAATCAAAAGATCCTACGTACTCACATGTTTAAAAGTTCAAACATCCTACCTTGGAAACAGTAAAACATTTGATCAATCAAAAGAGGGTAGGATACATGGATGGAGCCATAGTTCCCCCCCCCCCCCCCCGCCCCCTAATTTTTTAAAAATATTATTATATATATGGGTACTAGTTTTAGCAATTTTATTTTAGAAAATTATACTTTTGTCTCTTTAAAAATATCATCGATTCTTTTAAGAGTATTGTTATAGTCACAAATTTTTCTATAACATTTTTACAACAGTTAAGGCAGCAAATTCTTTTTGATTCGCATTTGGCTCATCACTTATATTATCAGCAATTTGTAAAAAAGTTTGTAGTTCAAACATTTTCCTCCTTTTTAAAGACGATTAAAAAATATATAATCTAAAATCTAAAAAAGAAATATACAAGCCCAAAAAAATTAGTACAACAACAAAAATTACCAATAGTAAAACTTTAAAAAAAAAATTAAGCCTAATCAACCAATTTTACTTAAATCAAACAATCTGACCCTTTAAAAAAATTTAAACAACTAACAACTAAGTGTCTAAGTAGCAACAAATTTGGAGGCTGAAATCACTGCACAAAATTAACCAACAACAAAGCTACCCCTAAATCTAAGTTCTGGCTCCATCCCTGGTAGGATACATACGTTGGATTAGCAATTTAGCATCACATATGAATCAAACTTATTAAACCAAAAACAAAGAAAAAGACAAGAAATCGAGTTTTTGGATTCTTAGGAGGCATTTGCATACACAGGGACTAGGACGGCAAATGCATTGCCCTAGGATGCATACGTAAGGATGGATTATGCGCATGCACCCTTGAGACAATAAACCCTAATTCTACATTTGTTCTAATTATAAACACAAGGTTACTATCTAGAATTAAAAGGAAAAAGAATGAATAAAATAAACACAATAAATAAATCAAGTTGAAGAATAAAATGCAAAGATTAAAAAATTTTGAGGACTTATCTCGATGTATAGGAATTCTTGAGATTAATTGACCAATCCCTTTAATCTTGAAGCATAATTTTTTCCAATTAAAACACAAAGGAGTTAGAAATTTTGAACTGAAAAACCACCTGGAGAGGTATTTTGATAAGAGAGCAATGCTATTTTGAAAAGGTCTTTTAGAATTATAAAAACTGCTATCGCGTTGCATTTCAACTGCTGCTCAACAGGTTGAATTTCACTTATCTTAATTGGTCGAACTGAATTTCAACTGCATGTCTTGACCAATTGAGACCTTGGCAAAATCGATAAACAACTTGTTTTCTCAATTGTTGGATCTAGGCTTTTGTATAACTCAAGTACACTATAAATACAACTAGAGCATGTTTTTACACACACAATAGGGTAGTGTTTTTGAACACAGATCTAGAATTTTCCAAGTTCTTTTGAAACATCAACTGGAGCCTAGGGGCATATTAAAGATCTAGTGAGCAACTAGATGACTACAATTATTGGAGAAATCTTTAAGAGCCTAGCTGCATACTAAAGATCTAGTGAGCAACTAGATGACTGCAATTATTGGAGAAATCTTTAAGAGTTGATCTCGAAGTCATGAACTGGGAGTTCGTGTGCAATAAATAAAAATAAAAGAGTCCATGGATCTTAGAGATAAATGTGGTCACGTTAGCAAGTAATATATGAAGTGGTATTAGATTTAAAATTAAATATTCTATATAAACTTCCATTCTATTTTAATGGTTTTGTTACCTTGAGGATTGTTAGGTTAAATCCCCTAAAATTTTTACTTTGCAATAGTTTGTTTCATTGATTTTCCTAGATCATCATTTTAGTGTCTTATGTGAGTCATGTTTATGTCATTATTTAATTCAAATCTAAAATATATTATGACTAAAAATTGGTTAATATTGTAACAATAGGGACATAAAACCCTAACCAAATACCCTAAAAAAGCACCTTATTTAATGTCTTGCACATTTGAATGTCAAACTTTCTTTTTGAAAAAAGGTTTTTTTGGAATACGCATAAAGAGATCATGTGTACGCAATTAGCCTTCTTTTGGCTTCCTTTATTACCAGTGTGGCCGATACTGTATCGATATCGACCGGTACGACCAGTACATACCGTACCGGCCAGTGCACCGGTACCGGTATACTTCTATATTGTACTGGAAAAAATACTGGCCGTACCGGCCACGTACCGGCCAATTTCGAGCGTATCGGCCGGTACAGAAAAAAGCTTTTTATTTTTTTTATTTTTTAGTTTTGTAATTTTTGAATTTTTGTAAAGGCATAATGGTAACCTATTTATATTAACTTCTTAGTATTATTTGTTTTCTTAGTATACAATGAACAACTAAGCTTTCTATTTTTTATATTATTTTTTTTTCTTTTATTTGATACTAAAGTCTAAAACTATGAATAATTTGTTCTAAATTGAGGTAATGTTTTATAATAAACTTTTATATTTGCTATAATATAAGTGAAATATTATATGTTTATAAACATGGTTCTAGAGATTTTGGTGTGTGTGTGTGTGTGTGTGTGTGTCTATATATATATATATATATATATATATATATATATATATATATATATATATATATATATATATATATAAAATAGCGGTAAACCTGAAACGGTACACCCGAAACAGTACACCGGTATTGATTGGTATCCGAAATATATCGTACCGGTGGCCAAACTGGTACAGTCTCCGGTACGGTATTGACTTCCTTATTTATTACCCTAATTGTTAGGATTTCTTGCTCTAAATGTATTTTTAATTGTCATTGGGGATTGAAGATTGATTTTGATGACGAGATTCATGTATTGATTGTTTTGGTGTCTTTGCCAAATATTTGGGAGGCCATGAGAATGGTTGTGAGCAATTCTGCATAGAAAAACAAACTCAAATATAATGATATTCAAGATTTAATTCTAACTAAGGAGGTTTGTGGGAAAGATGCAAGTGTAAACAATGCACAAGATTAATGATCGGATTACCATGTCACAATAAAAATGTAGATCTTAGTTTTAGGAAATGAGAGAAGTCTTCCATTGTAGGAAAAATGCGCACATAAAAAGAAAATTTTGGCATTGGAATAAAGAACAAATTGAAGGCAAAGATGAAAAAAATGATAATGAGAAGAATACTACAATAGTTGTGTTTGATGACGATGTTGTGATGCTCTCTCTTTAAGAGCAAAAGTATGAGCATGTTGCTAAGAATAATATCGAGTGGGTTGTTGATTTAGCAACCCCCACCATGTTATCCCTACAAAAGAGTTGTTCACCACATACAAAGTAGACTACTTTGGTGTTGTGAAGATGGGTAATTCTAAAATTCAAGAATTGTTTGAATTAGTGATGTGTAAATCAAAACAAGTGTTGGTTGTACAATGATATTAAAGGATGTGTGACATGTTCAAGATTTAAGAATGAACGTGTTCTCTACATTGGCTATGGAAGATGAAAATTCACTAAAGGATCATTGGTTGTTGCAAGAGAGGGTGTGTTTGTTGTGGTATGTATAGGGCTCATGAGGAGAGGTGTAAGAAGAAGCTCAATGTGGTCAAAGATTTTCCATAATTGAGAGTTGGAATTAATGGTGTTGCAACCAAGAGAGGAAAATTCTCTCTATCTAAGAGTACGTCAAATGAGGAGTGATATGTGATAAAGAAATCATGATGCTAGGTCCAGATGGGATAATGTTGAAATAAAAGATCTTGGAGGTCTTAAGAAGGGAGAGTAATATCCTTCACTAGAGATTATTGAATCTCATAAGAGGAGTTGTACTAGAATACAACAAACAGTTAGCCTTAGGCTTCTAATGAGGGAGAGCAAGAAATTAGATTAAGGATATCCGGCCAATATGAAACAAATTCTTTGAAAATGAAATGTATTGACTTTGATGATATTTTCTCAATGTTAGTAAAGATAATGACGAAAGTTGAGCCTGTTACTAGCTTAACCGACATGAATACTAATCGGAGGAGGCGATTATTGGATGCACTGCACCGTTAGGTCCAGCTCACACTTGGATGTCAAATCTCTTAAATGAGCTTCTCTCACTCAAGTTTTCTAAGTCAAAGTCAAGTTAGCTTTTCATTTATGGGTCATGACTTTGGCGTGTGAAGGAATGACTTAAGCGTGTGGAGGAAGAAAGAAAAGAAAAGATGAAGATGAATGAAGAGAGAGAGAGAGAGAGAGAGGGGTCAACTGGCCATTTGGTGCAGTGAAGTCGGAGGGAGTGGGGATGTGCAGCGAACTTGTCAACTTAAAAAGATTGAGGATTAATGGGTTGGGTTGAGTTATGAAAATTTATTAATAATGGGTTAAATTATAAAATTTACAAATTTATCTAATTCAACCCAACTTGTTTATATTTAATATATATTTAAAAATTAAGAAAATATATATTATAAAATATTTTATTTACTTTTTGCCCCTTTTTCTAAATAAAACCCACACTCTAGATTTTTCTCAGATTGTGTTTGTTTGGTGTTATGTTGATGATAATTTAGTTATAAATTTGTTCTTATTTGTAGTATAGTTGTTCTAATGTTCAATTTAATAATAATAATAGTAATTAAATCCAACCCATGAGTCCAATGTGACCCAACCCAATTCACATGGGATGGGTTAGATTTTTTTTTAACCCACCATAGTAAGTTGGGTCGAAAAAACTCCACAACTCGATCTATGCACACCCCTACCAGAGAGTGAGAGCTAAGATAATATTTCTTTGGAGAGAGAGAGAGAGAGAATGAAAAAAAAAAAGTTTTGCTTTGTTCAAGGTGAATTTTTAATTTATTGTGAACTCAAGTTTGGCTTGAGAATTTTAATTTTTATTTTATATAGTGAAATTATTTAAAATTTTTCCTATGATTTTTCTTTAAAAGAGAAAGAATTTTTCATGTAAATCTGTGTTCCTGTGTAGTTGGTTTCCGTTGTACTCCTTGAAATTTATTCAATTTTTTTCCCAACATCCCCCACCTGCTGTAAGAGGGAGGTTTTATGGATATGGCGGTATACTTTCTCCTCTATCTTGGACTATGCGTACTAACTTTGCTTCGCTTTGCTTCATTCTTATTTCTTCTTTGCTTTTGCCTCTTTACTCTCACATTTATCTCATCTTCCTTTTTGTCTTTTTGTCTCATTTATATGTTTTTGTCCTTTTCCTTGCTTCATTTCTATCCTTTCCATATTTCTCGTTTCATTTTTATTCTTTTACTTTCTTATTTTAATCTTTTATTTTTCCTTATTCAAATATTTTTTTGCGACCCCCTCCATCCCAAAAAAGAAAAGGAAAAAAGAACTACACGCAGATTATGTATCAAAATTTCATCACTACACTGAAAGCTTTTTGTTAAATATGTTGATGATAAGATAGCTTGGTATAAACACGTTGTTGGTTTTAATCGGGATATCTTTTGATCCATGTTTTAAAATCCAATTGTTAGTTTTTTAGTTTTTTATGATTGAAAGCAAAATTTCGGATCCAGATTTTTGAACCATGGCAAATTTGTAACTTGGCGAACGTGGTTATGAGACGGGAAAGGAGAAAAAAGGGGTAATTAGAGTACAAAACTTTGATTATTCCCAATCACTATCCGATTGAAAAATATGAGGCATGACAAGGGACTGAGCTCAAATCAAAATTGACCCTCAAAGCAATCCATGCCACAAGTCATTTATCCACGAAGTACGTGGGCAAGAAACATTGAGACCCAGGCCAAAAGTATACTCAATTGTACTTGAGAACAAAGCCATTTGCTTTATAATTGAAATGAATGAATATCAACGAAGAAGCTGGGGACAACCGACAAGCACACAAAGCCAGATGATACATTTGTTTGATTGGACTCCCCAACAAAATTTGGTAGCTGAGAAAATAATGCTGCATCCACCACTCAAACAGCTCCGACAATTTCACAGCCTTTATTTCATCACTCTTTGTCTCTTTCTTACTTTTTGGTATTGCTGTTGCAATATCTTCAAAACAAGTTCGATAAGTTTCTTATCTACAATCAACCATACGTTAGAAAATATCCAATTGAAGAAAGTTGAAGCATTAGTAGTGATTCACCATCACGCAACCAACACGTTTAGGACAAAATCAATCAATGATTTATGCTCATCCATCCTCCACCAGGCCAATCAAAATTCATTTCCCAAGTCACATTGATATTTTAGGATGAGTATTAAAAAGTTTTACCACGTTGCTCTCTTAACAACTTCACAATTCAAAATTTAAAACGATTAAAACCTATCAATTATATTCATTATCACATCAGTTTATAAGTTATATATAATAAAATTTGTAGTATTTTTAACATTTTACTTTTAGGATTAGTATCCCCATTACTAGGAAAAGGTTAATGAGCACCATAAAGTGCTTAAGAATGAGTTATCATGAGGTCTAGCTAATAAAAAAAAGATTGGAATAAATTGATGAGATGTTCAAAAAAGAGTAAAATTTTGTATAGTACTAAGGTGGTGTTCTTTAAGTTCCATTTTTAAATTTCTACCATGTAAATTTTTTCTCATGAGATGAAAGTGTATGTTTTAGTTAAGTAGCCACATGATTGAATCTTAAAAAATGAATTTAAGGAATAACACCTAAGAGCACTCTCATCTTGTGTCAAATGTCAAATATTTGACATTTGGCACACCAAACACCACTATTCAAGTTTCATGAGGTGTTTCAAATATTCTAAAAATTTGCAACATGCTACAATACCGTTTCAAATATGAGACAGTACGGATAAATGTGTCAAACCAAACAACTAATTTTTTATTCAACATTCTCTCTCCTCTCAATATTTTATTCAACTTTTTCTCTCTCTTTTCACTGATTCCTCTCTCTCCAACCCATGTTCTCTCTCTCTTTCCTCTTTAGATCAGATTCCTCACCCTCCCTCACCCTCAAATCAACGGTACGACGGCCTCACTGATTGCCACCGATCACCGATCAAGCCGTTGTCATCGCTTCTTGATCATCTCACTAGTCCTCGCTGCGATCTCGCCAGTCCTTGCCGCCGATTTCGCCAGTCTTCACGGCTGATCACGTCGCCGATCTCCACAGCCGTCACCGATCGTTGGTTGAGTTTGAGTCGGCGTTTTATTCTCTATTTTTTTTATTGGTTAAGTTTTTTTTTTTTTGTGATTGTGGGTGTAGTTTGTGACAGTTGATTAGCTATTGGTGGTGGTTGTAGCGATGGTTGTTAGTTGGTTGGTGGCAACTGCCATTGAGTTGGGTGTTTGTATATTGGCTAAGATTTGAGATAATATATTATTTAATGTGTAGTAAATATTATTTTAACTTATAGAATTGAAGGATAAAATATCTGATAAATGAGATATTGTAAAATAATGTGGTAAAATGATAAAGTAAGTATTTAGTGTGTCAAAATGACATTTTTTTTAAACAGCTGATGAGAATACTCTAAGATACTGTACATAAATTTTGTTCTTCTAAAAATACAATTGAAGTGATATGTAAAACTAAAAAAAGTTGGCACTATTGACTCTACATCTTAAAAAAAAAATGGTAAAAAATCTAGAAGTAACGTTAGTGACTGAGCATTCTCATCAAGAGTTGTAAAATTTTTAATATTTAGCATCTAAATACCTAACTTTATAGTATTTAACAAATTACTTTACAATACCCCTAACATCAAAACTTTTATTTTTTTACCATTTCATTTAAATATTCTTTTTTTATTATTTTTTATTCATTTTTTATTCTTCCCCTCTCTCTCTCATAGTAGAAAAACACATTAAAAATTTTAACATGCTATGGTGCACTCTCAAAAATGAGAGCTCACTATAATATGATGTCAAATTTTTTAGCATATGATATTTTTGATAGAGTAAGTTTTTTTTTTATAAATACTAAAAATAGCATTTTAGCATTTATAACACTCTTGATGAGTACTCTTTAATCACAAATATAATAGCTTTCTCACCGAACAATAGAGCAGGAAATGGTCATTTGTGTCAGGTGCAGTACACGGCCTTCATGATCATCCAGCAACCAAAAACAATGGCAAAGCTAAATTAAATAGACACAAAAGAAAATTAAAAATTTGAGCAATATAAGCTTGAGCTGAGAAGCAATTTTAATTACTGATGCACAAAACCAATAGTGATCAAACTAGAAGATAGAAAACACACAAGTCAAACCAACTCCAAGAGTATAACAAAGAACAGGAAGAAAACAAACCGTCTTCGTGAAAAATTATTGTCAAGCACAAAAGAACTTTACAGAACCAAATATAAGTGCATTCACAAGGACATCTAAGCTAGAAGATGATAGGAAGCCACCTAATCACTTTACATGCTAGTATAATCCAGTCTACTGACGATTCCAATAGGCATTGTCCTTCCTATTGTTTCTGAACGCACAGCACCCAACGGAGTACACAACAATGAGGAAGACAAGGAATATAACGTTGACAATGGCCACCTTCTTCCAGTTACTCTTGATGTTGTCGAGCAATCCAGCCTTGCATGATTGACAGTTGAAGCACAAAACATTTGGGTCATTGCTCCATGTAGTGCAGTCTGAATTACTAGTAGCAACAGCAGCGGCATTGCTCCAATTAGTTGGACTCACATAGGTAAAATTGCAGTCGTTTGATGGCTTGCAGCAACCAGACTGCAAATCAATGAACACGTTCAGAAGGAATATAAAAGTAGTGAAACTGGTAGCAACATATAAACGATTGAGATATGAATCAAGCCACTCACTGCAATCTAAATTTTACACAAAAACACATTACACATATTTGCAGTCCTTAATTAAGGCTATCAATAACCAGCAACTTTTCAATGCTGTTATGTTGTTAGGGATATCAATAAACACCAGAGTCCCTAAAATTTAAACAAAGAAACACCACAGTCCTCAATTAGGGATATCTATAACCAGCAACTTGTCCCTTTTTTTTTGCCCCGCGGGTTGAGGTTGAGGTTGGGGTTGGGGTTGGGGTTGGGGTTGGGGGGGGGGGGAGTGGTGGTGGATAAGTATAACCAGCAACTTTTAAATATTGTTATACTGTTATCTTGTCCTACAAGAATTGCATATTGTTCTAGTCCCACAAATTTAAACAGGGAAACACCAAACCACCAAAGTGAAAAATGGAATTGTAATTCTCTTTTTCTAATTCAAGACCCATATATATAAAAAAAAAAAATCAATTACACACACTATCAACAAGGATGCTTTAAATTGATTGCTTACTATCAAAAAGAATGGTTTGATGGGCTATATTTTCTTAAGATGTTAGAAAGCCCCATCAATGTTATTTTATATAAACACAAGGGTAATAACATCTAGAACTTGACCACCCATTACAAAATTTTTCCAAATATATAAGGAGTCCTTGCGGAGTTCATATACACGTGACGAAACTCTTAAAGACGTAAGACTTCAGTTGAGCAACCCTATAATCAAACCAATATCAAGTTTATCTCATGAAGGACTAAACTATTTCATACAAAATTCTTTTTAAAATGAGATTCCCTGGTCAAAGAAAAGAGGGATATTCCATTAAATTGGAACAATACCTCCTAGTCTACCATAATATATGACAACAGCAACAAAGGGCCCAACTGGTGATGGCAATAACTGAATCCAAGATGGTCCTAGATAATCATACAGTAACAATTTGGTTTTTCATTGGGGACACAAAGGACCTAATTGCATTCACAGGAGACTGGACCCATTCTGATCAGCTTCAACGGTTTATGCCTCCCCTGAAATATTATCTCTTTCAACCTATGATATGCTTTCATGAAATTATACCAGAAAATTTCAAACAAATACCACATATCTCAAACAGAAGAAAATCCAAATTGCAATTATACCAACATAAGTTAAAATAGAACAGCAAACTTTAGATATAAAATTAGTTTTTCTGAAGGCAGTTCTGCAAAATTTTCAGGAAAATAACATCGATGGAATAATAATAAACTCTTCTGCTACGGAATCAAACATTGAACAATCAACACAATTGACTCCAGAAGCACCAACCCACCATAGCGTGAGATTGATTCCAAAAATCAATAATAAAGAGTGGAAACATAAACCCGTACAATCACCAATGAAATGTAAATAGCTTTTGTACAATCATATTATAACCAATTTGATTATTAAAATAAATTAAGCTCCATATAAAAATAAATTTCATTATCAATCAAAAAGAAACTTATGAAAGAATAATTGGAAAAAGATAAATGTGAAAAGAACCCAACAAATTCCTTTTAATCCACAAAGTTAAAACTGTGCTGAAAAGGCTTCCAACTTTTTACAAAGACCTTATCGCATTAAGAAATAGCAGATTCACAAATTTGATACACAAGAAAAAAACACACCCCCAAAAACATTCTCTTTTTGTAGGAATTGAAATACAGATTAAACATGCTTTTCAACCTAGTTGAAAACTAAACAATTCAGACCTATAACAATTAAGAAACACATACAAGAAAACAACATTGCCTTAAAAAGTCAAACCTGAAACAAAAACTAAAAGACCCAAATCATGCTTAAACTTTAAAAAAAAAAAAAATCAGATCTCAACCCAAAAACAAAGACACACCCACTAATCCAATCCCAAAACCCAAATGGAAAAACCAAGTCCAACCCACATACCTGAAGCGCAGAGAGATTCTCAGTATAGAACTTCTGAACGTCGTCGTTCACATACTTGTCAGCAAAACTGGTACAAACCTTACTATCCTGCAAGCAACTCTTAATTCTGTTCCAATTCTTGGTATTGGAAACCCTCTTCTGCAACCAATTGGAGTAATCACCAAGCCTATACTCCTTATACCCACGATTCGACACGGCTTCCCCAGCACCCTTGTTGGTAACAGCAAAGACAAAGATGGTAAACACGAAGAGAAGAACTATGAGGAGGAACATGACCAGAAGGTAGAACCAGAGGAGCCATGAAACACGGCAACAAGCTCCGATTAAGCCAGCTATGGAGACCACCATAAGAAAAACGCCGAGTGCGATGATCGGTTTGTCGAGCCAACGCTCGCACTCAGTGTCGGCCTGTCGGCTCAGCCATATCCCACCACCGAGGATTGGGATTGAGAGTAGGAAGGTCACGAAGTTGAGTATCCCAACCAGGTTGTTGCTCACACGGAACATCGTGGCGTTTTCTTTGGATGGGATCGTGGCGTTTTGCTTGACAGAGAAAGATGAAGCGGTCAAATTTTTGTGTTATACACTACCTGTTTTATATAGAAGCTGTGGGATGCTATTTTCGATCATGTGTAGAAAATATTTTTGTTAGACCAATTCCTATTTATCCTCTCTTCTTATTATTATTATTATTATTTTGATAGGTTTATTTGGGTTTTTTATGCCACATAAAATTTCTATTTCTTTTATTAAAAAAAAAAGGAAGATAGAATTTCTACTCTGATAATGTGGAGAAAATATTTTTGTTAGACCAATTTCTATCTATGCTGGGAAACGTGTGAGGCATGTTATCTGTTATTATATTTTTTATTTGAATTTTTTAATACAAAGTAGAATTTTTACTGGATAATGTGTAAAAAAATATTTTTGTAAGACCAATTCCTATCTATCTGGGAAAAATGTGAGGCGTGTTCTCTGTTATTATATTTTTTATCTAAATTTTTTTTATACAAAATAGAATTTTTACTCTAGTCTAATCTAAGTGTATAAGTTTGTGAAACTTCCTCCCATACTTCACAAGTATTTATACTTATGAAGTGACCACCACACTAAGAGTGCACAGTGATATATATTTTTTTATTTAGGTTAAAACTTAAAATATCATTTTCTTATTAGAATAAAAATAAAAATAGAAATTACAGCATATGGGCTGCCATGGTTTAGGCAGTCTATCGGCAAGCCATGGTTTTGGTTATGTGGTCACGCAGGGTTACCAAGTCCTAGTAGAGTGCACGCGAGCTACCTGGGCTTAGGCAAGGCATGCAACCAAGACTAAGGCAGGCTATATGGGCATGCTGTAAACTTATAAAGTTTACAAATTAAATTAATGATAAAAATACTAAAATTTTCCTACATAAACTTAAAAAATTAATCTTTGATTATATTGTTTCTTAAAAAAAAGTATGATCATATTAAGATATTTATTTATGGGGTAGTGTTTATATTACACAATGTACACATATTTCAATTTTTGAACCAAAACAATTTTGATTTTAAAAAAAAATTGTGTTTACGATGTGTGCAACAATAAAATACTAGTTGTGAATAGTGGAAGAGTCCCCATCCAGGCCTAAAGCCCAAATTCCAACTGGGCCCCATGAAGTAAGTTGGGTCAAGCACGTATACTTATAGGAATGTCCAATGGGTTGCATGGTATGGAAGTGAGACAATAAGGTCATCCTGAGCACCCAAGAGGAGGAGGGGAGCTTTGGTAGACCGTTCCCGTGAAGAAAGCAATAAATTAAAAAGAGCCTAGCCATACCCAAGGTGGGATGCACAAATAATCCATATTTGATTTTCAGAAGGTACCTGAGACCCTAGGAGACTTTTAGAACACGCAAGAAGATTGAAGATTTTCACCTCCGCATTAATGAGAGGATTCCCACCTAAACCCTGCTGAATTGAATGCATAAAAGACAACCTACATAGTATAAACGCCCCCAAAAGTCAAATTCCAGGATAAAGGAATAAGAGAAACCGATAAAGAAGAGCAAAATATCCCTAAAAACTCAACTGGCGACAGGACAGATGTAGAGATAAGAATAAAAAGACACCTATATAAGGGGGAGGACAGAAAAAGAAAGGGGGATGGAAGATAGAAAGAAAAAATAGATAAAAGATAGAAAGAAAAAATAGAAAGAGATAGAGAGAGAAATATCAAAAGGAATAGGAGTGAAACTTCAAAGTACTGTTGTAGTGTAACACCATTAACATAATTTATTAAGATCAATTGCTTGAGTTTCCCATTGTAAAGTATTTTTTTTCTCTCTTTTCCCTTTTTATAAGTAAATTGTCCGTCAATCAAACTCCTTCTTGAGGAGCCAAATATTATCTCCCTAGAAGGGTGGTCTTTGACCCCACACTAGTAAAATTTTACTAAGAAAAAGGTGTGTGCAATGACAGTTAATCTTTATTAATTATGTTTTTGAAATCTACCTTTCATAGTAATTGTCACGTTAATTTGGAAATATAATTTTAGGATTTTCAAACAAATTAATGTGATAATGAATGTGATTTTTGGACTTGCACAATAAATAAATGAATATTTAAATTGTTTCTTGTGACTTGAGATACATTGTAAATTCTATGTGGTAAAATTGTACTAAACTAGTGTCCATGCTGAATTTTATCATACATTTTTTAAAAATAAATATTCATATACAAAATAAATGTTTGATTTTAATCTAAATATGTAAAATTAATTTATGAACTAAAGTTAAATTTTCTTATAAATAATTTTTTTTTAAATTGCTCTATAAATCTAATTCAATCAATTGTATCAACTATCAATAAGTTTAATAATACAATATCTTTATAATATGTGTATATATATATATATATATATATATATATATATATATATTTTTTTTTTTTTTTTTTTTTTTTTCTACATAATAAAAATGATGTCTTTGGAGAAACTTATAGTCAAAGAGTAGAGTAGAATAGAATCTTGTAAAAGTGATGTCAATTAAAAAAAGAATATTTTAATTTCAACAAGTCTTTATGACACATTAATATTCTTCATTTTTTTTTAATATTATTAATGTAAAGATTGTAATTTTCATTGCAAACTATAAAATGTTAACAGCTAGTTCTATCATTCCCCATTGATTCCACCATGAAACTAGGTTCATCTTCCTTCCAAATCATCTCTTGCCTTAAAGACATAGCATATGGTGCAATTTGGTGAGCATCAACATTCCCCTCCCGTTTAGTATTCATAATAGAGACATCAGAAACTGGTAGATGTGGGGTTGGGATTGTAATGAGAAACGAACAAGGCCAAATCATGGGAGCGATGAGCAAGAAGATGAAATTACCATTGGGGGCTTTGGAAGTGGAGGCAAAAGCTTTTGAGGAGGGTTTACTTCTAGCAGGGGACCTCGGGCTCAAACAGGTTATTCTTGAAGGAGATTCTCAAGTGGTGACCAATGCTTTGTTGGATAAATGTCCCACCACCCCCCCCCCCCCCCCAAGCTCAATCCAGATGATAATAGCAAGAGCGAAGCAATGGGAGCAGAAGGTCCAAGATTGGAGGATCAGCTATGTACGCAGAACAGGCAATCTTGCAGCCCATCCTATGGCTAGGAATGCCAGACTTATTTCTGATTGTGTAGTTTGGGTTAAGGATACCCACCCATTAGTGAATGCCCAAGTGCATAGAGATGTAATTCTATTGGATCAGAGTTCAAGATAATGAAATATATTTGTAATTGACTATCAAAAATAATAATAATAATAGAGACATCAGACGTCTAACACACAGCTCTAAAAGTGAATTAATTAATTAATTTTTTTTGAGAAAGTACAAGTGAATTAATCTGTCGTTCCTGATTAATATTACTCATATAACTGAGTAAAATATAATTAAATATATTACAAGGAACTAATGAATGTTTTATGTGGATGTTCACACTGGTGATGACTTTGTGTGACAGTGACTCAAAATTGGATATTTTTGAATGGGACAAAAGGAAATTAAGATGAGGATTGAACTTTGTAGTGAACAAAATCATGACCTCTTCAGCAAAAACAAAAAAAAAATCATGACCTCTTCAGTCTTGTTGGTAGGTAAACGTCACTAACTCCTACTGATTTTGAAAGAACAGAAAAATGGAAAACTCCTACTGATTGATATGTTCTAACTGGTTTTCAATCTTTTCTCAAAAAACATATATTTTACTTATAAGTCACTGTAGACTTGGATTTTCATAATAATAATAATAATAATAAAGCAGAAGCGCCTGCACACACAAAACGCTTTTCTGTCTGCCGACTTTCCCGTTTGACCCGTACAAATATTTGATTTAATGAAAAATTCTTAATTAGTTTCGAATAAGTAATTCTTAGGTACTCTCGGAGCACGGAGATTGGTGCTTTCTCTTCTCACATTCATGGTGAGGTTCGCTCATTAAATTTATGGTGGAGTCCACCATAAATGTGAGAGGAGGGAGCACCATTTCACTATACTCCGGGAGTACTTAAGAATTTTCCGTTTCGAAGTAGTTTTTCCCTTTTTTTTTTATATATATTTATGGTGGGCTTCACTATGAACTTAATGAATGGACCTCACCATAAATATGAGAGAAAAAAGCACCATTCTCCTTGTTTCGAAAATACCTACAAATTACTCTGATTTAATAGTTATTTGTCATAAAAGCACCACATTATTTTAAAATTTTAGAACATTCAAAATAAAGGTGTTAAAAAGCTATTTTAACACCTCTAACACTAAATAATATTTTATTAGTAGTGCTAAACTTAAAAAAATTTAGTTGGTACTTAAAAATTAAAAAAAAAAAACCTTTAATGGTTAAAATAGGATTAGATGGTATTCTTTTTATGGTTTTGTAAGTATCTAGGGGACGTAATATTGATTAAAGTTATTTCATGAAAACCTTTTACCAGCTGGGTAGTTGGGAGTCTTTTGGCTAAAAATTGTAAAAAATGAAGTTTATTATTGTTATAGGTACTATTCAAAGTTATTTGGCAAAATGAGGAGAGAGACTAAATTTCAGCAACGGTATTGCCGAAATTGCAAGAAAAAGTAGAATGTGTCAGGGGAGAGAGAAAATTGAATTTCGGTAATGAGATTACCGAAATTCTTGTCCTGCCCTGCTTGCCCGTGAAGTGCCCAAAATGCTGAAATGAAAAACCAATTGTGGCAATGGCATTACCGAAAATGGGAGGAAAAAAAAAAAAAGAAAAAAAGAATTATGGCAACCAAGTTGCCGAAAATGGAGGGAAAAAAAATGAAACGTTCACAACATTTTTCACAACAAATTACAGGTGGTTAGTTGTTATTGGTTCAAATTTGAACCTAACACTAAGATAACTTTTTTGCCCCAATAATAACAATAAGTAACAACTTGCCATTTATGATTTGTTGTAAAAATATTGTGAAAATGTTGTGGACGTATCATTTCTAAAAAAATCGTAGAGCCGAAATAGAAAAAAAAAAAAAAAAAAGTGGTAATTTGGCAATGCCATTGCCACATTGCCACTTTTTTTTTTTTTTTTCTTTTCCTTCTATTTCGGCTCCACGATTGTTTTTAAAATGATACATCCACAACATTTTCACAATATTTTTACAACAAATCATAAATGGCAAGTTGTTACTTATTGTTATTATAGGAGCAAAAAAGTTATCTTAGTGTTAGGTTCAAATTTGAACCAATAACAACTAACCACCTGTAATTTGTTGTGAAAAATGTTGTGGACGTAGAATTTTTTTTTTCCCCCTCCATTTTCGGCAACTTGGTTGCCACAATTCTTTTTTTTTTTCCCTCCCATTTTCGGCAATGCCATTGCCACAATTAGTTTTTCATTTTAACATTTTGGGCACTTCACGGGCAGGCTTGAGTAAAGGCAGAACAAGAATTTCGGTAATCTCATTACCGAAATTCAATTTTCCTCTCTCTCCTGACACATTCTACTTTTTCTTGCAATTTCGGCAATACCGTTGCCGAAATTCAGTCTCTCTCCTCATTTTTCCAAATAACTTTGAACAGTATCTATAACAATAATAAACTCCGTTTTTTACAATTTTTAGCCAAAAGACTCGGGTAGTTGGTGTTTATGCTATTCCCTGTTAACCAATTTTTTTTTTTTTTTGAGAAGCTTTTTTTTTTTTATGGTGTTCAATATTTGTGGTTCAAACCTCTCTCATCATCCTCCCCGCTTCTTTTCCTGCACTATTTATCTAAAAAAATTAAAAACTTGAGTAAAAAATAAAGATTAATAATCATTCATTCAACTAGATTTTTTTTTATTGTCTTTTTTTTTTTTTTGGATCAGTTTCATTGCCACTTTATCATATCCCCATTTTAAGTTTGTTTTATGCATGATATTTTTAATGAATAAAAAATAACATTATGCAACTGGCATTAGACTCATATCGCATAAAGACACCATACTATATCAATATAATATTTAAAAGTTGAAATGTAGTATTTTTTGTTGTTACACTTCTGTTGTGCCACGTTAGAGTAGCATTTTGATCGATTCAGTCTGTTTAGTCTTGTTTGATTCAGTTTGGTCCATTTTAGTGCACTTACATAATAACGAAAAAAGACAAATTTGGGATGAGGGTACCTATTCTAAACCTGAATTTATTATATATATATATATATATATATATATATATATATATATATATATATATCAATTTCTTTCGAAATTCTATTAAATTTTAGAAATCTAATTGTGGGGAGTAAAAAGACCCTGATGGGAATATGGGCCGTTGGGCCATGCTAAGGAAGGCCGACCTGCTCTTGGGTTTAGGGCTTGTTAGTACTATGGGTCGGCCCATACTCCGAGGATCCGAGGATCCAGCCGAGGGTGATTTTATCTTCGGACAGACACCAGAGAACCCGGGACTTCATGATAAAGGTTAGGGAATGACACGGTCAAGACCGATGGTTAAAGGGGGGAAGCCCTTGAATGTCCCAGAAGCACCGATGTTAGAGAGATACCAAAGATAAAGGCTGTCACCTCCACATTAAAGACCCTGCACCTACCACCCTGGCCGCATTAATGGGGAAGTGACACCTGAACAGTGGAAGGGAAACTTCTGGTTACTATTCAAAGGCACTGAGAAAAGAAATATCTAGGTTAAGGGGGAGTTTGGGGCAACACGTGTACAAAGCATCAAAAAGAAGAGTATTTAAGGAGCAATCTAGAACAGAAATAGAGGATCATTTTTTGTAACCTAAAAGAAAGAAAACAAAGAGAAATAGAATATATAAGAACAGCCCTCGGCTTACGTCCGGAAAAGGGTTGATTTATAATATTCCTTGTTGTTTTCATATGTTTGCAATCTTTGGCTTGTCATTTAATCCTTGAACACTTCTAACCTGGGTTTCAAGCCCACACTCTACAAATCATATTGTTTAAGGCTCATTGGGCCTGAGCCCGTAACTATTCTTGGGGCTAGGTGCAATTGTGCACTTACAATTGGCGCCGTCTGTGGGAAATCTAGTCTAGAAGAGGCTGGGATACTATGGCAGGCTTAGGTGCTCACCATGCAGAGTCACAGGGATCACAGCCGGAAGATCATTTCGAACGTCTTGAACATCTAAGGGATCGTGAGGGGAGTGCCCATACAGAATACCCAGGTGCTAGCCATATTCATGAGGGGGTAGCACCACCCACGATGAAGGTTTTAAATCCATGCAGAAGGAAATCAACCGTTTAAAGAGAAAGCTACGCCGCGCCAAGCGTAGGCTTTCACCGTCCACATCTAATTCTTCCTCAGAGGAGGATAAGGGAGCTGGCTACAGCTCAAGGTCGCGCTCTCCCACCAGTGCAACATCCTCCGGTGAGGAGGACGACCAGCCAACTCGTAAACGTAAGAAGCCTCATTCTAGGGGCTTAGGCAACGATGCTATGAGTAGGGCGTTGCACCAGCTCTCCAAATCTCCATTTGCACGGAGGATTGAGAAAGGAAGGCTTCCCAGAAGGTTTACCCAGCCCACTTTCACCATCTATAATGGCCGGACTGATCCGGTGGAGCATGTGAGTCACTTTAACCAGAGGATGGCGGTGCACTTTCACAACGAGACCCTGATGTGCAAAGTTTTCCCCTCTAGCCTAGGACCTGTTGCTATGAGGTGGTTCAACGGCCTTAAGTCGGGGTCTATAAGTTCGTTTGGGGAGCTCACTAGGGCATTCGCTTCACGATTCATCACGTGTAGCAGAGTACCTCGGCCATTGGACTCGCTATTATCCATGACCATGAGGGAAGGGGAGACGTTGAAAGCATACTCCGATCGTTACTGGGAGATGTTTAATGAAATAGATAGCGACTTCGATGAGGTGGCGCTTAATACCTTTAAGGTAGGCCTCCCTACTGATCACGACCTGAGAAAGTCTTTGACTAAGAAGCCTGTTCGCAGCGTACGTCGCCTCATGGACCGTATTGACGAGTATAAGAGAGTGGAGGAAGACCAACAGCAAGGAAAGGGAAAGGAGAAGGTTATCCCGAAAGTGAGAAGGGATTTCAGGTCGGACTTATACCACAATAACGGCCGAGGAGAGATTACGTTGGACAGTCCGCCTCGGCACACTCGTGCCGTGAACACTTGTATTCCGGGAACCAAGATACATCGCCGGAGAAAGTTCGCAAGGAACCCTTCTTTAAATGGCCTCGATAAGATGGCGGGAGACCCTGCGAAGAGGAATCACAACCTCTTTTGCCGCACCACCGGGATGTGGGCCACACTACCGAGAACCGGCGGACCCACTGTGGAACCATCTCGGAGCAGCTCGTCGAGTGAGGGAAAGTTAAAGCGGACTGTGTCGGCCCAGCTGCAATGATCCAAGTTGGCTCGAACAACCAGAGGAACAATACATCTCGGCCGCATTGGGAACAATTAATGTCATCTTCGGCGCACGCGGGCAGACCGGTTCGGTCCCACTAGGGTGATGGCGGTTTCCCATCCACGTACCGAGGATGTGTGTCACAGGCCGAAGAGGTTGAAGGGCATTTTGCCCGTCTTAGATTTCTCCGAGGAGGATAAGGTAGGGACTATCTAGCCCCATGACGATGCTCTTGTGGTCACCCTCAGAATAGGGAACTATGATGTGAGAAGGGTGATGATAGATCGAGACGGCAATGTAGATATCATGTACCCCCGATCTATTTAAGGGGTTAAGATTGAAGTTGGAAGACCTTACTCCTTACGATTCGCCGCTTATAAGCTTTGAGGAGAGCCGTTGTGCCGAAGGGACAGATCCGTTTGCCCGTTCAATCCGGCTCAGAAACGGTTGAGGTGGACTTCATCGTGGTTGATGCGTACTCTCCATACACGGCCATCCTTGCCAGGCCTTGGCTGCATGCGCTTGGAGCCATCTCCTCTACCTTACATGTTAAAGTTAAATTCCCCTCGGGGGAATGTGTTGAGGAAATCCTCAGCAGCCAATCGGTAGCCAGCGGTGCATCTGGGCTGCAGACGCATCGGGGCAAGCGAGTCTTCGGCTTTGATCACCAAAGACTTATAGCAGTTAACGGCTCCTGGTTCATCTGGAATGGTGACAGGAGATGAGACACATTGCGAGGGGTTAGAGAAGTTTCCAGTAGCCGATGACCCAGAGAGGTTCTTCCAAGTCGGTGTACTTTTGCCACACCAAGAGAAGATGGAATTGTTAGAATTCTTGAAGGACAATGTTGATGTTTTTGCGTGGGATCCTTATGAAGCTCCAGGCGTGGATCCGGGCTTCATTTGTCATCACCTAAATGTCAACCCAGCTATTATTCCGAGAAGGCAGCCACCTCGGCGCTTTTCCAGAGAACATTCCGAGGCTGTGAAGGAAGAGGTGCTTAAACTCAAGAAGGCTGGGGCTATCAAAGAAGTTTTCTACCCCGAGTGGTTGGCCCATACAGTTGTCGTTAAAAAGAAAAATGGAACGTGGAGGGTATGTGTGGACTTTACTGATCTGAACAAGGCCTGTCCTAAAGATTCGTTCCCAATGCCACGTATTGATCAACTGGTGGATGCCACTGTCGGACATCCTCGGATGAGTTTCTTGGACGCCTTCCAGGGTTATCACCAGATTCCTTTGGCATTAGAGGATCAGGAGAAGACTGCCTTCATTACGCCGACGGGGAATTATCATTATAAGGTCATGTCATTCGGCTTGAAGAATGCTGGGGCTACCTATCAAAGGATGATGACCAGAATGTTCGAACAGCAAATGGGGAAAACCATTGAAATATATGTTGACGATATGGTGGTAAAAAGCAAAACAATACCCTCACACGTGAAAGATTTGGCCGACACTTTTCAGATATTGAGAAAGTACAAGTTGCGCCTCAACGCCTCAAAATGTTCTTTCGGCGTGGGGTCTGGAAAGTTCTTGGGATACATGATTACTCATAGAGGCATAGAGGTAAACCCGGTGCAGGTCAAGGCTATTCAGGACTTGCAGCCTCCTCGGAACCCAAAAGAAATTCAAAAGTTGACGGGAATGATTGCCGCTTTGAACAGGTTCATATCTCGGTCAGCTGACCGGTGTCGTCCTTTCTTCCAACTGTTGAATAAGTGGAAAGGGTTTCAATGGACCGAGGACTGCGAGTTAGCTTTTCAACAGCTCAAGCAATATCTATCTCGGCCACCCATTCTGTCTCGTCTAGAGGCACATGAGATTTTGTTTGCTTATCCGCAGTGGCCGTCCACGCGGTCAGCCTGGTCCTGATAAGAGATGATAGCGGGGTGCAAAGACCGGTATATTATGTTAGTAAGTCTTTGGGTGATGCCGAGGTGCGTTATCAACCCTTAGAGAAAGCGCTCCTGGCCGTGGTTCATGCCATGCGAAAGCTTCCCCATTATTTTCAGTCCCACACAGTGGTTGTTCTGACCCAATTGCCCCTCAAGGCAGTGCTGCGTAGCGCCGACTACTCAGGAAGGATAGCAAAGTAGGGGACCATCCTGGGGGCTTTTGATGTTAAGTATAAGCCTCGCACCTCGGTGAGGGGCCAGGTCCTCGCTGACTTGGTGGCTGAATTTGCCGAGCCATTACTGGAAGAAACTCTAAAAGAAGCACACATGGATGAAAAATCAGTTGGTGTGATTACAGCTGCCATGCCTCCGATTTGGAAAGTGTATGTGGATGGGGCGGCTAATCAGAGAGGATCTGGTGTTGGACTTGTTCTAACGTCCCCAGAGGGAATTGTCTTCGAAAAGTCTTTGAGATTGGCGTTCTCGGCTACTAACAATGAGGCCGAGTACGAAGCGGTCTTGGTAGGCATGAAAATGGTGCATAGAATGGGTGGAAAGGAAATCCATATCTTCTCGGATTCTCAACTGGTGGTCGGCCAGGTCACGGGAACCATGGAGGCTAGAGATCCAAGGATGCAGGAATATTTGGCCCAGATTAAGCGCCAACAAACTGAATTTGACTCCTTCACCTTAACTCATATCTCTCGGAGCGGAAACACCCACGCAGACTCCTTAGCCACGCTGGCAACGTCCTCGACTCAAGTTTTACCTAGGGTTATCCTCGTTGAGGATTTACTAGAACCCTCTCTTGTCATTACCAACGTGCCTCGTATCCATCTAATAAGGCCTGGACCTAGTTGGATCGACCCGGTCGTATCTTTTCTTAGGGATGATGTCCTTCCTGAGGACAAATCTGAGGCAGATAAGATACGTCGAAAGGCGCCACGTTTCTGGTTGTCCGAGGACCAAAAACTGTACAAACGATCTTTTTCAGGACCGTACTTGTTGTGTGTACACCCTGATTCAACGGAAGGGCTTCTAGAAGAATTGCATGAAGGGATTTGTGGCAGCCATACTGGGGGAAGATCCTTAGCCCACAGAGCCCTGACTCAGGGTTATTGGTGGCCTAATATGCAAAGAGAGGTCCAAGACTATGCCAGGAAGTGTGATCAGTGTCAGAGGTTTGCTCCTAATATTCACCAACCTGGAGGAGTTCTTAACCCTCTTTCCAGTCCTTGGCCCTTCGCACAGTGGGGACTAGACATAGTTGGGCCATTTTCGAGGGCAACAGGTAATAAAAGATGGCTTCTCGTGGGAACAGACTATTTCACTAAATGGGTTGAGGCTGAGCCCTTAGCAAATATAAGAGATGTTGACTCCAAGAAGTTTGTCTGGAAAAACATCGTTACTAGATTCGGTATACCACACACACTCATCTCGGACAATGGTGTTCAGTTCGACAGTAAGGCTTTTAGGAAGTATTGTGGTGACATGGGTATCATAAATAGATATTCCACCCCAGCTTATCCTCAAGGAAATGGGCAAGCCGAGGCCGTTAACAAAGTCATTGTCAGTGGGCTGAAGAAAAGGTTGGATGATGCGAAAGGCAGATGGGTAGAAGAGCTCCCTCATGTTCTGTGGACGTATCGGACCACACCGCGTAGATCCACTGGAGAAACGCCATTCTCTATGACTTA
Organism: Castanea sativa; assembly: GCF_040712315.1. Taxonomy (NCBI): domain Eukaryota; kingdom Viridiplantae; phylum Streptophyta; class Magnoliopsida; order Fagales; family Fagaceae; genus Castanea; species Castanea sativa. The sequence goes on along the minus strand of NC_134013.1, from coordinate 83,359,238 downwards.
TGGAGCCGAGGCGGTGATACCTCTGGAATCTGGTTTTCCCACCCTAAAGACGAGCTTGTTTAATCCCGAGAATAACACGGGACTCCTGGAGAAAGGCCTAGATTTGCTTGAGGAACGGCGTGAGGCAGCTATGGTCCAGATGGCTTATTATCAACAGAAGCTAAAACGGGGATATGATGCCCATGTGAGGCTAAGGCCACTTGCACCTGGTGATCTCGTACTAAGAAAAGTTGTGGGCACCTCTAAGAACCCAGCTTGGGGTAAATTAGGGCCCAACTGGGAAGGCCCCTGCCGCATTGTTTCAGTAGCAGGCATAGGGTCATATCGGCTAGCTGACCTAGATGAAAGAATTGTACCACGCCCATGGAATGTAAATAATCTTAGAAGATATTATTATTAATAAAATGTGCTTTTATCAGTGAACATTTCAAAGTTATGATTACCTCTGACGCATGCAGTTACTATCTTTAAGAATCAAACAGAAACTTGGTTAAGTGTAGTCCTCGGACCACAAACCTTGTGGAAATTGATGTCTTGTCATTTGTTAAACAGAACCTTAGTTATGCCGGGTCCTCGGACCTCCTACTTTGGGGAAATTAACATTTGAAGTTACTATCTTTAAGAATCAAACAGAAACTTGGTTAAGTGTAGTCCTCGGACCACAAACCTTGTGGAAATTGATGTCTTGTCATTTGTTAAACAGAACCTTAGTTATGCCGGGTCCTCGGACCTCCTACTTTGGGGAAATTAACATTTGAAGTTACTATCTTTAAGAATTAAACAGAAACTTGGTTAAGTGTAGTCCTCGGACCACAAACCTTGTGGAAATTGATGTCTTGTCATTTGTTAAACAGAACCTTAGTTATGCCGGGTCCTCGGACCTCCTACTTTGGGGAAATTAACATTTGAAGTTACTATCTTTAAGAATCAAACAGAAACTTGGTTAAGTGTAGTCCTCGGACCACAAACCTTGTGGAAATTGATGTCTTGTCATTTTTTAAACGAAGACCTTAGTTATGCCGGGTCCTCGGACCTCCTACTTTGGGAAAATTAACATTTGAAGTTACCATCTTTAAGAATCAAACAGAAACTTGGTTAAGTGTAGTCCTCGGACCACAAACCTTGTGGAAATTGATGTCTTGTCATTTGTTAAACAGAACCTCAGTTATGCCGGGTCCTCGGACCTCCTACTTTGGGAAAATTAACATTTGAAGTTACTATCTTTAAGAATCAAACAGAAACTTGGTTAAATGTAGTCCTCGGACCACAAACCTTGTGGAAATTGATGTCTTGTCATTTGTTAAACAGAACCTTAGTTATGCCGGATCCTCGGACCTCCTACTTTGGGGAAATTAACATTTGAAGTTACTGATCTTAAGAATCAAACAGAAACTTGGTTAAGTGCAGTCCTCGGACCACAAACCTTGTGGAAATTGATATCTTATCAATTGTTAAACAGAACCTCAGTTATGCCGGGTCCTCGGACCTCCTACTTTGGGAAAATTAACATTTGAAGTTACTATCTTTAAGAATCAAACAGAAACTTGGTTAAGTGTAGTCCTCGGACCACAAACTTTGTGGAAATTGATGTCTTGTCATTTGTTAAACAGAACCTTAGTTATGCCGGATCCTCGGACCTCCTACTTTGGGGAAATTAACATTTGAAGTTACTGATCTTAAGAATCAAACAGAAACTTGGTTAAGTGCAGTCCTCGGACCACAAACCTTGTGGAAATTGATATCTTATCAATTGTTAAACAGAACCTCAGTTATGCCGGGTCCTCGGACCTCCTACTTTGGGAAATTTAACGTTTGAAGTTATGACCCTCAATAACCAAACAAGAACTTGTCCAAGTACAGTTCTCGGATCACAAATCTTGTTGGTGTCCTTGCCCTTATCACACATATTAAGGAAATTATTACTTCTCCATTTGTTAAAATTAGATCTTCGGTTCTTTATTTTTAAAAGTGTCAAATCTGTTCAGATTATAAAGGTTTGATCTTTATGTGAGTTATTTGCACGGTGACACGCTTTAATATCTAAAGTTATATGATAATTTTTGAAGTCATGATGGTTTGCATGGTGGAGTGACATTCCCTGTAACTACTTGTTATTACGAACTTTCATGGCAAACATAAAGAAAATAAAATAAAGCAAAGGCAGTAATAATGAAGACCGAATAAAACGTTTTTCATTAAGCGTATACAAAGAAGAGAGATACAAAAATTCATAGACTGGGCCCTAAGCTAGGGAATGGGAGCTTGATGGGAGCTGCTGCCATCCTCAGTACTCTTCAAATCTATTTCAAAGGTTGGTAAGACTTGTTTCCCTTTGTTTGTTGAAGGCATGAGGGGCTCCAGGCTTGGGGTCTCCTCCTTCTCGGCATCATCACGCTTGTCTTCCTCTTTATGGGAACCTTCAGGTTCTGTAGGAGTAGGAACAAGCTCTTGAACCACCGGAGGAAGAGTAGGAGAGGCAGGGGCAGGAGGGTCTTCAATTTCTTGAATGTCTAGGGGAAGCCAAATATTTTCGGGCTTCCTCAATTCAGAAACTTGGGGAACCCCTGCCATATTCATGGCCTCCCCCCAGACTTGCTGACAGTATTCACGGCACAAGGCCGCGAAAGCTTCTGTCAGCTCCTCTTGGGTTTTGATGACCCCCTCCTGATAACTGGCCTTCTTCGCGGCCTCCATGGTGTGCTTGTGGGCGTGAGCTTCCTCTTTAGCCAGCGCAAGCTCTTTTTCAAGATCGGAACGTGCCTGTTGGATTTGGGCAAGCTCGTCCTCCTTTTGACGGAGGAGCTTACGCTGCGCCTCCACCTGACTCTCCATTGTCTTCAAGCTGGCTTTGTCGCCGTCTCTCTCTCTCTTCAGATCAGCCAGCTATGAAGTGAGCCTTCCTTTCTCTGCCAGGGCCTGGCCCAGAGACTTTTCTGCTTCTTGTCTCAACTCCTGCTCCATCCCAGCACGCTTTCGAGAGTCCTCAACGAACCTCTCGGCCGCAAAAACTTCTTGGATGGACTGAAAAAGGGTTACGAAGGTTAAAGGCAACAGAATGCTTATAAATAAGTATAGGAAACAAGAGTGTGCAATTGGAGCTTACCAGAGCTAAACCCCTTTTTAATGAGAGGAATAGCTGCGGATGGCCCATCTTCTCCAAAGACTCCATGTCCTTGGGCAACAGAAGAGACCGCTCCAGCACCTCGGCTAAGTGGTGGGCGTGGCCTTGTTGCGCTGCTCTGATGCTGGAGTGGCAGGGAATAGGGGCGCCGTCGAGCCTCAGGTCAGGAGACCAAACGATTGGCGCTCGTCGCACCTCAGCCACTTCTCTGATCTCCCCACTCTCAACCGAGCGGGCGCGCCCTTTGCCTTTATCTGGCTTCTGCTGCTGGGCCAGCGGGGGTTGCTGCTTTATTTTCTTCGCCTTCTCCCCACCAGCCACCTCGGCGTCCACCTTCCTCTTCTTCTTAGGATCGTCGGTAGGAGGCTTAGTGTCGGCTGGAGGAGGAGGAGGTGGTGGCAAGGCGGGATCGAGGCTTGGGATCCCCTCGCACCCTTCTTTGCCACCAGGGCACCTCTGTCGGACATGAGATCCTTAAGCGTGTCCATTTCTTCTTCGGTTGAACTATCGTCTGGACGCGCTATCACTAGACCTGCAATCCCTGAGGCCTCGGTTTCTTCTTCTTCCTCCTCGTCGGAGAGGATAACAAATGGGTTTTCGCGAGGTCGAGGAGAGCCCTCGAACTGGAATTGTTCTATCTCCTCGTCCAAAGTGTTGGAAGAGGACACTCGCTCCTCCGGGATGGCAATGCCCTGAGAATGTACGGCGAGGGGAACTGCCGCTATGGGCTGGTTGAACAACACGGTGTGAGGGGCGTCGGGGAGATCGCGGTCGTCCAAAAAGTTGCGCCGGGCTACGTTTATTTTTCTTCGCCTTCGGTCACCCGCGATTATAGCGTTTTCTATCTCCTGGAAGTCCGAGGAGATGGGATAATACCCTAGAATCAGATGAGCAGCTCTGAGTTGTAGGTCCTCGCTGACAAACACCTCGGAGCGCAGTACTCGGTTAAGATCCGCTACGTTGCAGTGGCTTAAGCGTGGGCGCACGTGTTGCTTATCTGCAAAAAAGACGTCAAAACAAACAAGCCTGATCAGATTCACACAGATATGTAATAAGTTTAAGTAATTATGAATACTCATTTTCTTGTGTGTTAGGGGAAGTTGTGTTGTGGGGAGATTAATCCTATGGCATCGCACCTGGGTCCCCCCACTCAACTGGGCAGTGGAGGCCGTCGTGCCAGTTCCCAGAGACGATCAGGTGGTCGTCCTTCATGCCTTTGTTGGATTTGGGCAGACAGGAGATTAACCTAACGACACTAGAACGGGACTTAATGTAGTAACCTACATTGGAGAGTTTGTGGGACTCGTACAGAAAAACGACATCATGCCAGGAGAGGTTTAGACCCATTTGCTCGTTTAGAGCATCAACGCTACCCAAAACTCTAAAAACGTTTGGGAGGCACTGATCGGGACACAACTGGTGGTTGCGAAGGTACTCCCTAGTTACAGGTTTCATTGGGAGGGTCATCCCACCCTCTATAAAGGCTATCATTGGGATGATAACCTCTCCCTCTTTCCTAGAATCGGCGACGGCTTCCGCCGGACAATATTCTAGACCTACGTCGCTGGGAATACGGTACTTGGCCCTAAAGCCTTCCATCCCAGCGGCGGTATCAACTAGACACTTGAATCTCCCCATTACAGAGGAACGAAAGATTAAACTCTAAGAGGGAGAATGCTTATAGTGACAGCCGAGGATAAGGACCGAGGAGAAAAGGTTAAGAATAGAAAGAACAAGAACTTACAAAGCTGAAGGTGTGCAAATTCCCACGGTTTTCTGCAGGTAAAGTATGATGGCTGATGTTTTGATGGGATTAGCCCTTGGGAAATTAAATGAAGGCGCAGGTTCCCGAAGCGTCACAATGTGCGGAAAAGCGGCCTCGAAATTATGTTTAGCCCGCCCAAATTTTCGTGGAGTAACGAGGACCGTTGGATACCCATCTCACTGTTGAACGTGGGGGACAAAGTGTAACTTACAGCAATAAATGGGCGCGTTTTTGAAAATTAAACCGCCAAGTGGCATCTTCTGGGACGCGAAACTGTTTCCACACGTGCAATCATTCACAGAGTATGTGGAGTAAGTTCTCGTCAGGTTAAAACCCTATTTTTCTCCTCGGACGTTGAAAATTAGTGTTTTGAAGGGCTATTGTGGGGAGTAAAAAGACCCTGATGGGAATATGGGCCGTTGGGCCATGCTAAGGAAGGCCGACCTACTCTTGGGTTTAGGGCTTGTTAGTATTTTGGGTCGGCCCATACTCCGAGGATCCGAGGATCCAGCCGAGGGTGATTTTATCTTCGGACGGACACCAGAGAACCCGGGACTTCATGATAAAGGTTAGGGAATGACACGGTCAAGACCGATGGTTAAAGGAGGGAAGCCCTTGAATGTCCCAGAAGTACCGATGTTAGAGAGATACCAAAGATAAAGGCTATCACCTCCACATTAAAGACCCTGCACCTACCACCCTGGCCGCATTAATGGGGAAGTGACACCTGAACAGTGGAAGGGAAACTTCTGGTTACTATTCAAAGGCACTGAGAAAAGAAATATCTAGGTTAAGGGGGAGTTTGGGGCAACACGTATACAAAGCATCAAAAAGAAGAGTATTTAAGGAGCAACCTAGAACAGAAATAGGGGATCCCTTTTTTGTAACCTAAAAGAAAGAAAACAAAGAGAAAGAGATTATATAAGAACAGCCCTCGGCTTACGTCCGAGCAGGTTGATTTATAATATTCCTTGTTGTTTTCATATGTTTGCAATCTTTGGCTTGTCATTTAATCCTTGAACACTTCTAACCTGGGTTTCAAGCCCACACTCTACAAATCATATTGTTTAAGGCTCATTGGTCCTGAGCCTGTAATTGTTCTTGGGGCCAGGTGCAATTGTGCACTTACACTAATCTCAAATTTGTTCCACATATATTTAATGAATCAAACTCATTTCAAACCCAACTATTTATTTTTTATTTTTCTTAAAAAGAGAGAACTTTACATTACTTATTGTTAATTTCTAAAACACTATTAAATCACATTCAAATTTTAAAGCCACTATATTTAGTCCTGAGGCCTCAAAAATATTGAGTAATATTAATCTATAAATATTTTTTGAGCTATGTGATTGTGTCTACTAATTAATATTATTATTAGTAATATTTAAACCATTTAATAAAATTAATAATCTGAAAAATATTCAATTTTTATCACAAGACTGAGAGAGGGATAAAGAAATAGTGGATAAATTTTATCAAAACAAAATTATTATAAGGAAATCTCTCTCTCTCTCTCTCTCTCTCTCTCTCTCTATACACACACACACACACATCTATCTATCTATCTATATATATACATACATATATATATTAATAGGTGAAGGTGAGAGAAACTCAAATTAAAATTTCAAATTAAAGTTCCAATTTTGCACTATGTGTCCTAAATTATTTATTTTTAAAGAGTTTTATTTCTTAATTTTAGAATAAAATATGAGACAACATCATAAATATTCATCCAAGTAAGTTATTAAGTACAAAAATCAAATAGTCTAGAATAAATGAATAGTAAAAAAAAAGTGCTTCATAATAAATAAAAAATGGACAATTTACATTTTATATCTAATAATATCCTTACAAATTTTTTTAAAGAGTTAACAAAAAATAAAAATGACTATCAATAGTATTTAAATTATATATATATACACACACATATAAGAATTATATTATACATCTTATTTTAAGTGTATCCATGCATATGCATGGAATTACAAGCTAGTATATATAAAGCGAAAACTAAAAGAAAATCCAATTAGATTTCTAAATTGGATTTCAAACGAACTTTAATTTTGTAACATGTGTCAATTTAATTTCTTAATTTTGGTGAATGTAGTTCCTATACATTTAAAATTCAAGAAGTTTGTTAGTTTTTATTTTAAATATAAGAATTTCATAGAAATTCTTAATTTTGGTGAAGGTATTTTCTACTCATTACAATAATCAAGGAGCTTGTTAATTTCATATTAAAAGAAACACCGTATTTAATGAAAATTATTTCTTAAATATTTTTACAAGGTTTTATTAATAGTTAACAAAATCTAAGAATAACCATCAATAGTATTTAACTTATGTAGGAATTACACTATGAATCATTTTTTTTTTTTTGGGGAAAAAGAAATATGTATTTAATTATAAATTTTTAAATGTAGTCATGCATATACATGGATTACAAGTGAATAACGTGTTATAGTCAACCCTTAAATAATTTTACTCACCCAATAAAATAAAATAAAAAAATGCAATACTTGTATGAATTTACTAAATATTAGTCAAAACTAAGATCTAGGTCTAGATTTTTCTAGATTAATAGTTTGTCCTAGATTCTCAATGAAAAATTAATGAAAAGACATTTTTTTTAAAGTCAAATGCAATAATTTTCTTGGTATAATACACTTGAACTTAAGAATGATAATATGAGCAATTTCGATTTTCTAGATTGTGAAAAATAATATAATTTTTTCTAAACCTCCAATACTAACGGATCAATTGAAAAGATGAGCAATTTCCAATTTGCCACTGATCTACCAACTTCCAAACCGACGATTGAAAATGAGTAGTTTTGACTTGTTAGGTACTTAATGTAAGTAAAATAACTTTTATTAATTGAGTTAATTGGAATCCATGCAATAACTGAGTAGTTTTTTTTTTTTTCTTTTTTAATTTGGTCCACTAAAGGCCGTTTTTTTGTTTTTAATTTTAGAATTCAATAGTTAGGAGAAGAGAAGGGGAGATTTGAATCCTAGATGTCTCTATTAGAAATACTAAGAAGTGACAACTAGTTTTATATAAAATTTAAGTTTTCTATCCAATGTTTAGTAAAGTTTTTTTTTTAATAATTTTTTTTTGGGGTAAAGTTCTTACCATGAGAATTCTATGAGAAAGTTCCTGATAGGATTTTCTTAAACTTGAATGTGAGGGCCTTTTGGACATAGGAACAATTTAAGTGTTTTTATTGAATAAAGTTCACAGTAAAAAAGTTTAAGAATTTGGAGTTACATGTGTCACGTCAATAAGTACTACTTGAGATAACTATAGAGTTAGGTTAATTATTCTCTTAAAATTTCATTCTATTTAGTGGATTTGTTTCCTTGAAGGTTGGTGGTAATCCATGGAAGAATTTTTCCCTTCTAAACTTTTTCTCTTTCATATATAAGTATAACCATATCACATATGTTCTATTTTCCATTGTCTATATTTGTGATATATATATAGTTGTGTGCATTTTACTAATCACCAACTGATTTTAATGCATAATTGGTTTATTAATCAAACTTATCATGAAAATTGGTTAATTTACCAAAATCTAGGTCTAGATTTACTTATTGTAACTATTAATTTTGAGTATGTTCTGGCCACAAATGATTAAGTTGCCTACGCAGGCCAGAAAACTTGCTGACAGAGATGGAAGTCTGCACGGTTAGAAGAATTGGTCTCAAAGTATGCTTAGTTTGATGAAGAAGGATCAAGTCATTTGGTTACTGTCCAAGTCAGCTAAATTTAATTGAATATATAGAGGATTGGAATGAGATTAGATATAATTAAGCATCATATGCTTTATTGGTGAAACTTGGTTTGGTTCCCCTCCCCATTGCCAAGCATGAATTTAATTGGTGGTTAGCAATGAAAAATAGATTGGCAATTCGAGCCAAGGTGCTTTGGGATAATGAGGACTCAGCTCGCTCTTTCTACATATGCCTTTTACAGAGTTGTAACCTATTGGTGTTGGCATTTGGGGTTGTAGGAAAGTCCAAATAGGCATCCATGTGGATAGCCTATAGCCTTAGGTTTTTGGTGTACACACTATATTACTGCACTAGTCACTAATTCTGTATGTTGAAGGCTTGAAGACACATTCGGAAAATTTAGAGAGGCACACACACTCTTATCATGTTGTCTCTTGTCTCAGGGTTTCCTAGGTCTTGGTCAGTGAACATCAGATAGGAGACCCGTTGTTGATGCTTCCAATGGAGATCTCGAAGAAGGCCATAGAAGTTGTGGGAAGAGCCATGCTAGATCCGTTTCTGCTGTATTGAGTTTTGGCTAGAGTTTGGTACCAAACCCAAGATATAAGTCCCAAAAGTCTTAGATTTCAAAGGGAGCTACAGTAGCACAAAGATAGAATCTAGTATTGTAAATAGGGAATCCATTTTCTGTAGTAAGCAAGAATCTCATTGAGTGATTGTAAGGGATTGGGAATGCTGGCTGGTTATAAGTTTGGTCATAATGGAATCATTTTGTATTACAGCAACTAAAAACTGAGTTTTTTATGGTTGTTTTGTTGTAATATTACCGTGTCCAGCTACAGATATGTAGCTGCGAGTTTGTGCTTGTAATGTGTTTCATTTAATTTTATCAATTTCACTAATTCATCCAATACAATACTAATAATCAGGTCTCTACAATCTATATCAATCAACATTTTGTCACAGAGATATTAATTTCATTAGCTTAGCATCCTTTAACAAACATACACACTTACTCATCTTTAATGATAAGGTAGCGTACTTAGCAGGTTGTAATAATTGGGAAGTAGCTCCTACGTACAATTTTTCCTTTGCTGTTGCCCTCCTTATTAATCATCAATACCTGTGTATCAAACAGAAATAGTAACTAATGAATAATTTTGTCTGCATATTTTGTGCTCCTTAATTTATTTATATACACGAAGGTGTTAATTTTGAGCACTAAACCTCAGCTTACACTTCATAAGCCATCCTGATTCTCCCAGCTTTGGGATCGGCAATAACAGAACAAACATATTTTGAAAGATTGATGGTTCTGCATCCTCGTGACGGACACTAATCAATGATTGTAGCTGCAACGCTGATGTTGAGCTTATATTACAAGGCTGTGGTGCTAGGTTTGTGGCACCAATGCATCTTACATTCACTATTTTACCACATGCTTCCCCATTATTCCATAGTGCATCACTTACTGCCCCTACATCATCACCTTGATATGTATTTCTATAACATGCGGAGGCTGCCAAAACGTATATATCGAACATATATTAAAATCTTCAAGGCTCATTTAAATTAGTACCCAGATTTAAGTCGTAACTTTGACGCATGCTAATTAAGGCTCTACCTTATATCCAAATTTGTTTTAATGTATATATATCATGCCCACCAGATGTTTAGGCTTTGCTGTTGGTAATTAATTATAACTTAAGATACAAAAATCACTAATATGAAGAAGAATTGTTGAAATAACAAAAAAAAATGAATATTTTCAATTAATAAAACCTATTGTACGTGCAAAGGGTAATGATTTCTCTGCTTCCAAATGTTTGTATATATGCACGAAAAAATATATTAAATATATACATTTATAAATAAATATATTGTATTGATCCCTTTGATCATACTGTATATAAATGATAAGGAGTTTATCAAAAGTTCATAAATGATAAGCGTGACTCCATAAATTTTTGCATCTTTTATATATATAAATAGAGAAGAAGCTTTGGACTTTAATTTTAATTCCTAATACTTTTTGAATGAAAAGGGCATATATTTCATTTATGTACCTACAATCTATAGATATACTCACGAACGTAAGGAGGTCCATACAATCTATAGATATATTTCATTTTTGCATCTCTCCGCTTTACCTCTCTCTCTCTCTCTCTCTCTCTCTCTCTCTATATATATATATATATATATATATATATATATATATATATATATATATATCAGGCACAAATTCGTAGCTATATATATAGCTCTAGAAGTTGTATTACAATAAGGCAACCTTAATAAATTTGATAAATTCTCTAAATTTGATAAATTCTCTATACCACTTTTTGTGTAGCACTAATCACAACTTATCATATATTCTTTATATTTCCTAATCTCAATATCTAATTGTAATAAGACATATGGAACTTGCATTATATATGACCTAACTTGTAAACAACCAGCCGGCCTAATCCTTACAATTCATTTAATGAGATTCTTTATAACTTCCAAAAAAGACAAAAAACAAAGAACAAAAAACAAAAAACAAAGACAAAACAAAGGGATTACCCATTTACAACATAAAATCCTATCTGAAATTGTGTTAATATTGATCCCCTTGAACTCCAATATATCCCAGCTTCCTATTTACTAGCTTGGATTACACTCACCTTTAAATTTAATGAACTAATTAACATTTTTTGAAGCTAAATGTTGTACATAGCATCATGGGTTCCCCAAGCTAGCGTACACAGAACTACTTTGAAACTTTTACCTTTCAGATTGTGCAAACACTATTCAACAATTTAATACTAGCAAAACTGTGGATTGTTTATGAGGTATCAGGCTACAACGGTATAACCTCCTTCACAATTCTCTTTGTAAAAGGACATTAGGAAAAACGCGTGATTCCTGATGTAGCAAAAGCTTATGCAAGGGTTTTCACTTTATGCCATGTTCTTTGTCTCTCGTGTGATTGTGGTTATTTGTTTTTAATTTATGATTTGAATGTAAAATAAACTACCCTGCACAAGAATGGCTAATCAATTAAAATTTGGTAGCTAAGCCGTTGGGGTCTAAACTGGTATATTTTTCAGAATGCTTCCATATAGCCCTTGATCTTTTCGGTTATGGGAGCTCTAGAGACTCTTCGTATAGAACCCACTCCTGCCAAGTAGTTAGTATCAAGCCTAGGTTGGGTTAAGTTGAATACTGATGGTTCCTCCCTTGCTAATCTGCGGCGAGTTGGTGGTGGTGGAGTTAAGTGAGATGATTCTGGTCAATGGTTTTGTAGTTTCCCATGGCATGTTGGTTGGCAACGAGTGTATGGTAGAGAGGCACCAAGGGGTAGCATTTTTCTAGTGTCCTCTATGGTGCTCTCAAATATAAATGCTTTTAGTGTTGAATCTTCTACAAATATCAAGTAGTTTTCTTTGTATCTTTGGTTGAATGTTTCAAGATTTTTCTTCTCTCACATATATATACAAAATTCTTTGCATTTTAATTTATCATTTTCACTTCTTGCACTTCTACTCCTTTATATATATCTCCACATAGTCCTTCATGTCATCCCATATCAAATATAATAGTCCAAAAATAATTTCATTTACCTACAATCTACACTTAATTCTAACATTATTGTCTCATCTAATCCTAACCTGTATGAGTTAGCTACAACCAAGAAAGGGGGGCTTGCATTTTATATTGAGTAACGATAATGGCAATTACGATTTTGATATTAATTAAGGTCAAATGTCGTAGATTTGTGGGTTTGTAAAGGATGTGATTGATTGTGAGTATTTGAGATGTGTATTTTATTTTAGAATTAAAGAGAAAGAGAAAGACACATTTTATATTAATTTTTATTTTATAATATTTCTCCAAAATTGTTTTTTTTTTCTTATTACTTGAATTGAATAATTATAACGGATATATGTGTGTAATCTATAATTGTTTCTTTTTATGATGAACTCATTACTAACAAAATTCTATAACAATTATGTTATAATATATTGACAACAATATTCTCCAAAACTATTTTATATAAAATATTATTATATTATCCGTGCATCACACGGGTAACTTACTAGTTAAGACTTATAATAAATATATTATTTCATCAACTTTTGGCAACATCCTTCATGAAATACTAAAGTATTTCAAGATACAACTATTGGTGATTTTAGTATCATCCATTCACTGCAGCTTGCCTGACTAGCTAGAACTTCTTAGTCGTCTTCTAACCTGTGTATCATGAACACAACACAAAGAACATCCAATAAATAATGTCATCTGCATATTTCCTTACATCTTAGGAACTATATTAAATATTAATTTTTGAGCATTTGAGCTTAGCTTACAGGGAAAACTTAATCTTGATCCTTCCAGCTTTGGTATCGGCAATCTCAATAAAGGCATCATCAGAAAGAGAGAAGGTTCCACATGTTGGTGATTGACAATGATCTACTACTTTAACGACAAGCAGAGAATCCTTAGAGTATTCACGTCCAAAAATTATATCATCTTATTTTACCATCTTAAAAAACTACTTTATCAATTATACAATACCATTTTACAATGCATTTAGCATCTCAACTTTTATTTTCTTATTCTACTCATTAAAATAATATATATTATCCACTCTAATATATAACCAAAAAAAAAATCTCATCTCTCTAATTTTCTCTCTCTTCCTTCCTCCCTCGTCTCTCTCTCTCTCTCTCTCTCCACCGTGAACAAACCCAAACCCCAACCATAGCAAGAACAACCACATGAAAATGACCACCTTGCCACCACCACGCCACCGGCCAATAACCACCACCACAACCAAACTCATCACCAACAGTAGAATTGAGCTACAGTAGAATTACACTGTAGCACAATTGCAAATTTTTTTACAATAGTGTAAATTTACAATTCCAGATGCTAAGCTCCTTTAAGCTTAAAATGTCAAATTTTCCTTACATTTGATATTTCACACGCCCAATGCGAATGCTCTACAAGGTTGCCGTACTAAAAAAGGTTCCCACATAAATTACCGTTGCACCAGCTATAAAAACACCATCATTTTTATATCCATTACATGCTGAGGCTGCCAAAAGATGTTGAGCATTAATTAATCTTCGAGTCTTCTACTTTTTTTTTAGAACTCAAATTTAACTACCAGCTTAGACGCATACTAAGGTTATTTTTCTTGTAGTTTTATAACCAACGTAACAACAGTGGGTGAGACCCATCATGTTGTCAAAGTTTATATTCCTACAAATATTTTTGTTTATATATGTAAATAAAAAATAGTGCAAATTACAATTTACCCATATGTGGTTTAACCGAAACTTAAGTTATCTACTTATGGTTTGAAATTTGACACATTACCCACCTAAAATTTGACTGAAAGGTTTCAAATTTCAAATTACAGATAAGCAACTTAAATTTCGGTTAAACTACATGTGAGTAAGTTATAATTTACCCAAAAAAAAAAAAAAAGATAACAACTTTGAGCACACAAAAAAAATTGATAGAGAAAAAAAAGAATTATTCATGTCTGCCATCTCTATTTTCTTACAACTCCAAAATTTGTACATTAATACTATTTTTAATATAATTTTTTTTTTTTTAAAGATTGAAACCAAGTGCCTTTCTTTGAGTAGGATCTAAACACAGCTTGAAGAATAAAAAAATATATTGAATATTGAATTCTAAGTTCTAATAGTTGAGGTACATAGTTTTCAATCTCTTTATTTTTACCACAGCCTCATGGCTGTGGATAAATAAATGTCACAAATATATATATATATATATATATATATATATATATATATATATATATATAGAGAGAGAGAGAGAGAGAGAGAGAGAGAGAGAGAGAGAGAGAGAGAGAGAGTAAATTTAAGATATTGGTTGTAGTGATATAGATCTAGGCCTTGCGGTGTTGAATCTATTGTTGGATTAGAAATGGTAAAACGAATTTGTGGTTGTTGAAGGGATTTTGGTCTTGGGTTGTTGGGTGTGGGTACAATCTTCGGTGGCTTGGATGTTGTTTGTGGTTGTTAATGGTGAAATTTGTGGTGGTTTTTTTTTTTTTTTTTTTTCTAGAGAGTTTCAACCTATGGCGTCCGTTCTTAATAATAGCTCTTTATTATTGAACCAAAATACCAATCGATTTTTACTATAAGTGGTAATTAAATCCTAAATCTCTTTTTCAAAAATAAATAAAGAATAATAGAAAAGAAAATTGAGTCTTAATAACCGTATGATTATTATTTGGTTTTAGATTATTTTGTTGTTGGGTATCATGTTTGGTAGCTAAAAAAATTTCCAGAATACAAAAGAAAATTGTAAAAAAAAAAATTGACGATTTAAAAAAAAAAAATCTTTATTTTTTTATTTCATTTAATCTTTTCAGATTTTTTTTTAAATGGAAATGCTTATGTGGCTTTTAAAATATGGATCCGGTTGATATATAGTTGTCCTTAGGACATTTGTTAATAGACCATTTAAAAAAAATTATTTCACTTTTATAGGAAATATTAAAAAAAAATGTCAAAAAATTAGTTTTTTTTTCCGGGTAGCTATTTTTTCTTTTCATATAAAAAGTTTCTAAAAATATCTTATAAACCAATACTTTTAGGTCATCTATTAAGTTTTTCCTATAAATATTCAATTATTTGATTTTATATTATTATATTAATCACGTGTGCCCCAACAATGCAAATTATTTTCCATGTAAATATTTTCAGTTAATGAATAAATGATAGGGACCAAATTAAAAATAACATGAACCAAATTGACTGCTACCAAAATGACTGTAATCTCAAAATGTAAGTGTGGGGGGCAAAAAGATCCTGATGAGAATGTGAGCCTTTTGGGCCGTGTTAAGGAAGGCCGACCTGCTACTGGGTTTAGAATTTGTTGGTACTATGGGTCGGCCCATACGCCGAGGGTCCGAGGGTCCAGCCGAGGGTGAACTTATCCTCGGACGGACACCGAAGAACTCGGGGTTTCGCAATAAAGATTAGGGAATGGCACAGTTAAAACCAATGGTTAAAAGGGGTAAACCCTAGAATGCCCCAGAAGCACTGGTGTTGAAGAGATGTCAAAGATAAAGGCTGCTACCTCCACATTAAAGACCCTGCACCTACCACCCTGGCCGCATTGATGGGGAAGTGACACCTGAACAGTGGAAGAGAAACTTCTGGTTACTTTTCAAAGGCACTGGGAAAAGAAATATCTAGGTTAAAGGGGAGGTAAAGCAACACGTGTAAAAGGTATTCAAGAGAGTAGTATTTAAGGAGGAATCTAAGACAGAAAGAGGGGATCGCCCTCTTTGTAACCTAAAAGAAAGAGAAAAAAAGAGAGAGAGAGAAATTATATAAGAACAGTTCTCGGCTTACGTCCGAGCAGATTGATTTATAGCATTCTTTGTTGTTTTTAAGTGTTTATAATCTTTAGCTTGCTATTTAATCCTCAAACACTTCTAACACGGGTTTCAAGCCCACACTCTACAAATCACATTGTTTAAGGCTCGTTGGGCTTTGAGCCGTAACTTGTTCTTGGGGCCGGGTGCAATTGTGCACTTACAATTGGCGCCGTCACGTGGGAAATCTAGTCTAGAAGAGGTAGGGATATTATGGCGAGGCTTAGGCTCTCACCATGCAGAGTCACAAGGATCACAACCGGAAGATCATTTCCAACGTCTTGAACATCGTAGGGATCGTGAGGAGTGTCCATACGAGTATCCAAGTGCTGGCCATACTCATGGAGGGGTAGCACTACCCATGATGAGGGTTCTAAATCCATGCGAGAGGGAAATCAATCGTTTGAAGAGGAAGTTACGCCGCGCTAAACGTAAGGCTTCCCCGTCCTTGTCTAGTTCTTCCTCGGAGGAGGATAGAGGAGTGGCCACGGCTCGAGGTCGCGCACTCCCACCGGTGCAACATCCTCCGAGTGAGGAGGGCAGCCAACCAACTCGCGAGACGTAAGAAGCCTCGTTCTAGGGGCTTAGGTAACGATACCATGAGTAGGGGCGTTGCACCAACTCTCTAAATCTCCGTTTTCGCGGAGGATTGAGAGGGGAAGCTCCCCGGGGAGGTTCACCGTACCCCACCTTCACCATTTATAATGGCCGAGGCGATCCGGTGGAGCACGTGAGTCACTTCAACCCGAGAGGATGGCGGTGCACTCTCACAATGAGACTCGATGTGTAAAGTTTTCCCCTCCGGCTTGGGACTTGTGGCTATGAGATGGTTTAACGGTCTCAAATGCGGGTCGTAGGCTCGTTTGGGAGGCGGACTAGGGCATTTGCTTCGCGGTTCATTACGTGTAGCAGAGTCCCTCGGCCATTGGATTATTTGCTATCCATGGCCATGAAGGAAGAGGAGACAACGAAAGCATACTCCGGCCGTCTTGGGAGATGTTTAACGAAATAGATGGTGACTTTGATGAGGTGGCGCTTAATACCTTTAAAGTAGGTCTCCCTACCGGCCACGACCTAAGAAAGTCTTTGACGAAAAAGCCCGTCCGCAAAGTGTACGCCGCCTTATGGATCGTATTGATGAGTACAAGAGGGTAGAAGAAGACCGGCAGCAGGGAAGGGAAAGGAAAAGGTTATCCCGCGGGGGAGAGAAGGGATTTCGGGCCGGATAGATACCACAACAACAAGCCGAGGAGGGATTACTTCGGGCAATCCGCTCGGCGGCACCTCGTAAACACTTTGTGTTCCGAGAGGCTGGTGCATCGGTTACTAGAGAAAGTTCTTAAAGAGCCTTTCTTCGGGTGGCCGAGCAAGATGGCGGGGGACCACTGCGAGAAGAAACCAAAATCTCTTTTGCCAATACCATCGGGATGTAGGCCACGCTCTACCGAGAGCGTCGGACCTCTTGTGGAACCATCTAGAGCAGCTCGTCGGTGAGGGAAAGTTGAAGCGGCACTTGTGTCGGCCAGGCTGGGCGAGGCCGATCAAGTTGGTTCAAACAACCGGAAGGAACAATATATCTCGGCCAGCCTTGGGAACAATTAATGTTATCTTATTTGCCCGCGGGGCTCGGCTCAGGTCCCACTAGGGTGATGGCGGTTTCCCATCAACAGACCGACGACATGGGTCACAGGCCGAAGAGGTTGAAGGGCACTTTGCCCGTCCTAGATTTCTCGGAGGAGGATAAGGTAGGGACCATCCAGCCCCATGACGATGCTCTTGTGGTTACCCTTAGAATTGGGAACTATGACGTGAGAAGGGTGATGATAGATCAAGGCAGCGGTGCAGATATCATGTACCCTGATCTGTTTAAGGGATTAAGATTGAAGTTGGAAGACCTTACTCCTTATGACTCGCCACTTATAAGCTTCGAAGGGAGAGCCGTTGTGCCGAAGGGACGGTCCGTTTGCCCGTTCGGTCGGCTCGAAACGGTGGAGGTGGACTTCATCGTCGTTGATGCGTACTCTCCATACACGGCCATCCTTGCCAGGCCTTGGTTGCATGCGCTTGGAGCCGTCTCCTCTACCTTACATGTTAAAGTTAAATTCCCCTCGGGGGAATGTGTTGAGGAAATCCTCGGCGGCCGGTCGGTAGCCGGGCGGTGCATATCGAACGCGGTGCGCATCGTAACGGAAGCGAGTCTTCGGCTTTGATCAACAAGGGCTTATAGCCGGTTAACGGCTCCTGAATCATCTGGAGTGGTGACAGGAGATGAGACACAGTGCGAGGGATTAGAGAAGTTTCCAGTGGCCGATGACCCGGAGAGATTCTTCCAAGTCGGTGTACTTTTACCACACCAAGAGAAAATGGAGTTGTTAGGATTCTTGAAGGATAATGTTGATGTTTTTGCGTGGGATCCTTATGAAGCTCCAGGCCTGGATCCGGGCTTCATTTGTCATCACCTAAATGTCAACCCGGCTATCATTCCGAGAAGGCAGCCACCTCGGCGATCCTCCAGGGAACATTCCGAGGCTGTGAAGGAAGATGTGCTCAAACTCAAAAGTGCTTGGGATATCCTAGAGGTTTTCTACACTGAGTGGTTTTCCCATACAGTTTTCGTTTTAAAGAATAATGGAACGTGTATGGTATGTTTTGACTTTACTGATCTGAACAAGGCCTGTCCCAAAGATTCGTTCCCAATGCCACGTATTGATCAACTGGTGGATGCCACTTTCGGTCATCCTCGGATGAGTTTCTTAGACGCCTTTCAGGGTTATCACCAGATTCCCTTGGCACTGGAGGATCAGGAGAAGACCGCATTCATTACGCCGACGGGGAATTACCATTATAAGGTCATGCCGTTCGGTCTGAAGAATGCTGGGGCTACTTATCAAAGGATGATGACCAGAATGTTCGAACAGCAGATGGGAAAAACCATTGAGGTATACGTTGACGATATGGTGGTGAAAAGCAAAACAATCCCCTCACATGTGAAAGATTTGGCCGACACTTTTCAGATACTAAGAAGGTACAAGTTGCGCCTCAACGCCTCGAAATGTTCTTTCGGCGTGGGATCTGGGAAGTTCTTGGGATACATGATTACACATAGAGGCATAGAGGTAAACCCGGTGCAGGTTAAGGCTATTCAGGACTTGCAGCCTCCTCGGAACCCGAAAGAAATTCAAAAGTTGACGGGAATGATTGCCGCTTTGAACAGGTTCATATCTCGGTCAGCTGACCGGTGTCGTCCTTTCTTCCAACTGCTGAACAAGTGGAAAGGGTTTCAATGGACCGAGGACTGCGAGTTAGCCTTTCAACAGCTTAAGCAATATCTATCTCGGCCACCCATCCTTTCTCGTCCGGAGGCACATGAGATTTTGTTTGCTTATCTGGCAGTGGCCGTCCACGCGGTCAGCCTTGTCCTGATAAGAGATGATAGCGGGGTGCAAAGACCGGTATATTATGTTAGTAAGTCTTTGGGTGATGCCGAGGTACGTTATCAACCTTTAGAGAAAGCGCTCCTGGCTGTGGTCCATGCCACGCGAAAGCTTCCCCATTATTTTCAGTCCCACACAGTGGTTGTTCTGACCCAATTGCCCCTCAAGGCAGTTCTGCGTAGCGCCGACTACTCAGGAAGGATAGCAAAGTGGGGGACCATCCTGGGGGCTTTTGATGTAAAGTATAAGCCTCGCACCTCGGTGAAGGGCCAGATCCTCGCTGACTTGGTGGCGGAATTTGCCGAGCCATTACTGGAAGAAACTCTGAAAGAAGCACATATGGATGAAAAATCAGTTGGTGTGATTACAACTGCCGTGCCTCTGATTTGGAAAATGTATGTGGATGGGGCGGCTAATCAGAGAGGATCTGGTGTTGGACTTGTTCTTATGTCCCCAGAGGGAATTGTCTTCGAAAAATCTTTGAGATTGGCGTTCTCGGCTACTAACAATGAGGCCGAATACGAAGCGGTCTTGGTAGGCATGAAAATGGTGCATAGGATGGGCGGAAGGGAAATCCACATCTTCTCGGATTCTCAACTGGTGGTCGGACAGGTCACGGGGACCATGGAGGCTAGAGATCCAAGGATGCAGGAATATTTGGCCCAGGTTAAGCGTCAGCAAACTCAATTTGGCTCCTTCGCCTTAACTCATATCTCTCGGAGCGGAAACACCCATGCAGACTCCTTAGCCACGCTGGCAACGTCCTCGGCTCAAGGTTTACCTAGGGTTATCCTCGTTGAAGATTTGCTAGAGCCCTCTCTAGTCATTACCAACGCGCCTCGTATCTATCTAATAAGGCCCGGACCTAGTTGGATCGACCTGGTCGTATCTTTTCTTAGGGATGATGTCCTTCCTGAGGACAAATCCGAAGCAGATAAGATACGCCGAAAGGCGCCACGATTCTGGCTGTCCGAGGATCAAAAATTGTACAAACCATCCTTTTCAGGACCGTACTTGTTGTGTGTACACCCTGATTTAACGGAGGGGCTTCTAGAAGAATTGCATGAAGGGATTTGTGGCAGCCACACCGGGGAAGGTCCTTGGCTCACGAGAGATCTCGACTCGTGGTTATTGGTGGCCCAATATGCAAAGGGAGGCCCAAAACTATGCCAGAAATGTGATCGGTGTCGAGATTTGCTCCTAATATTCACCAACCTGGAGGGGTTCTTAACCCTCTCTCCAGCCCTTGGCCTTTTGCACAATGGGGCTTGGACATTGTAGGGCCGTTTCCGAGAGCTGCTGGCAATAAAAGATGGCTTCTTGTGGGAACAGACTATTTCACTAAATGGGTTGAGGCTGAGCCCTTGGCAAATATAAGAGATATTGACTCCAAGAAGTTTGTCTGGAAAAACATCGTTACCAGATTCGGTATACCACACACGCTCATCTCGGACAATGGTGTTCAGTTTGACAGTAAGGCTTTTAGGAAGTATTGTGGTGACATGGGTATTATAAATAGGTATTCCACCCCAGCTTATCCTCGAGGAAACGGGCAGGCCGAGGCCGTTAACAAAGTCATTGTCAGTGGGCTAAAGAAAAGGTTGGATGATGCGAAAGGGAGATGGGTAGAAGAGCTCCCTCACGTTCTGTGGACGTATCGGACCACACCGCGCAGGTCCACTGGAGAAACTCCATTTTCTATGACTTACGGAGCCGAGGCGGTGATACCTCTGGAATCTGGTTTTCCCACCTTAAAGACCAGTTCCTTTAGTCCTGAGAATAACAATGGACTCCTAGAAAAGGGCCTAGATTTGCTTGAGGAACGGCGCGAGGCAACGATGGTCCAGATGGCTTATTATCAACAGAAGCTAAAACGAGGATATGATGCCCATGTGAAGCTAAGACCACTTGCACCTGGTGATCTTGTGTTAAGGAAGGTTGTAGGCACTTCTAAGAACCCAGCTTGGGGCAAGCTGGGACCTAACTGGGAAGGCCCCTATCGCATTGTTTCAGTAGCAGGCATAGGGTCATATAGGCTAGCTGATCTAGACGAACAAATAGTACCACGTCCATGGAATGTAAATAATCTTAGAAGGTATTATTATTAATGAAATGAGCTTTTGTCAGTTTGTATTTCAAAATTATGAGTAGCTCTAACATTTGAAGTTATCACTTTTAAGAATCAAACAGAAACTTGGTTAAGTGCAGTCCTCGGACCACAAACCTTGTGGAAATTGATGTCTTGTCATTTGTTAAACAGAACCTTAGTTATGCCGGGTCTTCGGACCTCCTACTTTGGGAAAATTAACATTTGAAGTTATCACTTTTAAGAATCAAACTGAAACTTGGTTAAGTGCAGTCCTCGGACCACAAACCCTGTGGAAATTGATGTCTTGTCATTTGTTAAACAGAACCTTAGTTATGCCGGGTCTTCGGACCTCCTACTTTGGGAAAATTAACATTTGAAGTTATCACTTTTAAGAATCAAACAGAAACTTGGTTAAGTGCAGTCCTCGGACCACAAACCTTGTGGAAATTGATGTCTTGTCATTTGTTAAACAGAACCTTAGTTATGCCGGGTCTTCGGACCTCCTACTTTGGGAAAATTAACATTTGAAGTTATCACTTTTAAGAATCAAACAGAAACTTGGTTAAGTGCAGTCCTCGGACCACAAACCTTGTGGAAATTGATGTCTTGTCATTTGTTAAACAGAACCTTAGTTATGCCGGGTCTTCGGACCTCCTACTTTGGGAAAATTAACATTTGAAGTTATCACTTTTAAGAATCAAACTGAAACTTGGTTAAGTGCAGTCCTCGGACCACAAACCCTGTGGAAATTGATGTCTTGTCATTTGTTAAACAGAACCTTAGTTATGCCGGGTCTTCGGACCTCCTACTTTGGGAAAATTAACATTTGAAGTTATCACTTTTAAGAATCAAATAGAAACTTGGTTAAGTGCAGTCCTCGGACCATAAACCTTGTGGAAATTGATGTCTTGTCATTTGTTAAATAGAACCTTAGTTATGCCGGGTCTTCGGACCTCCTACTTTGGGAAAATTAACATTTGAAGTTATAATTTTTAAGAATCAAACGTAAAATTGGTGAAGTCTTATCGTCGGACCACAATTTTGATCAAGGTTATCTCCTTATTATGTCTGGATGTTGATGCGTTACTGTTTATTAAACTCGGACCTTAAGTTCCATATCTTTAAGTGTTAAGCAATTTTGTGTAAGGAATGGTCCTCGGATCTTACATCCTACTAGAAACAGTGTTGTGCATTATAAGGGTTTAATCATTATATGAAGTCCTCTTTTCTTTTTAATCAAGGCATTGTTTAAATATATTAACCATGTCACTTTTTATTAAATCTTTAATGATGTACATAAGATTATGTGAAAGTTATGATTGTGCAATCCTTGGAGTTAGATTTGTTTACTCTGAGAAATTTTGGTTATGTGCTAATGGCAATATTTATAACAAATACAAAGAAAAAGTAAAGTAAAGTAAAGTATAACAGATACAACCCAAGTGAAAAGTAAATGAAATTGTTCTTCATTAATCAGTTAAATATGCATTACATAGATAATTCAAAAATGGAAAAAGAGAAGCCCTAAGCTAAGTCCTAAGCTTTTGGAGGAGGCTCATGCTGAGAGGTACTAGTGCCCTCGGTCTTTCTCAACTCCAGCTCAAAGGGAGTCAAGATCTGCTTTCCCTTATCTGCTGTCTTCGTTGGCGGGACGTTGGGTTCAACTGTTTGGCTTAAGTCCTTCTCTGCATCCCCTCCTCCTTCCTTCTCTTTGTTGGAACCGAAGGTTCTCGTAGGATCAGGAATTTGCCGTGGGACCACCGGAGGTAGGGCAGAAGAATTGTCTCGTGGGTAGGAGTAGCAGCAGGAGCCTCTTCAATCTCCTCGTATTTCTAGGGGAAGCCAAACGTTCTCGGACTTCCTCAAATCCGAAGATTGGGGAACTCCCGCTGCGTTTAAAGCTTCCCCCCATACTTTTTGACGCATTCGCGGCATAAAGCCGCGAACTCCTCCGTCACCGCTCCTCGGTGGTTGCTACCCCTTCATCAAAACTTGCTCGCTTGCGCCTTGAAGAGAGAGTTGGAAGGAGCCGGCTTCTTCCTTCATCGCCGCCGCTGCTTCTTCAAATCCGAGCACTCCCTTCGAGCTTGGGAGAGCTCTTCATCTCTTGCATGAAGGAGCTTGCGCCGTCCTTCTATCCGGGTCTTCATAGTCTTCAAGTTTGACTCGACCCCATTTTTCTCTCCTCGTATCCGACACCTCCGAGGTCCGGCTTCTCGTTCTCGGCAAGGGCCGTACCCAAGGACTTCTCGCCTCCAACCTAATTTCGAGCTCGCCCGGCTACTTTCCGAGTGTCTTCAATAAACTTTTCAACTACAAAGACCTCCCGAATAGCCCGTAACAAAGTATGATGGAGTTAGGAATAATAAAAACAAACTTACCTATAAATATTATTAAAAGTGGAATCTTCCTAAAAAAGGAGAAAAACTTACCAGCGCTAAGTCTCTTTTTAGTGAGAGGAATAGTTGTGGCTGGCCCATCTTTTCCAAGGTCTCCATGTCCTTGGGCAGCAGAAGAGGGCGTTCCAAGACCTCGGCCAGGTGGTGGGCGTGGCCTTGTTGAACCGCCCTTATACTGGACTGGCAGGAGATGGGTGCGCCGTCCAGCTTTAGATCAGGGGACCAGGTGGTCGGTGCTTGGCGCACTTCAGCCTCGTCCCTGAATTCCCCGATTTCAACCGAACGGGCTCTACCCTTGCCCTTGTCCGGCCTTCGCCGCCGGGGCCGATGGGAGTTGTTGGCATGGTTTCTTGGGGTCTTTATTAATCGTCCCCTCATTATCCCCCTTCCTCTTCTTCTTGGGATCCTCGGCTGGCAGTTTTGGCTCAGCTGGAGGAGGAGGAGGTAAAGCTGGGGGAACTTGGGACGTCCCCGTTTTCTTTTTATCTGCAACCTTGGCAGCCCTATTGGTGAGGAGACCCTCCATTCTTCCCATGTCTTCTTCAAATTCGTCCTCGGGAAGGGCAACTACAAACCCTGCAATTCTAGAGGCCTCGGTGGCTTCTTCCTCCTCGTCGGAAAGTACCACAAACTGGTTCCCGCGAGGTCTCTCGGTGTCTTCGAGATGGAATTGATCTATCTCATCGTCAAGAGTGTGTGAAGAAGACACCTGCTCTTCTGGAATGACAGTTGTTTGTGAATGCACAGCAAGGGGGATTGCTGCTATAGGCCGGTTGTACAAAACGGTGTTGGGAACGTCCGGGAGTTCGCGGTCGTCCAGAAAGTGGGGCTGAGCTACGTTTATCCTCCTTCGCCTTCGGTCGCCCGCAATTATGGCGCTCTCTATCTCCTGGAAGTCCGAGGAAAGGGGATTGTACCCTAGAATGAGGTAAGCAGCCCGGAGTTGTAAGTCTTCACTAACGAACACTTCGGAGCGAAGTACTCGGTTTAGATCGGCAATGTTACAGTGACTCAGACGAGGACGCACGTGCTGCTTATCTGCAAAAAAGACGTCAAAACAAACAAATCTGGTCAGATTCACACAAATATTTAACAAATTTAAGTAAATATGAATACGCATTTCTGTGTGTGTTAGGAGAAGTTGTGTTGTGGGGAGATTAATCCTACGGCGTCGCACCTGGATCCCCCCACTCAACTAGGCAGTGGAGGCCGTCGTGCCAGTTCCCAGACACGATCAAGTAGTCGTCCTTCATGCCTTTGTTTGATTTGGGCAGACAGGAGATTAGCCTAACGGTGCTGGACCGAGATTTAATATAATAACCTACCTTAGAAAGTTTATGGGACTCATATAGGAACACGACATCGTGCCATGTGAGGTTTAAACCCATCTGCTCGTTGAGAGCATCTACACTACCTAGAACTCTAAAAACGTTCGGGAGGCATTGATCGGGACACAACCGGTGGTTGCGAAGGTATTCCCTCATTACGGGTTTCATTGGAAGGGTCATCCCACCCTCTATAAAGGCTATCATAGGGATGATAACCTCTTCCTCTTTCCTAGAACCGGCCACGGCTTCTGCCGGGCAATATTTTAGTCCTACATCGCTGGGAATACGGTATTTAGCCCTAAAACCCTCCATCCCAGCGACGGAATCAACTAGACACTTAAACCTACCCATTAGAAGAGAACGAAAGGCTAAACTTTAAAGAAAAAAAAATGTTTACGAAAACAGCCGAGGACTGTATCCGAGGAGAAAATGTTAAGAACAGAGAGAGCAAGAACTTACAAAGTTGGAGGTACGGGTTTCCACGGTTTTCTGCTGGTAAAGAATGATTGTAGGTGTTTTGATGGGATTGATCCCTGATGAATTAAATGAAGGCGCAGGTTCCCAAAGCGTCACGACGTGCGAAGAGGCGGCCTCGAAATTATATTTGTCCCGCCTAAAATTTCGCGGAGTAATGAGGGTCGTTGGATGCCCATCTCACCGTTGAACGTGAGGGACAAGGTGTAACTGGCAGTATTAAATACGCGCGTTGTTCAAAATAAAACCGCCAAATGGCATCTTCTAGGACGCGAAACGATTTCCACACGTACCATTACTAACAAAGTGAGTGGAGTAGGTTCTCGTTGGATCAAAACCCTATTTTTCTCCTCGGACGTTGAAAATTAGAGTTTTGAGGGGCTATTGTGGGGGGCAAAAAGATCCTGATGAGAATGTGGGCCTTTTGGGCCGTGTTAAGGAAGGCCGACCTGCTACTGGGTTTAGAATTTGTTGGTACTATGGGTCGGCCCATACGCCGAGGGTCCGAGGGTCCAGCCGAGGGTGAACTTATCCTCGGACGGACACCGAAGAACTCGGGGTTTCGCAATAAAGATTAGGGAATGGCACAGTTAAAACCAATGGTTAAAAGGGATAAACCCTAGAATGCCCCAGAAGCACTGGTGTTGAAGAGATGTCAAAGATAAAGGCTGCTACCTCCACATTAAAGACCCTGCACCTACCACCCTGGCCGCATTGATGGGGAAGTGACACCTGAACAGTGGAAGAGAAACTTCTGGTTACTATTCAAAGGCACTGGGAAAAGAAATATCTAGGTTAAAGGGGAGGTAAAGCAACACGTGTAAAAGGTATTCAAGAGAGTAGTATTTAAGGAGGAATCTAAGACAGAAAGAGGGGATCGCCCTCTTTGTAACCTAAAAGAAAGAGAAAAAAAGAGAGAGAGAGAAATTATATAAGAACAGTTCTCGGCTTACGTCCGAGCAGATTGATTTATAGCATTCTTTGTTGTTTTTAAGTGTTTATAATCTTTAGCTTGCTATTTAATCCTCAAACACTTCTAACCTGGGTTTCAAGCCCACACTCTACAAATCACATTGTTTAAGGCTCGTTGGGCCTGAGCCCGTAACTGTTCTTGGGGCCAGGTGCAATTGTGCACTTACAGTAAGTACCAAAATAGTATTTTCATATTTCTTTCTTTTTCTCTCTCTCTCTCTCTTTTTTTTTTTTTTTTTTCTTTTGACCATGAACAAAATTAAGGTCGTTAATAAACTCACCGTTGTTCTAAAATTCTTTGAACTTAATATCAGAAACGAATGCTCTTGAATTTGCAAAAATAAGTGATAAGAATCTTATTGGAACTATTTCATATTGTAATAATCAAAATACAATAGTAGCTATATTGATATTTATATACACACACTCACGAACGTAAGGTCGCCTATAGAAAGTGGCTGTCCCCTCATAGATAAATGAATCTGCAGCAAAGAGGAAAGCATGGCAATTATTGCCACTAGAGACTGTAGAACCACTCCCATTGTTACTTCTTTTTAAGCACAGCACTACTCTGTGCTACAAAGCTAAAGATTTATCCATTTTACAAGGGGGCATAATAGCAATCCAATGGCCCCCAATGCTTCTGTAGTCTACCTCATTGATCAGTGAAGCATTATCAATTTATCATTTCATAGGTTTCAAAGGAAAGATAGGGGTGGTAAAATTTGACACGGTTCACGAATCTGATACAACACAACACGAAGTTAGTAAGTTATAGATTGAGGCTTAACGAGTTCATGTCATATTCGGTTGACACAATTGACCCATTTAATAAACATGTCGGGTTAGTGTCTAACCCATGAAACCCATTTGGTCCGTCTGAATAGTTTAATTAAATGACATTTTGTTAATATACTCTTTAACTCCTAGATATATAAGCTTATTAATTGTTGTGGTTTATTTTTTTAACAAATTGTGATTGATTATTTGTAATATTGAGATATGTTTTAATTTTAAATGATTATTTGTAATGCAGTTACTCGTTAGTTCTGAATTTTATATTTTAAAAAAAAAATTTGTTTGGTTTTTCATAATTTAGATCAAGTTGGTTAATACTACTAAAATTCATATTTTTTCACTTTGATAAAATTTGATAAATGGGTCGACACGACTAACCTGTTTAATACTAATTTCTTAATTTGAAATCGGTATTATTCTAGTGAAAAAACAAATTGTGTAATTAAAAACTCTAACTTTTAAATTTTAGTAAAGTATTGTGGGTTTCCTTCAAAATGATCCTATCATCTCTTTGGTGAGATTTATGCCTTTTCACAATATTTTTTGTGTACTCGTACGTATACGATTTCACTTTGGGGGAATTAAGACAACAGAATGTTAGCGAGATTAAGTGTAAATGGAGAGGAGAGCATTTGAATTAATGACATCCATAATATTATTTTTAATTAATGAGTCATGGTTATTCAATTGAATTGCCCCATGAGGTTTTGATAAGGATAAAGATGAGATTATGACTATGAATAAATGAAAAGGTAAACAAAGCAATTGGATTAAAATATTGCATGGAAGAACATCTTAAAGGTACTCTTAAACCTTGAAATGGACACAGCTAGCACCTAATCCACATCACTTATTTAAACCAATCAAACCATAATCCCGTAACTTTGAATAACTTGCAACTAGCCTACCTGGAACAACGCAGTTTGAACGTAGAAGGATAAAACCCAGTACATCATGCTCAAAGACCAGGCAACAAAGACGGAGCTGAGATTTCTCTTAAGGATGATCAAAGTATGAACAAAAAAATCATTGTATAATAATGAGAATTAACAAAGATCAGGGCCAACTCAAGGCCTAGGCCTAAGGCCCCACATGTTTCAAAAAATTATGAAGGGCCATAAGTTCCCCAATTGTATAAGCAAAAGGCTCCCAAAATTGTAAAATGATAATTGTTTTATTTTTTTCAAGGGTGAAAACAATGTCATATGATTTTAGATTAGTAATATTTTGTGTAATGTAATAGTTCCCCCTTCGTATTCTGTACTAATTTTTTATTTTAAAGCACTCTTAAATAGAAGATTGGTAAGTATTAAAATGTCATGTAAATAGAGAAGTTAACGTACTGACAAAATAACAAGTATATGGGTTTAGCAAAAAAACAAAAACAAGTATATGGAAACATCTATTTTGGAATCTTATTATATATATATGAATTTGTTGTCTTAACCTTTTGTATTCACATTGGAAGGGAATAGGTCTAACAAACCTAGATTAGGACATTTGCCCACCCAAGGAGTCTTTGAGCCTATGAAAGGCCCATCTTTTTTGGCACACCAAGATCGGATTGGTGCCTGGTGAGGCATCCTAACTTGAAGTGACTGTCAACCCCGAGCTCTAAGGACAACTCTTGGTCCTTGCAATGGAGGATTGGCTACTAATCCTTCCTAGTTCATTCACCCCAAAGGCCTAAAATGGTTAACTTGTTGTGGGATGACATATCTGCACTACAATAAATACTTAATATTACGTTATAATCACCCAAAAAAATACATACAAAAAGACAAAGAAGAAAGAAAAAAAAAATTTTCAAAACTTAAAACGTTCTCCATTCTCTTTGTTATTTCAACACCAAGACATACAAATATAATTAACCCATATTTTCTTTCTTAAATATGAATTTATTAAATTAAATAAAAATAATTAAAAAATATTATATTTTTCAATTCTAAAGTTTAAGCATTTTGTAGTCAAGAAAACAAAAACATTGAGGTATTGGTAGTTTCTGAACAAGTTGGTTGCCATGTCTTCAAGTAGTTAACACTTAAACACCTTTAATATGGTAGCACCACTTGATGTTGGGTATTTATAAACTACAAAAGTCTTTCTATTTTTATTTTATTTTTGTTTTAGAAGAGGGTATAAGTGTAAGTCAATTGATTATTTCTATTTTATGGTTTTTTTGGACTCATTTAATTTTGAATGATGCTATGTATACAACAAAATTTGCCACATAATATTTACAAATTAGTGCATCACCAATTACAAAAATTAGTTATGATATTCATTTATTATGTTTTGAAATCCACCAAATCTATTCATCACCACATCAGGTTATAAGTTATGAAGTAAAATTTGAGTTTGGCTTGCATCCAGCACTTTTTTAACTGGACTTTCCTTTTGTTTTAATAAAAAAATGTTACATTATCCACTAACTAAATAAAAAAGTAAAGATTAAAACTCACTATCACTTGATATTATATATTTAAAATAAAATGAGATCTCTAGTTAAAAAAGTATTAGAAGTAGACCAAATCCGTAAAATTTTTAGTGTCCTTAGCATTTTTCCTATAATTTATTAGGGAGAATTAAATGTAATATCTAAAAAGTAACTTTAAATTTTTAGTTTGTATATTATAAAATAATTAATTATATATACTATTACAGAGAATTCATAGGATCTGGGTCAAGCAACCTATGAATTAGTCAAAGTTCTTAGAATCGTGTCAATAGTTGCAACCATTATTCCTCATCAATCATGACAACAAGGATCTTCGAAAATGGTCTTCCATAACAAGTCATGATGATCATTTATAGATAGAGCCATAGATATGGAGAAAAAAACACATGTAGACACATTTGAATAGCCAGAAAATAATATGCTCTCTTTATTTCCTCAAAAGGAGAACTGTATGGGTACGCCCTTTAGTTTGGCACTCTCTCATGTAAAATCTAGACAAGTCTTATATAACTAAATCAGCTAAGACTCTGTTTTTTTTTTTACAGAGATGACAAACAAGCATGTAATTTCATTATGAGGGTTTTTTTTTTTTTTCTTTCTTTTTTCCCCACAATTTGATATATGCCTATGTTCTCTCTTTTCACAGCTTGGTGCCAGTTAACTCCATGCATCTCAGGTTGTTTTACTTGGTCTTTATTTATACATACGCCTTCCCTTTAAGAGTTCACAAATCAATCTAACCTGATCTCAATGGCTTTGCTTTGGCATGGTTAGGCCCACACAGATTCTGGCCTATTCCTTTGTTGAACAATTAGTCATCTTGCAAATGCAGGGTTCAACTTCAAAGGACAAGGATTCTCATCCTAGTTTAATTCTGTCTGGTTTCGAACTATCATCGAATAAAATAGGGCCATTACATTAATTAGATATGCATGTTTAATAACCAACCAGCTTGGCTCAATTCTAGGTTAAAGAAAAACAAATTAACCCAATTAGGGTTATGTTTTTAATATGTGAAAACAGAACAGTATCCGCTCAAGCCAAATTCAGACATTACTAAATGGCGCCAGTCATTTCAAGTTCTGGAGCAAAATAATCCAAGTAATAATAAAAGATTAATGTTCAACAAACTAGAAGGAAATTCAATTGGTGCCTTATTCTTCCACTAGGATCAGATGAAAGACATTGTAAATAACTTGAAGGAAATGAAATGAGCAATCAAGTTACAGAAGGACCGTCCAAGGCACTGTTGTGACATCAAAGAGGCCCAGGGAAAGTCCCAGTCGCCCTCTGTTCATTCCACCTCTCAACCTGCAGCAATTTCGGTAAAATGGTTTAGATTTCCATTCCATATGTAACCGATTACCAATTCAAGGATTGCAGAAAATATACAGGGTAAGAGATATTATGGTATAAAAGATGATAGAATAGAAAAGACCAACCAAAGGACATTATGGCTCTTTAAAGATAGACAACTTTTGTCCAAGCTACTGAATTTTAAATTATAAAAAGCTTTCAATGGTAATTTTGGTGTAGAACACAATACTGAGGATCTAGGGAACAAAAGACTATGAATGATTCTTAGACCTAAAATAAAACTTAACTGGATCCAAACTTCCCACCATTTTCTACATCCTTCCATAATCCTCACAACTCTGTCCCACTAAATTATTGAGTACAAAAATTTTCAACTTCAAGGGCATGATGTTTGATCACATATGCCAATGACTTGTCACCCGTGTAATATCTCAACAATTTCAAATTTACATTGCTCTTGAACAATTGACCAGTATGTCCTAAAAGGCATGAAGTTATAAGCAATCTTCACCATCATTGTTTCAAAGAAAAACCCCTTGCAGTGCATTATAAATTTGTGCAAAGTGCAAATGTCAGGATGCATGGACATTGAGTACATAAGTACTGAAAAAAGAGCAAATAGAGGACTATAAGCAACTTAGATGGACTATAATACTAGAAAAGGTTGACTGACTTGATCTATACAGATCAAAAGAAAATATTTTATTATACCTAAGGAAGACTGGTTCTTCTACAAACACACAAATTCACAACTTGCTTAGATGCCTTGCCACTTTCACACGGGCCTATAGTGGCCAGACACCTCAGAAGATTGTGAAAAAGGTTGTGCATTTGTGTGTCTGTAAACTTATTAAAGGAAGAAAGGCGAGGCACAGAAGGCATAAAAGTAACCTGACAGTTGACATGGAAAAGAGGTTTTGGATTGTCGATTGGAAGGGGGTGTAAAGTACAGACTAGCAATAGTTTAACTTTGTTTCATCATGCTATTCAAACATCCCAGATTCTTACAATTCAATAAGTTAAATGTAACACCAACTGCTAACTGAATATGGGCTCCTTATTGGACAATCTAAGATGAACCAGAGCAGAAAAGTTCAAAAAGAGTGTGATTATGTAATTTATGCTTTATAACACGCATCATGACTTTATAAAATCTCATCTCTTTATTAAAAATGTTACCATAAATTCTGGTATTTAATAAGTGCACAATTAAGAAATGCTTTTGCCAGTTGCAAAGCTAGACTACTTACCCAGTCACCAGGGCAAATGGAACGATAATACTTGGCAAATTTAGCACATGCACCAGACTCTTCACCTTTTGCTGCCAAGCACCTGCAGTTGAAATTGGTTTTTCATAAATAAAAAGAACTCTGCTAGTAAGTGTTTCGTTGAACCCAATTGAAAGTTAGTAAAATGTACCTGTGAAACTCAATGTAGCGTGTGAAACAATGTCTGGTTTGATTTGTTGTAGGGAATCGAAAATCAGCAGGGGCTGTTTTCAGTTCAACTTCAATCTGAGAGTAAATAGCAGAAACATTGAATAAGTAAAAAATATGAAACAATTGAGAACAAAAAAATAATTGATTAACTTATCACAAGCTAACTATAGACACAAAAATTTGATAAAACTCAGTATTTAGACCAATACATGAGTATTGAAAACATATCTAAACTTAAGCACTTCTGATCCATATGACATTCTAGTGGGTATCACTTTGTCTTCTATTTAGATATGCATTTTGAGAAACATGAATAAATGCACCAGCACCATATAACAATACTTTTAATTGCTAACCCAGCATTATATATTTCAAAAACAATTGTAACATCTCTAAAAGGCCATGGAGATGCATACAGTTGTTAGAGTCAATTCACAGAAATCTTGACTTCACAGCATTCAGAAAAAGTTGGTAAATCATTAACAGACCACCTTGCAATTGGACATACAAACTCTAGCAGATTGAAAAGCACACACATTTCTTAATTGCAATTCATCTACAATTCCAGTTTGACAATTTTAAGAAAATTGGTTGAATCCTAGAATCTATGACCATAAACAATAGTAAGACCATGTTGTGCATTTCAATCTTATTTCTTTTCTATGAAATCTATGTCAATAAACAACCACTACAAGCCCCAACAACTTAAATCAAATCAAACCCATATTACTACAGTTCCAACCAAATTCACTCTAATCTCAGAATTCTATTCCTTTGTTTTTTGAATCAATAATCTCAGAAACCTTAAACTTCTAAAAGGAAAAAAAAAAAACTCACGCATCCAATGATTCAATATTATTATTATTTTTTTTAACAAACACTAGAAAGTATTAAATAATACCCAGAAAAAAAATTAAAAGAAAAGAACAACCAAACAAGCGTAGATTCATAAAATTATGGAAGTGAAATGAAAGTTCCAATCAGCAATCACTATGAACCAACAAAGTTTCAGACTTTGAAATGACCCAAAAAAAAAAAACAAAACAAAACAAATAACTTTAAGCTATTTTCTTGAGGTTTCTCGGCAACCAAACAGAACAGAGAGAGAGAGAGAGAGTACCTCTGCCATGAGTGGTCCGATCAAAGGAGAGGAATTGAGCGAGAAATGATAGTGGGCTCTGATTGAAAATTTTTTGGAATATAAGGAAAAGGTTCATTCTCAAACAAAGAAATAATAATAATAAATAAGGAAAGGCTCGGGCTTTCACTACGGTTCGTACGGTGACTAATGATACTGTCATACCATGCCACTGAGAAAATGAAGGGCCCACCAAGATTTTTTTTTTTTTTTTTTTAAATGCTAAAAATACAAATGATTTCGCACCAACTTTTTACAAATCGTGATTTATTATTGGAAAGTGAAAAATGGGGTTAGTGGTGGATTAAAAACTAATAAAAATTTTGTTCTAAAAAAAAAACCTACTAAAAAATTTGTTAAAATGTTGTTTATTATTGGTAAGTAAAAAAGTGATATTAACGGTAGTCTGGTAGGCCTAAATGATGAGAATCAATAAGAATTTAACATGTTGTAAAATTATTTTTTGACTGTAATATTATAATTGACAAGTGAAAAATATTGTAAAATAGTTTGTAACTATATATATATATATATATATATATATATATATATATATATATATTGTAATACATGCACAAAAAATTTGATAACATTTTTTACATGGCAAGTTTTACTAGTTCACATTTAAATTCACTACTAACATTACTTTTTTACCGACGGCTTATAATAGGCCACATTAGCATTTGTCAAATTTATTTTTTGTGTTTTTTTTTTAATGAAAAAGGTTAGCATGATTTTTTTTTTTTAATGGAAAGCATGATATTTTATATCTTTCATGCTAACAAAATTTCAAGAAAATAAAAAAGATCATTAGTTATGTCATTAATCAAATATCCGTTTAGGAATAACTTATTTAGCTGAAATTGAAAATTTTATGATGCAAGTTGTGGGGGGCTAAAAGGACCTAAGTAAGTATTTGGGCCTCGGGCTTTGTTGATGGGCGCTAGTTTGTTTTAGACTAAAAGCCTCTTAGAACTGTAACTCGGCCCATGAGACGAGAGTCCGAGGATTCATCCGAAGTCGAATATCTCCTCGGACAGACCCACGATGACCCTGGGATTCGCCAAAAAGATCAAGGCAGAGTTACGAAAAAACCGTTGGTTAAAAGGGGGATTTAAGCACCCTCCAGACGCAACGGTGTGAGGAAAATATCTTATAGAAAGACTGCTACCTCCACATTAAAGACCCTGCACCTACCACCCTGGCCGCATTAATGGGGGAGTGACCCCTGAGTAGTAGAAGTCAGTCTTCTTGCTATAATTTAAAGACTTCCAGAGGGTGGTGGAGGGGACAGGTGGCTAATAGAGTGATTTGTGTGACACGTGGACAAAGAGGGAAGAAGAAGAAGTATTTAAGGAGGAAAGAAGGCAAAGAAAGAAGGGAGAGAGAAATATTAAGAACTGTGGCCTTTGAGAAAAGAAAAAGACAAATATTATATAATTTATCATCGGCTCATGTCCGAGGAGGTTTACTTTTTCCCGTTTGTCTTTTATTTGCAAACACTGTAATAGTTCAGCCTGTTCACCAAGTTTCGAATATCATTAAACTAGATTGCGAACCCACGCTCTACAAATTTCATTGTTTAAGGCTAATTGGGCCGGAGCCCACGTGTCTTTTTGGGGTCCAGGCGCAATTGTGCACTTACACAAGTATTATAGATAAAGGTAAAACTTAGCTGAATAATGTAGTAAGATTTATGAATAATACCAAAAAGTGCAGTAAAACTCATGAATAGTAGTAAAAATTAGTTGAAATGGGAGATAAGCTGAAATATTCAGCTCATCCTAAAGGTACACCAAATGTTTAAATTTCAAGTTTTTATAGTTTAAAATTATGCATGAAAAAATAAGTTTATAAATTGAATAGTAAATTACATCTAATTAACGTGAAATATGACATGTATGTTAAGAATATAAAGAACTTGTAAATTAGTGGGAAAAATAGACTTTTTTCTTAGAGGCCAATGAGTAAAAAGTAATATATAAAATTTTTTTTCTTTCATAGAAATTGCAGGGAGAAGGAGGGGTTTTTTTAAAATTAAAAAAAAAAAAAAACTAGGAGGGCCATGGTCCTCCTTTAACCCTCCCTACTTGTACTTGTAATTCAACAATTTAGATTTAAAAAATATATAATCATATTAATTTTTTCAATAGAAGTTGTAGGGACCTAAAAAACTAACCGCCTAGGCCCACTTAGAATAATCTCTGGATCAGTCTAAAAGTGGCCCAAAACAATAAATTTATAAGAGAATGAAACAAACAAAAAAATGGGGGCTTCGCCCTAAGAGGAAAATAAGTAAGAAAATGCCGATTTTATTAATGGGATGAACCACTTTTTCAATACAAGCTTGCCCAAGAAGACCACATTTACATTAAAAATGTTACTATTCACTCCTTTTTTCTCAGTGTTCTTCTTATTTCTTCTCTATATCTTCGTACTTGTGTCTCCTCTCAGAAAACCCTCCTCTTTCTTATATACTCCTCCCCTCTTTACATCCTGATCTCTCATCTTTACCTAACAAACCTCTCCTCATGACACTTATCCCTTCTTTATCTGAAGAAGGTGGTAGAAGTTGTTTGTTTAGCTGTGACTTACACTATTTAGGTCACTTCCTCATCAATGCAGCTAATAAAACTATTGCCCACCATTTAATGCGGAGGCAACAGGCTACTCCAAACTGGAAACTTCCCCTACTATCACTAATTTTCTCTCATCAAACCCTTCTTCCACCTAGAATGTCTCAGAGTCCTTCGTCTCATCCCTTTCTCTCCTCGGGCGAATTTCCTTCTCGGGCCCATGATATCCCCTCTCCAGTATTGAAACTCTTCAACTTCGTCCTCAGTCCTCAGATACCCATAGAAGTTATAAACTTAGGTTGCAACCAAGTTTATAGTCAAACTTTATTCTTTTATTATTCAATCAGCCATAACAAGAGAAAACAGGTTTGAAGGAACGATTTCCTTCCAAACTAACAAAGGTGAAGAAAGTTTTGCTCTCCTAACTAAGGCATGCACTGCTGCATTATCTTGCCAGTAAACTTGAGAGAGAGAGAGAAAAAACTCTAGAGAGTTTACATAAGAGAGAACATCTTTGATCTAAGTGACCATGGGCAGATCATAGATTATGACCACAGTTGAGGAAATTTATAGTTATTTCAGAATCTCCTTCAAAGATAGACTAGCAAATACCAATCTCTTGAATAAACTGAGCAGCATGTCTAGCTGCTAAAAGTTCTGAGATAATAACCACAGAAAATGGTTTTGAAATTTTTTCTAAAACAGAGGCCATCACTTCACCTTGAGAATTTCAAACCATCAGCCTCATCAAAATCTTCAAAAATTACTCCATCAAAATTTGTTTTGAAAGCTATAGTATCTGGTGTAGACTTTGTCTTTTTTGTTTTCTTGTTAGCATTTAAATAAATATTTATTAATATTATTTTTTTTTATATTTAAATTATTATTAATATAATGAATTTTTTAAAAGACAAATTTTAGCTACAAAATTAATTGTACTCAATATCTTTTTTATTGAAGGTGAATTTTGACAAATCTACCATTGAATTACATTTTCTTATGATATCTTCCATGCTTGTAAAATTTCTAGAAAATTAAAAATCAATAGTTATATCATTAATAAATTGTTTACATTGCAAGTTTTTGTAGTTTAAAATTATGCATAAAATATAATCTTATAAATGGTGAATAATATCTGATTAGCACAAAATTTGACATGTGTATCTAGAGCATAAAGAATATATAATTCAACTATTAGATTTTCGAAATATGCAATAATATTAATGATATTAAGATTGTAGCCATAAGCAACAACCAATTTTGTAACTAGATTTTGTTATTTTTTTAAAATAAATATGATACTATTGTTTGTCTGCTCTAAAATGATTATTGTTTACTACCAAGCAATACCAATTTTAAGTATAAGTGGGATTTGAACTCAGACCTTTTATTCAATTACAAATTATTTTATTAATTAAGTCAATTAGGAATCATTATTATCCACACAAAAAATTTAAACCATTTATTTTTTTTAATTAATGATTAGAATTATAAAAATTTTACGAAAGAATTCTCCTAAAAATTGTAGAGATCATGATCCGAGTAACAAAAGCAATAGTTATTCAATGACACATGGATAATGTACGAGGATGCATATGGGGACCATAATTTGGGATTATATTGTAATCTTCATTTTACTAAAAAGGAAATCTTTAACCTATACGGTTAAATTGTGTAGACCTGCATAGCCATAGGTGAGATAATTTGGAGAGAGTCACCAAACTAGTCTATGGTTTAACTTGTAAGTTCATGACAGATTTCGTTTAGGACAGATTTTGTTTAGGATAAAGTTTGGTTATGATCTTAGGTGTAGATAATTAATAGCACTCAAATTTTAACAAATATATTCATCATTGGATTATATTTTCTTTTTATATTCTCCATGTTTACAAAATTTTCAGAAGATTAAAGATCAATAGTTATGTTACCAATCGAATATTTAAATTTTAAGTTTTTATTATCTAAAATTATGCATAAAAAAATTTATTGATCGAATAGTAAATCACATCTAATTATCACGAAATTTGACTAACATGTTAAAACCATAAAGAACATAGAATCCAACGATTAAATTATCAAAATATGTAAGCATGTAAATTTTTTTAGTGGAGTTGTAGCCAAACTTTTCCTTTTATTTAATAATCTTGAGGACAAATTTTAGCTACAAAATTGGTTTTAGCTTAAGGTTACAAACTCACTCAATAAAATAAATATTACAGCATATTTTGAAAATCTAACCGCGCGTTGAATTGCATGTTCTTTACGCCCTTAATACACATATTAAATTTTGTGTCAATCGAATATCAATCACTATATGATCTATAAACTTATATTTGTACATAATTTTAAATTACAAAAACTTGCAATTTAAAAAATTTATTGATGACATAGCTATTGATCTTTAATTTTCTTGAAATTTTGTAAGCATGAAAGATATAAGAAGAAAATGTAATCCAATGGTAGATTTGTCAAAATTCACCTCCAATAAAATGATATTGAGTAAGTTTGTAATCTAAGGTTACAACTAATTTTGTAACTAAATTTTGTCCTAATCTTAATGAACTTTTTTTTTAATTAGTCAAAGTTTTTTTTTTTTAACAAGGAGCTGAAATTTGTGTGAAGAATTTTCAATCATGAATCAAGTATCTTTCATCTTGCATATAACCAGACTTTAAAATTGTTCTATATATAATATAATCATAGTTTGTTGAGAATCCATCAGTTTTATATTTCTTAGGATTTATAAATAGTTTTTAGTGATTAGTTTCTTTTTTATATTAGCTAAAATAATTTTATATATGAAAGAAAAATTTTACCAAAAGTGGTCATTATTATTTCTTTCTTTTTTATATTCAATTAATCTATGTGTTTAGTTTCAATGAATCATGCAATATTCAAATCTGAATTTCTTATTGATATCTATCAACAAAATTTTATAAGTTGTTCTATCCCATTGCCATGGTTAGTTTAGGGACATAATACCAAACGTTGATTGTTACAAGAATTTTGGCTCAAAAAAATTTGACTGGTCATATTTTTCTTCTTCTTTTTATTTATTTTTATTTTCCTCTGCAGTTGGTTAGGAATTTGACTATGTTGTTACAAAGATCACATAATCTTCCCCAAATCTCTCTCTTTCACTAACAGAATTTACACGTTTTTGTTTTTGACTTATTAAACAATAAACACAATAGAAAGAAAAAAAAGAAAAAAAAAAAAAGTAAAAAAGTTACAAGATTTGAACACTTAAATATGTTAGAAGATACTACAAGTCTATAACCCTGTAGAAGAGGTAGCAATGACAGTAACAGAAGAGAAGAATTAACCAAAAGGAGGTTCAATGACAGACAAAGCAACCAAAGCAAAACTTTTGAAAAGGTTATTAACCTTACTCACTTTCATTCTTTCTCTTCCAATATTTGCCTCAGTTATATGGCTATTACTTATGGGAGACTATGATTGTGAAGTAGTCCTAAGGTTGCCAAAACTGCAACTTGGTATTGGTATTGGGTTGATCGTTACCTTCTTAGTTAGCAATATTGCTGTGTTCTTGCAATCTCGATTTCCTATGCTAGGACTCCTTGTAGTTATGGTGCCACTGATTGTTATGTTCACTGTGGGACTTGCCCTCATTGGAGCCTATAATATGGAAAGTCGTAATTTACCAGGCTCACCAATGTGGCTGAAATTGAAGGTGCATGACAATGATAATTGGAACTACATCAAAAAATGCATTTATGATACAGGAGCATGCAATGATTTGGTGTCGAGATCATTAACGTTGAAATCATATGACTTCAACTCGAAAAGATTATCACCATTGGAGGTAATGTTATTTACTTTGTAGTTTGTATATATAAAAATTACAAATTTTACTATATGAGTTTAACAAATTAAGTAGGCTCTAATTAGCTGATAAAGTCTCTTATTGTAGCAGATTTAGCATTTTCTTATTTATGACGAGTATAATTAGCTATATCCAACATTTACATGCTTCTTATTATGCATATAACTTCTACTTCAACTATGGGTTTTATGAAATTTTGTATGTTGCCATTTTTGAAGGCTGGCTGTTGCAAACCACCAACCACATGTCAAATGCAATATGTGAATGCCACTTTTTGGGAAAAACAAAATGTAGCGGAAGATAGTTCTTATCCATATGACAGCGACTGTGATACATGGACAAATGATCAGGGCACTCTATGTTACAATTGCAACTCTTGCAAAGATGGATTTTTGAGTACATTACAGGGCAAATGGTGGACACTTGGGTTCTTTCTGGTTGTGATGGCTTTAGTACTCATTGTTTCTCATCTGTTGCTATTCCTTGCTTCGATGTTGGAGCATTATGCAATATAGGAGTTCAAATGTTGCATTGTCTTTTGCTATTTATCTTTCTTTTTGTTTCAAGCTTGTATGGATCATCTTTTAATAAACTTTGTTTTTGTCATCTTTAGCAAAATTAAGTCTTGGTTATAAGAAAGTTCAGAACTAATGACTGTTGAATCAAATCTCTTATTATAAGTTGTTATTGCATACGCTTCATACTTTATTTTTATATTTTTCTTAACACAAGCTTCTCTTTATCTTTAAGAATATTATTGGAGTGGAATAAGTAGAAGATATTATAGGTATGATAGAATAGAAAGACAAATAGTATTTGCATTTGGAACGTAAAGTTTTGCTGTTTCACTTGCCATTTGACATGAGTGTTATCTGATTCATTATATATTTGCACCTCTTTTTAAAGGATAACCTACGCTATTATTCCAATAGCTAGGATTGCTATTTAGTTTATGCTAAATTTCAGAGTATTATAAATTCAACATTCCCCACTAAACAGTAAACTCATTAACTTTTTTGCTATAATTTTATTTTAATTACATGTAAAACTTGTAAACAACTTAAGTGCTCTTTTGCAACATTTAAATTTAGGTGTTAGGATTGGGCAAAATCAGGAATACCCTTTCACAATAGCAAAGGATCATTCTATTGGCTTGCCAACTCTTCTATAACTTCTTCCTCCTGTGTTATATGCCTTGAAGCAAAAACCATTGGAATCTTGGATCTATGAAATTTTTGAAGAAAATTTTAATTGAGTACCTTCTATAATCTAAAATCAAAAGATACAAGTTACAAAGAAAGAAGTTAAGCTAGCAAGAAAGATAAAAACAATTACTTAGTTACTATCTGCTTTAAATCTAAGTTTTTTTTAGTGATAAAATTTTGGGCAACACAATTTTCATATTTAGAAAATATAACCTAATAATTAATTGTATAGAATCGATAACTCAAAGGTTACAACTAATTAATGCAAAAACTACACCCGTGGATCCCTGCATGTTATGAGACGGTCGTTGCATGCAACCAAAACACAAGATAAACCAGGTTTTTGAACGAAGCACTTTATCTATATTTTATTTTATAATATGTGCATGCGATGGGGCTAAAATCGGCTTAGTTCTTTCTTGTTAGACAAAGAGAGCACAATCGGCATTGCCTAATAATAACATAAATTACATTATTGATCGAAATCTATTATATAAAACAAAGTTAGTATTTCAAATCTCCCATTTTATTTTTTTGTAAACTAAAAACTTATTAATAAAAAATTTAAAAAAAAAAATCTCTTGCATTGAGAGAATACAAAGAACAGGTCGATGCAACACATTTTGTACCTTAACACTAATAAAAAGTTATTAGTTTTTTCCAATATCTCAATAGTGCTTGAACATTCTTTGCAAAGCCATTAATTTAATATTTGTTTGTTTAACAACTTTAGCCTCAATTAAATTGGTTTTTTTGTACTACCACTATGACAATGTCAAAATCATGAACTACTAATCATATATTTGGCATGTTTTATGTCTTTCATGCAAAATATGGCCACATTTTTTTGAGAAATTTTCATATGCGTAGAGCATTTTAAATATTAAATAAAAAGTTTTAAAAACTTATAAATTCTAAATGATATCATTTCTATTGAATACCTCAATTCAATTTAAAATATATTCTTTATTCAAACTCACTCAAATTCAATTTAAAACATATTCTTTTCAAATCTCACTCAAATTCACAATACCAAAAAATATAGCTTAGAGCACTCAACAGATTTTGGAGTCAGATGCAAATGTAAAATGTATTACTTACTTAATATTTTATAAGTAATACATGAATTAGAAAGAAAGAAAAATCCAACCTTTTATATAACTTGAGAAATTAATTGGACCATTTTTCATATATTTACAAAATTTATTTTAAAACTTCTAATTCTAAATATATTGAAACAATATTTAAATAAATATAATATTTTAAATGATCATTGTTTCTTTAAAAATATTGAAATAATATTAAAATAAATATCATATTTTAGATGGGATAGTTTAGCTACAAAATTGGTTGTAGTCTAAGGCTATAACCTTACTTAATATCAATTTTTATAGGTGAATTTTGAGAATTCCACCATTGGATTACATCTTCTTTTTATATTCTCAATGCTTGCAAAATTTCTAGAAAAATAAAGATCAATAGTTATGCCATCAATAAATTGTTTAAATTGCTAATTTTTGTAATTTAAAATTATGCAATAAGCTTATAGATCATATAGTATAAAATATATGATTGACACAAAATTTGACATGTGTATAAAGAATGTAAAAAACATACAATTTAATAGTTAGATTTTCAAAATATGTAGTAATGTTTATTTTATTGAGTAAGGTTGTAATCTTAGGTTACAATCAATTTTATAGCTAAATTTTGTCCTTTTAGATGATCATTGTTTTTTCTTTTTTGGCAATGTTTGACGTCAATAATTGAATAATGAATTTGTTTCAAAAATTATTAATTCTTATTTATTTTGATAGAGAGAAATAATAATAGTAAAAATTTTGGAAAATTTTAAATTTTTACATTCTTAAATTACTAAAAACGTAATAAAACATTTTATTTATTAAATTTCTTGGCCTTAATAAAAAATTTTACATCCTAAGCCAAATAGACAAGACATTTTATTAGCTAATAGAACATGGTTGTTTTTTTT
Organism: Castanea sativa; assembly: GCF_040712315.1. NCBI lineage: Eukaryota > Viridiplantae > Streptophyta > Magnoliopsida > Fagales > Fagaceae > Castanea > Castanea sativa. The sequence goes on along the minus strand of NC_134013.1, from coordinate 83,315,731 downwards.
TTTCTCCCAAGTGAGAAACTTTACCTTTTTATTATTATTCTTGTGCAATACTATAAGGTAAGATTTATAATATGTTCTATTTTAAGGGGTCTTCTTTCATTTGGGAACCTTCTGCCATTGCCTAAGTGGCCTAATGGTTGAACATCATTTAAGTGCTTCACAAGCCAACGGAGGTCTTCGGCAGCATTAATTAAAGTGCTCTTATTTTTGTTTTTATTTTTATAATTCGATTGTTACAATAAAAGAGACAAAATTTAAATCATAGCTCTCAAATAAGAGATTAGTTTTTTTTTTTTTTTTTGGAGAAACAAATAAGAGATTAGTTAATGTCATTGAATTACAAAGTTCTTGTCCAACTTGATCCTTAAAAATTCTACATTGCTAAACTGGATCCAACATTCCATTCTTCCAGTCCTGTCAAAAAAATTACTTCAAGACCTAAGAGCAACAAACTTAGGCTGTCAACCCATAAGGTTATATACAAATGGGAAAAAAACATAATTACTACCATGAGAATAAAGAATTCAGCAATAAAGTTTTATAATCTTATATGGAAAAGTAACTGCTTATATGGAGATTAATCTAATCAACAGTTTTAAATATAGCAATACATTAACGGCTCTTCCTCTTCATATTGCAAAACGAACAATTGTGAAGAGGGGCAGAAAAGCTTATCAACAGCTTCTATTTCCAGCTTCATATTCACCTTTGAGTGAGCGAGGGATCATATGCTCCTCCCCAAAGAGCGCCACCGCCAGCACTAGGAACAGCTACAACACTGGAAGGTACACCATTGCCACTGCTATATGGAATCATTCCCCCTCCTGCAGGCCCAACAGCCATCTGAACAAGAGGCCTTCCATAGCTGTCAATATAGGCACCGGCACCACCACCTTGTATAGGAGGGGGTGGGTATGAAAGATCGGGATGCATGTAACTACCACCGTATGGGCTTGGTGCTATTTGACACAGTATCAGCTCAAGCATTAGAAATGAAAAATCTATAAAACATCTAAACAAAATATGATGTATGCAGGCAAGGAAAGTTACCAAGTGCTCTCTTCTCGGCATTTAAGACCTCAGCACGTAGCTTTTCCACTTCTCTTGCCATCCCAAATAGATTCTTCTCCATAGCTTGCATTTGCTCCACTTGCTCAATGTTTTTCCCTTTTTCATACTCAAAAGTAGAACTGCTCAACCAAACAAACAGATTTAGAGAATTAAATGGCAAGCTAAAACATATATGTCCATGCAAATTAAAAAAGAAGGCAGAGATTGTCACATTCATGTGCATTTGATTAGCTTTTTTGTGGAATTTATTTAGTTTATTTGCTTCTGTACAGCTTCTTAAGGCCTTACTTTTCTTAGGTACAAAATTATACATTTGCCCAAGTCAAGCAAATAAGTAAATCAACAAATAAGCCAATCCAAACCAACGTGGGTATGTGATGCAGCTTTGTCACTTGTGTTGATCATTCCATCTAAGCATACTGCAATACTATAGTCTCAAAGCACAGAAAAGATTACTTGAATAGAGAAACTTAAGAAATTTTGGTATCATCAAACTTTCAGTTATTGCCAATTAAAGCATGCTGTATTGTGGCAAAATTTGGAATATCTTAGACATGGAAAAAATGGAAATTTTATTAATGAGAAAATTCACTGGAATGTCTAAATGCCTCTCATTAAGCACTAAAATAGATCGGTGAAGTGAATAATTGAGCTGGTTCGAGAAGGTCCTTTCCAATGACTGGATCTATCAATAGATTCTGACGATCCAATTAAAACAAAATCCTAAATGGATGGCAATTTGGTCCAAAAGCCTGCCATACCATGGCAATTGACAAATTGCAACTTCATATTTGTCATTCCCTGTTTCATCAAACTAGCAACAATTTATAGAAGAGTGCAGTAACTTCTTCCACGCGCTTTACATGGACTTCTAAGAAATCTAAAGGGGAAACATCCAGGAAACAAATTTTTATGCCTTACCGTAATCTCTGGTGTTCTTGCCTCAAACTGTCAAGCTCAGCATGCAAATCTGGTATATTCTTAACATCTGTACGGGCTTTCTGCAATTCCTGAGTGGCCTTCTGAATCTGGACAGCCAGCTCTTGTCTGGCAGCAACCAAACTCTGTGCCTCCTTATGGGCCTGTTGCAGTTCCTTCTTCACTCCCTCACCAGCTCTGATATCTGCTTCCTTCTTTGAGATCTTATCCAGCAAAATCCTGATCTGTAAATCACTTTCAGTCTGGATGCTTGCTATGTGTGCTCTGAGTCTTTGTACTTCCTGCTGAGCACCAACAAGCTCCCGCCTCAATGTCAATTGACTGGCTGCCAACCTACGGTTTTCTCCTGTAAGCTGTTCTATTTCTGCTGCCTGAACAGCAATTTTATTCTCCAACAGATCAGGAGGAGGCAGTGGCTCCAATGATCGTTGGCCTGCTGCAGAACCCAGTCCAGGAAATGGACCATGCCGCATCATCCCTGGAGCCTGGACAGGACGTCGCTCAAAAGAATGTGGAATTTGTCCTCTTGAAGCCATCTATCAGACAATCCCTTCAGACCAGGACAAACATCAATGGAGATTTACACAATCAAAGTTCCGCAGTGCAGCTACCTGCATTGATTTGAGAAAAGTGATCACAACCATAAAGAAAAGTCTACAATGGTTATATAAAAGATATTTCCTTTATTTCTTTTTCTTTTTTTAAGTGAGTTCGGTCCCAATGAGAGAATGAGGGGAGATTCAAACTAGTGATCTGCTTCATAAGCCTTGGTCCCCAGCAGATTGTGGTACCTCCTATCAGTAACCAAACATTCTGTAATACATAAAAAAATAAAAATAAAAATAAAACAATCCTATCGTTAAAAAGCTGTGGTTAAATTAAAAATGTTTTTGAATTCGTTCTATAAAAATTCCATACACGTTTTAAAAAATAAAATAAAATAAAAAAAGTTTTGGTCCCAATGAGAGGGGGGAGGGAGATTCAATTTAGCAACCTCTGCTTCATGAGGCGAGATCCCCGCCCAGATATGCTACCCCTCAGGTTAAAATCCTGTGCAAAAGTTAGGGAGCTACACTGGATGTTTATACTGAAACAATGCATTAGAGGAATATTGAAAAGTCAAGATTTAGGCTTTGATTGGAACTTTGGAAGAAATAACTAAACAGCCCAGATCACTAACTTATGGAATTGCTCAGACAAATCAGCAACCTATGAAATATCATCCAGTTCACAATGCAAGAACCGCCTCTACAGACAGACAATATAAACTCTGGAAAGAGTTATAAAAATGCCACTATTAGCAGCCTCATACTTGCATCATCAGCAAACCATTAGCAAGCTGCAGATGTAAGCTTCTAATATAATTGGCCAACTAGCATTTAAAAACAATTTTTTTTCTTTGTACCAACATATGCATTTGACTTAAGAAACCTAAAATTCAACTTTGAGAAACTAGCTTCATTTCATTAGATAAAGACATGTTCAATTCAGATTGCTAATACAAAAGAGGAATAGTTTCATTATTAACTTTCCTAAAAAATCATTAGGAAAGCTAAAAAATAGAATGTTTGGGAAATTTTTGGCCAAACACAACATTTACAATCACCAATTATTACAAATTAAAAATCAAAAATGAAAAATTTACAATCACCAAAATTTAAAAAAAAAAAAAATATATATATATATATATATATATATATATATAGACAGAGAGAGAGAGAGGTTCAAGTTACACCTGATATAACTTGATTAGAGTTACACCTATTTTAGACCTTTGATTCTCATTAAATCTAACGGCCAGCAAAAGACTACCTCTCACATCATTAATATGTAATTATTATTTACCATGTCTAACTCATTTAAATTAAATTCCCCACATTCATCGCCTTACTTTTAATAATCATCTTCCTATCCATCAAGCAAATCACCTCAGCAAAGATTGAGGATTGGCAAGCAGTATTGATATTAGATGCAGCTGGTAGTTTCAAGAGGTTCATTGAACAAGTAAATTCAGCAAAATACCTTGGCAATGATATTAAAATTATGTACATTCAAGCAATATAATCTGATTCTATCGACCAATAGTTCAATACTCTAATATACTAATGTGAATTCCAGCAATATATTCACCACCAATGGACCAATATTACACCAAAGAAGGAGAAGAAAAAAGGACTATTCATGAGATGTTTACAAACATCTTCTATTAATTTCAAGGTCTATCGACCTAATTGAACAGAATTAGAAGTGGGCAGGGAGAATAAGATTTTTTTATTTTTTTTAATAAGTGGAAGATGATTATTATGGAGAGAGAGGTGGTGAACGTGGGGGAATTTAATTAAAACAAGTTGACCTATCAAATAATAATTACATATTAATGATGTGAAAGGTAGTCTTTTGCTGACCGTTAGATTTAATGAGAATCAACGGTGTAAAATGGGTGTAACTTAGTCAAGTTACACCAGGTGTAACTTGAATCCATCTCATATATATATATATATATATATATATATATATATATATATATATATATATATATATAAACTTATGTAGGGGAACATGATGTTCAGATTAAAGTCTTATTACCAATCAAAAAAATAAAAACTAATGTAAGGGAAAGTATACTCCAATTATTTACAATGACTTCATATTTTCTCGATTTTTTATATTCCAAATCAATGACTTGCCAAATGCTACAGACCATCATTCTAAACATTACGTTTCAACGTCTAATTCAATGTAGTCAATACTAAATCACTATTCTCAAACCAAAGGAAACGGACAACAGCTTAGAAGAGAGTAATATAATAAAATTAAAAAAGGACTTCCTTGACTTGAGAGGCTGATGACTGGAGAGTTGTCAGACAGACAATGACCTTGCCAGAATCATTCCCACCATTAAATAAATTGCAACAATTCATTTGACTTTATTGCAAGTATAGTAAGAGCTCACGGAAAAAATAGTACAAATTTTGATACCCGTAATATTTGCAGTAAACCCCTATAATCTACTGGTCCTAATTTATTCGAAGTTGAGACACCTTATATGCTTGTACCACCACCATTGCTAACAGAAACAAGAACTTATTCCCCCCCCCCCCACTCCAAATCCCAAACAACAACAATAAACAATAAAAATAAAATTTGAAGCCTCCCCTTACCTAAAATCCTTTAACGTCTATATGAAGACAATTTTGAATATTAAATGCAGAAAAGATACATTGAATCGTTAGATAATAGACAAGTTCACCAATGAGCATAACATAATCCCAACCAAAGCCCTCTATCTACATAAAGAACACCCATGAGATTAACTTGGTTTAACCAAAAGCAGAATGGCCTGTCTCCATCTACATAATCTCCTACTCATAATAATTGTTTGCAAACAACAAAAAAATATAATTCTAGTTGGCAGTGGATTGCCCTGCACTCACTCTTATTGTAAGGCTGTTGAGATAATTATATTTATATATAATTAAAGAGTCACCAAAAAAATAGGTTGACATTGATAAGTGCATATAGTTTGCCTAAAATTTACAATCTCTAATTTAAAAGATTAATATATCTACATGTGATGGAAGAGAACTAATACCAAAAGGAAGTATCTGCTTATACAAAGATCTCAAAAATAAAGAGTTAAGCTCAACTATCAGCGTCTCAACACCACTACAGAGTACACACACAATTTTTTTTCTCTCCCCAAATTGTCACAAACATGTATTTTAACTGGACAGCTATGGGGATTCTACTAAAGGTGTCAATAATTGGAGCATAGAATCCTCAGAATGATAATTGGTATAGTAATTCCTATATAGAAGAAATTTCACCAGTTGGCAGTACAAATTAAATTTCATGAAGCATGTCCATATTGTCCAAAAATTCCATATGTTAGCAGAGTGTAGGGCATAGGCACAATAAAATCTTGCACATTTATCATAGAAAGAGAAAAGCAAGAATAGAATCAACTTGCTTATGAAAAATTATGACAGCCTCACATAGGTCATGTCATACCACCAATTCTACTTGAATGTAAGCCTCTAGCTATTACTGAGCACTGAAACTTTTTTTTTCCAATGAAAATTAAAAACTGAATTTAAATCCATTCATTCAATTTGAACAAAATCACATCATTCTTACCAACATACAGACCTGCTAGTTTTCGTGAAAAATACTATGCACCTTCATTTTTGTGTAACAAAAAAGTTAATGTCTAAAATTCAAAAGATACATAAACGCCAAAAATTTCAAGGACAGTGAACTTGTGGCCTTCATCCAATCATAAATAAATAAATAAATAAATAAATATATATATATATATATAAGAGAGAGAGAGAGACACACACACACCCACCCACCAAACAGGAAGTCAATGGTAATGTCAAAATGAACATATAAACTTCCTCGATGCAAAGAATTTGAGGATGTTAGTTCCATTAGAAGTTAGATATATATACACGGGTATATCAACCATTGATGAACAATAATTTAGTAATTTTTTCCCTATGGGAATTTAAATTAGGACAAATTTTGGCTACAAGCTTATAACTCCCACTAAAAAAATTAACATGCCTAAATATTTTGAAAATCTAACTGTTAAATTATATGTTCTTAACATGCATGTCAAATTCCATGCCAATTGGATGTTATTTACCATTCAATCTAGACACTTATTTTTATGCATAATTTTATACTACAAAAACTTGAAATTTAAACATTTGATTGATGGCATAACTATTCATCTTTGATTTTCAAGAAATTTTACAAGCATAAAGAATATAAGAAGAAAATATAATCAACTAATTAGAGTTAGTCCCTTGCATTATTTCCTGGCATTCTTGTTCATTCACTTATTGACAATATAACTTCACTCATTATCATTAAATTTTTTCGAATTTATACACTAACATCCAAAAATAATTGGGGAAAAGGCATATGGCTGCCTACCAATTATCTCTCCTAGACCCTGCAAAAGTCCATGCTTTGTGCACTGGGTAAGCTCATACAAAAGACCAGTGCTTGATGGGCTTAATAACTTCCCACATAGTATCTTATCTTATTCATGTATGAGTCAAACTCAAAAGTACACACTTTTAAGAAATGTGGCATGCACATTCTATATTTCTATTGATACCAATGCACTTAAATTTGGGTAATGATCCTAAAAGTGACATCTTTTCATATTTGAGTTTTGCTCACTTATCTACACCAATCACTCTATATAAAAACAGTGGTACTTTTCACATATAGAGAATAAAATTAACTTGCCCAAGTAATAAATTTTTTTTTTTTTTTTGAAGTGATAGCATAAATTGTATATGGCTAGGATCATCAAGAACAAACATTATAACCAAAACAAAACCCAGACCAACAAAAGAATCAAAAGTACAAGAAAAGTGAAGCTACAAGATAAAAATCTAAGATCACAGCGAGAGAGAGAGAGAGAGGTACTTACAAGGTGAGTGAAGGATTCTTTAGTAATTCATAGTGATGGGTATCGGAGCTTTTGGCGTAGAATGGTGGCCGCTGCTCCCACCGGAGAAAAAGTTTGGGTATGGGTTCTGTTTTCGAGGCCGAGTTTGTAACAAAAAAGTGTTATTATCTCAGGGGAGAGACTTCACTATTGACTTATAACAAATAAAATGACTTCTTTTTCTTTTTTTTCTTTTTTTCTGTCTAGTACCGAATTGTCAAATACAAGACATGACAATACAATTTTTTAAAATTAATAAATAAATAAAAGCAAGTAAGTAGTGGTCTTAATGTTTGGAATAATTTTGATTTTCTTTCCCAAAATTTTGATTCACACCCTTAAAATTATGTTTTTTGATAAACCACCCTTAAAATTATGTTGGAGTATGAAACGAGCCCTTTTGTTATTATTGCCACTAACATGGCCATTAAGTGCCACGTGTGCTAGTTGATTGAATTAAATAATGCAATGTTAAAATTTTATGTCATCTTAATTAAATAAAAATAAATAAATACTCAATAATTATGAAAATATTATATATAAAAAATTGTGTCTCAAATGATTGAGATTCCTACTCATATACAATATCGAATCTTTTATTTTCTTCTCACCCGCATAGCATTGCCACTTGGTCCTATTCACTCAATTTGGGTCCACCACAACTCAAAAGCAACCCAAAACTCAAAAGCATTAGGTCGGTGTGAAAAGTATTAGTTTATTTTAGTATAAAAATCTATTTTTTCTATTTATTTTTCAAAATACTTGATATCAGACCATCTATTTTACACTATATTATATTAAAATATTAATTTTTCTTAATTTTTTAAATTGTTTTTTTTTTACATACAATAACTATTATCTACTCTCTTTCTTCAATTTTGGGATACATAAAAAAAGAATAAAAAAATATATGCAAAATGAATAGTGTTTATAAGGGTTTGGACACCTGAGACCAGGAACGGCTCGCGTCACCAAAGCCCAACACAGAGATGGGCCCATGTGGCCAAGGCCAGTTACAGTGGGGTTGGCCCATATAGCTAATGTCAGACATGGATGAGATGAGATTAGCTCACTGATAAAATGGGCAAGAGTTCTCGGTGAATAGAGTTACGCTTAAGCCAAATTAGACCCAATACCGACAAGCAAGCCAAAGGAAAGGCCATGAAAGGACAGTCAAATTGAGGTCAGTACTGAGCACTGTCAACGACTTTGGAAAATTCGTTACCGAACACTAATTGACGTCTGAAACAAGTTTTAAGAGAATCCTCTAAAATCGTGAAGATCCCTAGGGATTCAGGCGAATATGGGAATATGTGTGAAATAGGTAAGTAATGATAACAATCCCACTAAGGAAAGACTATAAAAGGAGGAGAAGGTAAACATTATGGGGGTTGGTTGGAAAAAAATAAGAGGGAAGAAAGAGATATCAAGGGAAAAACAAACGAGAGGGATAAACTTGCAAGTAAGGTGTTGTTGAGACAAAAACCCAGTGAAGCTCGGGGCCAAACCAGTAGGATCAAGATATAGCCCACATACAAATAAATTGGGGCCCAAATACTACTGCTAGAAGGGTATTTGGCCACCACAATGTTAGTGTAAATTTATAAAGTTACTATAGCAATTATACAAATGTACATATTTTTGTCTTGATTGATGTTGGTGATTTTGGAGGTCAAATATGTAAAATTGATACATTTTTCTATTTTGCATTGATGGATGCAAATGTCTAAGTAATGACCTACATATTGATAATGGCAATGTTATGGGTCAAGAGCCCAAAGACCTTCATACTGTTTGGGTTGGGTACATGACCCTTAAATATTTTCACTTGACAACACGTACACCTAGCCCACAGACATATCACCCAAACGACTTCACCCAAATCATTTCTTGACTTCATGGGTTGGCCTAAATTCCCTATTTACTTTTTATCATGAATTGCACTCATGGCCTACTATTTTTTCTTACTTCACAGAATAGACTCAAAGTCCAAATCTTATCACTTTACATGAAGTGCTCAAAATACTAATCTTGCCACTTCCTAAATTGGGCTTGTGGCCCATAATATTGCCAATATCACACGGTGGGCTCATGACTTGTGTTTCTCCCACCTTGTGAATTGGGCTTGGAGCCCACGTTATTTCTCCTAAGGAAACCTAAGGCTCAAAGGCCCACTTCATCCTTTTCATGGCTCCATGATGGACTCCCCATAAAAGCCCTAATTTTACATGAAATGGGCAAAAACAAAACAAAACAAAAAGTATTATCCAATGGCTAAATTTGTGAAGGCCATACATGTATCTTGAAGGCCCAAAGCATGGAATCCATTTAATAAATGGTAGTCCATTGGAGACAACAGAAAAACAAAGGAAAACAAACTTGTTGGGTAAATGGGACACCAACAAGAGAAACCAAATTTGTTCTTTTAATGAACTAGAAACATTAAGTGTGTATTTACAAGGGAGAGATAGCAGAACCATTGTTGGTTGGTGAATGATATTGGCATGTGAAGGTAAGTCCTGCAAATCACCAAAGCTACTAATTAAATACACTTATTCCCTCCAAACCACAGGTCCCAAGTTTTCCACATGAAAACTCATGAGCTTAGATCATGAGGTGAAGTCTTGTGATGATATTTATCTTCTTAATCATCATGTATGGGTAGGGAATTTGTAAATTCCTGGTCTTCCTTTGATTTTTTAAGCCTTGGCCATGTTTTTCTTAAGTTTTGGAGAAAACCCCCCAAAGCTAGAGATCGAGTCTCTTCTTCCAAAGAAAGAGTTTTGTGTTTAACAAATAAAAACAAACTTGGGTCTAGCAATGCCAACCCTTTAGCCGCTAACAGATTGCCACGCATAAAAAAGTCCCCAACGATGTTGTTTCAAAATCTATGTGCGCCTCATATGACTAATTACGATTTAACCAAACATGCTAATAGATTATTTGATTTGTCACTAAGCCAATGTTTGCTTAATTGTTCAATTCGAAAATCCAATGATTAGAATAACTCTTGACCACCAGCAGGTGTGGTATAAGTGGTAGGTGACTGCTGAGACTTCACCATATCTCAAGTTCAAGTTCTCGCGAGGATTGTAATTACAATTTTTGGTAAGTCCCAGAAACCAATAGAGTTTAGGGTGTGTGTGAGTTCGGGAACTCTGAGCTCTGGTTCGAGCTGGTGGTATCCATGAGTTTACCCAAATGTACGATGGGTCGTAAGACAATAACTGCCACATACGACTCTCCTTTTTCTTCTCTCTCTCTCTCTCTCAAAAAAAAAAAGAAAAAAAAGAAAAAGAAAGCTTATTCATGGTTTAGACAATTACATGCGTTTGGATGAGCTTATTTTCATTAGTTTATATTATTTATCATGTAAAAGTACCGTTGTACTTTTAAAGAGATATTTAATTTTTTTATTCAATTAGCAAACTCTAAAACTTGCATGAGCAATAAATTTTTTAGAGCAGGAATAAAATTGATGTAATTAACATAGTTAAAATTTCTAATGCAGTCAACCGCAAGGCATAAGAATAGTTGCAAACTTGCAATAGGAGAGGCTGTGTTGAGCCATGCATATTGCTTTAAGATAATTCTGCTTGGGTTACTGACCTGCCACTAGCGGATGTATTACGTGCATGGAGCACTGTTTAAGCACTATTTGTTACACACGTTTATGCATACACACATACATTTTATAATTGAAAACATGGGTTTCAACTGATCATGATTTCAAGTGGCAGCGGATTTATCATGTGCTTAGATCGAGCACTGTTTTTTACACACGCATAATAGGTTTTAGCCTACATGCATATGTATCCTATGCTTTAATCTAATAAAAGTTCCAAGTTTCCATTGTAAAGAAAAAGAAAAACAAAAGGATATAATTAAGTTGCAAGAGCAGCGACACTCATTGTTTCACTTCGAGGAGTTTAGACAGTTCAATCGAGAGTTCTTTAGAGTAGATAAATGTGGGTAAAACATAAATACAGTTAATTTTTTAGATGTTGTTTATTAGGTTTCTCAATTAAATTTAAATGCATAGTTGTATTAAATTGAAATGTTCTTAAGGAAGATAAAATTGTTTGTGTTTGATTCTTAAAATAATAATTATAAAAATATTTTTAAATTAATCGAAATATCAATAATCTATACAAAAAAATTAAAATAAAAAACTTAAGGAATTATACATAAAATTTGACCGGCAAATAAAGTAATAGTACTTTCATTAACTATGCGATTGCTCAATCACAAAAGCTGGTGTTTTCAGTTTTCACTTCCTGGATGTCCCACCATACAGAGTTATGTGTTGAGAATCTGATCGATGAGCTTGTTCAAATTCCATTCCAGCATTAGTGTTTTGTCCATTTAGCTTTAGGCATCTGGTTACCATTTGTTGAAGTCTCTTAAAATCTAGTATTGTCATGCATGCTGGCAACTTAAGAAGCTAGATAACTAAGGACCTTTAGATGAAGAGGAAAAACGTGTACGTGCAACAAAAATCAGCCACTAGTCTCCACTTTGTTGAGTGCGGATCAAATTGGTTGGCGATTTCTTAACACTTGTCCAAAGCATTTTAAATTCTAAGGACTCAGCTATATCTCATCCACAAAGTTTGGTGCAGCAAAATCTCAGAATGCCACATAATCCCTCCCACTACAATAATGAAAACGAAGGCACTCCTCAACTTCACTGACATATAGCAATGTAAAGTACAGGTTTGTTTTGACAACCTCAGTATCAACAACTATAAATAGCTGAATCTCCCAAGCAGCATCTATCAACGAGTTCAAGCTCATAGCCTTTTGAGAAACTGATATTGTGTTCACATTTAAAGCTCCCTTCTGGTAGTTGTTCCTTACATTAACATTCAAATAATGGCTGCATTCAAGTCTCTAGCACTGGCTGCTTTGCTTGTTGCTATATCTGTCATTGTGTGTGAGAGTGGCCGAGTAGCCAGGAAGGACCTGGGTGTGGATCTTGGTGGCGTTGGAGTTGGAGCAGGAGTAGGACTGGGCTTAGGAGGTGGAAGTGGCTCAGGTTCTGGAGCTGGGTCTGGTTCTGGCTCTGGCTCTGGAGCTAGTTCTAGTTCTAGTTCAGGTTCTTCTTCTGCTTCGTCAGGTTCAGGTTCAGGCTCTGAAGCAGGTTCATATGCTGGGTCCTATGCAGGGTCTCAAGCTGGTTCAGGATCAGGTGGAAACCAAGGAAGAGGAGCAGGTTCCGGGTCAGGCCAAGGCCGTGGTTCGGGCTCCGGTTCTGGCAGAGGAAGCGGCTCAGGCTCAGGCTCTGGTGAAGGCTATGGTGAAGGCTATGGCTATGGTGAGGGTCGTGGCCAAGGCGGTGGCAATTGAGACAACGCATAATTACATATGGTTGAGCTAAACCAGAAAATGGTTTTCAGTTTGTATCTAAATAAATGGATGGTGAATTTCAGTACTATATATATATATATATATATATATATATGAATAATCTATGTCTTGAAACTTTTCTAAATCCAATATTCTTACTATGTTTATGTGTGTGGAGGGGGGGGGGGGGGGGAATATAAATAATAAAATTTCTTTCTATCAATAAATGACCTCTCTTTCTCTAATAATAATAATAATAATAAGAGACCTCTATTCAAATCTCGCCCATATTAAAAATCAATTTGTGAATTGATTTGAAAATAACAAATAATTATTATGAAAAATATGTCATAAATTCAAATCTTATCATATATATTAAGACAACATTATCTAAAGCTACAATAAAATAGTGAATGACAAGTAATTCTTAGGTACTCTTAAAGTATAAAAAATAGTATTTATTTTTCTTACATTCATGATGAGATTCACTCGTTAAATTCTTAATGAGGTCTACTATGAATGTAAGAGAAAGGAGCACAATTTCTTTGTACTTTGGAAGTACTTAAGACCTGTCGATGACCATCAACCACAGTCCACAATCAAAGCCACAACAACTAGAACTTCCAAAATGGTTTGACAGTATTTAGGAGTTCTCATGTAATTTAAATACAAAGGCATAGTTACTAATTATTTTGTTATGTAAAATCTTTAGCATATGTTGAATATAAATACAAACTTGATAAATTAATCAACCAAACCAAACCAAAACGCACACTCTTATAATTTATTCTTTAATATATATATATATATATATATATATATATATATATAAAAGTTTAAAGTTTGAGTTCCAAATTTATTATTTATCTTTAAGAATTGAAAATGGATCTACATGAACCCTGAAAAGTAAAATGGTTATCAAAACCAATATTACCTCTGGCCCCTTAAACAAGAAGCAAAAAGAACTCTTGAATGAAAAATAAAAATGAATGTAACTTAGGGCTGTAAACAAATCAAATCATTCATAAACAACTTGGGTTTCGTTCAATAAAAAGCTTGTTCATTTTCATTTGTTTATAAATAAGTCAAGCTTGAACTTTAGTTTTAGGCTTGTTTGATAAACAAGCCGAGCCAAAAAAAAAAAAAATTGTTTATGAACAAGCTTGTGAACAATATGGCTCGATAAAATATACCGAGCTTAGGCTCGTTTATAGCTTAATATATGTTTATTAAATAAACTCATTATTATGACATTACATATATGTTTTAGAATGTTAATTTATAACTTGTTTATTCATATTTGTTTTGGAATGTTTATTTATTTAGATTTGTGAAGATTATAGTTGCATCGATGATAAATGTGAATGTAAAAATTGTATTTTGAACAATTACTAAAGTTATAGGCAATAAATGATGAATAAATAGATTTAATAATGTAAAGTTGTAATTTGAGCCATTTCTAGTTCATAAGTGTCGCGGACGTTGTCTATCGCTACTTGCTAGCTCGTCTATGGCCAACTGGTGACCACCATTCTAAAAGGCCTTAAGTGGTGCTATTAACTACAGCAAGGACTCCCGGATCTCACTTGTACCAAAATTATGTTTGCTATGATCCTCTAAAAATCAATGTTTGGATTTTTTTTAAATCATTTTTTAAATTTATTTTCAGAATAAAATAATTTCTTAACTTTTTTTTAGAAGAAGAAATATAATTATTTAACTTGAAAGCATTAATTGGTTTTTTAATTAAAATAATACTGGACATATCATAGAATGATGTTAAGTTTGAGTAGTTTCGAAAATAGAAAATTGGGCATAAAAATTCGTCTCAGTTTTTGTGTTTGTTGTTTTATCTGAGTTTAGGTATTTTGTTAATTTTTTAACTTGACAACACCAATTGGTTTTCTAGTTTTTTTTTTTTTTTTTAATGAAAGAATTGGATTTCTAGTTAGCAGAATATTAAACATATATTAAAATAATAAATATCACTTTTTATTTTGGACAAGTTAAATATAATTAATATTTCATATTTGAAAATTTCAAAAGGAAAGCAGAAAAGAAAAAAAGTCCAAATAATACTGCTAGTTATTGCTCTTTATTATGGTCCTTGCACCCTTGTAAGGTGAAAATTGTATAATTATTGACTATTGTTGCACGCATATATATATATATATATATATATATATATATATATATATATATTTTTTTTTTTTTTTTTTGGTTACCACCAAATACAATCATGTCCAGGTAAAGCCTTGTAAAATATATTGTCGCCATGTTTGCCAGTCCCTGTACTTCTTGAAACACTAGCTGAGGAGCAACTTGGACATAAATATGTTTAATAATCTTTTTTAATGTCGCAATATCATCCATGAGGTGCATTCTCCAAGCTAGTCAAGCAATGTGTCTAAATTAGCTTCACTCCTTAGTTTGATTCTAGAAAAAGGATTACCTCCCTAAAGCCTTGCTTCCATGCCTCATATAATGCTTCTCTGGTTATGGATAGTAGGTTGCTCTCCTCATTGCAGGAATGCCATGAATAACAACATTTTCGAACGGATTGGCCTAAACGATTTTTGATCACAAAGACACCTCCATTCCAATTACCTTAACGCGAACGCTTTTTTTGTATCTACTATAATTATTGCTTGCCAATTCTAATATGGGCATGTAGTTTGGTTTCCAATAATTGTGGTAGTTGTTGAACCAATTTGGATACAATCCTCTAAATCTGTTTTCCATTCTTTCAGGAGGTATTTGGTGCTTGAAATAGCTTATTGAACATTAGTAGTTTCATGTGTGTGTGTGTATATATATATATATATATATAAATAATAATGAGAGAGAGAGAATTATTCATATGCATATTGCAGTCAAAAGTACATTTTAGTGGAAAAGCTTGATATCAATGCAGTAGGCAAGTTATAATCATGCCATATAAGATCACGTGGAAGATGTTTGAAGAATAAAAGTATGAAGTGAGATTGTGGTATATACAGTTTGTTTCATATACTTGGGATGCACATGCTTGCACAAGAGTTGAATCTGTTAATGTAAATGAATGGAATAAAAAACTAATTTTCAAGGATAATTCATCTATTTTCATCTTTGAAAGCTTAGAAGGAAAAAGGGAATGATTATGAGGGATTGAGGAACTTCCCATTCTATTTCATTTCCTTGATTGTATTCCTTTATCTTAAAATTAGGAGGATACACATTCCTTTAATGATAGTAAAATTATATTTTTCCCCCTTTTGTTCCTTCTTTTATAAACTTCCAAATATAATTATATTATTTTCATTTTATCTCATCCCATTCAATTTTTTTATGATCTACGCATTCAAAATTTTAAAATAGAAAGAAAAGTATTCGTTCAAAATTTTAAAATAGAAAGACTACACATTACAATAATATTTAATGTGGTATGGACAACAACAAAAATCTACTTTAAATATTATAAATTAAAATTTCTCTCAATCAAATCTCATAAACCAAACTTACAAACTCCAACCCAAAAAAAAAAAAAATCTCAATACTTGCAAATACAAACATAATTAAGCAAAAGAATCAAAGAAGCAGCAAATATATAATTGTAAGAATGATATAGCATGGGATATAGATCACTACATTATTACACTCCACTGCACTGATTACAATATACCATGTGCCTTATTTATTTTATTTTTTATTTTTATACTTTAGTTACTTAATAAGGGGGAAAACAGATATATGGCAGGTTACGGCTAATGGAGTATAGAGTGAACTATATCCAAGTTAGAACAAACAACAATAATGTCGCTGATTTTCTTGCTAAATGGGCATTTAAATGTAATTTTCTTGGAGGTTTTAACTTTTAAGAACAACTTAATTAGGGTAACACTATAGAATTCCTAAAATCATGTGGCAAACTTTTTAACTGATTAAACCTAAGTCGTCATTAATGCTTTGAAGACTAGTTGGAGAAAAAATGGACCATGCAAATTCCATTTTCATAGGTACAGCTTTCTGAAAGAAAGAAAAAAAAATATTGGAAACAAAATCAAAGAGATGCTTTCTAGAGAAGGTAGCTAGAGTTGATGTTAAAATCCTTTTCTTGGTGTATGTCTTGAATTTTCTAGTATCTTCTAGCTATAGGGTTTTCCTAATATTGTAGTCTTGAATCTCTAACACGTTTTATGTTTTGATATAGTTTATAGTAGCCACGCCCAGACTCCACTACGGTTTGTGGGGATAAAAACATATCCATATGGGTCGGCACCTCTCCTAATAATTGAGTGTCCACACAGGCGCACCAATACAAATTAAACATGCACGATAGTAATCATAAGATTCATAACAAGGTTTCCAACCTCAGATCCTCGAAAGAAATTTCCACTTGAAAACTCTCAGTCTTTTTCATCCACTAACTTAATTAGTTCAACCCACATTCCAAAAAAAAGTCCCACATCACAATCCCAAATTATAAGGCAAAGACACATGTACTTCCACTTCTTCTTGCCTCGTCCACATGATTTCCCACTTCACATGGTCCACCTGCAGCCTCACTATCTCCGACTACAACTATAAATAGCTGCGTTTCTCAGCGTCACTCTCCCACACAATCACATAAGCACTAGAAGCAATAATTAGTATACACACACACGCTCTTTATTGCTTTGTGTTCCTAAACCTCGTTGGTATTCTTGGTTCTTTGGGCAAGCTAGCTGGGTTCTATAATGGGTAGTTTGAAGTGTTTTGGTCTTGTTGCTTTGCTTATTTCAACCTTTGTTATGGTGTCAGAAAGCCGAGTGGCAAGAAAGGACCTAGGGTTGGACCTTGGTGGCATTGGAGTTGGTATTGGCACTGGAATAGGGATTGGTGTAGGAGGTGGAAGCGGTGCAGGCTCTGGTGCTGGTTCAGGCTCAGGTTCTGGTTCTGGGTCTGGGTCTAGTTCAGGGTCAGGTTCAGCTTCTGCCTCAGGATCAGGTTCTGGGTCAGGCTCATCTGGTGCAGGGTCAGAAGCAGGTTCATATGCTGGGTCTAGAGCCGGGTCAGGATCAGGAGGCAACCAAGGAGGTGGATCAGGCTCTGGTGGGGGTTACGGTGAGGGTCGTGGTGAGGGTTCTGGTAGAGGAAGTGGCTCTGGTCAAGGTTCTGGTTATGGTGAAGGCCGTGGCTATGGCTCTGGATCTGGAAGTGGGCATGGAAAATGAAGTCACGCAGTTTTCTTTAAGACTGAAAAGAAAGAAGAATATATAAATTATAAAGCTTTTCACCTTTATGAATATTAATAAATAAGTATGATATAAATAAGTATGGTGAATGCTCTAAGAGTGCTTATGTGGAGTCCTATGTAATCAACTTGTCTCTTGTAGTCCTTAAAAATTACTATGAATTATGAGCGGAATTGTAGTGTGTCTTTGTGTTAAAATTTTTTCCTTTTTTACTTTTATGTTTGTTTCTCCAAAAAAAAAAAACAAAAAACTTGTCTCTTATAGTCTTATGTAGACGGTAGAGTCCTATGTCAATTTAAGAATGTTAGTTCTAAATCTAAATTCCCTTGGATTAATGCTGTTTTTACGTCCTTCAGTTCAATAAATTTATCTTAGTTGTCTCTCTGGCATGGAGTTTCAGTACACTTTGTATCATTACATGTCGAAAGAAACGCTACTGTAATTTAAAGTTGTAAACAAGTTGAGTTGATTATTAAAAATGAGTGATTATTCGTCTAATTTTATTTTAAATATGAACCAAACTCAAATTTATCATCAAAATAGATTGTGTTCAAGTTGATTTGTTTCCTTTTTTTATTCACGAATTTTTTGTTTAATTTATTCTTCTCCTAAAATAAATATCACAACTGAAAAAATTTATCCCTTTATACAATTCTATTCCAATACTAGTAACTAAATTAGCATTAAAATTACATACAGCTTGGTATATTGATAGCCGAAACTATACTAATGTTAAGGTCACGAGTTCATTTTAATTTTATTTTATATTTTTTAGGAACCGGTAAGAAGAGTTCATTTTATTGTGAGCTTCTTTTCGTATGTGAGTTGAAATTATAAGTGCACAGTGCTTCATTATTGTTTAAAAAGTCTATGTAAACATCTAAAAAAAATTATTAAAATCTGAATAGAAATCCTCTCTCTTATATTTAGTGTCTCACTTTATTTTCCAATTGTGATATATGTTATGTGTCTGACTTTTCTTTTTTTAAATTTTAGTTATTTTATAAGAAAAGAAAATTGAATGCATGACAAATTGTGTTAACACAATTTGTCACGCATTCAATTTTCTATCAATAACATTATTGATAGAGTATAAAATAAAATACTCAAAATGTGATGAATGATTTTTAATTTTAACTATAAATAGACGGTTTTCATTTCATTTGAAATGGAGAGGATGGTTACTTGACCAACATGTTTATTCTCAATTTTTGTTTCACAAAAGAGAACTAGATTAATCTTATGCTTAGTCTATGCCTGTGTAATGTACAAATAAAAAAAAACCATATGTAAAATTAGAAAATATTTTAATAACATAATTGAAATTAAATAATAAAACAGATATTAGATATAAAAATAATAATTCAAGTAATGTCACGAAAATCACCTTGTAATAATTATAATATATTATTAATATTATTTAAATAAAAAATATTCATTTACATTTCTTGAAAATGTTAATATTTATTTTTAATGGTAGTAGTATTTTATATTTTGTTAATATTACATAAAGCAAATTATGTGAGTAATTTAGATGTATTCATAGGGCAATTTGATTCATGAAGCTCACAGTACTCATACATGGATACACTCATTCAATTCTTTTACAATCAGTCATATTCCGCAAGGTAGTTTTTCCCATTTTTTTAGAATCACCCTACCATTTTGTTATGAACAAAGTTTCTCTTTAAATTAGTTAGTAGAAAAACTTTTCAAACTTTTCATATATATACCGTTGAATTTTCATGTTTTTTATATTCTTAACATATATATCAAATTTTGTTCAAATTGGATGTTATTTACTATTCGATCAATAAAATTACAATTTGAGATTCATAAAAATTTGAAATTTTAATATTTATTTGATGACATAGCAATTAATCTTTGATCTTCTTAAAATTTTGCAAGCATGGAGGATATAAAAAGAACATGCAATTTAATGGTTAGATTTCAAAAATCACACTTAATATAAAGATATATGAAAAGTTTGAAAATTTTATTTCTAAACTAGTTTGAAAAGAAATTTTGTTCTATATATATATATATATATATATATATATATATATATATATATATATAAAAACTTAATTAGTTCCAATTTTCCATTTTTGTTGGTGATTGATAGTTATACAGCTCCCGCAACCTTTCTTTGCGCATGCAGACCATAAGCCTGACTTCCCAGCAGATGGTGACAACTACAAGTTACGAAAAGCTATAGCTCGCCTACAATATATGAGTCACTTCATTAATCATAACCCATGCACTGTGGTACTTTTTTCGACTAATCGAGCATGGTCGTGGACGTCCCATTTTTACTTTGAGTGCAATACAAGACTCCATCATCCATAGTGGGCTGGAGTGGCACTGCCTTCACCACAATTTTTTTCAGTGCCAACATCCCAAACTACCCCGTTTGACTTTAGATGATTTATCATAATTTGAACAGTCCACAACAAAAATGTCAAAGATTTTAATCCTTCACCTCTAATTATCAGAAATAATAAACCATTACTTATTTTCTTATGAGTAGTTTGAGCGAATGGTTTTAACTTTTTATATTTGGAGCACGCTATAAATGAGTAATTCTTAGTTACTCTTAGAGCACTAAAAGAATGATATTCATTCCTCTCACATTCATAATAGAGTCCACTTATTAAATTTATGGTGGGATCTATTGTGAATGTAAAAGGAGGGAATATTATTTCTCTATACTCCGAAAATATCTAAGAATTTTCCCACTATAAATAACTTAATGTACCTTATATCCTGTATCTTGGATTCTCCTTTTAAAATTTAGCAAAGTTATGTGATTATGTAACTAAATCAATAAACCACGTTATTAAAACATCTTCTATTTTCCTCTTTTGAAAGCTGATTTCCTTTACCATGAAAACCGGAAACCTAGATGAAAATTGATTTTTTAAGCATAAAGAATCATATTTTTAGTTAATTCCGTGAACCCCTAAAACTGGGGTTGGACTGCACGAACTGGTGTCAAGAACCGTGCGATCCAACCCCTTAGCAATAATTTTTTTTTTATTTATGAAAACAACTTAACACAATTTTATTTCACTTAATTAAATTATCCATATCTTACAAGGATAAAAAAAATTATAATAAAAATCCTTCAAAGATATTCAACTTTACTTCAAAAATTAATAATAAATTTTAATGTTTTCATGGTTATTATTCTATTTTATTAACTTTCTTATTTAATTATTAAATATATGCTTGAAAATAATTAAATTTCCCTTACATATATAGATATATTAGTCAATTTTTTGCTAGTTTTATAAATTTAATATCTATATTTTGGCTTAAATTAATTATGACATCATCACGGTTCAATCCCGGTTCAACCTCGGTTTGACTTCAAAAACCTTGAACTTCTCCCTTTTACGGTTCAATGAATGGTCCGAGTTTCAAAACTTTGCTTGAGAGTTCAAATTAAGCACTCGTGAATATCTTATTGAATTAGACAAACCACAACATATACCAGAAATCCAAATGTATGTCCTTTATGAATAATAGCGTAAAAATACAACCTTAACTTCAATTCATTTTTTTAACTTAAATTTATCTTTCAAGTTAACTAAATTTTATCCTTAAATTACGCAAATATATGTCAATTTCAACCTCCCTATATGTCAATGTGATCCTCATGATCGAGATTGTTTTGTTTTAAAACAATTTTCAATACTAAGAGAAGTTACCAACTTTTCTTTTAAATAAAATATTAAATTTGTTATTTTTAAAGAATTTTTCTTCTCTCTCTATTTTTATCTCTTCTCACAGCTCTTTTCTCTCACTCCTCTTCCCTCTCTCTCATCTTGGGTGTGGATTGGTCTTAAGTCTTAACTCTTAAATGCCTTCATGCCCTGAAACATGGGTTAACAAGTTAATTTCTAGCATGATTGGGCTCAGATTTTGGGTAGCCAGTGGTTTGCTGTGTACTCAATGAGGATGATTGGGCTAGGCTCTATTTTGGGCTGGGTTGGCAATACCTCGACCTGGTTGGCTCTACGTACAACCATGTTTTTTTTGGTATTTTATGTATAATTTTTATCAAAATCTTGTCTACAAAATTCTGAAATAAGTCAATAACTGTCTTCAAAAAAAAAAAATCTGAAATTAGTCCAATCTAGCCAAGCCTATAGTGCCAAAGAACTGTCTATCTAAAAGATGCCAACAAGCAATTAGAGTTTCATTGATAAGCAACAAAATAAAATTATTTCAACACTAGTTAGTTCATCAAGATTCAAAGGATTTATTTGAACCGAAGAACTCAAAAGCAACTAATTAAAAAAAATGAGGGTCTCAAGTTTCTAAAAGAGATACCTGTTAGATTTAAAGTTCAAGGGCCGAAGACCTAAATCACTTGTATTGTCCAGGGTTAATGTTCTAATACCACAGTACTAAATACTGCATGTTGTACTATATATAGTACCCCAAGTTCTTAGGCTTATATAGTAAAGCTAGGACACATCCAAATCCATACTCTATTTGTGTATCAACTCTTAATTGAATTTCAACATCTTTAAATACATGTGATGAACTCATGTGAAAGTGTTGAAATCCAATCAAAAGTTAACACATAAATAGGGTTTGAATTTTCGTTTTGAGAAAAAGTGTCTCTAGCATTACTCAAAAGGCCTCCTACGTACATTTTAGATATATAATAGGATTATGACTGTTCAATATTTTTATGGTATCAAAGTCTTAGTATTGAGAACCATTTGAAACAAAATGCCATCAGAACCACCAAAAATAAAAACTCCATAGCACACGCCGCACTGGCGAGAAGTTATGTTCGCTTACGCGACCCACCTCTCATGCCATCGGCAAAGTTCAAGCACTTTCACATGCCTGGCACTGGCCACACACCAATCATCATTTTTCCATACACACAAGCTACATTTGCCCTAGCCATGTCATATGATGCATGAGAAGATAACAACAGCACACCACGATATCACCTCATGCCACATCGCATACTGTCGGTTAGTAGTTAACTTTTGACTAGTAGGTCTTCCACTCTTCCCTTTTGCAGTTTTTCATACTGATTTAAAAATTTTCATCTAATTTTGATATTTCTAAAAGGCGCAAAATGATGTCACTCACTCCATTCAAGTGGAGGATATAGATTCCAAACTAATTGAAAATTCGAGATTATAATAAAAATATAAAAATATTGATGTTTAATGTATACTATCCTCATTATATGCGCCACAAGTGTGATGAGACTCTTTTTATATTTTGAATTTAATGTAATTTTTCAATTTGAATTTCTCTATTATGAATAAGATTAAGCAGGAAGAGATTTTTAAGAAACTAAAATTTAGAATTTGAAAATGAGTAAACTGCTAGGTTTAGTACATGCTAGTTTTTAGAAAAAATATATATCAAACATGAGTGAGATATATTTAAATAAGAGTCCAAATCTTTTGTCTCATCTTTCCTGCTCCATCCCATGCTCCACCAATAACAATTTGCCATATGTATACCTATTTAATTCAAATCTAATTTTCAGCCTTTTATTGTTTCAGTTTCCTAATATAAATCAAAAAGTAAAAAAAAAAAGAAAAAGAAAAAAGAACTCAAATAATCCCCACCAGCCACCACCACCACCACCATTCCTCCACCACCACCAACTTCGTCAACGCTACCAGGAGGAGATCGCTAACAACATCAACAGCCATCCACTAATCCACCACTGCTTCTTGTCTTCAAAATCTATGTCTGATATTAGTTTTGTGACATCTTGTTGGTGAGTATCCATGACCATCATTCTCCTTCAAATCCATGGCTGGTACCCAGACATGGCACATTGATGGCGTCACCATCTCTTCTTGGAGGCGCTGAAGGCTAAACAAGAGTGGTGGACCAGTGGTGATTGGTGGGGGATGTGTTGGTTTTTTTTTTTTTTGGTAACTGACAACCGGTGGTGGTGGGTGGCTAGTTGTTGATGACATCGACAATCTCCTCTAGGTGGCGCTAGCAAAGGTTTGGTGGTGGTGGTGGTGGTGGAGGTATAGTAGTGGTGGCCGGTGAGGATGGTTTGGGTTTTTTGATTTTTGATTTATTTTAGGAAACTATATAACAAAAATCTGAAAGTTAGATTTGACTTAAATAGGTCTACATATGGCAAATTAGGGCTATAAACGAACCAAGTCGTTCATGAACAACTCGAGCTCGACTAGCTAAAAAGCTTGTTTATGTTCGTTTGTTTATAAATAAGCCAAACTTGAGCCTTAGTTTTAGGCTTGTTTGATAAACAAGCTGAGTCCAAACAAAAAAAATTGTTTGTTAACAAGCTCGTAAACAATAGAGCTCAATAAAGGCATGCTGAGCTTAGGCTTGTTTATAGTTTGATATGTGTTTACTAAATAAACTCATTATTATGACATTACACATATGTTTTAGAATGTTAATTTATTGCTTGTTTATTCATATATGTTTTGGAATATTATTTTATTTAGATTTGTGAAGATTATAGTTACATGGATGACAAATGTGGATATGTATAAGAATAAAAAATAAAAAATAAAAAAAAGGCACTAGCTTTCTACACATGAATATATATAAAGAAATTTGCAATTGATAATGAGAGATAATTAAGTTTAGTTTTCTTTATCAAACTTAACAAGTTTATCTCCTACTCATAATGCGTCACTTTTCAATATATCAGTTATATATTAATTCTCACAAAAAAAAAAAATTGATATTCGATAGCTTAAAAATAAATGAGTTTCGCCAAGAATCTTATGAAGTTATAATTTAATGGCATTGATTAGTCTCTCTTACGAGGAGAATTAGAACTCAAATTCTTTCATCCTACTACTGAAACAATTGAATTAAAAAAAAGATATTCGGATGTAACTTGCTTACAAGTTACAACATTTTCTATTCTAATTTTATTGATTACAGGCAGTTGGTCGAAAAGTCATGGCAGCTGGGAAGTCTCAATTAGGCACCCGAAGCACATATGTGTGCAAACATGCCTTACTAACTGAAAAGGGTAACTGTCAAACAATGGAAAATTCTTTTTATACATGTCTCCTCTCATTGTTTGATTGTTTATATTGGGAGATGTAGGATTTTGAACGAACTTAATATATAATCTTATTCGAACTGTTGTACAACTGTTTAGTTTTATATTACATATCCATCTTTTGAACACCCCCCCCCCCCCCCCAAAAAACTAAAAATTTGCTTACATTACATCACAGGGAATATATATATAGAGAGACTTAGGTATAGTACTTAAGTGTTATTCTTTTGATTCCCCTTTTAAGATTTTTCCATGTTAATTTTTTTTTTCATGAGATGGAAGTTTATTTTTTACTTAAGTAGTTACATGGCTGAATCTTAAAAGGAGAACCTAAGGAATAATATCTAAGGTATTGTACCTAAGTTCTCTCTCTCTCTCTCTCTCTCTCTCTCTCTCTCTCTCTATATATATATATATATATATATATATATCTTTTTTCCTCTTAGCATAGGGCATTAAATTCTTAAATCCACCTACTTACCTTATATTTTAGTGATGCAAATTTACCTTATATTTGGAACTTAGATTCTCGTGTATCGTCAACTTCCAAGTTTGAACTTTTAATACAATCATTTTTAGTAAGTCACTTGTTAGAGACTCAGAATAACTAGTTTATGAGAGATTTACATCATTTATTTCTCTCACAAACTAGTGGCAATTGGCAAAATCCTAATCATTGAGCATAGGATCAATTAATACTTGATGATGCAAAGAAGATCAGTAGGCTGGATGCTTCGGACTTCAAAGGACTATTGGTTCTCTCTGCGGCCTGAAAAAGAAAGAAAAGCGAATCAAAGGCGACCGGGACTGCCGGCCAAAAACCCTCCGATGGCAAAGTTAGTTTTTCTCTTTATGTTATCTGAGTTCCAACTTTTTTGGAGTAAAAATGAACATACCTTGGCCTTGTCTGAAACAGCCTTTATATAGTGTTCTTATAGGCAGTTACCAAAATTGGAACTTCTCCTGGATTCAAGGAGAGGTAGAAATCAAACGTAACTTGCATAACCGTTTAGAAGTTATGCTTTTGTCTCCACAACGGATACCTGGCAGTTATGCGTGGGATAAGGAATTACCGCGCTATCTTCGGAGATTTTTCTAAGTATGATACTCTCGTCCTAGAATTCCTTAGTCGAGTATGTTTCGGCACAGGCACAGAGGCTGCCTCGTTTAACAGTCACTCCTTCAGGACGAGGTTATTCGCGCTTTGGACGAGTGTCTATTTTCTGGTGGTGCCTACCTCGTCCAGAGCTCTTCCTACCTGGACGAGGTAGCTGCAAGTAGGTTTCAAAGGGTGTTTACAATTCTAAACGGGCCACGGACGACCTTTATGGACGACTTGGAGATAGGCAAAATCAGTACCCCATCAATACTGAATTAACTAAATATCTCTTTTAGTCTTGTTTAAAGGACCTAAATTTGCCTTTGAACTCTTTAATTCAAGTGGTCTAAAGTATTAAAGTGTTTGGGGGTTGAAGGGGAGTAGGGAGTTTAGGTAATAGTAGATATATATATATATATATATATATATATATATATAGATAAAGACCTAGAATTAACCTATCAATTTAATAGTTCAGCCAACAATTATAAAACCTATCTTTAACATGTTTGGGTGGATCTTGTTATTTGTTAATTTTATGCGGTTTTGTAACACAAAATAAATATATAATAGCCTTAAAAAAACACTTGAAATAAATATGAGAAATGAAGGAAGTGGAAGATGCGAGGAGATATCCCAAGTGGAGACAACTATATACAGAGTGAGAAAAAAGACATCATTGAACCCATGATCTGCAAGTGCCAGCCAATCTAACCAAAAGTATCACCTAGTGAGTATAGTACTACTTTACTCTTCAACACTCACTTTGGTGGACCCTTGCACCGCATTTCTAAAAAAGCTGGCAAGATCAACAAAATTCACTATAATAATGTCTATAAATTCCAATATTGCTGCTCTTGTACGGTACTACTTCTATTATTGAAAATTAAGTCCTTTTCTTCTCTAAAAGTAAAGGAAAATTGAAGGTTAACAACTTTTTTTCCCCAATTTAATCATAGGGTAAATTATAAATTATTACTCTAAAGTATAGATATATTTAAATTTTATATCTTGAAATTTTAAATTTTAAATTTTGTCTTATAAAATTTTGGAGTATTTGAATTTTACTTCCTAAAGTTTAGAGGTGTTTAGATTTTACATTCTCAAATTTTATAACTTTAGAGTGTAAAATTTATACACTTTCACATTTTAAGGGTAAAATTTAAATTCTGAAACATTATAGTGTAATGTTCAAACACTTCCAAACTTCAGCGGTAAAATCCAAATTTTGAAATTTTATGATATAAAATCCAAGCACTCCAAATTTTAAAGATTTACAATTTATCCTTAATTTTAATAACAAGCAAGAAGATTTGAGCCTAATTCTTCTTACAAAGAGATCAAGCTATGTCACTATAATTTTCAAGACTAAACTAAACTTTTTATAGAGACAAGTTTCACAAATTTAATTTATGAATGCTACAATTTGGTTGGTTGCTTGCTTGCTTGCTTGCTTAACTTATTTAATGGTCAGTATCATTGAAATTCGAGACTTGATTAGAACTTATTTTGGAGTTGCCAATTGTGTTAAGTAAGATTTTAAAATCAATATTTAATCCAAATTGAGATTGAGACTGATACTGACCAACAATTACTTAAAAATTAAAAATTAAAAATTCTATAATAAAAAACAAGCTTTTAATAGTTCGAGATTTGTGGGATTCACATCTTATGATATGAGTGATAAACCTACCAAATACCAATGTCATGGTGTTGTGGTTTTCATTCTCTTGTTTTCATTAGCAAGCAAGACTTAAAGAGAGAAAAAGGAGGTTAGTCAAAGTAAGACCAACAAACAGAGATTAGAGAAGTGGGCCAGCCAAAACTCTAAATCATGGAGCACCGCCCAATTTTAATTCCCGAATGGCTTTTAAAAAACGACCAACCACCTATTCCACCGGTTACGCGAACTATCTCCGGTTTTCCATATTTAGTTTTTTCTGTCAACTTCTGCAACTTCTCTCCCAGTTAAGATCGGCTTTTCCGGTGGGAAATAGTAATTCTAAAACTCCGTTTATTTTTTAATTTTTTAATTTTCAAGTTAACCGTCTCTTTTGGTTGAGGAATATTGTAATTCACTTTTTTTTTTTTTTAAAGACTAATAGTATTTTTTAAAAAAGTTGTAATAATCTAATGAATCTAGATTTTTTCTTTTTTTCTTACAAACCAATGGTATGGCGCCCATGTTCTACCACTAAAACAATGTCACCACTCTCACGACTAAAACTAAATGCATACTCGCTCCAAATGCACAAAATTATTATTTTTTAAAATCAAAATATTGTTTTAATCCCATTTTTCATGATTTTTTTTCTTTCACTCTTGGACTTGATTGTTTTAATCTTGAAATTATTGAAAACATTAAAATTTTGTTTTTAAACTTCAGAAAATATTTTTTTCTCATTATTAAATTTTAAAAAGTCTTTCATATTGTGTGCATAATCAATAGTTTTGTGTCACACATGATTGTTGATGTCAAAACTATAAAATTATTTAATGTTTAAAATAATGTTATTTACCAAGAATCTTAATTTAATTGACTTTTTTTATTGGGCCATTGGCTTTTTTAGAGTTTTCAATAGAGACGTGCATGATTCAAACTTATCTCAAACAACTATCAAATTAAAACAAAATAATGCCACATAATAATAAAAATTAATGAAAGAGTGATGCTACAAACATCGATTCTACGTCAGTTATTTCACAGTCCCTCAAATGTGCATTTAGGTATCAAAAAAATCTTTGTAATTCAATTAGTTAATACTTCCTAATATTCTCAACTCGAAAAATAAAAGTTCAAATCCATTTTTACCAAACTATCCAACTACCAAAAAAACAAATTACACCTAAATTGCCTGACCACAAAACACTTGGTGTCAATAGTTTTACATTAAATAGAGGGAGTATAATGTTTTCAAATAGTTTAACAACCTACAAAGATGTTTCAAAGTTTCGTACCAATTTTAGAGATGAAATTTTTTACCTTATTTCAATTAGCAACATCATTAAATGTTTTATTTTTTTGGTGAGAAGAACATCATCATCATCATCAAGGGCAGGGTCCAAGTAAAAAAAAAAATCAAAAAAATCATTAAAAGTCAAAGCAATAATGATAGACAACTTAAGGACAAGGGGCAACTGATGGGGATCAATTAAGGTTAACCCGTCCTTGGTTGTCATCCATGACCTAACCACGTCTAAAGGAAGCAATTTAAGAATGATAGAATGCATGATCAATGCCCATCTGTTAATAATAAGGTGATTCAATTTGAAGGAAGTCCTCCATGGACGACCAAATTATACTTTGTAAATTCTACGAAGAATTCTCCAAAGGCTCCAGATAAACAAACCACGACATGTTGTTCTTAATACGTGGAAGGGATTCTTCAGACTTCGCTCCACATATCTCGTTTTCTTCATTAACCACCCACATCATCTACAATGGTGGTGGACCTAAACAAGTAGACTCAGGTCTAACTCTATATAAAAGGAGCAAATCTCATTCATCCAAGTTAAATTCTTACAATTCACTATTTTCCATCATTGTGTTCTAAAGAGAAAATTGACTTAACCATCAGAAAGTCCTTGGCCAAATCATACCGATCACCATTGACAGTTTTTTTATTTTTTATTTTTTTCAAGATTTACAGCTATTATCATAGTCTGAAGTATTTCAACCTACTAATTTTTGTGCATCATCAAGCCTTTTTTTTATTGGGCAATTGAATTTTTTAGAGTTTTCAATAGAGATGTGCATAATTCAAACATATCTCAAACAACTGTTAAATTAAAACAAAATAATGCCACCTAATAATAAAAATTAATGAAAGAGTAATGCTACAAACATTGATTTCTACATTAGTTATTTCACTCCCTCAAATGTGCATTTACATATCAAAAAAATATTTATAATTCAATTAGTTGATACTTCATGATATTTCCAACTTGAAAAATGAAGGTTCAAATCCATTCTTACCAAACTATCCAACTACCAAAAAAACAAATCACACCCCAATGACCTCACCACAAAACACTTGGTGTCAATAGTCTTACATTAAATACAGGGAGTATAATGTTTTCAAATAGTTTAACAACCTACAAAGATGTTTCAAAGTTTAATACCAATTTTAGGGATGAAATTTTTTACCTTATTTCAATTAGCAACATCATTAAATGTTTTATTTTATTTTTATGAGAAAAACATCATCATCATCATCGTCATCAGCATTAAATGTTGATGATGCATTCTCATAGTGCACACAGCTTCACCAAAGCGCGTACAATTGGATACATATATAACCAGTGACTTTCTTCAATAAAAAAATAAATAACCCAAAATATATTCCACTGGATACACTCTGTCTTTCTCTTTCTCTTTTAACCAGAAAAGTCCAAAACTCTCAAATATCCTTGTCTCCAAAATTTTTCTCTCTCTTCTCTCAACCTGGCCGACGTCTTAACGCGTTCACGCGTAGTACTTTGTCGCTTCATTTGTGGGTTATCCCCTATATATAAACCCATATGAACTTCTCTTTTCTTTAGGTGCAGAAATAAAAAAAAGTTTGAAGCTTATCTCACTTTTCTTTCTCTGCATCTTTTTCCAAAACCAATACCCAAATTTCACTTTCTTTTTCTTTTTTATTCTTTAAAAAAAAAAAAAAAACAGAAAAGAAAACATATTGTTCGAAACCCAACATGCCTTCTTTAGAGGAAGAACTGTTCCCATCAACGCCTGGGAAGTTCAAGATCGACCGGGCCCACAGCATGAACCGTCAATTCCATCGTTGTTTCGCTTCTACGAGCACCATGTTCTTGTGGGCGCTCTTCTTGATTGCATTAACGGCGTCGTATTTGAGTTTCCAGAGTTTCGTCGATACCGGTAGCAAGTATTTCGCCGCCTCGTGGGGCGGTCTCCAGTGGGAGAAGCAAGTGCGGGTCTCCTCCCAGATCCGAAGATCAGGCGGCATGTCCGTTTTGGTCACCGGCGGCGCCGGTTTCGTCGGCACGCACGTGTCGCTCGCTTTGAAGAGGCGCGGCGACGGCGTCGTTGGGCTCGACAACTTCAACAACTACTACGACCCGTCGTTGAAGAAAGCGCGCAGGGCACTCCTCGAAAGCCACGGGGTTTTCGTCGTGGAGGGAGACATAAACGACAGTCGTTTGTTGGAGAAGCTCTTCGACATCGTGGCTTTTACGCACGTGATGCATTTGGCGGCACAAGCCGGAGTTCGATACGCTATGGAAAATCCAAATTCCTACGTGCACAGCAATATCGCCGGGCTTGTTTCGCTTCTCGAGGCTTGTAAATCGGCGAATCCTCAGCCGTCGGTTGTTTGGGCTTCGTCGAGTTCGGTTTACGGGTTAAACGAAAAGGTACCGTTTTCCGAATCGGATCGGACCGACCAACCCGCAAGTCTCTACGCCGCTACTAAAAAAGCCGGTGAGGAAATTACCCACACCTATAACCACATTTACGGCCTCTCCATTACCGGGTTGAGATTTTTTACCGTGTACGGCCCGTGGGGACGACCCGATATGGCTTACTTCTCTTTTACCCGGAATATTCTACAAGGTAAACCCATTAAGATCTATCGGGGCAAGAACCGGGTTGACTTGGCCCGGGACTTCACTTACATTGATGACATTGTGAAGGGTTGTCTGGGATCTTTGGACACGTCGGGGAAAAGTACCGGGTCGGGTGGGAAGAAACGGGGACCCGCTCCGTACCGGATCTTTAATCTGGGTAACACGTCACCCGTGACCGTACCGACACTTGTGAGTATATTAGAGAGGTATTTGAAGACAAAAGCGAAGAGGAATCTTGTGGATATGCCTGGAAACGGTGACGTACCGTTCACGCATGCGAATATTAGTTTGGCCCGAAGTGAACTCGGGTATAAACCCACAACCGATTTGCAAACCGGGTTGAAGAAGTTTGTTCGGTGGTATCTTTCTTATTACGGCTATAATCACGGAAAACCCGTAAATTAATTTTCTTTTCTTCTTTTATCTTTTTCTGTTTTTCCTCTTTTACCCTTTTTGTTATTTTCTTGGATTTTTTTTTTCCCGTTTAAAGTGAGGAAAAGAAAAAACCTGTTAAAGTCACCACAAAAAAAAGAAAAAAAGAAGACACATTCTTTACTTAGGGGAGGAGTTAGCAAGGGACTCATCCTCTGTAGTTTTGTTGTATCTCATATCCTGTGTATAAAGTAAAAGTTTTTTGCTTTTTTTCGCTCAGTTAGTCTGGTAATCTCTTGTTTTTGGGTGGCGCTACCCGCTACATTCTTATTATACTGTTTTTGTGGTTTTTCCTTCAAGTACATCTTTTGTCTTAAAATGTCTTGGATTGTTCTTAGTTGGAATTTTTAGGTTTCAAAAACTTTCCACTTTGTTTCTTCTCGTTTTTATATTGATGCTGTGGTTCATTTTTCAGTAATTTGACCATTATATATTGATCATTAATCTTACATTCAACTGTGGATTATTAATAGAAATGTATGATAGATCAAAATGAAGACAATTCCGAATCCGCAAGAGAAAAAAATTATAAATAGCACGCTGTAACGAAACAGAACAGTAATTTCACTACTAAATTTACAAATAACTTTATTTATGTTTGCGGAGTGAGCGAGCCGGTGGCTGATAATTTAGAGCATTATTTATATTTGTAGAGTGGAGCCGATGGCTGATAATTTAGATTATACTCAAATGAGTTCACTATGAGTGGCTGAATGCCGACTTAACTAGTGATACGGTCATACGGTATGTTACCCCGTATAAAAGACATCTAGATGATTATTGATAGGGTGACAGGTAAAGAGAGATAGGGACAGCTGGTTAGAGCCGTGATATACGGTTGGGGTGGGGCGGGGCCCACTCGTGCGTCAAACAAAGGTGTCGTACATCAGCCGTTGGATTTGGCTAATAACTTGAGGTCAGGATCAGATTTGTGGGCTCCAAATCCAGCTGTAAAAGTCTGCATACGTCACTGTAGCACAAAGCTTACCGACAATGAGGTTTAACATTTTGCTTGGTGAGGTGGTCACAATTTAGCTTTTTTTTTTTTTTTTTTAATGTTTTGCTAGTGACATTATCAGAAATAAATTAAGTGGCTAATTTAAAATTTCCACTAACAATGATTAAAGTGTAGCTTTCTGTAGAAGTGTCAAGTTGGAAGGGGAATCCAATAAAAAGTGTGGAGTTGTACAACATTGTGTACAATATATTCCTGTCTATTATTATTATTATTATTAGGAAGTTTGAGTTAGGCCATTTAACATCCCACCGACAGAATGAAAATGTGGTGGCCCTTATTGATTGGCTAACATGTGGATTAACATTTATTTCTAGGTTGACTTTATTCATTGAACCATGTGCCATGTTAGGACAACGTTTCCCACAATTTGATATGGTGTCTCAATTCAATTGTGAGCATAATTTCATTTTCACATTATCCTTCATCCTTTAATTGATATTATTTTTATTATAGGGTGGGTGTGTGTCGGTCAGCTTCACTGGACACGTTACGATACAAACATATGTCGTATTATTGTTAATCACTAAATTTTGGATATCATGAATAGACATTGTAGAGTCAAATAATAGTGATAGCTTGATTTGGATCATGAATGTGCATGGCCGACTTTATTCAATGTTTTGGACATAATTGTTATGATTCATGGAATTGGGATAAAAACTATGTTTCATTGATTTTCTTTTTTATTGGCTCGGATTCAATAAATAGAATGTTACCATGATAATGTTTAGGTAGGAAAGTCACTCTAATTGCCTGATGCTACCATTTTTTTTTACTTTGAAAAAGAAAAAGTAAAAAAAAAAAAAAAAGTTGCGTGAATAGTTTGATTGTGATTGTTAAGTTGCATAAATTGTTTTGGTTTTTAGACCTACTTCACTAAGTAGTTGAAGGAAAATCATATGACATGTTTTTCAAAACTGTGAAGCAACTCAGTTTGAGATCTAATGGTTTGTGCCTATTGCTCTTTCAAAGTCTCTACTAGTGATCAATCACATACTCATTGAATTAGTGGATCAAGTTACTACCTACCGGCTATTAAGTGTACTGGATTCAAATCTTTAATGGGACATTGAAGTATATGGATTGGAGGTTCACGTTGCAGCAGATCACTGTCAGAGGCATCTATGAGATTTAGAGCTTAGTTTGATAACTATAACCAATAAGGCATTTAAACTATAAATCTTTATCTCATAATGAAATTGTTCACCCCGAGATTAATAAGGTCAAGTCTCCCCAGGTTTTTTCTTTGGAACAATTTGTTTCATTAGATTTCTTAGGTCTTCATATCATGTCTCATTTTATATTTTTACACTTTCATGATATTGATGATTATGTGTTTAATCTAAATCTTCCATAATAGATCTAATAATCAATTTTGATTTAAAATTAGTTAAATACAGTGTTTTGATAGGTGTCTAAAACTAACAAGGATCATAATGGTGCATTTCATTTTATTTTTTCCTAGTTTGGTTATTAATTTATTTGTATATTTATTCAAATTTTGCTAACGTATTCTTTTCAATTGATAAGATGACAAATTCTCTCAATATTTATTCTTACATAATTGATTTTAGAAATGATTTTTAAGTTTGAAAATCTATTTTTTCGTAAGCAAATTAAATAGGTATGTCAAAAAAAAAATTGTAGTGATACATGTGTTCGACAAAAAAATTGTAATCTTTTTATATAATTTAGTGTGTCAATTAGATTTTATTTTCTATTTGTAAGACCTTTTTTTTTTGTGCTGAATTGTAAGACTTCTTTTATAACTTTAGTTCTTAAAAATAGATATGAAATATTCATAACAAAATAAATTTAAAGCATATGACCATAGAATTTGATCTATGAAATACACTATTATAGTTATATTCATCTATAGAATTACTTAATAATCTAAACCTTCACAAGTAATGATGATCCACTTAAAATCAAATTTATAATATAATTATACAAATCAATCTTGTGTATAAAGCATAATATATAAAATTAAAATTAACTTGTTTATCTTAAATATGAGCTAGTGGAACAAGTTTAGGAGTACGAGAGAAAAGGAGTTGCTTAATGATGATTGTTTATCAATAAATCGTTTTAGAAAGTATATGTGGTTTAATAGTCACTAGTTATAAGAGTTACTTATTTAGACAGAAGAGAAGAAGAATGGAATTTTGATGAATAGATGGAAAGGATATTTTTTATTATATAATTTAATTTTATAAATGATAAAGATTTTTTTTA
Organism: Castanea sativa; assembly: GCF_040712315.1. NCBI lineage: Eukaryota > Viridiplantae > Streptophyta > Magnoliopsida > Fagales > Fagaceae > Castanea > Castanea sativa. The sequence goes on along the minus strand of NC_134013.1, from coordinate 83,280,269 downwards.
AGTGAGACAAAGGAAAAATTGTACATGGAATTCTTCAATTTTAACTAGACATAAAACACTTTTTCAAAAAAAAAAAAAAAGCCGTATGAAATATATTATATTTTAGGTTGTTATACAAGCATAACATTACGTTTTAGAACCAAGATTATGGCTTTTTTTTTTTTTTGTTATTTACGCGAGGGTCTTAAGTAATTGCCTAAATAACATTGGTATTGAGTTAGCACTAATCATTATTCATGTAAAAGGAAAGAACATTGCTTTAAGAGTATTGAATAACTTAACTCCTCATGTGTCCGATTAACTATCATTTTTAGTGTGTCCAAATTATTGTCAAAGTACATGACCTTTAAATTTAGTAGCACATTCACCGTTATTGGTGAGTTTGGTGACAAATATTAAGACTAGAAGTGAAGAGTTTTATAGATTAATTGGTTGGTATCTTCTTATGTTTCTAAACGAGACATTCATAATTTAAATCCATTTTCTTTCAACTAACAAATTATATATAAAACTAAAAAAAGTTATAAAGAAAAAGTCCAAATTCAAGGGTTCACACCTTTTATCTATAAAATAAGTAGATAAACACTCAAAGATTAATAAAAAATTGAGTCAAATAAAAGGGAGAAATTATTTGATGTTATATTATATAAGAGAAAAGAAAAAAGAAAAAAAAAAAAACCCTTTTTGACACCGACAGTATTGGCCGGTCAGGATCTCATTTACTGACAAATGAGTTGTTCTTCCAAAGTGGATCGTTCTGATTGCTGATGAGATGGTAATTAGGCCATTGCCACTAATTGAGAGAACTTTATGTCAATGCCGTTTTCAGTGTCAATTTTGTGGCCCACAACGTGGCCGAAGCTTCTTAAAATTGAGAAAATGCATGGATTCTTTGCTCATATATATTCAACAATTTTATGCCCCCATGTGATTGGTGATAGGGGTTTAAAATGTCAACTGCGTGATGGTTAATAATGGAGATCGAAGATTTTAAAAAAAGAAGACTGATTTGAACCGTAGAATTATTGGCCTCAAGCATTGACTGAGTGAATGAAATTGTTGTTGTATCCTAGTAAACATGTTAACAAATTAAAACTTCTCTTTTTATTTGCTGCCATACTATGGGCGCATTTTGTACAAGCTCTTAGAGAATGATGTTTAATTTGAGTTTAAAATTAACGTTTGTAATAAAAGTTTTGAGGAGTTGTGGTTGTAAAATAGAGTTATAGATTTTAAATACGCATTTTAAGATCTCAAAACGCCTCACCAAACTGACCCTATCTAAATTGGGATTCTTTAAACTCCAATTTCCAGAGTGTAGAGAGGGAAAATTATCGACCTATCACAAGCTGACACATCATACTACTAAGTCCATAAAATACAACCAATTACAAAGCGCCACGTACTGCTGCTAGGTTTTGCTATTACTATTCAGAAACTAATAGAAATTTGCCAAGTGTCATTGAAATAGAGGTATGAAACGTATCAGCATGTGTAAGTGATGACACAAGTAGCCCTGCATGTGTAAGCGATGACACAAGCAATCCAGCACGTGTAAGCGATGATATAAGCGGACCAATCAGGCTGTGACATGTGTCACCAATCAGACTCCGCCACGTGTCGCTCACCCACACCCAAACTCCTATAAATAGAAGCCTTCCTAAGACATTTAGGGGAGACACAGAAAAAGATATCGTGAGTTCAGAAATCTAGAAGCTCTGCTGGAATCAAACCCCGAAGCCTCCAGGAACTTCAAAAACTTCAACCTCGAATACAAACAACATTCGAAGCAAAATCATCCAAACTACTTGTCTAGATCTCAAAGGTCACTAGAATCAAGCTCAAAAGTCTCCAAAAACCTCAACAAACCACAAATCAGCGAAACTCTAAGGATTCTAGCCTCTAAAGCCCTGAAGAACTTCCACCACAAACCTTCAGACAAGAAGAACGCACGAAGAACACACGAAGAACACATAGAACACGAAGAACAAAGAATTTCTAACAAGTTCATAGCCAGAGATTTATTGTAATTCCGTTTCAAAGATCTTCGATCCATTCCTCAGCCAAATTGAAGGATATCTTGTGTTCGAATCAAAATTATATTACCACAATTCCAATTAACAAATCTTTCAAAGAGATCAAATCAGAGGATCACTCTTTTGTAATTATAGAGAATTGTACCACATATTCATCAATACAAATTCACATTTGTGAAACTATTTTACTTGTTTGATTTATTTCAAACTAAGAATTTAGTCGTCTAGAGTATAAGCACAATTGGTCACTGCCGTAATTAGTGCATTGAAATTACATTTTGACGCAGCAATTAGAGAAAATTGTGAGACAATGAGGTTTCTCTAGCTGCTTTTCGTTGACTATACAGAATATTGGTCATACATGGACAACTTAGTAGTGTTGCTGGAGATTCATTACTGGCTGAAGCTAAGTTGGAACTTGGAACAACTGGCTGCTATATATTGAAGATGCAAGTAACTTGATTATTGCATTCAAAGTAAACCCTTCTGCTATGAATTGGGCAGTACAGGATACACAGTCAATGATATTAAAGACCGTATTATCTTCCTTCGATATTGAGCTGTTAATTTTGTTTCTATATTAATTGGCTCGGTTTAGTTTTGTATGTTTCCTATTGTAAGCTTTGGCTTAACTCCAATGATATTGTTTATTGAAAGAGACACATACACAGACACCACATGTATCTTAAAGTGATCATATATTAGCTAGCTTAATATTCAGCCCAGTGCATTGGATAGGAGCACCAAATAGAAGTTTTTTTCTCCTCCTCGTAATACTTGAGGAACTACTAAAAGTTATTAGTTTTAGGCAAAAATATTGCTATCATGACAGTTTGGATTTCATCTCTAAATAGTCAAAAGTTTTATTATTATTATTTTTTAAAATCAAAAGGTATTTTTTTTCTATTATATACTATTAAAAATTTTACATTTTATATCTTTTTATCCACTCCCACTAACTTTCTATTATATGTTTCTGTTAACAAAATGCCTAAGCGATAATATAGTTTATTTAACATTTTTTATCCATTCCCACTAACATTCTAATACATGTGTCTAACAATATACAAATACCTATATGACAATAGTTTAAATAATATGATTTTTTGGGGGATTTTTTAGGGAATATAATGGAAACGTTGTAAAAAATATTATTATTATGAATTTTATAATAATAATAATAATAATAATAATAATAATATTTTTTACAACGTTTCCATTATATTCCCTAAAAAATCCCCCAAAAAATCATATTATTTAAACTAATAATAATAATAATAATAATAATATATTATCGCTTGTGTGGTGTTGAGGACAAATGTCAAGGTTTAAGTCTTTAAGAAGAAGTTTCACACACATACATTTACATTAAGTTAGAGTAGAATTTCTTCTTTGTATATAAAAAAAAAAAATTTGACAGAAATGGAACATAAGGTTCAATTTTATCATTTCTTTAAATTTAAAGGTCAATGATATTAAATTGAGAGGTTGGCAATAATTCAGTAGTAATGACATTTTTTGTGGTATTTTGTGTTTGTAATTCAAATCCCATATAGTCATTTCTCAAAAAAAAAAACCCATATAGTCCATTACTTTTTTTTTATGGCCTTCTTCTTTACTATCTACCTAGCTTAAAAATAAATAAATAAATAAATAATTTTTTTTAATAATTGAGAGAGCATGATATATTTTTTTGGTCTTTTTTATTGAGTAAGGGTAAGAAGAAAGATAATTCGAATCAATGGCCTCCATTTTAGGCTTTACCTGTTGCATATGACGTGAATTAAAGTTCACTCACACTGTCACAAACGCACGCATGATGAGACGACAAATTTGTCCTAGCTAGGATGAAAACCCCAATTCAGCAGCTTAATAATTTTGGGAGACAAGAACAATAAAGAACAGAGAAACCTGTTTCTTTTTTTCTTTTTCTTTTTGAGAAACACACACACACACACAAATTAAACAAGCCTCTGCACACCAATTCAATCCACAATGGGTTGGTAGAGACAATGGTTAGAGTACCTGAGTTTAAAGGGAAGGCATCCCTAGCCTTGTCAAAGAGCAAGTAGATATGGAATCTTTGTTTTTATTGGGTGCCATGTTGAAATTAGTTGGGGGTTTCGTTTCATACGCAGTTTGACTGAAATGGTATCAAATTTTGAACAAATTCTTTAAACCAATAAATCATTAAACTAAAAAAGACGATCCTATTCATAAGTCAAATACCCAAAATTACCCATTAGATTGGGTTTTGTTTGTCTTCTCAAATTTTTTTTTAAAAAAATATTCGGTTTTGTTTGTTATGTACATGAAAATCATGATTAAAAACAGCTTTGAACTAAAAATCAGTTTGAGCCACAGTTGCCACAGCATATTAAACACAACACAAAGTCGGGTAACTTGGACCCATTACTAGCCCCTAGGGAGTAAATCACACAGCCTCACCCACCAAAATCATGTATCAAGCATTTAGGTTGTATGGGTCTATAGCTCATCTCAAACCTCCAACCACTAGATTGCACCGGACGGACCTTTTTGCGTCTAAACTTGAAAGCAAGAACGGTTTAACTAGATCTTTGTAATGACTCTTGAAAAAGCCACCTTCATAAACTTTCAAATTCCATTTGTTAGAGCATGAGATTTTATTTAGATAATAGTAAGCCAGAAGAGAAGCTTTTTATGATCAACACAAATTTATAGTCACAAAGTAGAAATGAATTAGGATTTAATTTTTTGGTAATTAACTATAATTTAATTAAGTGGAAACAAAAAGGGAGTTAGAGGGAACTTGCCCATCATCCTCTTCCCAAGAAAGGAGAGGGGAGATGGGTTGGGGTCCCATTAGTTATATATAGTTATACCTTACCTAGACATAAACTTAGATCGAATATGTATGTCACAGACAGAGGTAGGTTAGGACCAAGGGGCTATAGCGGCATGAATTTCCATTGGCATTAACCCCCAAATTTAAATTCAATTAATTTAAAGCGAAGAAAACAGAAAGAATAAAAAAGAAATGAACTGGTCAGTTAGCTATGACTTTTGGAGTTTGCCTTGTTTTGAATACAAATTTATGTCGTTTAATCTCAAAAAAGAAAAAAGAAAAAAGCTATGACTTGTGGACTTCCCCCCGCCCCACCCCCACAAAAAAATTATATATATATATATATATATATATATATATATATTAACATAAAATATTTCTAAAATTTGTTTCCTACGATTTTGGACCTTTGGTTTTTATGCAACTAAGCAAAAACAGTATCTCTTTTGTTAATTGACAAAAAAATTAAGGACAAACTAAAAAAAAATAAAGGGTTAGGGACCCTTATCCAATATAAAGGTCATGTATAGGAGGGGGAGGGGAATATATAAACCTTGGCTGCGTGCACGCGGCACTACCTTGGTTTGGACTACATGTGCCTACTGGGCTGCCTTAACCTTGGCAGCAGGCATGCGGGAGCTGCCTATGCATGCATCATGCTCAAAAGAGGTTATTTGGGCATGACACCCATTCTTTCTTGTTTTCTTCTTTTTTTTATCAATATATTTTTTATTAGCTTTGTAGTCTCAAAATTTTGAAAGAGATGAGAGATCCAAAACACGAGTTTTTATTCGTCATCATTTTTGTTTTTGTTTTTTTAGATTGTGCCAAATGGTTTAAAAGGATTAGAAAATCAACAACCTACCAAAACTTATAAAATTGAAGTTACCACACAATATGGAAATAGATATTGTCCATGCCAAATACATGTCTGTGGGAGCAGTGTCACATATCTATACTTTATATATATCTATACTGAACATTGACATAATACATTTAATTTTTGTTATAAAAGATAGAAATGGCATTTAACTCTTTAGCTTCTTCTTTTTTTGGTCAAAAGACGCATATAATAGAAATTAAGATCTTACAGACCGATAAGAAACAGAGTCAGAATTATCAAACTCTATAAAAGAATAAATGAAGCTTTTTTTAGGGTAAAATTGGTATATATAAATTTGAGAGATGAAAATCAATATGTATATATGTTTTTTGTCGGGTAATTGTGGGGGTCATCGGTGCCAATAGGCCTAAAAGCCATGGCGAGTCAAAAACAAAATTTGGATGAAACCATCTTTCAACCTAAGAGAGTAAAAACTAAAGAAAAAGAAGAAGCTAGAAGCTGTTATCAATCTAAAATATCATTTAAAGAGAAAGAGAAAAGAACAAAAGAAAGAGTTTCATTTTGGGACTACCCTTGTAAATGTAATCACTCCATAGGTAAAAACGACCCAAGTTTCAAAAGTTTCTATTTGAAGAATTTATGCAATGGAGAAACAAAACCATTATAAACTCCTTTAGGGCATGATAAAAGAAAGAAACTCATAAAAATTAAAGTTTAAAAACCTTTTTCTAAGTCCAACTAGAGTACTATCTCACCACCTCTCCTCGCCTATAAAAGGACCCGTCACTCACTCTTGCAAACCATCCCAAAAATCTCAATCCAATCAATCAAGAAATTAAGGAATATTACCTCTATCTATTACTTTTTTTGCACCATGGCAAAATTCAACTACACCATCATGGTGGCTTTGATCTTAGCAAGTGGAGTCATGACCTCGCTTGCTCAAGAATCAATAAACCCTTCAACACAGATAGATGACACTGCATTTCCACCTGAGAGTGAGGGTGAGCTCCCACCAAAGCTTGTACCAGGGTACCCCAAGCACTTGGAGCATTGCGCTTTGAAGATAGAAGCTGAATGTGGGAAAGAAATATTCATCGGAATGTTTAAGAGTTTACCTGTGTCTAAAAAATGTTGCTTAGAGCAACCACATCAGTGCATTTAAAATTTTTCGTCTATTTTACACTAAAAACTTACTTTTTCTATTTTACACTATCACATTTTTAAAACACCCACATTAGTTCATCTATTTTACACATCTATTCTAATTAAATAATATTATTTATTGTTTTATTATTATTATTATTATTATTATTTATTAATCCTCACTCCCTCACCGTTTCTTCTCCATTTTTCCTTTTTCAGCTCTCTCAAGTCTCACCCGTTCCTCTCCTTCCCTCACTCTCTCCCTCATAGCTGCCTCACCCAGCCCGCCATCGCCGCCGATCCAGCTCGCCGCCTTAGCCCTCCACTGATTCGGCCTCCCTCTTTCCTTCGCCTTTCCCTCTCTCCACCACCGACCCTTCGCCTCCCACCCCCAACCGACGACATGAATGGAAGATCTGGCGCCAGCAATGGAAGACCCGACTACAGCAGATCGGGCAGCAAATCCAACTCCGTTGGGCATTTCACGTGAGTTTTCCGTTGAGTATGGTTTGGGCTGGGTTTTCCGATGGGTTTGGACTGTTTTTGGGTTGGGTTTATCGGTGAGTTTTGATTTATTTTGAGTTGGGTTTTCAGTGGGTTTGTCTTGATTTTGAGTTGGATTTTTTAATTGCTTTTCCGTTGATTTTGGGTTAATTTTATGTTGATTTTGGGTTAATTCTCTGTGTTGTGGTGTTTGGTGGTGGCGCTGGGTTTGGTGGTTATTCTGGCGTGCTAGGTTGTTGTAATGGTTGGAGAAGAGAAGGAGTTTGATAGAGAGAGAAAAAAAAATCGCTTAAACATGAACAGTAGCTGTGTATATTTACACGGTTTCTGTTCATTTACACAGCTGGGTGTATATTTTGCACCATTTTGCACCCTCTGATGTGGGTGTTTTTTTGATCAAAATGTGTAAAAAGAACTGTTTTTTGTATTTTAGAAGACTTTTCATGGACTGATGTGGATGCTCTTACAGCTTATTAAGAAAATGGGAAAAACTTGTCACGATGATTTGGAGAGGGCAATTATTTTCATGCCAGAGTTCTCATCAAGGGCTTATGAGGCTATTCCTAAGGGTGAGCATATATGGGATAAGTGTGCTGTGGTTGCTAAACAAAGTTGACCCTCTACTTCTCCCTCGTATTCAATTTCAATAGAGTAAATTAAGTTCTATATATTTGGAATTTTTGTACCACTTGAACGTTAACAATGAATAAGATCTTCATCTTTTGATTCGAAAAATACTTTAATTCCATATGAATGAACCCGGTAAAGGGATTTTTTAATTTTATTTTTATTATATATATATATTTCTTTTAAATAAATAAAAAACAAGAAAAAAAAAATGCAAGGTTTATACTCATCTAAAGATTGGGTATATAACCAATGAAGAGCATTGATCCTCAATCACTACATTATACATAGAAATCTTCATATCCCACCCCAGTTGTAACTTAATTAGTATTCCATTGATTAGTGATATTGTGAGACTGCATGTTCTATCTTATTTGAATTTTTTACATTTTTCCATTCAAAAAGCGGTAGACTTGTCCAAAAAAATGTCTAGAAATGCATTTTTTCCCCTTTATATTGTAAATCCAAAAACCTATATTTGAGAAGAAAAAGAAAAAACTGTAATCAAGTAATGAGATGGCATCAAGTTAAGAATTCTTTCTAAACTTTTATCTATGGAGCAGGAATCCTAATCCCTAATTTCAGTCCTTTTTTTTTCTTCATTTTTTTAATGGGTTGGGTATTGAATAGGTGATTTATTGGGTATGTAATGAGTCAAGGCCCAATTAAAACTTATGGTAATTGAGAATGGGGCGAGTTTGGATCATAATATACTAGCTAGGTTTTTGGGTTGGTAAATATGTTTGAGTTGATTTTGACAATCCTGGACAGGAGATTCACTGTGATCTGAACATCTTGTTTCAAGTGTTTTAACCTTAACCATATATTTATATTTATGCATAAATTATGAAGATTAAAAAACTCAAAAATTAAAATATACTGTATTTTTTTTAAAATTATTACCTATCCATCCTTTACATTTTTCTTTTTTCTCTCTCCATGTTCTCTTTCTAGTTTCTAATTGTTTTTAAATTTATGATCTCTCTCTCTCTCTCGCTCTCTCTCTCTCTCTCTCTTAATTACACACTAAAAAAACATAAACAACCTAACGTTAATGGTCCAAAAAAGAAGAAGAAGAACATTGAACCTTTTGTGGTCTCCATGCAAAAGGCAGTAGTCTTATTCCAATTTATTATTAATATTTTTTATATTAAGCCTCTTCAGGATTAGAATTCCCAAGATTTTTAAAAAACGTAATGCTTTGAAATCTCAATTCTAAAACTATTATCACTTACAATTCTCATTTTTTGGGATTAAACACCTTACAATTAGAATTGTAAAGATCTTAAAAATTAAGCCCATAGTGCTTTGAATTCTATTTTCTTGTAATTAAACACTTAATAGTGCTTAGAATTCACATTTCTGATTAAATACTTCCATGGTTAGAATCACAAGTTGTCAAAATTACACATTTTTTTAAATAATTCAATAGTTGTGGGGAGTAAAAGGACCCAAGCGGGCATTTGGGCATTTGGGCTCTAGCAAGGAGGGCCGATCTGTTCTTGAGCTAAGAATTTGTTAATACTGCGAATCGGCCCATACGCCGAGGGTCCGAGGACACATCCAAGGGTGACTTTCTCCTCGGACAGACCCAAGAGAACTCGGAGATTCACTACGAAGGTCAAGGCAGAATTCCGGAAAGACTGTTGGTTAAGAGGGGGAAACCCTGAACCATCTAGATACACTGGTGTTAGAAAAATATCATGAGTAAAGGCTGTCACCTTCACATTAAAAACTCTGCACCTACCTCCCTGGCCGCATTAATGGGGAAGTGACCTCTGAACAGTAGAACTGAAACTTCTGGTCACTATTCAAAGGCACTAAGAGAAGAAATATTTAGGGGGGAGGGGGTTTGAGCAACACGTGGATAAAGCATCAAGAAAAGAAGTGTTTAAGGGGGGCAGTCTGTAACTAAAAAAAGAAATTAAGAATTATAATCTTTAAGAAAGAAAGAGCAATAATACAGAAGTAGTCCTCAGCTCACGTCCGAGGAGGTCCATCTGCAATTATCATTCATTATTTACAAGTGTTTGTACACCATAGCCTGTTATCAAGTTCTCAGTATTTCTAATCTAGATTTCAAGCCCACACTCTACATATTTCATTGTTTAAGGCTCATTGGGCCTGAGCCCATAATAGTCTTTGGGTCCAGGTGCAATTGTGCACTTACAATAGTTACAATAATAAGACAGGAGGAATTCGAATTTTAATTCTCCCATTGAAAGATAAAAGACTATACTACTGAGTTACAAGGCTTTTGATGTCAGAACGCAAAATTAAACTCATAATAATTAGAATTAGAACTCCCATTTACAGGAATTGGTTTTTTTAGGCAGTAATAAATCCTTGGTTCCTAAAACTTACATGTTGAGTACTTTTAATCCATGAAGTTTTAAATGAGTGTTTTAATCCCTAAAATAAAAAAAAGAAAAGAAAAAAAAAAGAGCACTATTGACTACCTTGTCTACCTCTATTACATGTTGATAGAATAGTTTTTCTTCTTTATTTCTTCTGATTTTATTATCCAAAAAAATAAAATAAATAAATAAGATTTTGAAGTTTACCACTTTGTTTTAAATTCAATTCTTTTTTTAAGATAAAAAAAAAAAAAACCATGCTTGATGTTGATAGAATAGTTTTTATTTTTTTCCCGATTTTTTTTCATTGTCGTTGAAGAAACTGAACGTAAATGAGATTTAAAAAACAAAAAAGGGTAACCGAGAGAATTTGAAGTCAAATAGATAACAAATTAGCTTATCAATATAAAAGTGATTGTTATTTTAGAATTTGTGTAAAAACACTTAAATACAATATTATTAGCTTTCTTATAACTCTAGAACAAGATAATTGAAAGAAGTTTTTATTTATTTATTGCAATATAGAAACTCCCTCCATCAAATTTTGGACAAGTTGAATGAAAGAAACTCATGTAAAGTTACAGTTTAAAAACCGTTTTCTAAATCCAAGATCATCTCACCACCTCTCCTCACCCATATAAAAATACTCACCACTCACTCTTGAAAACCATCCCAGAAATCCCAATCTAATCAAACAGGAAATTAAGGAATCTCTAGCTAGCTAGTACTAGTTTTGCACCATGGCAAAGTTCAACAACATTTTCATCATGGTGGCTTTGATCTTAGCAAGCCGAGTCATGGCCTCACTGACTGAAAAAAAGATAAGCATACCAAGGCGTGTACCAGGGTACCCCTTGCACTTGTTGCATTGCGCTAGGAGAGTAGAAAATGAGTGTGCGAAAGAAATATTCGTTGGAATGTTTGAAAAATTACCTGTATCTAAGAAATGCTGCCAACAGCTTATTAACAAAATGGGAAAAACTTGTCATGATGATTTATATAAGGCAATTGTTCTCTTTCCAGACTACACATCAAGGGCTTCCACGGCGATTCCCAAGGGTAATCGGATATGGCGTAAGTGTGCTTTGGTTGCTCGGCATATTTGACCTGCTCCTTCTGCATCCAGTTAAATAGTAAATTGAATTCTATTTAGCAATTTTGTACCACATGAATCTTAACATTGAATAAATTTTCATCTTTTATTTTTTGGAAAGAACTCAACTCCGCACTAATGATCTATATCCCCATATTGCTGTTGAATGAAGAAAGTATACCTAATCAACGTATTGAAATAATTTGTCTAACCAATCTAAGGTATCTTATTTCGTTCGATAAGGCTTCTGTTCCAAATTTTGTGTGTGTTGTATAGTGTATGAGATCAACACGTGACTATTTCAAAACACTTAGTGCACGTGTCTTCTCCAATGCACAATAACATAGGTGGTAAGGCAAATCTCTCTTCTTCTTTCTTTTAATTATGAAGATTAATATATCACCCACAATAGGATTCAAGCCATTAATTGTTTCCTATTCACCTTTTCCCTCTAGTATCCACATTGCATCGCCTCTAATAGTAAATTGTTGGGAACTAACTGTTTGCTGGACTAACTGTTCAAAGGAAACTAAATTTACATAAGATTTTATAGCCATTTATTCACCCTTGATTTTGTGCACTTGATAATGGATAGCATTACATGTATGAAAGGATGGGATATATATTTGAACTTGTTTGTTTGTAACTCAACAAGCTAGTTGTGTTATTTAATGTGATGGAGTGAGGCTGCGGGTTCCATTCCATCTCATTTGGTTGTGTGAGTTACTCTAAAGTCTAAATAAGTAGAAATTAAATAGTTAAATACATAAAAATTGAACCTTTTTTTTTCCTCCATGCATAAAGCTAAGTTGTCTTGTTCCCAAAAAAAAAAAAAAAAAAAAAAAAAATTTTAATTGAACCTCTCATTATTAGTGTGGGTGCCTAAGAACCGATGACAAAATTGAAGAGTTGCAATACTGATGTGAGGATATCACGTGCCCGAAGAGGAAATTTGCCTGAGGAGAGGAGGGATGAGACAAAGGACTTTGAGGGAAGAATGGTCTGAAGAGAGAGAATCAGTGAAAATAGGGGAAGTTTCCAGTTTGGCGTAGCCTATTGCCTCTGCATTAAATGATGGGCAATAGTTTTATTAGCTACATTGATGAGAAAGTGACTTGAACACTGTAAGTCACAGCAAAACAAACTCCTTCTACCACCTTCTTCAGATGTAAAAAGAGACAAGTGTCATGAGGAGAGATTTGTTAGGTCAAGATGTGAATGAGGGGGAGTATATATGAAAGAGAGTGTATTCAGAGAAAGAGACAGACACAAGTATCAAAAAAAGAAGAACAAGAAAGAAGAAGAACATTGAGAGAAGAGAGTGAACAGTGCAACTTTCTGTACGACATTGGCCTCCTCGGGCAAGCGTGAGTGGAGACATTTGCTCATCTATTCTACAACATCAACCCTTTCTTCCTTATTTTTATCCTCGGGTAGAGCCTCCTCTTCTTATTTGTTTCCCTCTCTTACAAGTTTATTGATTTGGGCCAAAGTTGAACCATATAGCTCACTGTTCTAAGTGGGTTTGGACTACTAGTTTATTTGGTCCTTACAATTAGAATTTCCAAGATTTAAAAATTAATTCCCTAGTGCTTTAAATTTTCATTAAATAAATTCAATGTTATTTTCGGTTGTATTAGTAGTTCTAAATAATGAATATTAGTAAAAAAACGTGTAAACTTGAAATTAGAATGAAAAAGAAATTATGAAAATAAACAAAACAAAAATAGCCTCATTGCACATGTGAAGCTCGTGTGACAGAGCTAGTATTCATTTAACAAAATATCATAATACCAGATACCACAAATATCTAAACATAGATTTTATAATTTAAAAAAATAAAATTAGTTAGAATTATGGCTAACAAAAACTATATAATATCCAAACACTTCATTTGAAAACTGCTAAAGACAACCCTGACGAAAGTAAAATACAAATTCTACCAATTTAGTGGAAAAATACTATGTCCAATAAAAAGTAAAGCATCCATGTGTTAGCACTTAATCTTAATCTAACCGTTAATAACCACCGGCCTTGATGTTAATTACAAAACCATAAGCACAATTTAAAAAACAAATAACAAAATACAAAATAGATTAATGAAATATAAATATTAATATAAGAGAACAAAAATTTAAGTCAAATTTCAAAAAACGAACCAAAAGCAAAATGATAGTTACTATAAAACCATAAACTCACACACGTAGCTTCTCCAATATAAATAAAATCTCGAATATAAATAAAATTTATAGGATTACGTGGGTGAGAATTTACTGGGGATTTGAAAGTGAAAAAGAAGACTACAATTTCTTTTTCAATAAAAAAATTGCTACTTTGAGAGAGAGAGGGGCAAATTAAGAAAGAGACTAAAATTGACTACAATGCTATATTTGGATGGAAAAAAAAAAAAAAAAAAAAAAAGAAGAAGAGAGAAGTCACTGACCATTAAATTTTAGGAAAAAAAGGGGAAAAAAGTAACTGGAGATCGTCAAATGAATGACAAAATTGGACAGTTTGGTTGTATTAATGCAAACATGCTACATTATTTGATAAACTCAGCATCTACAAACTTGAAAATGGAATCAAACCACAAACAGGAGTAGAAGCTACTCTGTCATGAACCACATTCGAGTTTGCTATGACTTGGTTTGCCAATCAAAGAATCTCCAATAGTGAAAAATTAGCAATTTATCATGGACTAACTGATGCCAAAAAATTAGTAAGTAAATAATATTTGAAGCAAATAATCATAGAAACTCAAACACTATAAACAAATTTGTTCGTGTTTGGTTAGCTAGAAAATTTAAGTTAGAAAAAAAAAGGTCTTTTGTTGCTTTTATCTTTCTTTGTCAATTTATTGGAATGGATATTTTATAGAAGGCTTTAGCTATTTTTTAGGAGTCTTTTTGAATGTTGTGGTTAAGGTTGTGTTAATCATTTGAATGTGAGACAACGCGAGGAAGGCAAGGCATGGAGGAAACTGTTTGAAACTGTTCGGTTTGAATTTGAATTCAATCATGTAGTAGGATGGAAGTTTATCTATAACCAAGGATCTTGAAGTTTATCATTTTGTTTTAAATTTAATTATTTTTGTTTGAGATTTAAAAACAAAACAAAACTTATGACCAAGGATTTTGAAGTTTATCACTTTGTTTTAATTTTTATTAGAGATTAGAAGAAAAAGATGCTTCATGTTGATAGAATAAATTTTCTTCTTTATTTTCTCCATTTTTTTTTCAAAAAAATAGGATTTTTTAATTTTATTACTTTTTTTTTTCAAAATTCAATTTTTTTTAGATTTAAAAAAGAATAGAAAAAACTGTGCTCGATGTTGGTTGAATAAATTTTTTTCCCTGTTCTTTTTTTCCTTAAAAGAAACCAAACATAATTGAGATATTTTATAGCGAGTAATTGAGAGTATTTGAAATCAAATAGAAAACAAATTAACTTTTCAATAAAAAAAAAAAAATTGTTACTTCAAAATTTGTATAAAAACACTTGAAAATACTATATTATTAGCCTTTTTATAACTCTAGAACAAATTAATTGAAAAAACGTTTTTATTTATTTATTTATTTATTGCAATATAGAAATTCCCATCAAATTTTGGACAAGTTGAATGAAAGTAACTCATGCAAAATTAAAGTTCAAAAACCGTTTTCTAAATCCAAGATCATCTCACCACCTCTCCTCACCCATATAAAAATACCAATAACTCACTCTTGAAAACCATCCCAACAAATCTCAATCTAATCAAATTGAAAATTAAGGAATCTTTATACTAGTTTTGCACCATGGCAAAGTTCAACATCTTCATCATGGTAACTTTGATCTTAGCAAGCGGAGTTATGGCCTCAATTGCTCAAAAAAAGATAAGACGACCAAAGCATGTACCTGGATACCCCTTGCACTTGTTGCATTGTGCTAGAAGAGTAGAAGATGAGTGTGGAAAAGAAATATTCCTTGGAATGTTTGAGAGATTACCTGTGTCTAAGAAATGCTGCCTACAGCTTATTAAGAAAATGGGAAAAACTTGTCATGATGATTTGGATAAGGCAATTGTTCACTTACCAAAGTACTCATCAAGGGCTTCCACGACAATTCCCAAGGGTAATCGAATATGGCATAAGTGTGCTTTGGTTGCTCGGCGTACTTGACTCGCTCCTTCTCCATCCAGTTAAATAGTAAATGAATTCTATTTAGCAATTTTGTATCACGTGAATGTTAACATTGAATAAATCATCTTCTTTTATCTTTAGAAAGTACTTAATTCTACACCAATGATCCATACCCCCATGTTGCTGTTGAATTATATAAGAAAGTATACTCAATCAATATACAGAAATAATTTGTTTCACAAATCTAAAAAATTAAGGTTTCTCATTCAATGGGATAAGGCTTCCATCCAAGATTATTGTGCATTGGACATGGTATAAGGTTGACACATGACTATTTTAAAACACATGTAGTGCATGTGTCATTTCCAATACACAAGAACATTGGAAGTATAACAAATCTTTTTTTCTTTTTTTAAATTCTGAAGATTAATATATTACTCGCAATAGGATTCAAGTCATTAATTGTTTCCTATTCACATTTTCCCTCTAGTATCCACATTGCATCTCCTCTAATAGTAAATCGTTGGGAACTAACTCTTTGCTAGACTGATTGGTATTTGGTGGTCTTCTAATGAAACTAAATTTACATAAGATTGTATAACCATTATTCACCCTTGATTTTGTGCACTTGATATAGATAGCATTACATGTGATAGGGATAAATCCCAAAGCAGACGGATCCAATTAACAAAGTCAGTCATAAGCGACGGGGTCACCAAAAGAGACGGTCTAATCAGTCTAATAGTCAAAGAACTGGTAGACGGACTCATAACCTGGACGGAGAGGTAGGGAGACAGATGGACTCTTTAAAATGGACAGATCCAAGGGAGACGGTTAGTTGAAATCACATGGCACCTACGTGGCCTAAGTGGTCTCCAAGGATCTTAATATGGAAATGTCCTGCATCCTACGCCCAACCATAATCAGAGGAATTCCTACAAGAAAAGAATTCCACAAAATACGAGCATTAATGAGGATCTTCTCTACAAGGAAATACCTTCTTCATCAAGAAACGGAGGTTAGCTCTACACTACTATAAAAACCCCAAAACCCTCACAAATCAAGAAACACATAATATACCTTAGATCTGGCACTCTAGAGTGATAAAAAACTCTTCGGTACTCTCTGCAAGTTTTTCTCTTTATTTGTGTTTCACAGGTCACTAAAGGTACGTGAGGACTATTTGGCTCATTGACGATTTTCAGCATCATCAACATGCATGCAAGGATTGGGTAGATATATACAATTGAACTTGTTGGTTTGTAACTCAACTAGCTAGTTGTGTTATTTAAAGTGATGGAGTGAGCTAGGCTGCGGGTTCCATTCTATCTCAATTAGTTATGTGAGTTACTCTACATAAGTAGAAAATAAGTAAATAAATAAAAATTGAACCTTTTGTTTTCTCCATGCGTAAAGTTGTTGTCTTGTTCCCGAAAAAATAATAATAATAATAATATATATACTTCAAGGTTAATACCCTAATTATTTCATAACTACACAACATAGATTGTTTTTCCACTTTCATTGTTAAATTTTCTAACAGCTGGCAACTATACCACTTGAATCTTGCACTAAAAAAGTAAGAAAGAAAATTCGCATATATTTTACCATCATGGTACCACATCATAAATTCTTCAGTCTAGTACTGTTAAGTCTTTAATAATATTGCTCTAAAAAAAAGTCAATAATAATAAAGTTACTTTTTAAGTTTTTTTTTTTTTTTAGAAGACTTTTTATGAAACTTTTTTTTTTTTTTTGATAATGAAGCTTACTAATATTATTAATCAAAAGCGGCTGAATCAACTTTTACAATAAGGCAAGTGTCTGGTGGCACATCTTCCATCTAGACAGTTAAATTAGGCTTCTTGATAGTTCATCTTGCCAATGCATGAGTGACATTATTCCCTTGACGGCGTACATAAGAGAATCTGACATATTGAAAAGAATTTGACATAAGTTTAACGTCCTAGAGCAGGTGACCATGTAAAGCTAGAGAATGAATTGGATCTTGGAGCTCCCTGCAAATGGATTTTGAGTCTTCCTCTATAATGGCATTGGTGATACCAATTTCTAGTGCAAATTTTGTGGCTCTCCTCGTAGCTAGAGCTTCGACATGAGCCACTATTGTTGGGAGTGGCAATTGTTGCGACATTGATGCCATAAGAATACCTTCTTCTTTTCCGATTGCCACGTCAACTCCAGCTTTCTTTTGCTGGGAAAAGATGGCACCATCATAATTCACTTTGTAGATCCCGTGGTCAAGTGGCTTCCATCTGGTGTGGTTCCTATGCTGTGGATTCCCTACAACTGGATAAAGGAGCTGGAACTCGGTCTTTCTATCTTTGGACAGAGTGAGTATTTGATCAAGTAAGCAAGCTGCTTCCTTGAAACGAATCTTATTTCGTCGATTCCACATTGCCCAGCCCGTGAATGCCAAGAGAGCAACATCCATCTTCTCTGTAAAGGCTTGCTTGAAGATCTCCTTGATGCTGCTACCCTTCATTTCAGTAAGCCATCTCCATTGGGGGGCCCACATTCCACATGACATGCACATCAGAGCAAAAGAAAAGAGTATGTGAGCAGTCTTCTTCTCCTGCCTTGCAAGTTTCGCATTGACCATCTTGTGAAAGCTTCTTGTGGCACAAATTCAACTTGACAGGCAATTCTTCTCTATTGGCTCTCCACACAAAATTTTTTATCTTGCTAGGAACTTCCAAGCCCCATAAGTTCTTCCAAAAGCCTGAATCTTGGATTGTGCTTTGAGATTATTCCGAATCCTCATGTAAAAACCGATATTCCAATTTTACTAAATAGTTGCCTGAGGGAGTGAATGGCCAAATCAGTACATCCGATTGGTTTGTAGAACTCAGATGAATGTTCTTGATAGTATTTGCTTCTTGCACAGTGAACACATGACGAATGACTTCAGTCCTCTACCATCCAGTCACTTGATTTATTAGTATTTCCACACTCGAATTTTCCTATCAAAACAGAACCGGAGTGGTTATTTTGGCTAAGGATTTTGATGATAGCCAATTATCTCCCCATATCCTTCTCTTCTTCCCATCTCCCACTCTCCAAAGTGCACCTTTTAGAATAACTTCCCGGCCTTTAAGGATACTTTTCCATGCATATGAAGCTAAGGAAGAGTCCTTTGCATCTAGGATAGTACCTCTAGGAAACAATCTGGCCTTAAACACGTTATAGAACAAATAGTTGCCATCGTGGAGTAATCTCCACGCTAATTTAGCAAGCATCACCTCATTAAACATTGTTAGGTCTTTAAATCCAATTCCCCCTTGATTTTGTGTTGACACATGTCCTCCTACTTCACCTAATGTATTTTCCTCCTATCTCCCCTCTGCCCCCACCAAAATTTTCTTATGATGGTCTCTATTTCATGGCATAAAGTGATTGGGAGTTTAAAGCAACTCATTGTGAAGGTGGGTATTGCTTGGATGACTGATTTAATTAGAACTTCCCTTCCGGCTTGAGACAAGAGCTTACCCTCCCATCCTTGTAACCTTTTCTAGACCTTTTGCTTCAGTTGGTCAAAACTTGCTCTTTTGCTCCTACCTACCATGGCCAGCATGCCCAAATATTCTTCATATTGCTTCAACTCGTGTACTCCAAGGGCTCCCATAATCTACCTTTACATGTCACTTGAGGTAGATTTACTAAAGAAAAGGGTTGTTTTGTCTCTATTCAATTTCTACCCTGATACCTTCTCATAAGATGATAGAATATCCATCACCTTTTGGCAATCATGAATGGTGGCCCTACAAAACAAGAGGCTATCGTTTGCAAAAAATAGGTGGGTTAGTTTAGGGTTATTACGACAAATAGAAACACCTTGAATTTCACCTCTTTTAGTTGCTTTTTGGATCATCCAGTGCAGACCCTTCGAGCATAGCAAGAATAGATAGGGAGATAGTGGATTTCCTTGGCATATACCACGCGTCAGTTTTATTTCTCCAAAAGGTTCCCTATTGATCAAAAGAGAATATGTAACTAAGGTAATATACTCCATGACTAAAACCACCCACCGGTCATTAAAGCCCATTTGTATCATCACCGCTTTCGAGAAAGACCACTCAACACAGTCATAGGCCTTACTCATAACGAGTTTGAGAGCCATGAACCTCGAATTTCCAAAATTGTGATTCTTCATATAATGTAATGTTTCGAAAGCAACTAGGATATTATTTGTAATAAGGCGGCCTTTTAGGAAAGCACTTTGATGTTCCGAGATATTATTAGGGAGCACTCTCTTCAACCTGTTTGTAAGAACTTTTTTAAAAAATTTGTATAACACATTATAGAGGATAATAGGTCAAAGTTCAGTAACATTCTCTGGATTTTTTGTTTTAGGAATCAAAGGGATGAATGTATGATTTAGAGACTTTTGTAGGGATCCCAAATTTAAAAAGCACAATATATCATGAATTACATCACCTCTTACCAACTCCCAAAAATTCTAGTAAAACAATGGCAGCATCCCGTCCAATCCCAGCGCTTTTAGCGGCGCCATCTGCTTCAAAGCCAATTCAACTTCCCAAGCATGAAATTCATCGGTCAAGCACTCATTCGTTTCATCAGTGACTATCTGCGGTATGGAATCCAAATTAGCCACCGAAGCTTCTAGGTTGGAGGACAAAAACAATTGTTGATAATAAGCTTGTAAGATGGCCGAAAACTGGTCTAGTTTGGTACACCAGATATTTGATTGGTCTTTAATCCCAATGATGAGATTCCTACACCGTCTTTGAATTGCTCGACAATGGAAAAAACAGGTGTTGCAGTCTTCGTCTTTGAGGTAGAGGGCGCGTGACCTTTGGCGCCACATCCTTTCTTCTTTATCCATAACGGAATTGATCTCCTTTTTTAGCACTATAAGTCTGTCTGAATTCTTTCCCTAAAGTGCCATGCTCTCTACTCGTACAAGTTCTTTTCTTCTTTTCTTTTATTTTCTGCAATTCATTCTGAATGTTGCCGAAACAGTCTTGGCTCCATCTTGTTAATGCTTTCTCACAGTTTTCAACTTTCCGAATCACCCTTGTGTTTCCTTCCTCTTCGTACTTAGCCTACCAAACTCCCTCCACAGTTTCTCCACATCCCTTATCACCTAACTACATTTCTTCAAATATGAACAATCACTTCCTCGATGAACAATCCAATTCCGACTGCTCTATCAACAGAAATTTATGATCGAATGTTGTGTTGTCCACATGATAAACCCAAGTACCAAGATATTTTGAAAACCATCCGTACGAGACCACCGCTCAATCTAACCTTTCCCATGTTAAGACCTCATTGCTGTAATGTTTAGACCAAGTAAAGGGAGAGCCTTTAAAACCAATGTCCATAAACTGACATTCATCCAACACGTCTTGGAAAAGTTGCATCTGTCCTTGTGATCTTACTCGCCCTCCAAGCTTCTCCAATTGCTTAATAATCTCGTTGAAGTCCTCGGCACATAGCCAAGTTAACGAGTTTTGTTGATGTAAACGGCGAAGAAGGTCCCATGATTCATGCCATTTGTGTGTCTCATGCTCACTATAGAAGCCGATGAACCGCCAAGCTGCCTCTAAGTTTTTATTGATGATATCATCAATATGGTTCAAAGAAGAGGACAACACATCAACCAAAATGTCATCCTTTCAGTAAATTACTAAACCTCCACTCTTGTTAATCCTTTATACAAAAAACTTGTTGTCAAAATGAATCCGATCTTTCACATAATCTAACCTTGCTTCATCTGCCAGTGTTTCGGCTAGGAACATGACAGCGGGAGCTTTTGTCTGCACTACATCCACAAGCTCTTGAACTGCTAGTTGGTTCTCAAGCTCCCTGTAGTTCCAAACGATGCAACTCATTGTGTTTGGTGGGACTGAGAATTAGCCTCCGCCAATATCAAGAAGTTTTCTTTGTCCTTGTGCAAAACCAGAATTTTCTTGCACGGTAACTCATTGAGATCAACAACCATATTAATGGGATGCTTCAAACCAATGGAATCTTCTAGGGTGGGTGTTGTGCTATCACATTCACGCATAAGGCGCTTCCATTTTGTTTGGGATGGGTTCTTTGTGTTTTTGCGAGCATGGGGAAAATTTGTTACATCTTGGAGTGTAAATGCATGAGAACTGTGGGTTGGTGGAACTCGTGGTGGGGTCACTGACGTAGTCTCGTTAGGTGCCAACTCAGACCTTAGCTTTTCCATATCAAACGACTAGAAATTTTCCTTTTGAGAGACTTCATTATCGGAAAGACCAGAGTTTAAGGGATCCTCATAAATCCTGAGTTCCTTGTCTATCTCCCTTAATTGCTGGGCAAAACACTCTCCTTTATTTCTATGATCTTGAAGGGTAGAGATTGAGTTTCCATTCACAGTTGTGGAACTATGGGATTTTGAATTTTGAAAATCCATAAAATCTGCTTCCATAGCAGATGTTTCCTTATTGGTTTGAAGCATTGGTTTTGACTTTGGCGTCGTCGTTGCCACCGGCCTAGATTTCATCTCCCTCCGCTGTCGTGTAGACATATTCTCCACCCTATCCTCATAGAAACCCGATACTTGGACTACATTTTTCTTTAAGGGACCCGACTAGATGGCTCTAATTCATGAACCAAATTGCCGATCTTCTATTCTAAGGGTTCCCTTGCTTTGGATCCAGTTGTCATAGTCCTTGTCACCATGATCAAAACAACCACACCAATAACAAATGTTAGGTAAACGCTCATACCTAAAATTTACCCATATTTTTCCACCATCCTCAAAGGTGACTATCCTTCCTCGATAGAGTGGCTGATAAACATCCATAGTGACCATTACTCTAATGTAGCTACCTCCCTCACTGTCTGAGGCACTAGTTGATCTATCAACCCGTCCAATCACTTCGCAAATGTCTTCAGCGAAAGACTTATTCCTATAGCCAATTGGTATATTGTGTACTTGAACCCAAAAGGACACCTTGTCAAATTTTAAATCATCAAGGGGTGTTTGTCTTTCATACCTCTCGAGAATCACCAGATATTTATCGAAACTCCAGGGTTCGTTGGAGAGTTTACGATCCACGTCATCCTTGTTATCAAAAACAAAGAGAGCCTTATGAGATCCTTCCTTACTCACGGTAAATCCATTATCTGCCCTCTAGAGTGGCTTGAAAGTCCTTGCTACCACCTTCATATTCAGTGCACGTTTGGTGAGAAACTGAGCTGCTATGATATACTCCTTTAAGCACCTATCTTATTTGAAACATAAGTCATTACCTTCCCTTTCGGACAGAGAGAAAAAATTCCAATGCCTTGTGTGATCTTCCACGAGAACACAGATTAAATTAAGAGAAAAAAAAACTAAAAACAGACCAAGATTAGGGAGAGAAGAGAACAAGAAAACTGTTTCCCAAACCCCTGGAAAGGAGAAAATCACAAGCCCTACACGTAACACTGTCACAAGAGGGGAGAAGAAAACCTTACAGGAAGGTATGACAATTCTACTACCTAAGAGAAGGGGAGGACTACCTTTCTTAGCGACAAAGAAATGTAACAATCTTTGTGTTTGTGGCAAATAGTGAAAAGTATTTGGCTAGTAAACTGAGTAGAAGCTTAGATTCACCATAACTTTTTATGTAACTTGTATTATGTATTTTGATTTTTTTTAATAAATGGGCTACATATTTAAATCTCATTAATTATATATTGATTATATTCAATGGTTGAGATCAAGTTAAGTATACTACATTCTCAAAAAAAAAAAAATGAAGTAACTATAAAAAATTGAAACTTTTTTTCCTCCATGCATAAAGCTAAGTTGTCTTGTTCCCAAATTTTTTTATTATCTAAATTCAACCTCTCATTATTAGAATTTCCAAGATTTAAGAATTAATTCCCTAGTGCTTTGAATTTTCATTAAATAAATTCAATGCTATTTTTAGTTGTGTTAGTAGTTCTAAATAAGAAATATTAGTAAGAAAACATATAAACTTGAAATTAGAATGAAAAAGAAATTATGAAACTAAAAGAAAACAAAAATAGCCTCATTGCACATGTGAAGCTCGTGTGATAGGGCTAATATTCATTTAACAAAATATCACAATACCAGATACCAAAAATAACTAAACATAAATTTTAAAATTTACAAAAATAAAATTAGTTAGAATTAAGGCTAACTAAAACTATATAATATCCAACCACTTCATTTGAAAACTGCTAAAGACAACCATGAAGAAAGTAAAATACAAATTCTACCAATTTAGTGGAAAAATACTATGTCCAATAAAAAGTAAAGCATCCATGTGTTAGCACTTAATCTTAATCTAACCATTAATAACCACCATCCTCGATGTTAATTACAAAACCATAAGCACAATTCAAAAAACAAATAACAAAATACAAAATAGATTAATGAAATATAAATATTAATATAGGAGAACAAAAACTTAATTTGAATTTCAAAAAAATGAACCAAAAGCAAAATGATAGTTACTATAAACCCATAAACTCACGCACATAGCTTCTCCAATATAAATATAATCTCGAATATAAATATACGTGGGTGAGAATTTACTGGGGATTTGAAAGTGAAAAAGAAGACTACAATTTCTTTTTCAATAGAATAAAATGCTACTTTGAGAGAGAGAGGGGAAAATTAAGAAAGAGAATAAAATTGACTACAATGCTATATTTGGATGGAAAAATAAAAAATAAAAAAGAGAGAAGTCACAGACCATTAAATTTAGGGAAAAAAAGTAAATGGAGATTGTCAAATGAATGACAAAATTGGGCAATTTGGCTGTATTAATGCAAACATGCTTCATTATTTGATAAAGTTCAGCATCTGCAAACTTGAAAATGGAATCAAACCACAAACAGGAGAAGAAGCTACTCTGTCATGAACCACATTCGAGTTTGCTATGACTTGGTTTGCCAATCAAAGAATCTCCAATAGTGAAAAATTAGCAATTTATCATGGACTAATTGATGCCAAAAAATCAGTAAGTAAATAAAATTTGAAGCAAATAATCATAGAAACTCAAAACACTATAAACAAATTTGTTCGTGTATGGTTAGCTAGAAAATTTAAGTTGAAAAAAAAAAGTCTTTTGTTGCTTTTCTCTTTCTTTGTCAATTTATTGGAATGGATATTTTATAGAAGACTTTAGCTATTTTTTAGGAGTCTTTTCCAATGTTGTGGTTAAGGTTGTGTTAATCATTTGAATGTGAGACAACGAGAGGCGGGCAAGGCATGGCGGAAACTGTTTGAAACTGTTCGGTTTGAATTTGAATTCGATCATGTAGTAGGAGGGAAGTTTGTCATTTTGTTTAAAATTTAATTATTTTAATTTGTTTGAGATTTAGAAAACAAAACAAAACAAAACGTATGACCAAGGATTTTGAAGTTTATCACTTTGTTTTAATTTTTATTAGAGATTAGAAGAAAAAATGCTTCATTTTGATAGAATAAATTTTCTTCTTTATTTTCTCCAGTTTTTTTTTCTTCCAAAAAATAGGATTTTTGAATTTTATAAATTTTTTTTCAAAATTCAATTTTTTTAGGTTTAAAAAAGAATAGAAAAAACTGTGCTCGATGTTGGTTGAATAAATTTTTTTTCCCTGTTTTTTTTAATTTTTTTCTTAAAAGAAACCAAACATAATTGAGATATCTTATAGCGAGTATTTGAGCGTATTTGAAATCAAATAGAAAACAAATTAACTCTCAATATAAAAAAAAATTGTTACTTCAAAATTTGTATAAAAACACTTAAAAATACAATATTATTAGCCTTTTTATAACTCTGGAACAAATTAATTGAAAAAACATTTTATTTATTTATTTATTGCAATATAGAAACTCCCATCAAATTTTGGACAAGTTAAATGAAAGTAACTCATGCAAAATTAAAGTTCAAAAACCGTTTTCTAAATTCAAGATCATCTCACCACCTCTCCTCACCCATATAAAATACCAATCACTCACTCTTGAAAACCATCCCAAAAAATCTCAATCTAATCAAATTGAAAATTAAGGAATTTGTATACTATTTTTGCACCATGGCAAAGTTCAACATCTTCATCATGGTAACTTTGATCTTAGCAAGCGGAGTTATGGCCTCACTTGCTCAAAAAAAGATAAGACGACCAAAGCATGTACCTGGATACCCCTTGCACTTGTTGCATTGTGCTAGAAGAGTAGAAGATGAGTGTGGAAAAGAAATATTCCTTGGAATGTTTGAGAGATTACCTGTGTCTAAGAAATGCTGCCTACAGCTTATTAAGAAAATGGGAAAAACTTGTCATGATGATTTGGATAAGGCAATTGTTCACTTACCAAAGTACTCATCAAGGGCTTCCACGGCAATTCCCAAGGGTAATCGAATATGGCATAAGTGTGCTTTGGTTGCTCGGCGTGCTTGACTCGCTCCTTCTCCATCCAGTTAAATAGTAAATGAATTCTATTTAGCAATTTTGTACCACGTGAATGTTAACATTGAATAAATCATCATCTTTTATCTTTAGAAAGTACTTAATTCTACACCAATGATCCATACCCCCATGTTGCTGTTGAATTATCTAAGAAAGTATACTCAATCAATATACAGAAATAATTTGTTTCACAAATCTAAAATTGAGGTTTCTTATTCAATGGGATAAGGCTTCCGTCCAATATTATTGTGCATTGGATAGGGTATAAGGCATGGTTTTTAGACCCTGATTGTTCAAAGAACTGGTAAAAGAAGAGATTCAAGGTTTTTAAAATCGGACCAAGGTTCGACCATGGTCGAACCACAATGACGTCATGATTACTTTAATAATTAATTAAAGCCTAAATATAGATATTAAATTTATAAAACTAGCAAAATTGACTAATATATCGATATATGTGAGGAAGATTTAATGATTTTCAGGCATATAATTAATAATTAAATAAGAAAGTTAATAAAATAAAATAATAACCATGAAAATATTAAAATTTATGATTAATGTTTGAAGTAAAGTTGAATATCTTTGAAGGGTTTTAATTATAATTTTTTTTTATTTCTTGTAAGAGATGGATAATTTAATTAAGTAGAATAGAATTGTGTTAAGTTATTTATAAAAAAAAAAATTGCATTAAGTTTACTTCAAGTATTTTTTGTGTTAACTTTTTTTTAGAAGACTTTTTATGTAACTTGTATTATGTACATGTATTTCAATTTTTTTTATTTTATAAATGGACTACGTATTTAAATCTCATTAATCATATATTGATTATTATTATTTTTTTTTTTTTTTTGAGAATCCACCCTAGGCAGTTAGGGGGAAATTTTATTCAATCAATTCAGAAAGATAAACAGATGCAATGTCTGGAGGAACATCCTCCATCCAGACCTGAAAGGGAGAAAAATTACATGCTGTTCTAGCTAGTTTGTGTGCTGCTCTATTTCCTTGCCTGCGAGTGTGCCTAAAAGAAACTTTGTGGAAGACCGAGGAAACAAGCTTGATATCTCTAATAATATGACCAAAGCTTGAAGACGAGAAACCACCACTATTAATGGCTTTTATAATTACTTCCGAGTCACCTTCAATGATTACTTGCTCAAAATTCAGCTCCCTTGCGAATCGAATGGCACTACGCACTGCCAACACTTCCACCATCTCTACTGATGTAGGTAGTGGAATAGTTTGTGTAAAGGCAGCCATAACAAGACCTCTGTTGTTACGAACAATAGCTCCCAGACTTGCTAAATTTTTGGAAGAGAAAGTGGCGCTATCAAAGTTAACCTTAAGCCAACCTGAGGGAGGAAGAGACCATTTGGAAGGTCTGGTAGTGGGTGCTGAACGATGGGGAGGCAAAGAAGCTTGCTGGAACTCCTGAAGACTTTCCACTGCCATTGCACCGATTCGGCCTAGCGAGACAGCTGTTTCGCTTGCACGGATCTGGTTTCTACGAGACCAAATCAATGAAACTGTCATAGCAAACAGCTCCGTGAGGTTACTTTTCTCCTAACAAAGTTGGATAACGTCCAGCAAGGATTCACATATCCCAGCATCCTTTATTAGCCAACCAAACTGCATCTCCCAGATCGAGTTCAAGGCTGGGCAAGACCAAAGAGCATGGAGGGAGGATTCTTTGTCCACTTTGCAATGGGGACAAATATCATCATTCATTAATCTTCTTTTCCTAAGGTTCTCTTTGGTGGGCAGAGAATCCAACCCGGCTCTCCAAATCAAAATTTTCACTCTATTTGGGATCTTTAGGCTCCAAATACCCTTCCACAATTTTTTGGTCAGTGACAAGTCTGAGGAAGATGGACTGACTTCCCTCTCCTTCTCCATGATTAATTTGTATCTCGACTTGATTAAGTAAACACCATCTGGACTCCAAGGCCAAAACAATTTGTCCTTACAATCTTCAAGACTAAGTGGGATGGCTTTGATCAAAGCAGCTTCATGGGGCAAGAAAATATTGTCTATGACATCCTCAATCCAGCATCTTTTTTCATGATCAATTAATACAGAGACCTGAGCATCCTTGTCAAAGAAACCTCCAGGAGATACCACTTTCCTAGAATGAGGGTTTGGGAGCCACTCATCTTGGTAGATTCGAATTGATGCACCATTGCCCACTCTCCATTGCATTCCTTTCTCAATCACCGCCCTTCCTTTCAAGATACTTTTCCAAGCAAAAGACCCATTGCCTTCCTTTACCTGTAGAATGGACCCCTTAGGAAAGAATTTCGCTTTGAAGAACCTGTGGAAAAGAGTGTCCCTGTCTTCCAACAGCCGCCACACCTGTTTTGCAAGCATGGCATCATTGAATTTTTGTAGTTCTTTAAACCCCATTCCTCCCAAATCTTTTGGTAGACATAGCGAGCTCCATTTGGTCCAGTGAATTTTCCTTTGATTCCCCCTCTGCCCCCACCAGAATTTTCTAATCAAGGACTCAATCTCTTCGCAAAGAGTGATAAGAATTTTGAAGCAGCTTATTGCACACGTAGGAATTGCTTGTATAACTGCTTTAAGCAGAATTTCGCGCCCCGCTTGAGAAAGCAACTGCTGCTTCCAACCTTGTAGCTTTGCCATGACCCTCTCCTTAATGAACATCAAGCTGGCCTTCTTGTTTTTTCCCACTAGAGACGGAAGACCGAGACATTTCTCGTATTGCTTGATCTCTTGTACACCTAGGAATTCTTTAATTTGGTCAAGGGTGTTAGGAGGAGTGGATTTGCTGAAAAATAAACCCATCTTATTTCGATTCAGCTGCTGACCAGAGGCTTTCTCGTAGCTACTTAGCAAGGCTTCAATTTTCTAACATTCAGCTAGAGTGGCTCTACAAAACACCAAGCTATCATCAACAAAAAATAGATGGGTTAATCTTGGACCCTTCTTACATATTGAGACTCCTCAGATATGTCCCACATCCACTGCTTTTTGTAATAAACCATGAAGACCTTCTGAACAGATGAGAAATAGGTATGGGGACAGTGGGTCCCCCTGCCTTAATCCTCTGGACGGATTGATAATATCAGAGGGCTCACCATTGATAAGGATGGAGTAGTTGACAGTAGTAATGCATTCCATGATAAGGGCAATCCACCTTGCATCAAAGCCCATTTGTTTCATCATACCCACTCCACACGGTCATATGCCTTGCTCATTTCCAGCTTCAAAGCCATGAATCCTGATTGTCCTTGCTGATGGTGTTTCATGTAATGAAGAGTTTCGAAGGCCATGAGAATGTTATCTGTTATGAGCCGCCCTGCTTGAAAAGCACTCTGGTTTTCTGAGACAACTGTCGGGAGGACTGATTTTAATCTGTTGGCAAGGACTTTTGAAACAAGTTTATAGACCATATTACATAAACTAATCAGTCTAAAATCAGTAATATACTCAGTTGATTTTACCTTAGGGATCAGGGTGATGTTGGTGTGATTTATTTCTTTTGGAATTTTACAATTGTTCAAGCAATCAAGCACAGCAGAGCAAATATCATTACCTACCAAATTCCAGAAAGAGTGATAGAAGTGTGGTGGCATACCGTCAGGGCCAGGGGCTGTGATAGGTTTCATTTGATGAATTGCAATCTCTACTTCATCCTTGGAGAATGGCTTGAGGAGCTGATCATTCATATCCCGAGTGACGGAAGGCTTGACTGTCTCCAACACTTTAGAATTATATATTGATTATATTCAAAGGTTGAGATCAATTGAGATCAATTGAAGTATACTACATTCTCAAAAAAAAAAAAAAAATGAAGTAACTATCAATCTATTTTATGAAATATATTGGAAGGGGTTGGGCTTGGCGAGAGAAGCCTAACTATCCAGAGAAACGTCTAGGCCCAATCTCCTGAGTATATGGATTGAATAAATTTTGGGCCCTCGTCCAAAGTACACACTAGCCCAAGTGTACAGGAAAGCACCAAGCCCTTCAAAGAGAGTATTGAAGCCTAGTATTGAGGTCGAGACTGATGCATGCAACAATTACCCACCAACTTGTACTGCCTATACTTAGGGTTTTTAAGTGTTTTGACTATTATTAATATTTTCGCCCATACAAGAAAAATTATGATAAATATTTATTAAAAATAAACAAGGGTTATAAATTAATTATGTTATTGAGCTAATAAATTAGGTTAATATACCAATATTTGGGCTTATAAATATATGGCATTTAAATTCTATGTTTACAAACATATAAATTTAATATATATATATATATATATATATATATATATATATATATATATATATATATATATATAATCCTGAAACAGTACATCAGTATTAATTGATATCAAAATATATCATTCACTTTCTCTAGTATAATATTGACTATTTTGATTGTAGGCTTGGCACCAAGAAAGTTAATACCGTACCGTACCGGCCGAGTACGACTGGTATTTCTCGTTCCAGTGGATAAAACGGTACTGAAACACTCTTAAATTGTACCACTTAAAATATCGGTTTATATCGGACTATGCCGGGCGTACTAGCGAATATCGGCCATTTCGGGCGGAAAGTAAAAACCGGCCGGTACAAAAAGCTTCTTAAAAAAAAAAAACAAAAAAAACAAAAAAAATAACACAAAACACAAAACAAAACATAAAAGTATCAAATGACTCACGTCGCCTTCAAGCCCAGCACCCTTTTGTTGGTCGTTGTTAACATTTAGCTAATTATCCCTTCCTCTTCCTCCTTCAGTCTCGTCTGTTCACTTCCCTTCTTTTTTTTCTTTTTCTCTTTTCACTTCTTCTTATCTGTTGTTTAGACTACAGCTGCATCCCACTTGATCCTTTTGTTTTGTGCGGTTCTTGTAGTCTTAGTTTGTGTGTATTGACACCACACGTGTAGACCTTGAAATTTAAAACAAGTTTGAAATTTCAATTACTATCATTTATTTCAAATTTTCAACTATTGTCACTCACTAGTTTTATATTTTTATTAATTAATAGGCTGATATGTGAGCTAGAGATAAACAATAAGTGAAATATTTATGCTTATAAACATGGTTCTAGAGATTTTGTGTGTGTGTGTGTGTATATATATATATAATATAAAATAGCAGTAAACTCGAAACGGTACACGGGTATTGACTAGGACCCAAAATATATCGTACCGCTGGCCAAACCGGTACAGCCTCTAATACGGTATTAACTTCTTCGCTTGGCACACATCCCGCTCATTTGACGTAAGGTTACAACTAATTGAAAATCGTCCCACTGGCCACCACTATATAAATACCCATTCATTCCATTAAATATTCAAGCCCAATTACTATTACTATACCCCAATACTAACTCAACACCTTATTCTCGACTGCAGGTTTATAAAACCCTTTTTTTTTTTCATGATTCAGGTTCTTACCTCCTCTTAGATGAAAACCTTGATAATAATTTCTTCAGACTCAATTTCGTTTCCAAAAAGTCTACTACTAACTATTAAGCTAACACCTAATATGGTTGATCACATGCTGCAAGAGCTAACTTTAATTAATTACAGGACACTACGTTCAATCTTTTCCCTTTTCGCTCTTCTATGCCCCCACTCAAACACAGGATTGCGAATGAGACTTACTCTCTTTACTTATCTACAAATTCTTGTAGAGAACCTACATTCCTAAAAAAGTTGGTCTCTACTTTCAATGTCCTTCAACCATCTTTGATGAGATGAATTTAGTCTGAATGGGAATTTAATCCATGGATTATAAATTAAGCTTGAATTAGGGCATTTGTAATGTGGAATTGGTTCCATAATCCATGGATTCATCCATCCCCCGTGTTGAAACTACCTTTTTCAACAACTAATTAATAATAACAAAATTCCTTGAATGAGAATCATAATTATTAAGTATTTTTCATTTTAACTTACTTAGGGTCCGTTTGGATACAACTGAAAACTGAAAACTGAAAATACTGTTACAAAATAATTTTTAAATGTGTGAATAGTATTGTGAGACTCATTTTTAATAAAAAAATTGCTGAAAAATACATGCACAGTACGTGAACAGTGCGTGCATAGTACGTGCACAGTGCGTTGTCCCATGAAAGTCTGAAACGCGCAAAGAAAAAAGAAAAGAAAAAGAAAAGAAGGAAACCCACCCTTATTGACACTTTGACATCTCTTTCATGGAGTGGAATTTTTCCCTTTTTTTTATTTATTTATAAAATGTTACTTCAATCAAAATTTTATCAGTAAGAATAAGTGAAATAGATTATGAACGAAAAAAGTTATGTATTGCCGTGGAAGATTTTTGTTTTATGTTTTTTTTTCTTAATATTTTTTTAAATGTTTCTTTTCTTGATTCATGTAACTAGCACTAGTAATAAAAAGCAACATAAAGAATCTTTAAAGCTCCATCTATTGTTTAACATTATCAAATTCTTACCGTTCAATTAGTTGACATATTTTTGGAGTTTTTACTCGAAACATCTCGAGTTTAAATCGTTTTATTCCCGACTATCAATACATCCCCCAACTCCCCTCCAAAAAAGAAAAAAAAAAAAATCATTTAACATTAATAATTTACTGAATAAGAGAGAAGTTTATAAACATTGAAAGATGAAACCCCCGCATTTTATAATAAAAGTTATAACCTTACGTTTCATCAAAATAAGTAAAACCTTACTTAATTCCATGTATAAATACACCTTTACTCTCCATCTCATATTATCCGAACAACAATATTTCTTCAACCTACACAGGAAAGATAACTTAGCCATAAATTCCATGGCAATGGCAAGGCTTAACAGCTTCTATGTCGTGATGACCATGCTATTAGCTTGTGGGGTGACCTTTCTTTCACCAGGACTCGCATCCAGAGTCCTCTTAACTTCAGAAAGCAAAGCACCTGGTTATTATGATGAGACTGATTTAGCTCCTATAGAAGCTTTTGAAGACTTTCCACCAGAGCCATTGGCTACTGATCCAAACTCTGAATTTTTGGAAGTTTGCTCAAAGAGACTAACCCCAGACTGTGGGGAATCAATCTTTAAGAATGTCTTTGCGGATGATTCTATGCCTGTCGATGATAATTGTTGTCTCTTGCTTGTGTCAATGGGAAGAACTTGCCACAACAAGTTGGTAGATAATACCATCAATAAAATACCCGACTACAAATCCAACGAAACCATAACACGACTAAGAAGTGTGCAAATCTGGAATAAGTGTGCTTTACTTGCAGACAATGCTGTTCCACAGACTGCATCCCCCATAGAAGATTAAGCATTCTTCCTTTGTTTTTTTTGTTTTTTGCCTACTAACCATCAATTTTTAAGATGGAAAGTATTATTGGCTTCATCTCTGTATGATCTTAATCTGTTAATTTGGATGAAATTTAACTGTTTCATTTTTTAGGAACTTAAACGGTTTCATTTTAAACCAAAGTTTAACAATCAAATGTAGCAATTGAAAACTCTTGAATTAAATTGTGATAAGATCAAACAAGAAGGAATAAATTGTAATTTACCCTTCATAAATTAAGCAACAAATATATGAGCAAGAACCAATGGTAGAGTCAAGATTTGACTTCAAGAGGCAATTTATATGTTCATGTGCCCTTTGAGCATATATTGCTTGAGACCAGTATAAAATATAAGAAGCCATTCATGTGTATGCTTACATCATTTGGCGGGACTTGGGGCTAATCCCACTGGCGGCGCCACATATAGGTCAGGGTGGTCCCAGGACCACCCTGACCTGAATTCTTCTTTATATATATATATATATATATATATATATATATATATATTGTGGGGAGTGAAACGACCCCGGTGGGTATATGGGCCTTTGGGCCATGCTAAGGAGGGCCGACCTGCTCCTGGGTTAAGATTTTGTTAGTACTACGGGTCGGCCCATTCGCCGAGGATTCGAGGATTCATCCGAGGGGTGATTTGCTCCTCGGACGATATGGGAGAACCAGGGACTTCATTATAAAGGTTAAGGGACAACTCGGTGAAAACCAATGGTTAAAGGGGGTGAATCCTTGAATGTCCTAGAAGCACCGATATTTGAGAAATACCAAAGAAATACCAAGGATCGTGAGGGAAGTGTCCATACAGAATACCCAGGCGCTAGCCATACTCATGGTGGGGGTAGCACCACCCACGAAGATGGTTCTAAAGCCATGCAGAAGGAAATCAATCGTTTGAAGAGAAAGTTACGCCGTGCTAAACGTAGGTTTTCACTGTCCTCATCTAATCCTTCCTCAGAGGAGGATAGGGGAGGTGGCTACAGCTCAAGGTCGCGCTCCCCCACCAGTGCAAAGTCCTCCGGTGAGAAGGACGACCAGCCAACTCGCAGATGTAAGAAGCTTCATTCTAGGGGCTTAGGCAACGATGCTATGAGTAGGGCGTTGCACCAACTCTCCAAATCTCCGTTTACACGGAGGATTGAGAAAGGAAGGCTTCCCAGGAGGTTTACCCAGCCCACTTTTACCATCTACAATGGCCGGACTGATCCGGTGGAGCACGTGAGTCACTTTAACCAGAGGATGGTGGTGCACTCTCACAACGAGACCCTGATGTGTAAATTTTTCCCCTCTAGCCTGGGACCTGTTGCTATGAGGTGGTTCAACGGCCTTAAATCGGGGTCTATAGGTTCGTTTGGAGAGCTTGGGCCCCTTTTGCTCCTTTCTTTGCCACTCGGGCACCTCTATCGGTCATGAGATCCTTGAGCTTGTCCATTTCTTCTTCGATTGAACTGTCGTCTAGACGCACTATCACTAGACCCGCGATCCCAGAGGCCTCGGCTTCTTCTTCCTCCTCGTCGGAGAGGATAACAAATGGGTTTCTGCGAGGTCGTGGAGAGTCCTCGACCTGGAAGTGTTCTATCTCCTCGTCCAAAGTGTTTGAAGAGGACACTCGCTCCTCTGGGACAGTAATGCCCTGAGAGTGCACGATGAGGGGGATCGCCGCTATGGGCTGTGTGTACAAAACGGTATGAGGTGCGTCAGGGAGATCGTGGTCGTCCAAAAAGTGGGGCCGGGCTACGTTTATCCTCTTTTGCCTTCGGTCACCCGCGACTATGGCGTTTTCTATCTCTTGGAAGTCCGAAGAAATGGGATCGTACCCCGAGAATCGGATGAGCGGCCACGAGTTGTAGGTCCTCGGCGACAAACACCTCGGAGCGCGGTTACTCGGTTTAGATGCCGCAACGTTGCGGTGGCTCGAGCGTGGGCGCACGTGTTGCTTATACGCAAAGAAAGACATCAAAGCAAACGAACATGGTCGGATTCACACAACATATAATAAACTTAAATAAACATGAATACATGTGAATACGCATTTTTGTGAGTGTTAGAGGAAGTTGTGCGGTGGGGAGGTTAATCCTAAGGTGTCGCACACGGATCTCCCCGCTCGGCGGGCGATGGAGGCTGTCGTGCCGCGTTCCCGAGACGATCGGGTAGTCATCCTTCATGCCTTTGTTGGATTTGGGCGGCGGGAGATTAGCCTAACGACGCATTTGGAGCGGGATTTAATGTAGTAACCTACATTGGTGAGTTTATGGCACTCGTACGGAAGAACGACATCGTGCCAAGTGAGGTTTAGACCCATTTGCTCGTTCGAGCATCGACGCTACCCAAAACTCTAAAAACGTTTGAGGTGCAGTCGGGACACAACCGGTGGTTGCGGAGGTACTCCTAGTTACTGAGGCTTCATTGGGAGGGTCATCACACCCTCTACTGAAAGGCTACCATTGGGATGATAACCTCTCCGGCCTTTCTAGAGCCGACCACGGCTTCCGGCCGGCAATATTTTAAACCTACATCGCGGGAATGTGATACTTGGCTCTGAAGCCTTCCATTCCGGCGAGCGGTATCAACTAGACACTTAAATCTTCCCATCAGAGAGGGACGAAAGACTAAACTCTAAAAGGGAAAATGTCTACAAGGATAGGCAGGGACAAGATCCGAGGAGAAAAGGTTAAGGAAAGAAGAATAAAAAACTTACGAATCTCGAGTTGTGCAAATTTCCACGGTTTTACGCGGGTAAAGTATGTTTGCGATGTTTTGATGGGATTAGTCCCTGATGAATTAAATGAAGGCGCAGGTTCCCGAAGCGTCATGGTGTGCGGAAAGCGGCCTCGAAATTATATTTGTCCCGCCCAAATTTTCGTGAAATAACGAGGACCATTGGATGCCCATCTCACCGTTGAACATGGGGGACAAGGTGTAACTTATAGTAATAAATGCGCGCGTTTTTGAAAATAAAACCGCCAAGTGGCGTCTTCTGGAATGCGAAACGGTTTCCATACGTGCAATCATTCACAAAGTATGCAGAGTTAGTTCTCATCGGATCAAAACCCTATTTTTCTCCTCGGATGTTGAAAATTAGAGTTTTGAGGGGCTATTGTGGGGAGTGAAACGACCTCGGTGGGTATATGGGCCTTTGGGCCATGCTAAGGAGGGTCGACCTGCTCCTGGGTTAAGATTTTGTTAGTACTACGGGGTCGGCCCATTCGCCGAGGATCCAAGGATTCATCCGAGGGGTGATTTGCTCCTCGGACGGATATGGGAGAACCAGGGACTTCATTATAAAGGTTAAGGGACGACTCGGTGAAAACCAATGGTTAAAAGGGGTGAATCCTTGAATGTCCTAGAAGCACCGATATTTGAGAAATACCAAAGATAAAGGCTGCCACTTCCACATTAAAGACTCTGCACCTACCTCCCTGGCCGCATTAATGGGGAAGTGACCCCTAAACAGTGGAAAGGAAACTTCTGGTCACTATCCAGAGGCACTAAGGAGAAATATATCTAGGGGGAAGGGGGTGAGAATAACACGTGGGAAAAGTATCAGAAAGAGAAGTATCTAAGGGGAACTTAGAACAAGAGTGGGGGATCTTCTTTTAGGAACAAAAAAAAAAAGAAAGAAAAGAGAAATAATAGAAAATGAATTCTCGGCTTACGTCCGAGGAGGTTTATTTGCAATAATTGTTTGTTGTTAATAAGTGTTTTTAGCTTTGGAATTGTTATCAAATCCTCAATACTTCTAACCTGGGTTTCAAGCCCACACTCTAGAAATTTATATTGTTGAAGGTTCATTGGGCCTGAGCCCGTAGCTGTTCTTGGGTTCAGGTGCAATTGTGCACCTACATATATAATAAAAAAAAATTTATTTATCTACCTTTAAAAAAAATTAGGAACACCCTCAAAAAAAATTAGGAACACTCTCAAAAAAATTTTATGCCAATAAAATTAAATTTTGGTAGATTATTTGTTACATTTTGGCTGGTACCAGTTTTTAGAAGAAAAAAAAAGAAAAACTCTTAAACTGACAAACTCGTCAGCACAACATGTCATTACTTGCGTCGAATGCCTAAAAAACAAATCCAGCTATTGCAAAGGTCACCTTTTCTTCTTTTTCCTTTTCGTCTTCTTTGCTTCGTCTCAGACGTTCTGTTAGTCTACCTCTTCTTTCTTTTTTTACTCTAGTTTTTGCTTTGTCAAGTTTTTTCTTTAGTTTGTTTTTTAGACTTTTAGCTTGCTAACCCCACCCACGTGACAAAACTCAAAAAGCTAACAAAATATTCTTTCAAACTTATTTATTGAGTCTTGCCTCTTCCCAATATGATATACATATATATACTCTTATTGTACTATT
The DNA here is from genome assembly GCF_040712315.1 of Castanea sativa. Taxonomy (NCBI): domain Eukaryota; kingdom Viridiplantae; phylum Streptophyta; class Magnoliopsida; order Fagales; family Fagaceae; genus Castanea; species Castanea sativa. The sequence continues at coordinate 83,242,636 of NC_134013.1, read as the reverse complement.
TTTTATTGTTGTTTTTCATTATTTAATTACATATTTATGTTTTAATATTCTAAAATAGTAATTGTTATGTAATAACTAAATGATTTGAGTGTCAAAAAAGAAAAACTAAATGATTTGTTTTATTTGAGGTTTATTTATTTAGATCAATAATTTTATGTTGTATAAGAAAATATAAATATATATTATTTTTATTTTTTTTTAAAAACTCCGAAACACCCTAAAACGGTACGTCGAAATAGATCTGTACTGAAATATTCCGTTCCACTAAACAAACCGCAACATGGTCTAAAACGGTATTCATAACATTGCTTTCAAGCAAAAAGAAAAAGCTAAAAAAAATTCGAACTTAAATCTAAAAAAGAAAAAATTGTAACAGAGAATCTGAAAAAAAAAAAAAAATTGTAACAAAGCAAGCCCACCGAGGAACACCCTAATAATTAATCCTGGAGCCGCCACTGGCTAATCCCCTCTTTTGCCCTTGGCAGGACCGCAGGTGCTTACATAAGAAGCAGTGACTATGCTTTCAGAATTGTTAGGGACAAGCTTAAGATGCATATCAATTTTTCTAAATAAGTATATGCTCGACTCATTTCCTCTTGTATTACTCTTCAGCTCAATCAATATTCAATCTCTCACCAACAATGGTACCATATAAAAGGGGAAGATCTGCTAAATCGTACTAATGTACTAAAATGGAGTTTTGCTTAATAATTATTCTTTGGGCTGTAATTGGCCTTATTGACAGACTTGAAGAAATGCAGAATAGAAGAAAGCTACAAGTAGTTTAGGGTCTACAGCTTAGCTAAACGACTTGCAGTAAAGAATAGTGCTACTAATGTTTAGTGCTTACACGTGACACACATGCGAGGCTGTTAGTGGAATAAGTTGGTTATTAGTGTAGTTAGTTATGTTAGTTATTCCTGTTAGTCAGTTTTCTTCTCCTTTCTTAATTCCAGTCATGTATAAATACAATTATCAGCTATCAATAATACATATGAAGCATTTCAGTCTTAGATTTTCTTTTCTTTTCTCAGTAGGCCTTGAATTATAGAATGTCATTCAACTATCTTTGATTGAAGTGAGTGAGATGAATCCAATCAGAATGTCAATTTTATCCATGAATTATTATTAAGCTTGAAATTCATGAATTATAATTTTATCCATTAATTATAATGTCAATATACATTATAAGATGAAATTCATTGTTGTCAAATTTTTATCAAAAGGGTGATTGAACCATCAAGCCGATGAGCTGTACAAAATTTCAGGTTGGTATGCAAGAAATACCGGAATTGCAAACAAACTGACAACTTTTTAGAAAAGTACTAAACTGAAATTTTTATTTAAACAATTCAATTTTTAAGATTAATATTCGTTTGAGAACAACTTATTTAACTGAAACTAAAATTTTTTTGCTGAAAGTATAATTGATAAAGTTAAAAGTTAGCTAAAAATATACAGTGGAACCCATGAATAGTATTAAAAAGTACAATAAAATTCATGAATAGTAAAAAAAAAGAAAGCTAAATAATAAAAAAAACTGCCCAATATAAGCTAATCTCAAACGCAACCTTAGCTTAATCAAATAACCATACCTTCCTTCAATTTAGCATTTTTATTTATGGGCTTTTAATTTTTTATTTTTATTTTAAATAAATAATAAAAAAATCAATTCAAATGTATAAACATTAAATTCAATATTTGAATAAATTTTACAAATAGTAAAATTCTATTATTTCAATCTCTGGTATACTTGCATAGTTATGTTTAAATTGAATATCATCTCTCTTTTTTTCAAATATTTTTTGTTCATTTTATTGTATATATTTTTTAAGTTTTTTTAATTTATATTTTTGAAAATAAATTAACTATTAATTGAACGATTGAACCAATGAACCATTATATCACTCCATTAGAGTGTTCAGTATTTTTTTTTTTGTGAGATAATTACAACATGCTGATAATCCCACAACTCGAACATTTTTCCCCTTAAACTCTCAAGTAATTTTTGTATGGGGAGGTGTCAATTCAATTACAAGGTCCTTGACAGAGTGTTTAGTATTTGGTTGATCATGACAACGATGGTGAGATTGGTTCCAAAATACCACCCTCGATCTATTAACTCACCTACTCTTTGTGTTTAAATATATATTTTTTTCAATGACTAATCACCTTAAAAAAACACATCATTAAGTCAGAGTAATAAATTATTATGTATTTTTCTTTGTGGTTGATCATCACTTTGACATATCTTTCATAGAGTGGAATTTTTCTTCTTAAAAAAGTGTTACTGCAATAACGATTTTATCAGTAAGCATTATCATAAAAAGACTATGAAAAAGTTGTGTGTGTCGCCCTTTTTTTCCCACTTTAAATAAATGTTTTCTTGATAGTTGATTCATGTGACGGACAGTAATAAAAAGAAGTATAGAAGGAAACTACAAAGCTCCATTCAACGTTGATAACTGACTGAATAAATTTTAATGCAAATAAATAGAGAGCAGTTTGTAAACATTGAAAGTTTTTGTTTTTAAGTTATAAACATTAAAAGTTGAAACCCCCGTATGCATATGTATGTATAACCTTACGTACCTACCTTCGTGTATAAATACACCTTTACAGTCCATGAATCTCATATCATCCCAACAGCAATATTATTTCTGCAACCGACAAAAGAAAGATATACTGCCACTAAACCTTAAACAAACATCATGGCAAGGCTCAACAGCTTCTCAGTCGTGGTGGTGGCGGCCATGCTCTTAGCTTTTGTGGTGGCTGCTGAACAAGATTTTAACTCTTTGATGCTTTGCTCAAAAAAACTAGGTCCAGACTGTGGGCAAGAAATCTTTTCGGATATCTTTTGGAAAAATTCTAAGCCAGTCGGTGATTATTGTTGTCACTCGCTTGCAAGATTAGGTTTAAAATGCCACAACAGGCTATTTGACAATATCGTCAATACTCAACATGGCTACAAATCCAACGAAACCATAACACGACCAAGAAGTGTGCAAATCTGGAATAAGTGTGCTATAGTCGCAGGGGTTGTTGCACCCACTGCTTAAGTAGCTTCCCCTCAAAAGAATAAGCTATCTGCTTGTTCTTGCATGCCATGTAACCATCAATATTCTATAGAAATTAATAACGTCTTCATCTTTGTAAGATCACTCTTTTTTTTTTTCTTTTTTGAACGAAACCTCAATAATTTCATTTTATTTCAAAGTTTTAATGATCAAATTAATGTAGTAATTAAAAGTTTGTGGACTAAGCTGTGATCAGATTAAGCGACGAGGAGGAGAATGTGATTTTCATTTGTTCTTTTGAGAGAGAGAGAGAGAGAGTTTTAATTGGGAAAAAGCATTATTATTACCTTTCAAAAGTGAAACAAAAATTGGATGTGAAAAACTCAGTTATATGTATATGTGTGTGTGTGTGTGTATGGCAGAAATACATTTTTAATGTGATTTTCATTTGTTCTTTTGAGAGAGAGAGTTTTAATTGGGAAAAAAAAAACGTTATTATTACCTTTCAAAAGTGAAACAAAAATTAGATGTGAAAAACTCAATTATTACCATTCCTTATTTTGTGAAATAATATGTGAAAAACTCTTATTAGATGTTGCAATTAAATCATACACTTTACATTACTTAACAAAATTTGGACTCATTCAAAAAACAAGGGAAGGGATATTGTCTCATCCACTCCATCTTGAGGTTCCCAAAAGGAGTGGGGCATCATTGCTTCTTCTTCCTTTAATTTTTGGAATTTGGTAATCCTCAAAATACTTTTACGAAGATGACAATAAATTATAAATAACCAAAAGAAGTTTCAAGAAGTACATGCGTATTTCACTTGAAAACACATGCATGTTCTCTATTGAAATTTTCCTAAAATTATTTCGTGATTTATAGTCATCGAAGTACCTATGGCTAATCCCATTGGTTAGTCCCAAACATAGTAAGTAGGTATCTCATAATGCAAGAATATGACATAGAACGAATCTTCAAAGTTGGAGATTTGCATTGGAGTACCTATGGCCAACCCTATTGGATAGTCCCAATGGAGATCCTCATTTTTCTACCGGACTCTTTTAGCTAATAGAGTGACCATAAGGGTTCAAAGCCACTAAAGAGTATTCTAGTGATTCCCTTTACCTAAAATTTTCCACTTATTACTGTTTCATCCTAACACAACATTACATAAAGAAATAAGCATTTGCTGACATTAGGAAAAGTAACAACAGAAACATGGATCATTTTATTCAAACCTCTCATTGACGATGCTGCCCCAAAAAAAAAGTTTGTTAAATCCTACTAATTAATGGAAGAAATTGTGATTTTTTGTTAGGCACTTGTTCTCTCGAGTGTAATTTGGCATTAATTATATATAGAATTCCCTGCAATCCATAGATTAAAACTTAGCTTGTATAATGGACCTGTAATGTGAAATAAAAATTGGTTCCTAGCCTCGGAAGTTACTGTTATGACTTGTATTCATTCATCTATGCCCCAGGTTTGAATATATACCTTTTTCAAAGACTAATCACCCACCAATAAAAAATTACAATCATTGAGCGTAATTATTAATGTAGTGGCTATGGCCCAATGACTTTCATTTGTGTATGGGCCTAAGCCCTCAATTAATTTGTTCTCTGCTAATTATGTTCTTAGCCCACAATGGGAGATTGTAGGAATAGTCTGTCGCCATGATGGACCGAGCCATCCTGTTGATTAGTCATTATGCTACAAGTTCCTAGCCGAGGATGCAACTCACTAGCCGAACTTCCCCTTCTGAGTTCCGAGCAGGACCTCAGTTCTCAAGGATTATGCTGTCACCTTTCTCTCATGTTTTTCACCCTCAATTTCTCCAACTCCTCACCCCATTACCTCCGTCCCTTTTTCTACTCTCATGTTGGTGGAGCCCTCATGATGACAAAATCTTCCACACGTGTTTGAGACTCACTAATTCAGGGGTCAAGGTAGCTATCTGGGTCTATAGCACTGATCTTGCCTATCAAATAATTTATCAAAAGTAGGACCTAGCCTTTTGACATTAAGAGGATTGCTTAGAAACTCGTGCCTGACACCGATTAGGTGCTTGGACGTATGTTTATCTTCAAGCCTCCCTATGTCCTCAGCAGAGATTATGGATCTTAATGTTGTTCCATCTCATTTTGTCCATCTTCAGGCCGAGCTTAATCTTTAGAATAGGTCCAACTTCAAAATGAGTCTACGACCTTTCCTACCAAGTATTTTTCTTATGATTAATCAACACATTGACGTCTTTTTCATAGAGTAGAACTTTTCCGTTTAAATTTATATATATATATATATATTCACAATATTATTAGTAACCATCAAAAAGTTTATAAAAAAAGTTGTGTGCAACTGTATATTAGTACTTTTTTTTGGTCACTTGGTTACTCTTTTGTACAATATGTGCATTCTTTAAAAATAAAAAATAAATATTTCTTGATTCACGTAACGGGCTCTAATAAAGTAATAAGAAAAATCCATAGAACAAAAGTTCAAAGCACCATTGAACATTGATAACTGATTAAATAAATTCTAAAGCAAATGAAGAGAGAAGTTTCTGATTAAACATTGAAAATTGAAAACCCCCCAATGTATTAAGTATACCTTATGTACCCTCCGTGTATAAATTTACTCTCCATGAGTCTCATATAATCCCAACAACAAAATTATTTCCACAACCTACACAAGAAACATATACCAATAAACCTTAAACAAACAATCGTCATGGCAAGGCTCAACTGCTTCTCAGTCGTGGTGGTGGCGGCCATGCTCTTAGCTTTTGTGGTGGCTGCTGAACCAGATTTTAACTCTTTGGAGGTTTGCTCGATCAAACTAGGTCCAGACTGTGGGCAAGAAATCTTTTCGGATATCTTTTGGCAAAATTCTAAGCCTGTCAGTGATAATTGTTGTCACTCTCTTGCAAGAATAGGTTTAACATGCCACAACAAGTTGTTTGACAATATCGTCAATACTCAACCTGGCTACAAATCCAACGTAACAATAACACGACCAAGAAGTGTGCAAATCTGGAATAAGTGTTCTTTAGTTGCTGGGCTTGTTCCACCTGCTGCTTAAGTAGCTTCCCCCCAAAAGAATAAAGCTATCTATTTGTTTTTGCCCACCATGTAACCATTAATTTTCTATAGAAATTAATAATGTCTTCATCTTTGCATGATCAGTGTTTTTTTAAAATTTGAAGGAAACATTAATATTTTCATTTTATTCCAAAATTTAGAGATCAAATTAATGTAGTAATTAAAAGTTTGTGCACAAAATTGTGATCAAATTAAGCGATGAGGAAGAGATTATGATTACTCTATCTATCTATCTATCTATCTATCTAACTATATATATATAGCTGAATTATGCTATATAAATTAAGTAACAAATATTTGATAAGGAACTTACATATATAGCCAGGTGGTCACTCCCTTGCTCCACTAAAAATTCCAAAACCTCCCATTTTGTTATTATATCTGCCCCCTTCTTCATTCCAAAAAAAAAAAACTTCCCCCCTTTTCTTATCCAATATAAAATTTTGATTTTTCCTTTTCTTTTTATTTCCTTTTTTAATGAATTTTCTTAATTATGCATTTATTTTTATAGTAATATCATAACTAATAAAAAAAAATTAATGTTAAACTTCATTTTGAAAAAAGGAAAGAAAATGTTTTCTATTTTATTAATATCAAATCATATAAAGCAAAACAAAGTCTGGATTAAAAAAAAAAAAAAAGCAAGAGTTTTAATTGGGAAAAAAAAAACATTATTATTACCTTTCAAAAGTGAAACAAAAATTATAAAAGGAAACTCAAGTTTTTGTATATAGAATAGTTTATTTTCTTCATGAAAAGTTGTATATAATTATGTAATAAACTCTAAAGTTTAATATTGTTTTCAAAAAAAGGAAAAAATTTATAATAAAAAAAACTTGCAAGTGAGTTTGACCTCTATGTGGAAGTATTTTGGAATAGGGTTTTTTTTTCGAAATCGGTTTAGGGAGAAACCCTTCAAACTCCTATTATATCTTTTTATTAAATGTGAATTTTAAAAATTTAATCATTGGATTGCATGTTCTTATTCTACCTTCCAAGTTTGCAACATTTCAAGAAGATCAAAGTGTTAGGTTCCAATAGTTTAAAACAATTAGCAAACTGTGAACATAAACTTATCTAGATATAGATTGCTAAGTCTATAAGTATGATTAGACAATATTCAAGGTGTTGCAAGTTAGAATACAAGAATAAGAAAGCTACAAAAAGAAGAATTTAGAAACTGTCTTGCTTGACCGATCAAGAGAACAAGTTCGATCAATTGAGACACGAATCTATAGAATTTAATTTCAGCCGAACTTTTTGTTAAGCCTATTAAGTGATTAGGGTTTTAGATCTAATTCTCCTAATATTTAAAGGAAATCCTAAGACACATTTTAAAGAGGTTTCCAGAGAGAGAAGAGTGCTTCTTGTGCCTCCTATTGTAGATCTAGGTTTTCCATACCCAAAGATTTCTAAAATCTTCTACCGACAATATTCCTTGAAGAAACTCAAGATAAGGTGCTATAGAAGTTGCTGCCATCACTAGTCATCAAAGGTGCTAGAGATTTAAACCTTCAAGGATGGTCTTGAAATCACAAATTGGAGTGTTTGTGTTGAAGTCTTTGAGTGGAGCTCTTAGAATCACAAACGAGGGTGTTTTATGTGCGACAAATTCAGATAGAAGAGTTTATGGATTCGAAGTTGCATGTGGTCACATGAGTAAGTAGTACAAATGAGACCTTTAGATTTAGGGAAAATTTCATTGTAAAACTTCCATTCTATTTAGTGAATTTGTTGCGTTGTGGATTGTTTAGGTTAAATCCTCTCCAGATTTTTTACCTTGAAAGTGGACTGTTTTATTAGTTTACTTGGGTTATCATATCGCCAGTCTTCTTTACTTTTCTATATTAAGTGATATAATTGTTTGTGTTTAACCTAAATCTGTTTAAATGAACTAAATAATAACTTGGTATTTAATTAGGTTAAACAATCTGAGTGTACAGGGGTCTAACTAATCCAACATAAAAATTGATAGCTATATCATCAATCAAATTAATAAATTTCATGTTTTTATGGTCTAAAATTACGCATAAAATAAAATTTATTAATCAAATAGTAAATAACATCATATTTGAGTAAAACTTGACATTCATGTTAATAATAAAAAAAAATGCAACACAATGGTTAGATTTTCTAAATTAACATTCAATGAAAGGAAGGATATAGGAAGGCTTTGCAGAGTTTCTCTCCAAACTAGTTTGGAGAAAAACGTTTTCCGATATTTTATGGCATCCAGAAGTAGAGTCCAAACAAATGAAGCTTCTTAAATAATAGTATAAATATATAGATAATTGCATAAAAAAACTCTAAAGTTAAATTTTTTTTTTTTTAACTATGAAAGTGCATATATATATGTTGACAATATAGTTTTAAAAGGTTACAAATTTAATCATTTTATAACTTATAGAAGCTCAAATTTGTGTGAAAACACACGAGTTTGTTCAAGCCCCCAAATTAAAAAATTCGACTTAATTGCTTTTACTCTAACTTATTTAAGTGCAGAACAAGAGTAAATGAAGCACAATAAACCGGTAACACTACTCTCTAAGCCAAAAGCAAGCAAGCAACAATAGATGTAAAGCTCAAAGAGTAAGGAAAGAGATATGCAAACACAAGATAACACCAAGACGTGTTAACAAAGAGGAAACTGAAGAATTCGGCGAAAAACCACTCCGCAACCTTCCAAGTCGAAATCAATCCACTAGTAAATAAGTTGGAGTACACAAATAACAAAAGACCTTCGAAACCTAATCTACCCAATGTACTTGAGTCATCCAAGCTTCTACTACCAATGGACTTTTCGGAGTCTTGTCTTCACTAGCTTTTCAGATCCCGCAACACCGCCCAATTGCATCCGCCAAGTCTCACCGGCTTCTTTTGGCAAATTCTCAAAGTTTCCTAAGCTCCAAAACACTCTCTACACTCTGAATAGGTGTGAGTTGTATTTGGGTACAAATCTCCTCTCAATGTATAACAATGGGAGAGGAAAAGGTGAAGAAGCTACAATGATTTCTCACTAAATGATGAGTAGCTCTCTCTTCAAAATGTGGGTGTGTTGTGTTGTAGAAACCTATCTAGAGTTTTTCTTTGAATAACCTCTTTTACTTTTGTGAGCAATAAGGGTATCACATTGATGTCTCTTTCATAGAGTAGAATTTTTCCTTCTAAATATATATATATATATATATATATATATATATATATATATATATATATATATATATATATTCACAATATTTTAGTAAGCATCAAAAAGATTATAAAAAAAGTTGTGTGCAACTGTATATTAGCAAGGTTTTGAAACTCGGACCGGACCGGACCGTACGGTCTGACCAGGAAAACCTCAAACTGTTCATTTTTGCGGTTTTTTTAGCTTCAAAAACCGCTCTATGGGAAAAAAGTATGGACCCATGTAAACCGCAATCGGACCTCACAGTTCTAAGAACTGTGATCAAACTACTTCTCACGGTTCCCTACTTCCCTTTGAATCTAAACCTAAAAAAGCAGGGACTCGTGCTTGTTTTGAATTTTTTTTATTTTTTATGTTTCCAAAGCCCCTTCATGTGACTTGCTTTGGGAAGATGGAAACTTTTGATTTTTGAATTCGTTTCAGTCGTTAGATCTTTGAGCTCGTGATGTGGCACTAGCCACTTCTTTGTATTTTTCCCAGTAATGGTACAATGAACAAAGAGTGCATGCCTTTTTTTATTTTTTTTGGATGTTGCAGGCCTGGTACACTGTGGACATTACTGCACAGTGCACAAGATGGCCAATACTAACTGAGTTGTGCTAAGTTTTGACCTATCAAACTTTGCTACATGATAATTGTGACAAAAAAGTTGTGATATATTTTGTAACACTAGATTTTTTTTGTTTAAAAAAAATTGTAAATATTAATTAGAAGTACTTATAATATTTTATTTGTTATTTTTTTGGTGTGTATTTTAATAAGTATTACTATTTACTCAAAAAAAAAGTTTGAATGGTAAAGAGAAAATAATAAGTCAACAGATACAATTAAGTATATAATAATTATTTTAATTTAAAATTACTAAGTGTCTTTCTAATTCCTATATTATTACAATATTACTATCACAAGCTTAACTAATCCACATATAAACAAATAAAGAAATATTATATCTACGTATGCTTAGGATATGATATTTCTTATTTGTCTTGTGAAAGTTATGATATGAAAAAAATTTGAAAAATAGATTTCTATATTTAATTGGGTCATTTAATTTAATTTGTATATTTATACTAATTTAATATATTTATTTGTATTTAAATAATTATTAAATTAATTATGACGTTATCATGGTTCAACCTTGGTTCGACCTTAAAAATCTTGAACCTCTCCCTTTTACAGGCCGGGTCTAAAAACCTTGTATATTAGTACTTTTTTTTTTTTGGTTCACTTCGACACTCTCTTTTATACAATACGTGCATTCTTTAAAAATAAAAATAAAAAATAAATATTTTTTTGACTCACGTAACGGGCTCTAAAAAAGTAATAATAAAAATCCATAGAACAAAATTTCAAAGCACCATTGAACATTGATAACTGATTGAATAAATTCTAAAGCAAATGAAGGGAGAAGTTTCTAATTGAACATTAAAAATTGAAAACCCCCTAATGTATTAAGTATAACCTTACTTACCCTCCGTGTATAAATACACCTTTACTCTCCAATCTCCATGAGTCTCGTATCATCCCAAACAACAATATTATTTCCACAACCTACACAAGAAACATATACCATTTGACCTTAAACAAGAAATCGTCATGGCAAGGCTCAACAGCTTCTCAGTCGTGGTGGTGGCGGTCATGCTCTTAGCTTTTGTGGTGGCCGCTGAACAAGATTTGAACTCTTTGATAATTTGCTCAAACAAACTAAAACCAGACTGTGGGGAAGAAATCTTTATGAATATCTTTGGGCACAGTTCTAAGCCAGTCAGTGATTATTGTTGTTACTCGCTTGCAAGAATAGGTTTAACATGCCACAATAAGTTGTTTGACAATATCGTCAATAGTCAACCTGGCTACAGATCCAATGTAACAATAACACGACCAAGAAGTGTGCAACTCTGGAATAAGTGTTCTTTAGTTGCAGGGCAACTAAAAGAATAAAGATATCTCTATTTGTTTTTGCCCACCAGGTAACCATCAATTTTCTATAGAAATTAATAAATAATAATGTCTTCATCTTTGTATCATCACTTTTTTTTTTATTTAAACGAAACATTAATTATTTCATTTTATTTCAAAATTTAGAGATCAAATTAATGTAGTAATTAAAAGTTTGTACACTAAATTGTGATCAGATTAAACGACAAGGAGGAGATTGTGATTATCCTCTGTATATATTGCTGAATTATCTTATATAAATTATATAACAAATAATTTGATAAGGAACTTAAATAGTAGCAAAGGCGAAACCAGCCCCCTTGCCCTACTAAAAATTCCAAAACCTCTCATTTTGTTACCATATCTGCCCCTTCTTCTTTCAAAAAATAATCTTCGCCTTTTTTCTTATCCATTATAAAAAAAAATTGGTTTTTTTTTCTTTTCTTTTTATTTACTTATGAAATGAATTTTCTTAATTTATTATGTATTTGTTTTTATAGTTATATCATAACTAATAAACTTCTTTTTTAATGTCAAACTTCATTTTGAAAAAGGAAAGAGAATCTTTTCTATGTTATTAATATCAGAACATAAAAAGTAAAAATAAAAAAGGTCTGAAAATAAAAAAGAAATAAAGAAGCAGATGAATCATAAGAGAAAAAACATTATAAGAACCTTTCGAAAGTGAAAAAAAAGAAAGAAAAGAAGTTAAATTATACTTTAGGTTTGTCTAGCTATTGATCCTTTAAAAAAGGCTTTCATGTGAATCATAAGTGTAGTTTTGACTTTAAAAAATCACAAAATGAGTTATACAAGTTTTAAAATAAAACCCTAAAAGATCAATTCAATAGAATGAATGTTAGTTTTTGTGAAATTCTCAACATTAAAATATCACCCAATATTCACTTAAATAATTCTTTTTTAGTCAACTTGATTTCAACTACCAGCAAATGTCATTTAATGCTACTTAACCATTGATTAGCATCACAATTCAAAAAGAGTTTAAATTCTATAAGAATTTAGTGTAAAACGCCTACAATCCCAATATGTTACAATTCCAATAAAAGAAACATAATTTATTGTCTTGTTTGCCTTATAAAAATGTATAAGTTTACACTTTTAAATCAATTTATCAGCTTTTTTTTTAAAGAGTTATTTTTAATGAGGTAACAAAAAAGGTGCCCCAATTAGATTGATTTTTTAAATATTTGTTAGTTTTTTTTTCAAATAGTTTTGAAAATAAAGTAGGCGTATAATAGGAACATTAGTAAATTAATGACTTTTATTTTTAAAAACAAGACAATATTTAGGGATATCTCAAAATAGAATAGAGGACAAACAAACTGGAAATGAGAGAGTAATACAAAGTGTCATACCCAATAATCTCTCATCAATGCCCTACGCTCTTCCATGCTCTCTCCCTCTACTCCTTTCCACTTCCACCTCCACCTCCACCTCCGCCGCCTTCTCCCTCTCAAATTCGGTTGCTCCCTCTTCATTCCCTCCATCTTTGCCACCATTACCGACCTCCCCCACCCCCCCCCTCCCCCACCCATAAACTCCCTCTATCTCTCTCTTCAATTACAATGGCTAGAGCTACCTTAAGCTTTGTTGCCTAGACTCTCTCTCTCTCTCTCTCCAATCTAGGTGGTTTTTGAAATTGGTATAGACAATGGTGTGATTTGGAGGTTTGAAACTTAATTGAAAGGTGATGGTTTGGGGTGGTTTTGAGAGAGAGAGGTGGGTGTGGTAACCACTGCTAGGAACTATGGCAACAACCAGCAATGACAAAGCTTGAGAAGATGGTGGTCTGATCTATAAGAGTAGATGGATTGTAATTTGAAAGTATTGTGTGTGGCACTTCCTATTCCTTTTTTTGTAAAATATTGATTTGAAAAGCTCTTATTGGATGGTATAGACCATAGATTTTATACCACATCCTTGTCAAATTCGGACTTAGTCGAAAAACCGTAGAAGAGATGTTATCTCACCCACTCCAATTTGGGGTTCCCAAAAGAAAAAAAGGTGTCAATACTCCCCCTTTTAGTTTAAGGAAACTGGGAATTTCCAGAATACCCATAAGGAGGTGACTTGTAAAATTATAAATAGCGAAAAGAACCTTAAAAAACAATATACATATTTTACATTGAAATACATACATGCAATCTATATATTGAAATTTTCCTAAAGTTATTACATGAGATAGTCATCAGAGTAGCTATGGCTGACCTCGTAATGCAAGAACATGACATAGAACGAACTTTCAAAGTTGGAGATTCTCATTGGAATACCTATAGCCAACCCCATTGGTTAGTCCCATTGGAGATTCTCATTTTTCTACAGGACTCTTTTAGCTAATAGAGTGACCAAAAGGGTTCAACACCACTCGAGTTTTATAGTAAAATCTTGTACCTAAAACTCTCCACACTCACTGTTTCATCCTAAAACAACAATACATAATGTAATGATCATTTGCTGATAATAGGAAAAGTACAAAGAGAAACATCAATCACTAAATCAAATATCTAATTCACGATGGTACCCAAACAAATAAGGAGATTTGTTAAATCCTAATAATGGAAGAAATTGTGAGTTTTGTTAGATACTTATTCTCTGGAGTGTAATTTGGCCTGAACTATAGAATGTCTTTCAACCATCTTTGATTGAAACAAGGAGAGCTGAATTTAATCAGAATGTCACTTTAATTCATATATTATATCAAGCATGAATAATGGACCTGTAATGAGAACGTCAAACTTCATTTGCAAAAAGAAAGAAAATCACAAAAAAATTAAGAACTTTTCTTATGGTTGGTCATCACTTTGACATCTCTTTCATAGAGTAGAATTTTTCCTTTTTTATATACACTACTCTTCAATCACAATATTAATAGTAAACTAAAAAGATTATGAAAAAAATTTGTGTGTATTACTTTTCTTCTTCTTTTTTTTTTTTTTTTTTTTCCTTCTCTTGGATATTCTCTTTCGTACAGTACGTGCATTATTCAAAAAAAAAAAAAATTCTTAATAAAAAGCCGTAGAACGAAACTCGAAACTTCAAAGCTCCATTAAACATTGATAACTGATTGAAAAAATTCTAATGCAAACAAAAAAGAGAAAAGTTTGTAAATATTGAAAATGGAAACCCCCCCAATGTATAATTAAGTATAACGTTAATTACGTACCCATATAGATACACCTTTACTCTCCATGAATCTCATATCATCCCAACAATTAACAATACTGTTTCCACAACCAACACAAGAAATTAAGATATATTACTCTAAGCCTTAAACAAACAATCGTCATGGCCAGGCTCAACAGCTTCTCAGTCGTCGTCGTCGTGGCCATGCTCTCAGCTTTTGTGGTGGCTGCTGAACAAGATTTTATCTCTTTGATGCTTTGCTCAATCAAACTAAGTCCAGACTGTGGCAAGAAATCTTTTCGGATATCTTTTGGCCAAATTCTAAGCCAGTCAGTGATTATTGTTGTCACTCGCTTCCAAGATTAGGTTTAACATGCCACAACAGGTTGTTTGACAATATCGTCAGTACTCAACATGGCTACAAATCCAACGAAACCATAACACGACCAAGAAGTGTGCAAGTCTGGAATAAGTGTGCTTTAGTCGCAGGGGTTGTTGCACCCGCTCTTAAGTAGCTTCTCCCTCAAAAGAATAAGCTATCTGTTTGTTTTTGCCTGCCATATATGTAACCATCAATTTTAAGATAAGAAATAAGATCTTCATCTTTGTGTGATCACAATATCTCATAAATAAATGTTAGTAACTTATATATAAAGCCTCTATATCAACAAACAATAAAATTATTATATGGCAACAATATTCAAATTGAAAGGCTTTACCATGGTTGTTTTTCTACAAAGCCTTCGTGTTGGCAATTTTAAAAAAAAATTAAAAGCAATATAACATGATTAGTATTTTCAAACTATTGGTGAATGGGTATGTTAACACTTGCAATATAATTTATACTTTATCTTGTTTAGTCGTATCACTTTGATGAATTGTGTTAACTTTAGCCATGCACCTACAAAACATATTTGTCTCCTTGTTAATCGTTTCCCGACGACTTATTAGGAAAATAGCAGTACATGTGGTATTGGAAGTTGTTAGGACATATGTGAACCACGTTAAGAACATATATTAATATAAAATTGGCTAATCCTTTAACAAAATGGCTAATCATTTGATAAAACGCATTTTACTTGTAATTTGATAGATTTAGGATGTGTTTAATACTTCAAGGAACAAGATTTCAAGTTCAAGTGTTAAAATCATGCAAGTCTATCCAAGAAACAAGTGAAGAAGTGGTAATTTATTAAAACTCAATAGCTCTCGGCAAATAGCTATCTATCAAGGTCTCGACAGCTGTTAACAAGTACAGTGTCTATCGAGAATTATGAAATTTAGATTTTTAGATCTAATTTTCGGCCCATGCTGACAGGTATATGTAGGGTTTCTTTTCTCACAACCCTAAACATATATAATGCTTTTTTTTAAAGACCGTCACATAAGAGAATACAAGGAGAACACATACAAAAGATGACTGATGCCTTATTCTCTCTGAAAGAAGCTACTGCGTCTTTGCACCTTACGATTTTGTAACCAAGTGTTTCTTGATCTTCATTATTGATGAAGTGAAGAACTTTCCAGCCAACATCTTCTTCAAGTTGGTGAGTTAGTCACGTACTGGGAGCCGTACATCATTGGTTAGTCACGTACTGAGATCCGTACAAAAAGATGGCGTTCATATATTGAAGAGTTCAGAAGTTCTGAAGCAATAGAAGGTTTCTACTATAAGTTCATCTACGAGAATTGTAGAGTCTAGGGACAAAAGTTTTATACTAAATCTAAAACTTTTCTTTACTATAGTGAATTACTTTTTGGGAAAGTTCAGATTTTTTACTTTGAAACTAGTATGTTTCATTGGTTTTCCTAGGTCGTCATATCTTATCTTATTTACTTTTCTGCTATGCATGATATTGATGTTTGTTTGTTTTAACAAGGTTTATTCATAATAAATCTAATTAACGACTTGGATTTAAAACTTATTAATTATATCAACCAGGGTCTAAATTTTCCTATAGAAGTATTGTGCTCCTCAAAGTATTCTCGAACTTTTTGACAAAATGGATTTTGTATTTGCTCATTAATGTGTATGGCATCAACACTACCCTATTTTGTTTTCATAGAAGAGTCATGCTTAACTTGAGGTGGAGAATCAAAAAAGGACATTGGATTATTTTGAGATATACCCAAAAGTAGTGAGTAAATATCAATACCCCCGTTTATGATACCAATGTAATATGGCAAGTCTCCTTGTGACTCCATAAATTAGAAACAACAATATATACTTCCAGGCAATTAGACCCAGTGATTATTGGGTTTTAACTAAAAACCCTCAAATGTTTCAGTGTTTCACAAGGGTTTTCATTTTCCCTCATTTTCTCGGCCTCCAATCACGTTTTAATCGGAAACCCAGCAACTTTAAAACTTCAGATATCTCTCAGATCTTCATCATAAACTGAAAATTTTCAAACCTAGCCATCATCTTCTTCTCTCTACTCAAACCCTAGCCTCTGTCTTTCCCTCACTCTCTGTGATTCTCTTTGAGCACGAAGCTCTTCAATGGAGGTGGAGGCAGATGCTCTGAGTCAGAACTGTCGCAGTCGAAGGAGAAGGAGAAAGCAAGAGTGAGCTGGACCTCTTCAGTTCTCTGGCATGCGCACCAAAATGACGTCAGAGCCGTCCGAAGCTTCTGGAGGAAGATCCGACTATGGTTCTAGGGACTACGACAACCGCACGCCACTCCACGGCTGGATAGAAGTCGCGAAGTGCTTGATCGACTATGGCACCGACGTCAACGCTCAAGATTGATGGAAGAACAGCGTAAAAAAGGGAAAAAAAATAAACATTCTCTTTTACTATTTCTTCGTCAATTTTTGCTTCTTTTTTTTGCAATGTTAATTTCTGATTTTTCCACTATATTTGTTTAATTTGAAAATATAATTGTGAAATTCAATAGCAATAATAATAAATAAATGAATAACAATTGGTGCAAATTGTTTTGTTTATTGTGAAATTTAGTATGGATTCTGTTGGCATTAGATTTGTTAGGCTTCTCTGTTTTTCTTTGATTTAGGGTAAGATTTTTTTAGAGCTTTTCTGTATTTTTTTTATTTTTGGTAGATTTCAACTGTTTGGTAGGTGAGAAAGCGTGGGAAAGTACAAGAAATTTGTTTAATATTTTTAGAGTACGGTCATTTTCACTTTAGTGGCATTTTAGTAATTTTGGTAATTAGATGGGTTAGGGTTTACCCATGATAAGTGGGTTGGGTTGGATTTGGGTTAAAAACAATTAGTTAAATGGATTTTAATGGGTAAATGGGTTTTATATACCCAACCCAATTATGCCCAACCCAAACCCACCCAAAACCACCCATTTGACACCCCTAGTGGTGGTTGTGACCTTGGTTTTTCTTGATTTGTTACTTTTGTTAAAAACATCTTCTTTGACGTATTCATATGAGCTACTTTTAGTTTCAACTTTGTCCACGTAATTCTTCGGTAAAATTCACAAAAACATATTTAATAAACCAATTAGCAGTTGTTCAATGCAATTGGCGTCATTTGATTTGACATGGCTCTCTTAGGAATGGCTAAGGTAAAGCGATGGAAAACCAGCTTATGAGTCTATGAATATTGTTGAGTATATTAACTAGACCTAGGGGTGTCAAATGAGTGGGTTTGGGTGAGTTTGGGCTGGGCATAATTAGGTTGGGTATATAAAACTCATTTACCCATTAAAACCCATTTAACTAATTGTTTTTAACCTAAATCCAACCCAACCCACTTATCATTGGTAAACCCCAACCCATCCAATTACCCAATTACCAAAATTACTAAAATGCCACTAAAGTGAAAATGACCGTACTCTAAAAATATTAAACAAATTTCTTGTACTTTCCCACACTTTCTCACCTACCAAATTGATGAAATCTACCAAAAATAAGAAAAATACAGGAAAGCTCTAAAAAATCTTACCCCAAATCAAAGAAATACAAAGAAGCCTAACAAATCTAACGCCAACAGAATCCATACTAAATTTCACAATAAACAAAACAATTTGCACCAATTTTTTTATTATTATTTATTATTATTACTGTTGAATTTCACAATTATATTTTCAAATTAAACAAATAAAGTGGAAAAATCCAAAATTAACACTGCAAAAAAAAGAAACAAAAATTGACGAAAAAACAGTAAAAGAGAGTATTTCTTTTTTCTTTTTTTACGCTGTTCTTCCATTGATCTTGAGCGTTGACGTCGACGCCATAGTCGATCAAGCACTTCGCAACTTTGATCCAGCCGTGGAGCAGCGTGCGTTTGTCGTAGTCCCTAACACCATCGTTAGATCTTCCTCCAGAAGCTTCGAACGGCTCCAGCGTCATTTTGGTGCGCGTGCCAAAGAATCGAAGAGGTCCAGCTCACTCTCGCTTTCTCCTTCTACGGCGACGGCGCTAACGCGGAGCATCCGCCTCTGCCTCCATTGAAGAGCTCCGTGCTCAAAGAGAAGCATAGAGAGTGAGGGAAAGACAAAGGCTAGGGTTTGAGTAGAGAGAAGAAGATGATGGCTAAGTTTGAAAATTTTCAGTTTATGATGAAGATCTGAGAGATCTCTAAAGCTTTGACGCTGCTGGGTTTCCGATTAGAACATGATTAGAGGCCGAGAAAATGAGGGAAAATGAAAACCCTCGTGAAACACTGAAACATCTGAGGGTTTTTTTTTTTTTTTTTTTTTTAGGGAAGGGCTGGATTGAATTTAGTTATATTACTTTTGGGTTAAATGGGACTCAGTGGGTTTTTAGTTTTAAACCCAATAATTACTAGGCCTAATTGGGTTGATGCCCATTTAACCCAATTATTAATTGGGTGGGTTTGGATTTAGTTAGAGTGGGTGGGTTTGGGCTTACTTTGCCACCCCTAACTAGACCACGAAGCAGCGACTCTGAAGTCCATTTTGCGACTCCAGCAATGTCTCCAATGGCTTCTGCGCTTGTCAGCGTCTCCAACAATAGCTAGGTTTCTCAATTTATGGGAATTTTTTATTTTCTGAAACTAGGAAATAAGTAGGGAAGATTGTGTGTAGCATGCAATATTCATAAATTAGTAAAATGCTGATGTGGGATAATAATATTGATAGTGGTAGCTCTAAGAATTTTTTTGAGGATGGTCATGAAGAAACTTAAATTATAAAAAATCTAATAAAAAGAGAATTTCATATATTGAAAAAAAAAAAAAAAACATGTAAACACATAAAGTCTTACAATTATCTTCTACGAATTTTCTTATTTTAAAATCGTTACAGGATAGTCTCATTATTACTGTTGCAAGTTACACCTCTCTCAAAAATTTAGTTAAATAAAATTTTTCTTGAACTTTTTCTTTTTGTTTGTAAGGATCTAATATATTGTTAAGGGGACCAAAGTTTAAGAACAAAATTTGGTTACAAACTTTTTTTTGATAAACAATTTGGTTACAAACTTAGTTGTAGCCTAAAGCTACAATTCTCACTAAAAAAATTAATATTGCTACATATTTTGAAAATCTAACTGTTGAATTGCATATTTTCTATGTTCTTAAAACACATGTCAAATTTCGTGTTAATCAGATGTTATTTATTATTCAATTTATAAACTTATATTTTATATATAATTTTAGACTACAAAAGCTCGAAATGTAAACATTTGATTCATGACAAATCAATTTATCTTTGATTTTCTTAAAATTTTGCAAGTATGGAGAATATAAAAAGAAAATGTAATTAAATTGTGGATTTGTAATTAAATTCTCATCCAATAAAAACATATTGAATAGAGTTGTAGCCTTAGCTTACAACTTAGTTTATCACCAAACTTTATTCAAAGTTTAATTATGTTGGGCCTAAAAAATATTTAGGGTGGTCAAAAAGTTTTTTTAAGGATAAAAAATCATAAATTTAAAAAATTTATACATAATAATTATTATTTATTTCAGGTCAGGGTGGTCCTATGACCACCCTAGACACTGTGTAAAGTCACCCTTGAGTATTGGAGGGTGTAAATAAGGTCTTTTACACTACATTCGTATCAAATTTGCACTCATAAAGACTTTAAAATGTGTAATAATTTTGTTCCTTTAGTTGAAAAAGTGTGTTATAATTTGTTTCATTGGTGTATTTCGTTTAAAAGGCAAGCTATGTAAAAACGCAATTAGAAAAATATAAGATTTTAAAAATTATACCTAATTAAATAAATGAAAATATAGCTTAATTGCCAAACAAATCTTTAGACCTATTTGCTTATAATATCAATTGGTTTGTAGGTGAACTCTTCAAATAGCAAATTTCATTTTATAAAATTTGGTATAGTCAATATGACTGTGAATTTGAGAAGAGAAAAATTTATTGTGGTGCATGTGAAGGGACACTTGGTGGACTTACATTCCTCTCCCCAAACACTCACAATTTTTAGGTTCAGTTTCTGGGTGAGACTTACCATCTTTGGATTATCCACTCAATGGGAAAAACTTACAAGATAATTACTACTATCAACAAAGGTTTTAAGAGTAGACCATAGAGTAAGACCTGCATGGAAAATTAACACTATGTTTGGTTTGAATGAAATAGGAAGGAAAATAAAGAATACAAGAGAAAGGAAAAAAAATTCATTGTTTGGTTGAAACTTGAGATTAATAGGACTAGGGATCTCTTCCATGGCTCACCAATTTATCTCCTCCCAAATTAAGAGGAAAAGGAGAGAGAACAAGAGTTTTAAAGGCAGGCCCACTATTACGCCATTTTCTTGCCCTTTTCTTCTTATAAACAAAACACTTGAAATACTTTTCTTTTCTTTTCTCTCTCCTTCTTTCTTTTCTTCCCCCCCCCCCCCCCCCTTTCCAAACACAGCGTAAGAGAAATGAAAAATCCCTCTATAGAACAATACATGTTTGTTTAGTGTTTTAAAGTGTTCAAAAGTTTGAATTCTAGAAGTCTAAAGACTATTTTCAATATTGAACACAAAAAAAGAAAATTTGAGAAATGCAAAATGTGTGTGGAAACTTGTATATGAGCAAACCGACTTTGTAAGTGTTAGAGATATATATTAGACATATTAGTCCAACGTAATAGGCTCAAACTCACTCCTACTTGTACTAGTAGTTTAGGGTTTAGTCGTCTATATATACTCATGTTTATGGTTCATTGTAACATAGGTTATTGTACTACACTTTTACATAATAAAGATGTAACCTTTAAGGGATTCCTCCGTGGACATAGGCCGACAAGGCTGAACCATGTAACCTTCGTGTTCTCGGTGTTCCTATTCTATGATTCCCATTCTGCATCCACTCTAGCATATACAACATGGTATAACACATCATGTTGCTAATAATATATTTAACATGGTATCAAAGCCAAACTTCGTTCCTGGCATCAAACAAAACATCTCGAGCAAGTAAAGAAGAATATCACGTGCACACCACCATCAGAAATCACATATGCTTCTCTGTTGGATCTAGTATCCACGACATCTCATAGCCACCGTGGCTCAATGTTGTGTCCATATCCTCAAGCCCAAGCAATCCGTGCCTCTCCCTATTAGATCTGTGCACATCAAGCCTTCGCTTGATGAAACTAACAAGACAGACGTGCTCCATGGCATATCACGACCAAAACCCAAGAACCCAGCCTCCAACTACAGCCTCACGCGCCACCAAGTGCGGATGACGACTCCTCAAACTCTCACACGCACCGCCAAAGTTTCTCGGTTCTCAGCTCTTAGCTCGAATCTCAGCCACACGCGCCATGATGATGGCGTTATGGTCCCCCAATCTTTTTAGCCCGAGAATCTAGTCTTCATACGACATTACATGTGCCCACACACATTGCCTAGGTTTCTATCTCGCCACCACGCGCTGCTGGTACACACCGTCACGCCCCCAAGTACTCTTGTTGACGTCACCAGATGACGTCATTACTCCACATCATCACACCACGTCATCTACCATGCAAGCCTTAGTCCACGTCAGCGACACGTCATAGGATGACGTCAGCGGATCTGTTGCCTGATCGGTGAGCCAACCTGAAAACCAAGAATAGACCCGGACCATGTATCCGTTGACTTTGACCCTGGACCAATTGACTTTGACTTTTGCATTGACCTCTGACTAAAAGTCAAAATTTTCGAAATGGCCTATCTTGCTCAGTTTTTCGCATAGATTCTAATTTTGGACTCTGTTTCTCCATTTGAATCTCTGAAATTGGTCAATTGGCACATTCTTCATTGTGATTTCTTCAATGGCATTCTAACACATCTTCAAGTGATCTTCTCATGTTTATCCAACCTCAAGCCTTTATCGAGCTTCCACCTTGAGTTTGAGGGAGGGTGTTAGAGATATATATTAGACATATTAGCCCAATATAATAGACCTAAGCCCACTCCTACTTGTACTAGTAGTGTAGGGTTTAGTCGCCTATATATATATTAATGTTAAAGTTCATTGTAACACAGGTTATGGTGCTATACTCTTACATAATAAAGTTGTAACCCTTAAGGAATTTCTCCGTGGATGTAGGCCGACAAGACTGAACCACGTAACCCTCGTGTTCTTGGTGTTCCTATTCTATGTTTCCCCTTCCGCATCAACTCTAGCATATACAATATGGTATAACACATCGCGTTGTTAACAATATATTTAACAGTAAGAATTTACTTTCTAGCCTATATTTTCCCTATAAATATAAAACTTTTGCCACAAAGAGAGAGAAGGAATAGGCAAGTTTACGATTGAGATTGGATTGGGCCGTAAACTAACAAAAAAAAATAAGGAGCAGGGGACTATCGTGTGGTTTGTAGGCCCAATAGAGCAAGTTGATGAGTTTTCTGAAAGCTGTGGAACTAATAAAAGTCCATGAATCATTTGTGTGGAAGTTGCCTCATCTAAGAGCAGTGTACTAATGGCCATCATTTTGTGAAATACCTACTACACTTGACAAACCCCCATCGGTAATAATTGGGCTCTTATTTGATTAATCAATTTTAAAAAGTCGCTAAACTTGGAAAGAGAGAAAACTGATATGAATTGGGCTAACGATTTGTTAAATTCATACCTAATGAGATTTTAGCAACTGCCATCTAATGCAAATCATAGTACAAGTTAATCACCAAGAGGTTGTAAAAGAAATCAATTTCCCCCCTTAGACTCCCATACTAGGCCGTACATAAAGTCATAAATTAGCTCTTGACAAAGATATAGTATTGTAGTATTGCGCTTGATTATCAAACTAAAAAGCTAATTGGTTTTTGGTGTGGGATTTCGATACTCAAATCTTATACTTTTAAAATAATGAATCATCAGTGTTTATTCATCAATTATCACTAAATATGATTTATATTATCATTTATATATGTAAAGTTTATAAGGAAATAAAGTTTTAGGCTCAACCCAAACTTCAGCCACCTTTCTTTGTCATGAGCTTATGATGAGGCTTTTTAGCTAGAGGCAGATGATTTGGAGAGCCAACCTAAAACTCTATTTTCAAAGATGGCCTTGAAAGCTAATGGGGGCAGACAATATGGTCCAATACTAGCAAAACAGCCCAAAGAAACAAGCTTGGGGGGTTACGTACTTATGTTACTGATAATTACACAGGAGGTTGAATCCTTAATGGAGTGAGAGAAATCAAGGACACGCGATTAAGGAGTCACCATGAATTACGTACCCCTTCTTTCACGTATAAATACATGCACCTTTACTCTCCATGCATCTCATATCATCCCAACAAACCAACACAAGAAAATAAGATATATCACTCTCAGCCTTAAGCAAACAATCGTCATGCCAAGGCTCAGTAGCATCCCAGTCGTGGTGGTGGCTATGCTCTTAGCGGCTGCTAAAAAAGATAGGGACTCTTTGCTAGCTTGCTCAAAGAAACTTCCTCCAAACTGTGGGGAAAAAATCTTTTCAGATATCTTTTTGCAAAATTCTAAGCCAGTCAGTGATAATTGTTGTCACTCGCTTGCGGCAATAGGCTTAACATGCCACAACAAGTTGTTTGACAATATCGCCAATACTCAACCTAGCTACAAATCTAACGAAACCCTAACACGACCAAGAAGTGTGCAAATTTGGAAAAAGAGTGCCTTAGTCGCAGGGCCTGTTGCACTCACTGCTAATTAAGTAGCTTCCTCCTCAAAAGAATAAGCTTTTTGTTTGTTTTTGCCTACCATGTGTAACCGGAAACTAAAACTTATTGGATGCATGTGTGAAAGAACACTTGGATAGTTGGATTTACATCCCTATTCTGAAACACTCACATTTATATAGATTTCATAGTTGTGTGAAACCATCATCTATGAGTGGCCCACTCTATGGAAAAAGCCCTACAAGGTAATTACCACTCCCAACAAAGACATTAAGACCATGCCATAGAGTAAGATATGCAAGGAAAATTAAGAGAAATAAAAATCCATCTATAAAACAGTACTTGCTTAGTTAGATTTTTAAAGTGTGCTCAAGTTAAATTCTAAAGACCATTTTCAATATTGAACATAGAACTTTTTATTTTAATTACAAATTAAATGTAAGGAAAGGTATAGAAGTTTTTGGAACTTTTTTATTGTTAACATGTATAGTATTGTGGGCTTTCGGCCCAACTAGTTTACTTGTATAACACACATTCTTGTACTACACTCTTACTTGTATTGCACTCATATTTACTTGTACTACACTCTTACTTGTATTGCACTCATATTTACTTGTACTGCACTCATATTTACTTATACTGCACTCATGTGTCTCCTATATAAAGGCACTCATGTATACTCTTTAAGTAAAAAATACAATACTATTGAATTCAGTATTTCTAATATGGTATCAGAGCCACTGCTCTAACCTTTTTCTTAGCAGTCTTATTGATGTTACTCCATTCTTAACATCGCTTCCACCGTCACAATAGCTGCCGCAGCCTTTTTGCCATTGAGCCTCTGATGTCTTCCAGACATCGTTCTTGGGTTCCAGACCTATAGCAGTCGTCATTGAGGAGTTCCACACTGCAAAGACCACTGCCCTTTTCCACACCGCCGCAACTCTTGCTTCGATTAGTTTTCTGCAGGTACCACTGAGATCGTCTTGCACCGGTCTATACCTTCGTGGAAGCTGTGAAACCATTGGAGCCCGAACGTGCCCTCATGCACCGCTCAAAGATTCTGTTCTGCATCCCACATGCCCCATGCGCCATCATCAGTGCCACGTCAGCCATAGCTTACGTCAGCATCCAGTCACCTGCTGACGTCAATGCCACGTCATCTTGTTGACGTCATCACCTCTTACCGAGTGGACCGTTGACTTTGACTGTTGACCAAGCATTGACTTTGACCATTGACTTTTTGCAATTTAGGTTCTCCTTACTTAGTTTTTCGCGTAGATTTTATTTTTGCAATCTGTTTTTACATATTGTGTTTCTAAATGGATAAAAATGATTTTTTTCTTCCTCGCCCCATCAATATTGTATTAGATAGGAATAAGAATTACTTATCTTGGTCTTAAGCTATGCGCAGTTTTCTTAAAGGTCGCATGCTCTGGCATTATTGTACTGGTGCAATCACTATTCCTGTGAAGGGGGAAAGTGAAGAAGATACTGCCTTCCTTAGTCGCATAATTGAATGGGATAGTTACAATCACATGATCCTCATATGGATTTGAAACACTTCCATTCCCTTCATCTCCAATCTGTTGGGCAGCTTTGATGATGCAAAATCAGCATGGGATATGTTGGCCAAAAGATACTCCACTACTCACAAATCCATGAAATATCAGTTAGTGATTGAATTGCATCAACTTAGGCAAGAACCGGGGCAATCCATCAATGACTACTATGATCAGCTTTGCTTCATTTGGGACCAAATTGACCTTTCTGATCCAACCTAGGCATGCTCAAAACATGCTCAACAATATGCTGCTGTCAGAGATGAATTTCGTCTCTATGAGTTCCTAATGTCACTTCACAAGGACTATGAGCCCATTCAAGATCAGCTTCTTAATCGCAGTCCTCCTCCCTCTCTTGATACTACTGTGAACGAGTTAGTAAGAGAAGAAACTCACCTTGCAATTCTTCAAGCCCAAAATAAGTTTAATGTTCTGGCTATTACTCCTTCTGCTCCACCCATAGAGCAACCTCAGCAATTAAGTGATCCCTCTGGCTCTAGTAATCGTCACAAGCAGACCAACAAAAAGTTTTTCAACTATTGCAAGCATCCTGACCACACTATTGAGACTTGTTACCGTCACAACAAATCTACTGCTGCAGTTGCTAATACTTAGTCTACTCTGTCAATGCCTCCTATTTCAGCTGAGTCCCAATCTTCTGGATCCACTAGCAATCTCTCACCCACTGAACTACAGGAGATCATAGCTCAAGTTGTTCGTATGGCTGGTAATGCATCTCTTTTCTCTGCTCTCTCAGTTTTACCTGGTAAGTCTCAAACTTGGCTTTTGAATTCTGCCTGTTGCAATCATATGACACCTCACTCGTCCTTATTCTCCAAACTTGACCCTGCACCTCATCCCCTAAATATTCATATAGCTGATGGTTCCACCATGCATAGGAATAGTCTAGGTTTTGTTTCGACCTCCAACATCTCTGTTCCTGGGGTCTTCCATGTACCTAACCTATCCTATAATTTGTGCTCTATGGGACAATTAGCTAAACTAGGATATCGCCTTATTTTTTACTATTCTAGTTGTATTGTGCAGGATCCAAGGACGGGACAAGAGCTTGGGACCAATCCTAGAGTTGGGTGTATGTTTCCCGTGGACAATCTTCATCTTCCACCTATTGTTCCGGTGTCTGTTGCTGCTGCTGCCGCTACCGCTACCGCTGCGGTGTCTTCCTTACCTTCTCTCGCACTTTGGCATTCTTGTTTTGGTCATGCACCCTCTTCTCGTGTACAACAGTTAGCTTCTAAGGATCTATTAGGTTCTGTGTCTAAAGACAATTTTGATTGTACTTCATGTGAGTTAGGAAAACAGCCAGCTTTACCTTTTAATAATAATGATTCTATTTCTAATAGTATTTTTAAGTTAATTCATTCTGATATTTGGGGACCTTCTCCTGTTACTAGTATTGGTAGATCTCGATATTTTATTGTTTTTATTGATGATTATTCTCATTATAGTTGGATCTTTCCTATGAAATCTCGTTCTGAAGTTTTGCCAATATATGGTAACTTTGTAAAAATGGTTGAAACACAATTCTCCAAACGAATCAAAATTTTTCATTTTGATAATGCTCTTGAATATACTCAATATGCTTTTCAAGCTCTGTTACACTCCTATGGCACAGTACATCATCTAACTTGTCCAGGTACCTCTCAGTAAAATGGTCAAGCTAAAAGAAAACTTTCTCACATTCTAGACATTGTTCGTGCTCTTCTTCTTTCTGCCAAAATTCCTCCCCCATTTTGGGGTGAAGGTGCTCTTCATGCTATTCATGCTATTAACCGCATTCCAAGCACTGTCACTATAATCAAACTCCGTATGACCGCCTCTTTGGGTCACCCCCTAACTATCATCACCTTCCCTTCTTCGAATCTGCTTGTTTCGTTCTTCTTCAGCCTCATGAGCACAACAAACTTGAGCCTCGGTCTAGACTTTGCTATTTCCTTAGTTATGGAAAAACACAAAAGGGATATCGGTGTTAAGATCCTGTCTCTCATCGTCTTCGTGTTTCTCATAATGTTGTCTTCTAGAAACATTGCTTGTTTGTTGAACTCTCTCATTTTCGTTCTTCTCTAACTACCTCATCTGTTTTAGAAGTCTTTCCAAACGAGTCTCATGTTCCTTCTCCAAATACTCTTGATCCTCCTTTGGAGTTCTCTATCCAATCTCCAGATATTTTTTTATGCTTCTTCTGGACAAGTTGAAGATGAATAGGTTAATGACGAGCTACCCCAACTTGAGCCTGGGTCCCTTGCTCTTGCTCGGCCTAAAGATCCTCCACAAGACATTCCCCCTTCACAAGACATTCCACCTCGTCACTCAACCCGAGTAAGATCCATTCTTACACATTTACTTGATTATTATTGTTACACTCCCCTTGCTACACTCCATGAGCCTTAGACCTATCGTGAGGCCTCCACTGACCCTTTATGGCAGATTGCAATGAAAGATGAACTTGGTACCATACTTGGGATCTGGTAACTCTCCCTCTTGGACAGTCTGTGGTTGGTTGTAAGTGGATCTACAAGATTAAGACTAGCTCTAATGGGTCCATTGAGCGCTATAAGGCTTGTCTTATTGCAAAAGGCTTTACACAGGAGTATGGGATTGATTATAAAGAGACCTTTGCTCCAGTCGCTCGCATCTTATCTGTTCGTGCCCTCTTGGTTGTTGTCGCTGCTAGAAAATGGGATCTTTTTAAGATGGATGTTAAAAATGCCTTCCTTAATGGGAATTTGAGTAAAGAAGTTTATATGCAACCTCCTCCTAATCTCTCTATTGAATCAAACAAGGTTTGTCGCTTTCGACGTGCATTGTATGGCCTTAAACAAGCTCCACGAGCTTGGTTTGCGAAGTTCAACTCTACTATCTTTCGCTTGGGTTACACTACCAGTCCTTATGATTCTGCCTTATTTCTTCGTCACACTGATAAAGGCACCATTTTACTTCTCCTCTATGTGGATGATATGATCATAACTGGTGATGACCTCAGTGGCATACAAGAACTCAAGGATTTTCTTAGTCAGCAGTTTGAGATGAAAGATCTTGGACACCTTAGCTATTTCTTGGGTCTTGAAGTCACTCATTCCACAGATGGTCTTTATATTACTTAAGCCAAGTATGCTTCTGACCTTTTGTCTTGAGCTAGACTCACTGACAGCAAGACTGTTGACACTCTTGTTGAGCTTAGTGCGCATTTGACTCCCTCGAGGGGGAAACCATTGTCTAATCCTTCTATTTACAGACAATTGGTTGGCAGCATAGTTTATCTCACAGTTACTCATCCAGACATTTCCTATGCTGTTCATCAAGTAAGCCAGTATTTGTCTGCTCCACAATCGACTCACTATGCTACTGTTCTGCGCATTCTTCTATACTTGAAGGGCACTCTCTTCCATGGTCTTTTCTACTCAGCTCAGTCTCCTCTTGTACTCCGTGCATTCTCTTATGCTAATTGGGCAAGAGATCCCACTGATCGCAGATCCACCACTGGCTATTTTTTCCTCCTTAGCTCTTCCTTGATTTCTTGGCGAAGTAAGAAACAAACCTTTGTGGGCCACTCCAGTACTGAAGCAGAATATTGTGCCATTGTTAATACCACATCTGAGCTCCTTTGGTTACGATGGCTTCTTAAGAATTTAGGTGTGTCGACATCCTCTACTACATTGATGTCAAAGTGCCATTCATATTACTCACATTGATGTCTTCCATGAACAGACTAAATATAACGAGATCGATTGTCATTTTATCTGTTATCATCTTGTTCATGGTGCTCTCAAGCTCTTCTCCGTCTCCTCCAAAGATTAACTTGTAGATATCTTCACCAAGTCACGTCCTAAGGGACGCCTTTGTGATTTAGTTGACAACCTCAAACTCAAGGTGGATGTGAGACCAGCTTAAGGTTAAGGGGGGCTGTTAATATGTATAGTGTTGTGGGCTTTCGACCCAACTAGTTTACTTGTATAGCACACATTCTTGTACTACACTCTTATTTGTACTACACTCATATTTACTTGTACTGCACTCATATGTCTCCTATATAAAGGCCCTCATGTATACTCTTTCAGTGAGAAATACAATACTATTGAATTCAGTATTTCTAACATTTATCGATGACCAACCTTCTCAAGCCTTCATCTCCGTTGAGCAGTTGTAGCAACTCGTGATGAATAAAACTTTATTTTGAAAGGTCTTTTCTTTTTCTTTTTCTTTTTCCTAATTGTCTAAAGCCCTTATAGAACTTAGATTTTGAGGAAGTCCTAGTTGTATATAGTGTGTTACATATTCTATTTTTACACAAATATGTTGCATCAAATTGTGTTAGAGCCACACTACGCTACATCAACACTCATTCAAGTGAACCGACTTTGCATAATCGACTTAATATTTTTAAAATATTATTTCCTATAAATACCAACTTTTGCTAAAATGAGAGGGTAAAAGGTTACCACAAGACCAGATCTAAGAACCAAATCTCCTTGGGCCATAGAGTTCTAAATCTTTCTCCTCAGACTATATGTGAACGAGTTTCATTCATGAAGACAGTTTGTGTTGAAGGATTCTAGAGGTTCTAGACCCATTGTGGTGGGAAGGTAATGATATATTTGCTGAGATTATAAATAAATAATTTAGTTGTACACAGCTTTTTGTAAGTAAACTATTGTAACTCTTTTTTCTAGAGAATTTTATACAAAATTGGATTCCATAGTGGTTTTTTTTTTTTTTTTAAATTTAACTACCCTTAAAATTATTTTTGCATAGCTGGGCTTAAATCTTGCACGCCCTAATCACAAATTAATTTTTAGCCCAAAATCAAACAAAATATATAAGCTCATCCCAAAACTAATTAACAACACAAATCACAAATCACTCTCCCTTTCTCTCATGAATCTCATTTCATCTCTGTTCGCTATTTGACTTTCTATGTATCTCTGACTCTAAGAGTAAAATGTAAATGTTTGTGAGTTGTAAATATTTCTCTTTATTATAAATTTTTATTATATATATGTGAGTGTATGTGTGTTTGATACTAATTGTGTGTATTATTTTTTTTATTTTTTGTTATAATGTTATTTGTGTGAATTGTGACGTGTATAAATGTATACATGTATAATGTAAATATAATATAATTTTTATAGAAATTAATAACCAAGAAATACAGATGATAGGATTTGTTACATTTGTATATTGTTAACATATTATAATAACTTTTTTGTTATAAGATTAGTGATTTAAGAAAAAAATAGTAAAGTTAACGATCATAAAATGTATACTTTATGTATGGATGAGTGTAGTTATGTGAGTCAACAATTAATATAGGATCAATAATTTATATAAAATAATAATAATAAATAATGACAACTGCATAAAAATAAAAATATTATACAAATTTAACAAAATAAAATGGTCACACCTTCATTGATAATAGATAATGACAATTGATAATAAATTACCATGTGGCGATTTCAAAATATGAAAACTTGGAGAAAGAAATTGTAAAACTTCATGTATTTGTATGTTTTTTTTTTTTATATAACACAATATATTCAAGTTCTCCTTTTATTAAATTTTTTTAATTTAAATTTCTTAATGATACCCCTCAAAAAAATTCCTAGATCTGCTCCTGCACATATATGATGATTAAAAAGATAAATGTCATTAGAAGACTTCACCTCATGATCTAAACTAATGAGTTTTCATGCGGAAAACTTAATTGGGACCTGTGGTTTGGAGGGAATAAGTGTATTTAGTAATTTGCAGAACTTACCTTCACATGAAGTTTGCTGGCATGCTAAAGTGGTCACCTGAACTTTTGAAAAGCTAGTGCACCATAGGTCGCTCATATGCCAATATCATTCACCAACCAACAATGGTTCAACTATCTTTCCCTTATAAAATACACATTTAGAGTCTGTTTGGATAGAACTTATTGCTGAAAACTGAAAACACTGTAGCAAAATAATTTTTAAATGTGTAAAAAGTACTGTTCATGCCCAAAAAGTACTGTTCATTGGCCTAAAATCACTGTTCATGGCCAATGAACAGTGACAGACACGCTAAAAAAAAAAAAAAAAAAAAAAAAAACCAAAACGTAAACGCAGGACGTGGACGTTGAAACCAAACGCCCTCTTAATGTCTCTAGTTCATTAAAAAAACATTTCTTTTTTGGATAGAATTAAAAGAACAAATTTGGTTTCTCTTGTTGGTGTCCCATTTGCCCAACAATTTTTGGTGTTCATTAAGATTTTTTGTTGTCCCCAATGGACCACCTTTTATAAAATGGATTCAATGATTTGGGCCTTCAAGATACATGTATGGCCTTCACAAAGTTAGCCATTCGATAATAGTTTTTGTTTTGTTTTGTTTTTACCCACTTCAGGTAAATAAGGGGCTTTTACTCAGGAGTCAATCATGGAGCCATGAAAAGGATGAAGTGGGCCTTTGAGCCTTGGGTTTCTTCAGGAAAAATAACATGGGCTCCAAGCCCAATCATAAGGTGAGAGAAATACAGGACATCAGCCCACCGAGCCCAATTCGTGAAGTGGCAAGATTAGAGTTTTAAGTATTTTATGTAAAGTGATAAGATTCAGACTTTGAGCCTATTCTGTGAAGAAAGAAAAAATAGTAGGCTATGAGTCTAATTTATGATAAAGAGAGAATAAGGATTTTAGGCCAATTCATGATGCTAAGAAATGACATGGGTTAAGTCCTTTAGGAAATATATATATATATATATATATATATATATATATATATATATATAATTTCCTTATTGGATAGTTAATATTGGAAATGCTTTCCCAACAATAATGATCCCTTGTTGACTATATTGGCACCATCACTCCTCCATTATTGACTATTCCAAGATACATGCTTTTCGAAAAGATAAAGCTATTTTGTTGATATTTTCGGCACAACATGCCAAACTACTTTCGGTCTCAAAAGCTTATCCAATTCCTTCCGGATATTGTGCTCCTATTGCCCCTCACGGGTCCTGATGTGAATAGTAAAAGTCCGTGTCTACCGCCTTCTGCATGATCAATTAATATTTAGCATCCGTAGGAATCATAGGAAATCCTTTGGTGAAGATATACCTTTCACTAGGGATTTTGTCATCATGCAAGTAGTCAACAAGAGAGATATCCATATTATCAGGGTATCTATCATTTATTAGGACACTGTGACAATCGGCAATTATTGTTGACAACAAATGAGTAGAGAGTTGTCCACCAGCCTTCTTAGAGCTATCCTTTTGTTTAATAAAGTTAAGATGTTTATTAATATTATGAGTTTCACACTTTGCACAAAATTTGAATTTTACTTTTTGTCCAAAAGAATCAGTAGTAATTCCATCATCTTCAGTAAGAAAAGGATACAAAGAATCAATAAAAGGTACCAGCTTTTTAATTGCCTTGTTTACGCTCAAAACCATCATGATGAATCAAACCTGATTAGTCAATGTGTTACGAAATGCAACGGTTGTGAAAAAAACATGATAATTGAGTGTTATAACTAAGTTAGATATTGATAGGATGTGGAGATCCGACTCCTCTGTTAGCTCCAGGACTGGTTGTCCTCCTGATATTGTGAATGAAGAAGACCTCACTGTTGGAGAAAGTGAGTACCCAGATTTTAGAAAATGGAATATTCCTAAGGTTTCTACTAAATCTGTTTATGATCTTAATTGGACTGAAAAAAGTATTTTCTCTGAATATAGAGCTAGAACTGTTGAACAAACTTTTTCTATTTCTAAAACTCATGAAAAATGTTGTTTATTTTCCAAGAAAAATATTAACGAGTTTTTGTCTAAGAAAAATCTTAAATATTTACACATTGGTTTGGTTCAAGTCGCTGTTAAACCTTTAACAAGAAAAGGAATTGATGCTTCTGTGCTTATGTGTTTACGTGATGCTAGATTTAAGAAATTTAATGATAGCATTCTTGGCATGATTACTGCTTCTTTGTATGATGGTCCTGTTTATTTTGACTATTATCCTGATCTTGCTCTTGCTCTTGATGATCCTAATATTATTAAAGCTTTAATTTTGAATATATTGACATCTGTTTATGATATGAATGATGGTAGTAGACCTTTTACTCTTATTTACCAAATTTTTTATAGATTGCTTGATTTCCAGCTAACTCCTCGGTCTAGAGGACGTGATCCTGCTAGAAAAGGATCAGCCAAGCATGAAAATATCACCAATCTGCTTTTGTTAAACATGATAAAACTGTTGTTAAATCTAGTCATCCACCCCTTGAAACTGTTTTGATTACTTGCAAAAGTGATAAAGAAAGCACTGAGGTGAAAGTCTCCCCTTTCAAAATTGCTGATGATAAAACTCCTGTTTTTGCTATTATTGAACAAAATAATTTTACTAATGAATCTTTGCATATTATTGGTCAACAGCTTGATCGTATTGAAGAAAAAATTGATGAAAAACCTGTTGTTTCAAAACCTGAGAAACCTTTGATTGATTTACCCAGTCAAAGAAAACATATTGATTTTAAAACTTCTCAGAGTAAGACTTTTGCTTTAGTTAATTCCCAAGGTTCAACTATTGAAAAGATTGAAAAAATGCTTGCTGATTTAAAAGTTAAAACCGAGCAAACTTCTACTTCTAGAAGCGCTGCTTGTGCTATTTCAAGAAATGAGAAAGAAATTGTTTCTGATGACGACACAAATTCTGACTCATTATCTTCTAAATCTTCTAAAAATGCTTTTGATGATGGTATAAGTTTACCAGAAATTAAAAGATTTGTTGGAAAACCCAATCCCACGTCTTTTACAAAAAATTGGTATTCTAAACCTACCCCTCCTGATATACAGTTTGAAGAAAGATCTTCTCAAACTCAATTTTCTGTTTCTGCTGATAAACTTTATGAATGGAATATTGATGGTTTGTCTGAACAAGAGATTATTAACAAAATGGCTCACATGTCTATGGTTGGTATTGCATACATAAATAACCATGACAGTCTTGATTATCCTGATATTGTTGATTTGCTTGCATCTGGTTTTACTGGTTGTCTTCGCAGATGGTGGGATTCACATCTCACAGAAGAATCCAGAGAATCTATTAAACATGCGGTTAAAAGAGATACTGATGGTATGCCTATTTTTTATCAAAATATTAATCGTGGTGTTCCTGATGGTGTCAATACTTTGGTTTACACCATTCTTAAATATTTTGTTGGTACTCCTTCCAATATTTCGTCTCGAATTTCTGATTATTTGAATAATTTGAGATGTCCTACTATGTCTGATTACAGATGATACCAAGATGTATTTACTTCCAGAGTCATGCTCAGAAAAGACTCTACGAACCTTTATTGGAAAGAGAAGTTTATTAACGATCTGCCTCCTATTTTTGCTCATAAGGTAAAAAATGAATTAATTGGTAAAAATGATTCTATTGACTTTGATAATTTAACCTATGGTGATATTTTCAGCACTATTAAGAAAATTGGAATTAATATGTGCAATGATGAAAAATGGTTAAAATAACAGTTAAAAGATAAAAAGAAAGCTAAATATGAGATGGGTAATTTCTGTGAATAATATGGTTTACCTCCTATTGCCCCTTCCAAGATAAAAGGAAAAAGTAAACATGATAAGGTTTACAAAAGTTATTCCCATAAAAAGCATAAAAGATACAGAACCCACTTTGTTAAACCCAATGATTTTTATGCTAAAAACAAAACTGCTTTTCGAAAACATGATAAACAGAGATCAGGTAAAGGTAAGTGCTTTAACTATGGAAACTTTGGTCATTTCAGTAAAGACTGTAACCAAAAGCCTGGTAAGTTGAAAAATAAGTTGAACATGTTGAACATTAATAATAATGATCAAAATGAATTATTTCAGATTCTTGAATCTGCTGCTTCAACTGATTCCTTTGAAGAGGATTTTTCCTCCTCATCTGATTCTGATTATCACTCCCGTAGTGATGTTTCTAAAACTCCTAATATTAAACTTGGCTGTAGAAATTCTTGTTGTAATGTGATTAAATTTGTTAAAATGTTAACCAAGAGTAAAGAGAATGATGATTTACTATTAACAATGATAAGTAAAATTGAAGACCCTAATTTACAGAAAGATTATCTTGACAAGTTTTTGAAAAACTTAACAAAAGAAGATAAGGTTAAAAGACCTAATTCTACGATAAGTTTTGAAGAAACTCTGAAAAGATTTAATAAAAATAAATCAAAAGAGGTAACTGTTAACGATCTTCAACATGAAATAAAAACTGTTAAACAAGAAATAATTCAATTAAAAAATGATGTTAAAACTATTAAACATGATAATGACCATCTTAAACAAGAATTATTAATTCTAAAAATAGATAAAACTATGGATAAGCACCAATCTGATGATGATGAGCAAAAGGACGGAGATGAATCCGATCAACAAGCTTCTCCTTCTGGTAATGTTTCTGATCGTACCTTGATTAATTTGATTGATAATCAATTGTCTCTTGTTAAACATATGCTGCCCAAATGGTACACTAAAGTCAAAATTGTTGTTGCTCATGATTATGCTTTTGATGTTGTTGCCATGATTGATTCTGGTGCTGATGTTAATTGTATTCAAGAAGAACTGATTCCTTCTAAATATTTTGAAAAATCTACTGAAAGATTAGTTTCTGCTAATGGAACTAAAATGAAAATCAAGTATGAATTAAATAATGCTCATATTTGTCATGATAATGTTTGCTTCAAAATTTCCTCTGTATTTGTTAAAAACATGACTGATAAAGTAATTCTTGGTTTGCCTTTTATTGATTCTTTGTATCCTTTTCTTACTGAAGATGATGGAATTACTACTGATCCTTTTGGACAAAAAGTAAAATTCAAATTTTGTGCAAAGTGTGAAACTCATAATATTAATAAACATCTTAACTTTATTAAACAAAAGGATAGCTCTAAGAAGGCTGGTGGACAACTCTCTACTCATTTGTTGCCAACAATAATTGCCGATTGTCACAGTGTCCTAATGAATGATAGATTCCCTGATAATATGGATATCTCTCTTGTTGACTACTTGCATGATGACAAAATCCCTAGTGAAAGGTATATCTTCACCAAAGGATTTCCTATGATTCCTACGGATGCTAAAACTCAAAAAAGAATTCTTTACATTAGGCTTTTTACCAAGTCTTTGCTTTGGTCCAAAATTGTCCGTAGCATATTATCTTCCTACAATAATATTCTCCAACACTCTTACCACAATATTCTCCAACGCAATCATTGTCATCCTAACACTCATTGTCCGGCACAACCAATATATATTACTATTGACCTTTTCAAAAGAATTCTAATGATACTATTTACTCATACTTTTCAAAAGAATTTTATTAATACTATTTACTCTTACTTTTCCAAAAAATATTCTATCATACTATTAACTATGGCCAACTGACTTAACATCCTCTCCCTTACTTGGCAGGACAAAGTAAGATTTAATACTACTACTACTAAGTGGAATATTATGACTTCTTCGGCAGAGAAGAGGGACAAGGGGAAAGCACCTGCACAGGACTTTCCTCAAGACGAAAGGTTCCCAGCAGGATACCCTTTTGTAATGCATGAAGACGCATCTTCTGGAGTAAAATCCAGTAATGCAACATCCTTTCAGGAATTTGTCCCGGCAGAGGTGACATATTCCAGTGGTGATATCATATTAACTTTACAGGAAGTATTGAACACAGACTTGCAATTCCATAATGGAATCTATAGTAAATTACCAGATTCCATTAAATTCATTCTAGACAATCTTCAAGCTACCCATTCTTCAAACCACCACAAACTATTCAACAAAACCATGAGAGCACTTGAAATTCACCTTGTTAACCTTGCTACCCAAATTGTTGACCCTACTATTGAAAATGCAGCCTTTGCCGACCAGCTTTTTAATTGCCTTGTTTACGCTCAAAACCATCATGATGAATCAAACCTGATTAGTCAACTCTTTGGCAAAGAGGAAATCCATTCAATGGATAGAAAGACTATAATGGGTACTAATTTTGCTAGATTGAGTCTAAAAAACCAATCTTTGCTTAAAAGTGCTGTTGCCAACTTGCCTCCAGAAGTACAAACTTGTATTTTTGAAAGCAAGGCTATGACTAAAGATCTTGATCTTTGGTTAAAACATTTCAAAACCCTTGTCTCAATTGCCCCTACCATTGTTGAACCTGATGGCCCTAACAGAGGCTACCTGAAAAAGAAATGGGGAAAATACTTTGGGAGCAGTCTTAGAGTACATGAAAAAACCCATCATTTCCCTGGCCTTTTGATTAATTATGAAGATGGTTCTGATGATGATCCTTTTTGACTTTCTCAAATGTTTGAATTTGGTTTTGTCAGACTCATCAAGTTAACGAGTCATGATCAAATTAACCAGTTCCCTGATATTATCCAAAAGGCTGTTGCAGCAACCCCTTATGTTTCAATCTGATGTTGGAGTACTCTGCCCAAATAGGAAAAGAAAAATTGGATGAATGTTCAACCTTCCAAGCATCTTGTTCTTATTAATGGATATACTCACCAAGGCCAATGGTATGAAGGAAATGCTTATGTTTCCCATAAACATCCCTATGCTCTTGCTGAATGTTGGAGAAGTTACTTTAATAATCGAATTCTTGATGTCTCTGAAGAATTATGGAAAGGCTACCATTTCTTTGGTTGTACACATAGAATTTCTGTTTTTGTTAACAAACCTTATGCTTTTGCGGTCCGGCATTTACAATGGGAAGAACATGATGACCCAAGAATATATCTCACAAGAGATCCTGTTAACGAACCATTAATGTATTGTGGTTTCTGTAACCAATATTCAACTAATCATGAACATGAATGCAATGATGATCCCCCATGGGATCCCTCTCTAGAAGATCCATATGCTGGTTACCCGCCTGATGCAGCTTCTACCTAGAAGCATAGTGATCCCAATACAAGATTTCCTTATTGGATAGTTACTATTGGAAATGCTTTCCCAACAATAATGATCCCTTGTTGACTATATTGGCACCATCACTCCTCCATTATTGACTATTCCAAGATACAGGCTTTTCGAAAAGATAAAGCTATTTTGCTGATATTTTCGGCACAACATGCCAAACTACTTTCAGTCTCAAAAGCTTATCCAATTCCTTCCGGATATTGCGCTACTATTGCCCCTCACGGGTCCTGATGTGAATAGTAAAATATCACTATTTACTTTGTACTGTTGACTGCTTTATTCACTTATATAAGGGGGATTGTCCCTTATTGTTAAACTCAGAATCTTTTCTAGGATTTCCCTTAGAACTCTCTCTAGGACTTCCTTAGATCAAGATATCTCACTAATTACACAAAGCTTGTAACGTAACTAGGAACCAGGACTAGCTTTCAAGCCTTGTGCTGTTTACCCAACCTGTTGATCACTGTAATCTTGTTGCTACTACTACTATAAGTATTTTGATGTATATTCAATAAACAACTGCTGTTTTCAATACTTTGAATTATTTTGATATACAACTGCTTGGCTGGTTCTACCACCTTACTTTCAATTATTATTTACTTTGAATTATTCCATATATCTACTATATATATAAAAGATAAGTTCAAGTTACACTTAGTGTAACTCCATAAGAATTACACATTTTTTAAACTATTGATTTTCATTAGATCTAATAGTTAAAGAAAGACCAGCATTATGTCATCAAGACATTAATTTTTCTTCTAAAAATTACAATATTAAATTCTTTCACCTAGTTACAACTTGAGATCGTTAACAAAAATAAATATATAATTGAGCTACGATCTAAAGGCTAATAAATTGGTGAAAAAGGGATTTGTAGAAATTAAGCAATCTACATCTAGTAATATTCTTCAATCATGTACAAAACTGAACAATTAAGACAAATTTGTAGAAACTCACATCATTAATTCCAATAAAATGGGATTTTTAAAAAAACTCTCGAAACATTAATTAAACCTTCTCAACTCCTCTTTGTCCCTTTAATAAACCTATATTCTCACTCTAACAGCATCAAGCAATTTCTCTCCCACCACACAAGGGAGATCGTTAATTAATTAGCCTTAATCACCATGGCCAGATTTACAAGCTTCCCAGCCGTGGTGGTGGTGGTGTTGTTGGCTAGTGCAATTGGTGTCCTCTTGCCCAAGGTGGCTTCAGACATCTTTGAAGAATCCGTTGCCCTGCCACCCGAATATGATGGTTCATATGTTGAGGAAAGACCCGGATTCATAGAAGACGGTGAGTATGAAGCCAACTTCTTGGACAATTGCAAAAAGAAACTGACATATAATTGTGGGACATCTATCTTTACCACTATATTTCTAAAAGACGAAGTAATTACCCAAGATTGTTGTCACCAGCTTGTGAAAATTGGACTAGCCTGCCATAATGGATTGGTGAAGCATGTTATTTCAATACCCGAGTTCAAGGCAAATCAATCTATAACTTTGCGTAGAGGTGTGAAAATCTGGAACAAATGTAAACTAGTAACGGGATCCTTCTCAACCAGCCATTCTCCTTAATTCCTTTTGATCTGAGATTACCTTGTATTGTATTTGTCTACCATGCATATAGATCATGTAGACAACACAAAGATATAATAAAATCTACATGACTTGCCTTCTTTCTTCCTTTTATATTATGGTGCTGAAGTGAATGGATTTTTGGACAAAACAGGTGAAACCATTGGAGACCATATTTTAGGCATTCAAGGCCATCCCAAGTTACACCAATGACATTCTTCTTAGTCTCATTCAAGACCATATTTTGTACTATGCATGTAATGGTTTTTAAGTTTTGAATAAAGCTTAGGTAAATCTATTATACTAATTAGGTAAAGACTAAACTACCCTTCTAACAAATGTAAAACAATAGACTGAATTTCATCAAAATCAAAATCAAAATCAGAATCATCCCGTTTATAGAACTAAAACCAAAATATCTCATCAAAATCAAAATCAGAGACATCTTGTTTATAGAACTAAAACCAAAATATCTCCAAACATGAGTGTAGACTACACTCCTAAAAGTGACAATAACACTAACGATAAGAACTGCATCCCCTGCACAACCTCCACGTGCACTCCCTCCTCTTACCGGGGTTGTAGCACCAGCATCTCATCTGGAACTATGTCAAACTCTGTGGTGGCCTGACCATCAGACTGAGATAAATTCAAAAACAAGGTGGTCAATGCATATAGTCAGTGCAAAATTAAAAGGGTGGTCAGATTTACACATTTTTTGTTATCAAAAATTACTCACATCAGTCAACTACAACACTGTTCATATAATACATTATTACTACATTAATAGTATAAGTTTTCTATTTGATTATTTTTAATCTTTTCTCTCCCTCTCTCTCCCCTTGACTCGCTTCAATGTCATAAGAGAAAAGGAAGAAGAAGAAAAAGAAGGAAGACCACCTAAAATTAATCAGCATCCACCTACCACTACCCAATATAGCGTCATCATAATCCAAATACAATCTTACCCAAAATCAATGGAAATCAAACCAATATCAACTCAAACTCATTCCAAACCAAACTCAAAATTAACCCAAAACAAAATCAATTCAAAACAAAACCCAATAGAAAACCCATTCAAAAAAACTTGAATCAATCCAAAACTCAAACGTAACAATTCATTCAGAAAAACAAGTGGTTATGCTAACATGGACCAAAAATTTATATAAACTAATGCGAATGAACTTTGAAGACATACCTCAAATATAGTAGTCCATTTGACACATCATGACTTTGTTAAACTTATTTAGAAATAAAAGCAATCACTTTTAAGTTTTTATGAATTAAAAACAATGACTTTTTTTAAGAAATAAAACTGTAATAATATTCAAAGGAGATAGCTGGTTCAGCCAAAGATACAGTTGAAAGGTGTGGAGAACATCCTCTATCCACACCGAAAACTCTCTAACACGTTTAGCATGTCTAGCAATGTTATGAAAAGCACAATTACCTTGTCTACTAATAAGATAAAACTCAACAGTAGTGAAACGACTAGCCAGGATCTTTGCCTCTTCTACCAGATTTCCAAAAGCGGCAAGAGAAGCATCAGCACACTTCAGAGTTTCAATTGTGATCTTTGAATCTCCCTCTAGGATTATGGAAGTAAGGCCAATATCGAGAGCAAACCAAAGCGCCCTGCATGCTGCTATGACTTCTATTGCAGTAACCAAGTATGGCAGCAGATACTTCTCGAACATGGAGGCTAAAACCAAGCCTTTATCATCCCGAATCATGACCCCAACACCTGCAAAATTATTCTCCCTAAACACAGCACCGTTGAAGTTCACCTTGAAAGTAGACCGACCGCCAGGGGGGGGGGGGGGGGGGGTTGTTTCCATATAACCCTTTGAGGAACGCGAGTAGTTAAGTCTAGAGGTTTTGGAGGAATTGCACGAACATAGACAGCTTGGGCAGTCCAAACATCTAGGATTACTTGCTGAATCGGAAAAGTTTTGGAATTGGCTTGCAAAGAGTTTCTAGGAAACCACACCATCCAAACAATTGTAGGAAAATACTCCAAATCCTTACCTTCTTTTATAATGTATTCTACCAACTCCTTGAAGTTATGAAATACCATACAAGAGCAGAAGCTCCAGCTTGAGTCAGAGTTCCATACTAGGGATAGGTAGGGACAAGAGTTCCATACTTTAGTGTGCATTTTGGTGTTCCATAAATTTTCAGTAAATTATTTGCAAGATAATAATTAAAATATATAGTTTTTGGTAACTTTAATGCAAAACTAAAGGCATGGTTTTAAAAACCAGACCAAACGGACTGGTTCGATCGGTTGAACCAAGAACTAATTACCGGTCATGTTCAAAAAAACCCCCCAAAATTAGGCAAAATTGATCAAAAACCGGGTTAAACTAGGAACTAGAGTCTAATTTGGTTTTGCCCTGATCCAGTTTTTAAAACCATGACTAAAGATGAAAAAAAAAAAAAAAAGGAAAAATGCCCACACACCCCCTAAACTTTAGAGTGGTGGTCATTGCATCCCTTGAACTTTTATTTTTGCCAATTTACTCCTTCAACTTTATACATATGCCAAATCATTACCTCTGTTAGTTTGCTGTCAAAATTTTAACAGAAAATACACGTGAGACACACGTGATGCTTAAAATACCATAATCAAAAAGATGAGAAGAAGAGAGAGATCAATAGTTAGAACACCACTATGGCATCCCTATCTCCGAGGCTGGAAGTCTTTGTCCTACCGTTTATGGTCCCACTGCACCGTTCAGCTGCCAATATGGATCTCCTGTTCAATAGCCATCATTTTACTGATATTTTCATTCTAAATATTTCCCATGATGCCTTAGTTTCGGGACCCTGTTTTCCTACAATGAAGTGTGGTTTACAAGGATGGAATGTTGGACTTTCAATTTTTTTACCCTTCAAGCATTCTTTGGACGAATTCTTTGGGAGCAGTAATCAACAACCCCAATAGCCAAGTCCACCATTTATATTAACAATCTTTACCAACCCAATAAAGAAAACTAGCCAAAACGGTAAGACCCACATCCAATTCTAAATCCCAACAACACCGATTTCTTCAAAACCTAGAATTTTTGTTTTCAATTAAAAAGTTAAAAACAAAAAACCTCCGGTTGTTTGGGTTTCTAGGAAATCCCTAAGGAGCTTTAGCGGCGCAATCCCTCATATCTAGATCCATTAGAACCTTCTTAAAATTGAAACAAACTTGTTTTAGAGATTTGAGACTTTTTTTTGGGTGTGTTTGGTGTGGATCCATATTGTGGTTGAACAACGAGATGGTTATTTTGATCGACTTTGTCTACCTCACTCAAAAAACAGTTCCATCCTTTGTTTCATGTGTCTCATGTGCATTTTCTGTTAGAATTTTGACAACAAATTAATAGAGATAGTGATTTGGCAGTTGTGTAAATTTGAAGAAGTAAATTGGCTAAAATAAAAGTTTAGGGGGGGTAATGACCACTCCTCTAAAGTTCAGGTAGTGTATAAGTATTTTTCCACAAAAAAAGAGCTAAAAACTACTTTATTTTTATTTATATGTTAATGTTAGTTTAAGAACT
Organism: Castanea sativa; assembly: GCF_040712315.1. NCBI lineage: Eukaryota > Viridiplantae > Streptophyta > Magnoliopsida > Fagales > Fagaceae > Castanea > Castanea sativa. The sequence continues at coordinate 83,198,511 of NC_134013.1, read as the reverse complement.
AACATTAACGGCTTCAAAAAAAAAAAAAAAGAACTAACATTAACATATAAATATTTTGACATGTAAATTCTTGATGGGATACAATAAATGTTCATTTATTTTTGGGTAAGCATTTTCATTCTTTTCTTTTTTTGAGAAAGTCATTCAAAGTTTTTAAGCTACATATTATACACATTGTTGACGTGTAGGAACCACACAAATTGTAGCATATACCGAATCTTTGACTGTTAATCAATCTGCCAACAAAATATAGCAAAGAATTCGGAATTAAACTCAAAAAAAAAAAAAATGAGTAGCGGAAGCAGAGCGTGGGTGTGTAAATCGGCCTCGCTTGTTTCACTCATAGTTGCACCCTCTCTCTCTACAACTTCAACTACACCTCAGCTCAGATTCAAATCCTCTACTTCTAGACTATATCGTATGGCCGCCACGGAGGCATCGTCTTCGTCCTCTTCCGTCACAGCCGGTGACGGTATCACTCTCAACCCTCCCTCTTCCTCCGCCGCCAATGCAGACGAGAGACCTCCTCCTTCTTCCGCTTCCTCCGCCATCGATTTTCTCTCTCTCTGCCACCGCCTCAAGGTCTGATGCGTTTTCTTGGCGGCCAAACAGGGGATAGGGTTATAGGTGTCATACGCATTTTGAATTCGGTGAATTTCTTCTTTTGGTTTTGATATTAATTTTGAAGTGTGTTTTGAATATGGATGAAATAGACAACGAAGAGAGCTGGATGGGTGAAGAGGGATGTGAAGGATCCAGAATCTATAGCGGATCACATGTATAGAATGGGATTGATGGCTCTCATTGCTTCGGATATTCCTGGTCTTGATCGAGACAAGTTTGGCTTTCTCTTTCATTTTTTTTTAACTTCTCTTTTTCTCTTTTTCAATCTTTTGTTGTTGAAATGCGTGTGTGCTTTTTGTCTTAATTTTCAGGTGTATAAAAATAGCGATTGTTCATGATATTGCTGAAGGTGAGCTGTTAATTGTGTGTTTAGTCGGAAAAAATTATTGCTTTTTACACAAGAAATGATTGTGTCAATCTTCCAAATCTATTAAACTGTAAACGTTTTAGTGTTCTTTAGTTCTGTTAGAGAAGATTAAACTTAGTTTTGATACCATGTGAAAATAGAAAGAAGAAAGAAATAAAGTGATGTAGTGGCAATGTGATGGGTTTTACGTGGTTCGTTTTCACGGCCTACTTCCACAGAGGAAAGCTGTTGATGACTGCATCTTTACTATTTAAGTACTGTGTATTACAGTGAGTGAGTACATAGCGTGGTATTTTATAAGTCGTTAAATTCTAGACTAATAGGACTACAAGAATTGTAATACCAATTTCTTTTCTTGCACACCAAGTATGATTGGACTAGGATTTCTATTCTAATAAATTCGTTTGTTGTTAGGGGAAAACTTCTCTCTCTTTTTTTCCTTTTCCCACTAAACCCTTTACTGTAGTAATGTTGTCAATTACTGTAGTAACATAAAGTATGAGTTCAAATAGAATATAATGGAGGAAAAGAATACACGTGACTAACTCTAACTAATCTATTAAGGATCCATAGTTGACCCCTAGTTGACCCTAAAAATTTGGGACTGAGGCTTTGTTTGTTGTTGTTTATAGCAATGGCATTAATATAATAGAGGGTGATGATCGTTTAAAATTGGAATGAATTAGAAAAAATTATAGTGATGACAAACACTAGTCAAGGTCCTTTTTTGGTTGGGGGGGTGGGCTGGGCGAGAAATAGAACTTCCTTGTTACACTGACGAAGACTAAGTTGCCCCTCTTAAGCTACATTGAAAAGTCTGTGTATCAATTTTGTGATGTCTTTTGCCTTCTAGATTGCTTTTCTTTTCCCTTTAATTTCTTTTAATCAGTTCCCTTCCAACCAAAGAAAATTATGTTGAGGTTCATATTTCGGTTTGCAAGTAATGTTTTGTAGTGTACCCTATTTTATTCCTTACACAACAAAATTTTACCTTGAGTTATTAAAACATTTGGGAAATTAGCAAAAAGTAGCAAGACTTTTGTTGAAATGAAGTTCATATAACTTTACAATTTGAGAATCCCAGTTGGTTGTTTTTTGGTGTCACGGAATATTGACATTGCAAGCAAACATAGATATGATGGTGAAAAAGTTATTTCTGAGTTATATAAAACAAAAATATTATTATTTAATATTTTACTAGCTATATAAACTTGCCGATTAGAATCCCAATGAGATCACTTAGGTCTAACTAGACTTACTATACTCCAATGAGAACACTTAGGTCTTGATAACCTTCCCATATTTTTCCTATATTGAATAATGGTCCAAAGCCACACATAAGTGGATTGGATCCATATGATATTGCGGCAGATTGAACTAATCCTTTTACAGGTACACTACAATTATGTGACCTTAAAAAAGTTCTATTAGTCATGATTTATGAGGATCATTGTGTAATCTCTACTTATTTGTGTTTTTCTTCAGTAAACTCTCTTGGTGAACGCTTAAAAGTTATTTTTACCTTGTGAAATTTTTTTTGAATAGCCATTGTTGGGGACATTACACCTTCAGATGGGATTTCAAAGGAAGAGAAGAGTCGACGAGAACAAGAAGCATTAGATCACATGTGCAAATTACTTGGTGGAGGGTCAAGAGGTACTTTATTCACTAACTCTGTGTGTGCACGTGTTGTTGTCACTGTTAGGAAAATGAATTTGTTATTCCTCTACCTGAAGTGACTAGTTGTTTGACAAATTTTGACTTCCTATTTATAAATTGCAGCCCAGGAAATAGGTGAGTTGTGGTTGGAATATGAGGAGAATTCTTCACCAGAGGCTAAAATTGTTAAGGACCTTGACAAGGTATATTGCGTCTGTAGTAATGTATTTTATTTAATAATTTAACTTTGATTCACTACTTTTGCCAAGAAGCCTTGTAGCTCAACGGCATTGCTTGGTGTTTCCAACAGAGACATCTAGGGTTTAAATTCCCACTCCCAACTTAAAATGTATCAAAAAAATATTGACACAGTACCTTTGAAGCAAATTTTAGTTTGAAGTTCAATTATTCCTTTTTTATAGATCTTTTGGTTTCAGTAACTGATGTCCTTTATTTAACTGCTTGTTTGAGGAATTGGTTTCATATTTATTACCTGCTCAACAAAGACTAGTTGCTTCCTTAATACAGCATTATGGCATAATGTATTACCTGCTCTTTGTACTTTTTCATAAAAGCTGTTGGAAACCCATCAATTGGGTTACTTTTAATGATAATTTAAGTTTTAATAGTGGCAAGCAGTAAGACATAGTCTTAAATGGAGGATATTTTGACTTTTCTTTATTTTATTTTATCCCTTGGGAGTGAGAAATCTTATGCAAAAGTTTGGTAAAAGAGGAATGCTGATGTAGACAAACTGTAAAGTAGCTAACGACTGATCAAAAACAAAAAAATAAGAATGGGAAAAAAAAGAAACAAAAAAGAAGTGGCTAATAAGCCAGATTCTAATGACAAGTTGACAACAACAGTAAAGATAGCATTTAAAGTGATGTTGATACAACTTTGGTGATAATTGACAAATCGTGCTTATACTTGAAAAAGAAGTTTCTGATTGTTTAATACATACACTGGATAATCTGATTTAAATACATTTTTCTATCCAGGTGGAGATGATACTTCAAGCCTTAGAATATGAAAATGGTAAGGCTTTCTTATGTTTATATTTTCTTCTCAATTTTGTATATTTGCATGCTCTATTTTTCTCTGCAAATTGTCTTAATGCCCATGAATCTCAATGACCAAGAATTGGAAATTGACATGGTAAGAAACTATAGAATTTATGGAATAATGCTGAAAGATTTCGTTTGTTTGTAGGAAACCCCAAACCTTTTGGGGGAAAAAAAATTTAGAAATAGGGGGACATAAGATAGACAGAGAGTTCATGGACATAGAGAAGAAAAAAAAATGTTGCAACTCTGTTTGGACCATCATGTCAGTAGGTTGGAACTTGGCTATGATGTACTAATAAGTTATTAGCTACTTACCATGAGCACTTTTATTTTTTAATTGGTAAGTTATGCTTATGCATGCACCCAATGGGTCCTAAACCCAAGACCTCACTTTCCAACAAATTTATACGAGAAGGAAGTGTCAATTGAGCTATAGCTCATTGGTAGCTAGCACAAATGAACTCATCCCCAATGTTATTAATTTTGAATCTATGAGCAACCCCCCCCCCCCCCCCCCCAATATGAAGGGGGAAGGGATTCCACATGCCTTGTCTACAAAGGCCGTAGTAGGAATCAGACGTACTCACTATTACTAGCAACCATCAGCATAAAGCACAGAACATGAATATGTAAAAAGGAATTAGAGGGATATTAATTAATGTTACTCTTTCTCCTGTTGATATGCACAAAATCTATGAAGTCCTAAGTTCCTAACAGAAGTTCCCAGCATTTCTATCTTGGTTCTATAACTAGCAGGTGATGAATAATAATAAGTTAAAGCATCTTTAGAATAGAAGATTAAAATTTTTAAATAATAGTTAGGGAGTATTGCTCCTAAGTGTGCCTTTATGAAATTGAGAGTAATCAAGTAAGATGATGATCAAATTATAACATGCTTTCTATGCCCAGATACTGTGAAAGGAAAGAAATTTTTATAATTCACATATTAAAATATGTACGAATATCAGTTTTAAAGTCAATCACGGATCACCCAGGAACCACAAGTTTGCCATAATATCAATTTTAAGGCTGTACGTATTGCAATATGATGTGACACAATATTTGTGTTTTATACTAATACTAATGACCAAGAAAAAAATTTGTTGACTTTTCCATACTCCATAGCCAACTTAGAACCCAGTTCTAAATCGGACTAAATTGGATGAGATATGCTTGTTTGAACATCTATATTTTTTAGAGATATTGTTGTCCAATTCTGCTTTGGAATTAGTTTAAATGGGCCAAGAACCTTGTAATCTAGTGACATTGCCTGATCTCTTTTGTAAGGGAAACCAGCGTTTAAATCCCCCTCCTCAATAATTGAATGGGGTTTAGGTTTTGTTTTCAAAGAGGCATTTGGTTCCTAGAGTTAAAAAGCACCCCTAGCTTAAAGCCCCAAGGTCTATGTGCTTTGTTGGCCGAATCATAACTCATTTAGTGACACACTCTTCTTTTGCTTTTTGAAAAAGCAAAAAGCAACCCTAGGTGCACTCTCTTTTTTTCCATAATATACATATATACATATAATCATTAAAACTAATCACCCAGATTATGAAGAAAATGGCATAGACCATTTATTATATAAACACTATTCTTGAGGTTCTTTTTGAAACTTTAGTTTATAGATCATTGTAATATTTGAGCTTAGTTGTGATGTACATCTAGTACACATTATGTGTACTGATGTGTACTTGGTGCATTTGATTATCTTAATAGAACTTATTATTTATCTGAAAATACTATTCTTAAGGTTATGTACTTCACAAATAATTTTTTTGTATACGTATCAGAAGCTGCAAACAAGGATAATTTACCATTATTGTAGTTCTTATCATAGTTATCAAAATTATGTATTTTTATAAAGCACAAAAGAATTATATAAAAATGTTATGTTTAAACTTTATATGACTAGATTCTTATCGGGTTGTCCATTGATGATTGTTTTCAAATTTACTATATAAAAATTTAAAGGAAATGAAGTAACTCATGTAAAATTTGAACTTAAAACTTTGTAATTGCACCATCCATTTTAGCACTTTACTTCAATCAGTCTTTGCACGTTGTGCCTGGTCTTTAGGGGCCCTATACACTTAATTGCACTAGACGCCTTTACCTACACTGCTGGATCCTATTTGTAATACGACCAATCATGGGAGGTGGAGAAAATTTTTTTCTCCACACGTTTTTTCTTTTCTCCTTGTTGGTAATGGAATGTTCCCCACATATTATGCAAATAAGAGTTGGAAAGTTCAAAAGTATCTCCTGTGGGTTCCATTTCTTTTCAATCTATCTTGGTTGATTCTCTTGGTGTTTAGACAGTTGAAAGTAGTGAATAATGATTACGTTTCTATGGATGCTTATTTGGATGAGCCACAACTGCATAAGTAGATAGTTAACTATACTGAGTTTGAGTAATTCTTTGAATGTGGGGCAAGTTGTATCAGGTTCTTTGTTCCCTATTTCTATTGCACTCAAGCTTATATTTAAACTAAAGCCTCTCTTTATGGAATACAGTTATCATGTTAGTGTATTTAGAATAGTACTTTAAATTTTGCTAAATTATCAATTGTTCCAAAAGCTTAAGCTGTTAGAAAATAATTAATTTAATCATTAACCATAATTCTAACACTTCCTCTCATGTGCGGGCCCAAACTCCCCCATAGCCTTAATAAGTGAAGCTTAACATGTGGGAGTTTTAACATTTTAAATGAGAGATAGAGTAAAACCACGGATCAAACTTAAGATCTTTTGCTTTGATGCTATGTTAAAATACCAATTGTCTCAAAAACTTAAGCAGTTAGAAAGTAGTGAATTTAATCAACCATAATTTTAACCACTTTAATTTAATTAGACTACAAACTACAGATGTGGAGGCTGGCTAAGATTATTGTGGTTTTCTTTTGAACATGATAGTTCATCTCATTTATAATCTACCATTTCTAGAATTTATCATGAGAACTGAAGTTACTTCTGTCTTTATGCAGAGCAAGGGAAGGATTTGGATGAGTTTTTCGAGTCAACAGCTGGTACATATATCTGACTTATCTGAGCTTTTTAAAGAGCTGGAACTATCTAAAAAGGCATAACTTGATTTCCAATTAATGTGTAGATTTTAAATTAATCAGTATTTGAATCCACTGAAATCATCATGTTATGTGAAGCAGCATTGCATTTTACTGTAGAATTTGATATGGGCAGAAAACTTCAATTTGGTAGAGAGCCATATGCAGTTGTGTGTTTCCTTGTCATTCAGCCCATCCTTAATCAACCCTTTGCAACTGAAATAAATTTTTAATGGGCTGGATGCTATAGAATGAGTATTTCTTGCTATATTGCTGCATTTATATTCATCATAAAATACTAAAGAAGATAATTACAATACTAATTGCGTAGTCATTCTATCCATGCAAACTTTCTGATATATATCGATTCCAATTAGCACTTCTTAAAAAAGATGCTAATTAGCTTCCTTTTGGCTCTACGGAAGAGTAAAAATATATATTTTTTAAAATGGAGAAGGTTTAAGAAATCAAGAAAGTCATACTAACTGGTTTCATTTGAATTTTCTTGGATGATCGTCTCTCTTCACTAGAAAATAATGAAGCATGCATATTTGCTTACTCTGTAGAAAGTGATGCCACAACTAAAAAGGAGAATGAATCTGTTCATCGTTTATCGTGGAAGTATATATATTTTCCAATGATGTCATTGGCAGTGGAAGCTATTTTAGTAGCATTTTTTTATCTGTCTGTATTACCAACCATATCTAACCAGGGTTCCCTAACCTCTGTAGGAAAGTTTCAGACTGAATTGGGCAAAGCTTGGGCCTTAGAGATAGCATCAAGAAGAAGAAAGGAAGGCTGATTAATGACCTTAAGTTTCCTTTTTGCTGGTGCCGTTGTGCTGGTACTGGCAGTAGTGGTAGAACAGTACAACAATTCTTGACATATGCCTAAGTGGCACATGTTACTTGCTTAAGAAATTAATTTCAAGGTCCTGCTAGAAAATTGGAATGCAATAAAGTATGTGAAGAAACAAAAGAAAGAACGATGCCCTCTTAAGTGAAATGGGTACCACTAATTTGTCATTATTTATGTATAATATTTAAAAGTTGAAACGAAGTTTTATTATTGTTACATTCTTGTCAAGCCACATCAGCCTAGTATTTCCCATTCGCTTCACTTCAATCTATTTTGCAATTCAATCTCTTTCAGTCCAACTAGTGGATATCCCGCGCAATGTGCATATTTATTATCAGTTATTTTATAATACTCATATATGTTATAATGCTTGAAAAATTAATTTCGATTATGTATTATACGTCACTAAAATAATAAATTAAAAAAATTATAATACTATCTATAAGTAACCATAATTAATTAGACTATAAAAATGCCACTATATGCCTTTTTTTTGTATGATCAAGTGTATATGTATATTTAGTTCTTACATTCGATCGTTTCTAATATAAATTTTTATTATTTCCTTTTCTTTTTTGTTAGAAGTTTTTTTTTTTTTTTTTAAAGAAAACATGTAAACTTTTGAAGGCTAAACATCTAAAATTTAAGGTATATAACTTCTAATTCGCAAAACTAAATATACATGCCAAGAGATTAAAAATAAAACAATAATTGAACAAACAAATATAAAGTTATACTATTTCACATTTTATGTTTAATTTTACTTACATCTAAGTACCTTAATCACTTACAAAGATTAAACATTTTCTAAACATATAAATAAAGACAAAAAAACCATACCTTAATTTTAGAAACCCCATATGTTGTTAAAGTATTGTATCAAGTTTTGATAGTGTTGTTAAGAAGTTTAGATCATATGCACTTGAACCAAAAGCCAATTTCATACTCTTTTTGACACTGATTTCTCACTCTGTCTTTCTATAGCTCCAGTCCTATGTTTCTTTTGGCCTTTTGATATTTTGTGAAACTGGAATATATAACAGAACATGAAAACTATCATTGAATGGAGAAAATCTTTCATTTTTTAAATTAATGAAATTAAAAGTGGAAGAGTTCAAGAAGTTGGAAAAGAGAGTAGAACCAAATTTTTTAATTTTCTGCATTTGTGGCTTAAACTAATTATTGATAAGAAGATGGGAGGTAAAAAATTAAACGTAAAAGTACTCATACAAAGCGCCATATGACAAAACCCCATGCACTTCTGCATAAGGTCGCTGCTTTTTTATATATATTGATTAATTATGTGATCTTGTTTGGTCCATTCCCTCCAGTTCGATTTATTGTGGTACACTTCAATCCATTCCCTTTGGTCCACTTCGGTCCTTTCGTTAAGTTTGGTCCAACGCAATCCAATATGGTTTATTTCAATTTATTCCGTCTAGTTTGGTAAAATTTAGGGAGGAGAGGTTTGTATAGAAAAAAGAGCAGCTTCATTGACAATTATGTCATATTTTCAATCTAATGTTAGTAGGTCCTTGATAGAATAACATTTGTCTAAGTAAAATCTTTTTTTTTTTTTTTTCTAATATTAGTGATGGATTTACTTATATATGCTTTATCTTAAAATCATTTAATACATATAGAAGATGAATGTTTGTAAGAAGCACTAAAAACAAATTTCAATTGCACATTACATTATTTACAAGATATCTTGCAATTTTTTGGGCGCATAGTGTGGATTTGCAACTAGTTATCCTATAATAGTTGAAATTAGTCAAATTACTCATAAATAGCATGGGTTTGTAACTAGTTATCCTATAATAGTTGAAATTAGTCAAACTACCCATCAAAAGCTGAAAACTTGCTTGAGAAATGTCCAAAATACTGTCGGGTGTGAAAACTCGGGGATGCATGCGTAGCTGAAACTAGACAAGGAGAAGAATTTACATGTACCTTGCCCTTCAGCCCTGATCATTTTCTTGTTATTGTGTGCGAGGGTGGCAAAGTACCCCATGTGCCACTAAAAGAAAACCATGAGGATCAACCGTACGGGATTAATATATATATATATATATATATATATATATATATATATATATATATTTTTTTTTTTTTTTTTTTTTTTTTTTGGGACGGAATTTTGGGATTAGTATTATGATCTACAGTTCTTAAGCCAATTTTTAAATTCTTATCCATCAATTTTAAAGCAAGTATATCAGATTTTGTTATATCATCAATAATTTAAATATACCAAAATGGTAATAATCAATGCTTGTTTAATTGCTACTGACGTTAACAAAATATAAATATACTCATTACTCATTAGATAGATGAAATTATAAGAACTCTATGGTGGAGTTAGTAACCTAATCCGACCTTATGGAACCGATAAAATCCAAGAGATGAAATGATTGGGGCGTTTAAAAGAAAGAAAAAAGATCCTTTTGAGTATGACTATGAGAACGCAGCATTCTCTGACATTTTAAGAGACAAACTTCCATCTACCAAAACTAAAAAGCAGATAAAATTTCATTGACAACTGAAGAACAACAAAAATTATATACATCTACTCATAATAACAAGAAATTAGAAATTTGAAGACCCTGCTTGTTCCATTTACTAATGGAATGGCTACATGTAAGACATCCATCATTCACTAACATGCAGTGCCCTCCACAAGCTTGTTTAACTTCTTGGTCCTCAACCTCTCAGCAAAAACCTCACTTCCTTGGCATTCATACCTGTGCATAACAAAGCATTAAAGTCAGCTCACTTGCATCATTCTTTATCCTTCTTGTACATAAAAACAAACTACTAATTACTAAATCTTACCCAGCTGGTAAGGATATTAAAGGGCTTAAGCTTTGTGCAAGTTTAATAGCTTCTTCCTCAGTACTGACTATCTGATTGAAGCAGAAATACCGCCCACGTGTGGATCGATCCTCAAAGGCTCGAATATGAACATCGACTAGAAAGTTCACATCAACAAATGCCAGTACTCCATTTTCATACATTTGTGCAGCACCTGTTTGAAAATAATCTCAAAGTGAAACTTAGTTTTTGCTCTCATGTAACACAATGAATAATGTTGCAAGATAAAACATCTCTATACCTTGAAGATATGACATTGTTGACCTAGAATTCTGTTGAGTGACACCAGGTCCAAGAACTAGTCCAGCATTTATGGAAACCATGTTGACCATGCGATCCATGGCTAGAGCCCAAGCTGCCTGCTCTGAGAGTGTCTTTGCCAGGGCATACCACAACTGTAATTTAGAGGAGGGAGTGCCAAAAAAGAAAAAGAAAATTAGTAAAGGTTTTGCAATTATGGATGCTAAAGTGAATTTTTAAACTTTCTTCCAAAATTATTTTTTAAACACTCGATTGAAATGCTAAATGTATAATATATGTGATTAAATTCATTGCTTTTTTCTTTTTTTTTATCAGTTCAAACTTTTAGAATACTTGATAATTTATCAAAGAATCACCAGTAACTTATTAATATAAACTTAGTCCATAATAGTAAGTTTTTCATTGCTTCTCAATTAAAACATAAATATATTAATAATTTAGAAAAATGAAAAACAAATATTTGCCAATGCTGTAATGCATCAATAAATTACAAGATTATTTAATACATGTGTTTAAACATATATTTTTAACTTTTAAATAACATTACATTCATTTTTATATCCTTATATATTTTTAAAAGAATTGAAAACTAATGTTTAACGGTACCAAAAAGCCTACATCTCTGCAATAAGTCAATAACTTCTGAAGGAAAAGTACTCAGTTTGATTAACCCCTAGCCAAAATTGCCACTACCATTAATTGTCCCATCACATTTGAGCAATAATGGCGTGTGACCAGACTAACACATGACTATGAATAGTGAATAATCATTAAACTCGTACAAAAAAGTCGTACTGTCCACTAATTTTAGAGTAACCCAATTGCCATTAACACTTGCCCCCATCCCCATCGCAGCCCCACTAGCACCAATAAAGCCAACTTTATTTCTCCCCCCCCCCCCCACCCACATTCTCTGATTCTGCATTTGGATAAGTTTGTTTCTATAAGTTTGACTTATTTTATTTTGTTAATTGTGTAAAAATATATTTGTAACTTAAAAAGCGGAATGTTTTTTTGAAAAAATTACATTCTCTTTTGATGTGAAGATAAGCTCAATCAAAACAAAACCTAATATAAATGGTAATTAGCAGTTCATGACAAATTTTTTTATTAAGTATAGACGTGTAAGTGAAATCACATAATAATAATAATAATTTTTTTTTTTTGGTTATTATAAGGTTTTTTTTTTTTATACAGGTATTATAAGTTGTTAATATAACATGAAAGAGGCCAAATTTGTATATTTAAAGTTTTGAGGTAAGTGTTATTCTTATATGTTACATTAATTATTTAAGTGAAATCTCCTAAAGAAAAACCATTTGAATCCAAGACTTTTGGCCATTCTTTTTTTTTTTTTTTTTTTGGTTAAAACGATAGGGAAATTCTAAAAAGTTAATTGTTCTTGAATTTGAGATTCAAAGTTTTGGCTATTGTATTATTATTATTATTATTATTATTATTATTATTATTATTTGTGCTAAGAAATATATAAACTACATATAAGATGATCCCAAAATTATTGACATGGCTAGCTTTGTGCGTATCCCTTTCTCTAAGAAAAAGACACCAGTACATAAAACAAAGCATATGAAATAATTATTCTAGATATCCTATCGGCCCATCCTTTCTACTTTTTTTCCCTTAAAATATAATTGCGGTTAATGTATGGGGACAATGGAGACAATGCATGCACCAACGTCAGGATAAGGATTTCCAGGAAATAGAAATTCTTTTAACACAAAAAAACAGGAAAATAGAACAAAATAATGAATATATATAAGGAGATCAATATTAAGTAAAAAAATTCAGATGTGGGTTTGGTATAATTTATTTTTATTGATTTATTTTATTGAAAAAATAAACTAGACTAAAATATAGTTAGTAAAGTTTACAAATTTGTGTATATATAAAAAATAACTAACTTAAAAGAAGTCGGAATAGAGGGCAAGCCCATAAAATGAAGCTCAAATAAGCTTTACCTACAAGAATGAACTTTTATAACATAAATAAATAAACAAATCTTGATTTGGTGTAGGCATCAAGGTTTCGTTTGGGTAAATTGGCTGTTTAATCAAGGACCTTGCTGAGACATACAGTAACAAACAGTATTTTACCCTGTGTCTCACCAAGGTCCTGTTGTTGTTGTTGACACAGTTTTTTTTTTTTTTTTTTGAAACTATGTATTTTGGACCAAATGCACTTCATTTTTCCTTTTTCATGTCTCTTCTCCTGTGCAGAAAACATATTGGGACCACTTACAGAAGATACGGAACTACTTTTCAGGGAAAATGCTTTTTTTGAGGTTTGACAAATTCAAGGTCATTTGGAAAAACTCAAAGTGCATTTGGTAATGTTTATTCTAGAATCTGCCTTGGCAACAAAACAAAAGGGACCCAGTTCGACACTGCCACTCAGAATTACTACCCAAAAAAAAAAAATCAATATTTGAAAAAATTAATGACTTGGTACCAAATATCTATTATCCACCTTAACAATTTCACTTTAAATAATTGAAAATCATTTTATGGGAAAAAATTTGTAGCACAAGCCTTTACGCATATGAAAGAAAAACAATTGAAATATAGATTTTAATTGCTTTTTCGCATGAAAGAATTACTTTGTGATTCTAAAATTATTGAAAACATATAATCTTGCCCTTGTTTTGGTAATTAAATATATATATATATAGATATATTATATATATTCAGGTCTCAAACCTTCAATTTTCTGCAAAATTCTTGATTACTCCATGACCTCTCATCAACATCCTTCTCTGCACAAATGTTCTCTCTCCAAATTGCTGCAGTTAAACAAGAAGTGAACACAATCTTCTCAATATTCTCTGTTTGTGCACATGCTTCCACTACATTAATTGCTCCTCTCACCTCCAAATCCACAATTTTATCCTGCCCAAACCATAAATAAAACTTTTATTTACTACAACTACTAATATAAAAGCTAAGAGCATAATAATTGACAGAAACAGAGGAATTAATTTTGCTTTCTTCTCTTTACAATTTAGGCACATCATATCATCATACTATCTGAAAAGGAACAATAATAAATACACTTACATCATATCCATCTGAACTGTCTAAACAGCAGAACAAAGCAGAGCAGCCCTTCAAAGCTACAAGAATGCTATGGTAATCCAAAACATCTACAGAAAATACCACCAATCTCTCCTCCATTTTTTCCATCTCCCTAATTTTCTTCTCTATCTCTGTCTGACTCTGATCCCCTGCAACATACCCAAATTCATATATTATGCTCATAATTCATATTATCGAAAACTCTCAAAAAGATACCAAACCAAAAAAAGGGAAGAACTTGCCATGCTTTTGGATAGCTGCGTGAACTTCATACCCTCTACTCAACAATCCTTTGAGAATCCAAAAACCCACATAGTTTGAAGCGTCAAGAACACAAATTCTGGTCTTTTCGTGATCCATTCTTGCTCGTTTTGCTTCTTTTTCTTTCATTCTTCTTCTTTGTTGTTGGAGTTGTAAGAAAAAATATGAAGGGTGAGATGGGTCCTAAATACTAAAAGATGACAGGTTGGTGAACTATTTGAGCCACGTTCTCAGCTACTCACCCTCTTCCCTTGTGTGCTGGACAGACCCTTTTTTGGCTTTTCCATGTGATGATGTAAATAACAGCCTTTTCAATTTAGGATTTCACTATGTAAAATTGTAAATACTAAAATTATATGTTTCCTCAGCCTCTTAAATTCTGCATGCATGTGCCAAGATTGTGTTGTGTCATTTTAATCGTGACAGTTTAGTATAGAAGAAGAAGAGGTCTATAAAAAGCAACACGCAACTTTATGGAGTTTTTTGGTGAAATCGCCAATTTTTAAGTCGGTAAAAAGCATTCGGTTTATACTTTATAGAGGAGAAACAGTTGGGGGTTTGGCAAGTAAACAAATGGTCTTTGATATGGCGTGACAGGCACCCAATTGCTTCATGTATCAAAACTATATAGTTGGACTTTGGCTTATGTTCAATTAATGAACCACAAAAATATATAAATAAATGAACAGCTATTATAATGGCCCATAGGCAATAATGGTTTTTTATTAGTGTCCCAATTTTTTGAAATGCGAAATGTATCAGGTAAGGTCTTTTCCTTATCTTTATTCAAAGACTTAAACAAAAAGGTATCTTGTGCATGATATGTGGGACATACATGTTATAAGAGACTTGATGCTTATGTTGAATGTATGAAATATTTATTACTTAAATAATGTGGGACATGAAGCAAATGGTAAACAGAGAAGAAGAAAGGAAAACTAAAAAAAGAGTTATAGTTTTACTTAATTTGCTTTTTCTATAGATGTGGCACTAGACAGAGTCAAAGGCTAGATTACTCGGTCATAAAAAATAATTGATGACCTTTAGATATCTAAACAGTTACCTCTTCCTCTTGAAATTTTAAGGGTTCGCACTATTTATAACAATGCCAAGAGGATAACCAAGCATATCATCCAAAACTATGGAAAGTAAACTCACAATGCGAAGGCATTCTCTTTGCGCAGCCCACGCTGCCACACATATACCCCCCCCCCCCCCCCCCCCTGGGGCAGGCGATCTCTTTGTCTCGCGCATCTATTTTTTCTAGTGAGTGTGGTCCGTTTGGTTGAAATAGTGTAAAATTAGTAGGATATAAAATAGTAAAGGGATAGAAAAGTGAGAAAATAAAAGAGATTTAATTTTCTCTCATATGTTTATTTGAAGGGATGAAATGATAGAAAACTTTTTTGTTTTGTTGAAGAGAAAAGTGAGAGAATGAAAAATGCAACTTAGAATGCTCAAGCAAAATTACTTCTATTTTCTCTTAAATCTAAAGAGATAGATTTTTGGTAGGCTCTGGGAAAACTCTTGAGCCCTACCAAAAATCTTCCCACTTTTCTCTCATTACTAAAGAACCTCAAAACATATTTTCTCCTTTCTTTTTATCATTCATGTTCCTCTATTTTTATCTATTCCTCTTATTTCTAATATATTTTTCTAAAAAAAAATTCTCATTAAATTCGAGGGCGTTTCATTTGACTCCCACACGTAGAGCCCCACTTTTTTTTTCCGAAAAGAACAACCTTAAGACCACATAAAATTTCAAAATAGGATAAAACAACAATACCAAAATTGGCTTTCCCAAACAATGTGTATTGTGAAATGGTGACGCTATAACAAATTTAGAGTACCTTAACCATCGTTCAAGCACAGACTGACTACTAATTCAATTTTCAGATTAGTTAAGGTGATAAGTTGCTATAACAAATTTAGAGTACCTTAACCATCGTTCAAGCACAGACTGACTACTAATTCAATCTTCAAATTAGTTAAGGTGATAAGTTGTGATTGGTATCACATGAAACTAATCATATCACTTCAACTATTATAATGCATGTGGATTTTCTTATTATTGAAAACCTATTTATAGAAAAAAAAAAATTTTAATTTGTCAAAAATTGACTATTGTAAGTGTACATGTGGATTATCTTATTATTAAAAACTTATTTATTGAATTTTTTTTTTTTTATTTGTCAAAAGTTGATAGAAGTACAATTATACCAAAAACAACCTTTTAAAAACTGTAAACAAACAAATAAACAATAAACAATAAACCTCATACATAGAACTTGGGAAGGCTCTAGAAGGAAACAAAAAAACAGCTTATTAATAGGTGGAAGTTACACAGGAAGGGAACATTAACAATCCACCAATTGGCAAAGAGTAGAAAGTTTCCACCCTTTGCAGGATTCAAACTATT
Organism: Castanea sativa; assembly: GCF_040712315.1. NCBI lineage: Eukaryota > Viridiplantae > Streptophyta > Magnoliopsida > Fagales > Fagaceae > Castanea > Castanea sativa. The sequence goes on along the minus strand of NC_134013.1, from coordinate 83,181,970 downwards.
TTTGATTAGTTAGAAAACCCCTAAAGAAGAAATAGAGAGAAGAAGACGTTTCAAAGTTTGCCCGAAATATTAGGGTGCGTTACGCTTACGGTTACCAATAACCAAACGGCTGAGCTTAAGGAGAGAGATCAGTTCTGGTGGCTGTTATTTATTTATTCATATTGTCAGGAGAGTTGGCAACCTACTTTTGATGAACAGCCCATAAATGTTGGAGATTTGAACTGTACCATCATAAGTGATCACGTACGGAACAACCTTATGTATTATGTTACACATTTGCAGCTACGGGCTTAAGCTGATATTGCTAACCAAAAATAAAAACCAAAAAACAAGAAATCTACTCATAAAAAAAAAAAATTAAAAAACTCACAATCTTTCAAAAATTTTGAGGTAACATTAGCTTAAAATTCAAAGAGGAGAGAGAGCCATTTTTCTTTTCTGTTTTTTGGCTGAGTAGAAGTAGAAGATCCCAGATATATTCATTTCTATTCAAACAATTATATTTATGCTCATATATATGAGAATGTTTCATGACATCAGAATCATTTAAAGAATAAAATACGATGCATAACACTTATATTTGTGTCCATTTATTCCCATCCATTATGGAACAAAAGTGTATTAGCATTGCCCTCCTAGCGGAATCCTCAATGAATCAATCAACTTTAGTTGCCATCTCTGACGACAAACAAATTTCCAAAAATTGGTGAATACCGTGAATTGCCCTATTCATATTTGTTTATGGATCTATCAATTTTCGAACAAGGTTGATGGAACCTGAAAGCAAAAGGAACATGTGAAGGGAGCTATTGAGAGAATGTAGGAGGAAAATAATACACATGAAATAGACCATCTTAGCAACTTGAATCCATGCCTAAATGAAAATCACAAAAACCCTAATTCTTTCCTTCAAGCCGGGTCAACCAAGCAAAGAGTTCCAAGTTTATAGGGCATGTTTGAGCATGTTTGAAACCAAACCCTGTTTAATGGCTCCACCATTCAAGGGAAATTCTATAAACCACATGTTTTAAGTCTCACAATGCAAAGCCAAGCATCCACATTTAACTTAAACAGAGCACACATTCTCTGAAATGAGATAGACACAGAGTCCATGGACATAGAGAAGGAAAAGTAATGTTGCAACTCTGTTTGGACCATCATGTCAATAGGTTGGAAACTTGGCTATGATGTGCTAATAAGTTATTAGCTGCTTACAAGGAGAACTTTTTTTTTTAGTTGGTAACTTATGCATGCACCCAATGGGTCCCAAACCCAAGACTTCACTTTCCAACCAATTATTATAAAGTAAAAAGTGCCAGCTAAGCTATAGCTCATTGGTAGCAGCTTAAAATTCCACTACACTTGTTAATAGATTTTAGCATAAATAAACTCATTCCGAATGTGGTTAGTTTTGAATCTATGAGCAAACTCCCCCATATGAAGGGTAAGAGATACCACATGCCTTGTCCACAAAGGCTGATAGTAGGAACCAGATGTACTCATTATTACTAGCAACCATTAGCATGAAGCACAGAACATGAATATGTAAAAAGGAATAAGGGGGGAACAATAACTTCTAAGAAAAGCCATATCATACCTTCACATGATGTGGCAAGATCTTTATATCAAAGGGCGATTGAAGCCATGCTTCAGGAGGATAAAATAAGAAGTTCTCTGGCTTGCTGGTATACACATCTGCATATTGATGAATGTGATAGGCAAAAGCAGATTCTTGGCCAGTGTCAGTAAGGAAAGTAGCTCCAAAACATCTATTGAACATTCTCTTCATCATGCTGCGTGCATTTTGCCGCTCTTCATTAAGCTCATCAAAAAGTGACTTGTATGCTTCACATCTCTGACTTTGAGCTACAGTGGAATGCAATTTACCCAAAAGTTCCTGGGTTATATGAAATTTTGCCTGTGTCCAGAGAAAAGGAACAGAAGTAAGAAAAGATTTGAAAGCTTTAAAAAGCAGAAAGGAAAACAGTGCTCTGAAGTTTTTCATCTATTAACAAAGAATTCATCTGTCACTATTTTTTTTTTAAAACAAATTAAGTGTATGGTTCAAGTCATATCAGGCAAAGAAACAATTGAAGAAATTTAATGACTTTCATGGATTCATCAGTTGGCAAGCTAAAAACCAAAGCCAACTGTAAACTTTAAAATCTGAAACAAACTAAAAGTGAACCAATCCAGTAAATAAACAAGTTGTAGAACCACTTGAAAACCCTCCCTAACATACAAGTAGCATGTCAAGAACCAAAACGAGATAGTGTGTGGGTTGGTGGGGGGTGATTGAGGGCCCAATGCTCCATTAAATGTTTTATATGAAATAAATTTTAGCTTCTGATCAAATTCCTACCCTACATTTCGTAAATCATAAAATCAGCATAATCAAGTCAATCATAGAATCTAATGTTCCTTTTAGAATATATGATGAATGTCATGTATCGTTTTAATAATTCATCCAAAAGTATGTTGTTGAAATGTTTGATCAACCTAAAGCTCAATAGAATTAATCTACAGACAAGATCCCATGATGCATTAGGTGCCAATCAATTTTGATGGTGACATGATGAGATTATAATTGTCTGCTTCATATAATTTGGAACAATCAGCCCGAAAACTTTATTCTTGACTAGGCTTGATCAATTATAGAGTACTGACGGTAAATCATTGTCAAGGGTTATTAGAACATTAGTTCAAATAAGAATATCCCCAATTTTCTTTTAGCAATTTAGTTTTTCTTTTTTCTTCTTTTGTTTTCATAAATTTTAGGATTTCACTGTTTATTCATATAAATAAATGGTTTTTCCTTCTATTAGAAACATAGGTTGGCACCATATAAATTCACAAACTGAAACAATAAATTTATTTGTCCATTCCAACTTTATCCCAAGTTGCAATATTTCCAAACATTTGGATTTAAGGATTATGATGAGTTATATAGAAAATTGAGATGAGGGATGGAGAAAAGAATACCTATAAACTTGCTTAAGACAAGAGAAATGAAAACAAAAAACATGCAATGTGTCAAGTGCATTACAGAAAAAGATCAAAGAGTGTAAATGAAGGGAAGACTTAAAGAGAGATGGAAGAGTTATTCTGATAAACTTTAATGGAAGCCATACAAGAAATTGGAGTAGAGTAAGTAATCCAATTGATAGTAAAAACTGTTGATTTATTCAAAGAATTAAGATGACCAACGTAAATGATGCATTAAAGAGGATGAAACGAAAAAAGTCGTGAGAAGTGATGAAATCCCCATTGAAGCTTGGAACTGCTTTCAGTGATACACGCTTAGGATGTTTGACAAACCTTTTCATTACAAGCTTAATTGATAACAAAATGTCAAGCGTAGAACTAGTACTTTAATAACTATATATATTATATACAAAAACAAAGGAGATATTCAAAACTATACAAATTCCCATGGTATTAAGCTTTATGTGTCACATCACGAACCTCTAAGAGAAAGTGGTTGAACATAGGTTAAGATACGAAACAAAAATATTGGATAATTAAATTGGTTTTATGCCAAGGAGGTCTATGATGGAAGCAATTTCTTACTTAGATTCCTAATGGAAGAATATAGTCAAGCCCGTGAAGATTTCCATATGGTTTTTATTGGTCTAGAGAAAGCATATGGTAAATTACCTAAACTAGAGAGGTTTCGGTCTTAGAAAGGGAAAAAAAATTCTTATTAATATATTAAGGTGATACAAATATCATGACGAAACTATAACTAATGTGAGAACAAGCAAAGGCATCACAGGTGAGTTTCTTATCACAATTGATTTGCATCAATGATAAGTTCATATCTCTTTGAAATAGTTATGGCCACTAGACTAATTCAAGATGAAATCCCTTTAGTGCATCTTTTTTTGTAGACAATACAATTTTAGTGGATGAAATTAGACATGAAAGTTAACGTCAAGTTGGAAATTTGGAGGGATGTTTTAGAATCTAAAGGCTTAAAACAAAGTACGTCGAGTATAAGTTCCATACAAGGACAAACAAAAATACTAGAATTATAGATAGTCCAGAGATACTAAAGAGAGTTTTTACAATATGTTGGATCAATAATTCATAAGGATGGAGAGATCAAAGAGGATGTGAATTATAGGAAAGATTAAGGTGGATGAAGTGGAGAAGCGAATCAGGAATATTGCATGATCATAGAATACCCATTAAGTTAAAAGGAAAGGTTTACAAGACGACTATAAGACTAGCTATGCTATATGGCACTAGATGTTGGAGTGTACAGAAGTAACATGTACATAAAATGAGTACAGTTGAAATAAATTGTTAAGATGGATAAGTACAAATATAAGGATAGATAGAATATGAAATGAAGAAATTCATTTAAAGTTGGGGGTGGCTCCTAGTAATGAAAATAGGAGTAAAGAAAAGCTAGGGGAGAGTCATTTGCGATGGTTTGGTCATGTGGAAATGAGACCAATTAATGCACTTGAGGAAAAGTGATTCAATTCAAGTCAAACGAATGAAAAGAGGTAAGGAAAGACCTAAAATAACACTAGTAAAAGCAGTAAAAAAAATGATGTATTAATTAAAGAAGCAAAATATAGTATGATTTGGATGGATAGAAGGCGGTGAATAATACATGTGACTAACCTTACTTAGTCTATTAAGAACCTATAGCCGGCCCCAGAGTTTTGAGACCAAGGCTTTGTTGTTGTAGTATCCAATTTCTAATCCAAATTAGCAAAAAGTTATATACTTCTACAAATTTTAGCCTAAAAAATATATTGAAATAATTTTTACAACAAATTTTGATTTATTGTTCTGGATGGGGGAAGAAGATATGGAATTAGAAGAATTCTTCACTATTTTTTTGCCTCATAACAACTAATCAACAGATATAAGCAATCTAAATGGAACCCTATTCAACTAACCAAATTTGCAACCCAAACAGCTTAAGGCTCAGATGCATGAACCTTTAACAACCTAGCGATCAGAAAACAAAAGTATAAGACCAACAAAATTCCAAGAAAGATGAATCATGTGCAGAATAATACCTGTTCAAAACGATAGCTATCCTCATTTTGTATGTGTATTTCACTCTGCATTTATTAGCAAAACAGCCTCAGAGAGTTTTTATTTAAAAATAATATATATATATATATATATATATATATATATATATATATATGTGAGGAATAAAATGACACCCAACATAAATACAATTTACAGTATGTTCAGATATCTAACTATATTACAATAGAGTAGCACTTCAACTGCACCAATCTGACTAACAATGTAATATAACCAAAACATGATTGTAACGCCCTTCCCCACCCCCAACTCCTCAATCAAAAATGTATTCAGGATCATCTATATCTCTTCGAATTTATAAGTTTGCATCAATGCTCAAGAGTCAATTTGTAAACAACCAATATTTATTGTATCTTTTTTTCCTTAATCATGCATTCCCATTCACCATCAAACTTTGTAGAATTCTGAATGAACCACTTTGAAAAGACTATCTTCACCTATCATAATGCAGAATGCCAGCATTTTTTTTTTTTTTCGTTATTCGAAAGTTACACCCGCATACCTCACCCTCCACCTATTTTTATTGGAGGAAGAAGTGCGATTTGAACCAAAACCAATTGGCAATGCAAAATGCCATCTGTGTAACAAAGACACATTTTGCCATTTTTCCTCATCCATGCACTTCATATCAATGTCAGACACCAAAACCTACAGCCTTTTTTATACAAATAGGAGCTTGAAGAGCTAGAGGAGTTGCTGTTTTGTTGTATTGTAAGTTGGGATCACTGCCTATGAAATTCCTAGGAATGCTTTTTGGGAGCTTCTTTTGAGGCTAGTGCAGGGTGAATTCAGTTTTAGAAAGGTAGGAAAGGAGACATGTAGGATGGAATAACTTATACGGGTGGAAGTATTTTGCTCCTTAAGAGTATTCTACCTACTTACCTACGCGCTTTCTCTTTCTTTACTTACTATTCCTACTCATGCCAAACAGGCTTGAGAATCTCCAAAGGAATTTCTTCTGGGGTGGGGAAGATGAAGAATTTAAGCTTCATTTAGTGGATTAGGATACAGTATGTTCCCCTATCAAAAATGGAGGACTAGCAGTGAAAAAACTAAGCACTTTCAATCATGCATTTTTGAGAAAATGGCTTATGGCATTATGGTGAGGGGATCACTTTAGTAGGCATTTTGTAGGTGTAAAATATGGAGGTAAAATACAAAGATACATGAGATCCATGGACATCATAAACAGTCCACAGCCCTCATGGTTGCAGCCTTTCAAGTAGTATTTGAATGGGCTGATATAGATTCAGTTTTTATCATCTTCCAAGGTTCAGGGTGGTAGTAGAATTCAGTTTTGGCATGATGTGTGCTGCAGGGAATGGCGCTTCCTCCTATAATAATGGGATGGAAGGTAAGGTTGGAAGGTAAAGTTGTGGGTTCAATACCTACTATATGCATGTGGAACTTAACAATTAAAACAAAAAATGATGTGTGGTAGCAACTAGCAAGCAGGATAAAAAAAAGGGGGGGTGGAGGGGATTCATGAACTTACTGCATTGCACAAACAATAGCAACTTTAAAACATAGAAAGCAGGAATAAAGGAAAGTGATAATAAAAGTACAGGGTTAAATAAATTACTCTGCCCTGTAGATTTGAGTCGGCCTCAATTAAATCCTTACAATCCAAATTTGATTGATCAAGTCACTAAATTCTCCAACTTATGTGAATGTTCTACATTTTAGATATATTTTAAGTCCTGAAAATTTTCTAAAAGCATTTAAGAGACAAGTTCAAAAATGTCTAGCTAAATACATACTTCTAGTTCTTATTTATCAAAAAAAAAAAAAAAATACATACTTCTAGCTCATGGATGATGGCAGCAGTGCGCCAACCAGCCTTTGAGGGTCCTCTCAGGTCACTAAATAGGTGATCCCCAAAATATATAACCTAAAAAAGGGAACAAAAAAACAGGGGCTCAGTGCTCAACCTGTTCCAGAGAAAAGCATAGGTTTGCCTCAGAAATTAAAGCTGTTCAAGTTTCAACTCAGCAATTAAGTGTGCGTTTGGATACCACTTCTTTTGCTGAAAGCGGAAAACAATAAAAAATAATAATAATAAATTACTGTTCATGCTTGAAATTACTGTTCATATGCCTGATTGCACTGTTCATGAGAGGCGCTGGGTAAAAAAAAAAAAAGCTGAAAACGCAGACGCAAACGTGGGTTAACCAAACGGACCTTAAAGGTGCTCAAGTTTCAACTTGTATGACAAGCATCAAAAAAGAAAATAAATTTAAACTGGTTAACAAAATAAATCATGAAATACGATGTACCTCTGGGCCATTCCACTTGGTTATTTGGAGGAAAGATTTTAGGCATCCATGGTAGTAAATTTTATTTGGAAGAAAAGCATCTACCTTAGTGTAAGCTAAAGTGTCCTTTTCTGTGTCATAACAACTGCATGGAAGATAAAAGTCAGAGCATGACAGATCACCAAACAAGATATTAGTTTAGCCTTCAGTGCATTGTTAAGGAGATAAAAACATAAAATTCGAGTCCAAAAAGGACATGAAAGGGAAAAAGAAAAAAAAAAACAATGAAAGATGCTTAAAAAATAAATAGTTGAAATTATCAAAATAGAAAACAAATCAGGGTTTTATATACATATCAATTATCATTTGTCTGGAAACAAAAAGGATAGCTGAAGTCATAAGCTAGAAAAGTAAATGAATTCACACTTTTTTGCAGCAAGGACAAATCAAGTCCTTGCACTTATCGGGTACAAATTTCCAGTCTGTTTCTGGAAGCGCCTTTTTTCCCCCCAAATGCATTTTCTTTTTTCAGAATAGTAGCATAGCATAAACCTTGCCATAAGGGTTCACACTGACTGTCCCACATCCACCATATGTGTTTCTGATATATAAAGGGCATCCAAGTAACCTCATAAACCACATCAATCTTACTCCTTATAATTATCCCAACAGAAAATTTGATAGAAAGCCTCATGAAATTATTTGCACAATCAAGAACATTTTCACAAAATTAATTTGTATTTTTTTCTATAAAAAAAATTAAAAGAGAAAATTGAAGAAAAAAATAGAACGATGAGCACAGATTTCTATCTTATGCTCAAGAATCTAAAAAGAGGTTTAAAAATAAATAAAATAAAAAAGAGCTTAGCAAATTGAATATACAAACCGGAATGGATGTTCAGATGTATAAAACTCCGGCTTTTTCGCTTTAGCAATCACAACATCAAAAAGTTCCCTCCAGGAGTCTTTGTAACCTAAAGAATCCTAACAAAACAACAATAACACGAATTATATTTACGCAAATATGCATCAGGAGAGAGAGTATGCGTTAAATTCCTTTTTTTTTATAAGCATGCGTTAAATTCCTATCCTTAAAAACAATCCATATGCTTTGTATATTTAATTGTTCTCAACTAAAACATAAATAAAACTTTGTGACATCCTCTTTAGCATTCTCTAACCATTTCACAAGTTATGTAATCAACGACTACAAAAATAAACTCCAAAACAGAAGTATTCTGTGAGAATCTAGGTTACAAACATAAAATCCTCAACTTCAAAATACAAAAAAAGCTATAATATGATTTCCCCAAGAAAAATTACCTCCAACATAAAACGCATCCCTCCATCCACAAAGTAATATGGAGAATTCGTCAGCAAGAAAAGTTTCTTTCCCTTCTCCCTTAGCATCCTGAGAAAGCGTAATAGCTCCCCCTGAAATTTTCATCCACAAAGACTAGTACAAAGTCTCAAGTATAAGAAAAAAAAAAAAAAAAAAAAAAAAAAACTCATCTTGATAATAAGAACAGGTTCTTTCACTTGTATCATCAAGCCATCATTGTCAGCATGAATTAAACACATTATGTAGGTCAGAATATATGAAAAAAAGAAGAAAAGAAAAGAAAAGAGGAACCAGTAGAACTCACATTTTTAACTAGGTATCTATGAGGATCAGCAAGAATTCCCCTGTGAGCGAAGCCACTTCGATGGACATGCTGAATTGCACGATTTACATCTTCATAAATGTAACTGGTATCAAATTCCAGCTTAGCATCAACAAAATGTTGCACAACATCTGCAATAAGACAGGCCTACAAACTCACAACAAAACAAAATATTCAGGGGTTGAAAGAGAAGTGAAAATAGCCACTTTGCGAACAGTCTGAGTAGAAATATGACCGTCCACTATACATCAAGAAATATGTGTCAATTACAAAGAAGAAAAAGAAAAACAACTAGATGCCACCATCTCTTTTGTTTTTATAGCTGTTTCTTGTTCCTTAAGGGAAGAGAAACCAAATTTCTAACCTATATCCAAAAACCCTGTATCTTAAGTATGATGAACCTCTAACTGGAGCTTTCAGATATACAAACAAACTTCTCTCTTTTGTGATCTACGTTGTGAAAACTTTGAACTAGATGTCACCATCTCACTTATTTTCATTAGGCCTGATCATATGATTGTCACAGATATGAGATAACCCAAGTTTCATAGAATCTAAAGAGACACATTCATGTATTAGGTTGATTTCTATAAATAAAATAAAAAAAATTATTTTCCTTTGACCACTCAGATCATAAAATTGACTCGAATGTCTGCTACAAAACTCACTAATTATAGATAGATCATAAAAGAAAAGTAAATTCTTATTTATCATTATGACATTGAAAGTGACATGAACATAACTATAAATGCACAAGTAGACATAGTAAATGAAAGAAATAAATAATCAACTTAAAATTTCACAACCATAGTATTTTAATCTGGGCACAAAGCAAATACAAATGGTAAGTTTCTGAGAGTTCATAGATTAATATCACATTTCAGGGCTGTTCCCCAATTCCTTTTTTTTTTTTTTTTTTGATAGAAGGGCTGTTCCCCAATTCCTACAATGTAACCCATGGATATGATTAAACACACCATATGTACTATGGACACAGATGAATATAACAGAGACAATGCATCTATCAAAGAAAAACATAGATAATGAACATACACAGACAAAAAACATAAGTTTGTGCTGATACACACATCAATTTTATCTTTGCATGTCTTTTCTTTGGAAGAAAGCAGGCAAGATATTTGTTTAGGAATATAGTAAATGCTTGAAAGGAAGTAAAGTACTTCATGTCTAACTAATTGCTTCTAAGTTTGTTCAAATAAGCATATTATTTAAGAAAATATATAGAACAAGAAAATATGTCACTCTTGATAAAGTGATATATTGAAGCAGTTTTATACATTGATAATTGGGTTACTATATGAGGTCTTCTGTTCTAAAAAAAATAAGAAAACAATCACTTTCAAAAGCTCAGTGTATATATTGTAAGAGGGCTTCAATCAACTAAAACTGTCTCCTATACATCACCCTAAAAACTTAACATGTCCTCACCCAGGAAGAAAATTGTTACAAAGATACTTAACATGCATAGAATGAAGTTCACTGCTCAATGAGTCGTGTCTGTGTCCATGCCGAACACATGAAAGACTACCACAACTCCTACGGCCAGTACATGGTACATAGTAGAGAAAAAATATATAAATAATGAAACCAACCTCACTAAAGCAGAAGAAATCCATCAAACCAACAAGTCCACGGGCTTGATCACGGCCAATATGCCGCGTGCCATATAGCTCTTCTATTTCCTTCCTGCTGAGCTGTACATTCATAGGAAAGGAAAGATATTTAAGAAACAGTTTTTCATTGATACCTTTTAAATGTCCAAGCTCTGCAATAACAATCTTGACAAATTGAGCTAGCAATAGGAATACTATGTTTTGATTATAAATAAAACTGACCAAGCATAGACAGGTCATGGTGCATTATTGTATTGTTTTTTTTAATAAAGTAGCTTTGTAAAGGATGGAAGTAAAATGTATACAAGAAAGCTAATAGAAGAAAGTTTTTGAAAAACAACCCACCAGAGGTGGGCAGATGAGACGGTAGATGCAAAGTGCATTGTGATTATAGTAAAAAAATAATAATAATAAAAAATAAAACTGAAAAGAGCATCTTTATCATAATAATTAATGAGAAGTACCTTGCGATGACCAAAGTAGCACCCATCCGGCTCAATCGACCCAAAGAAATCCAACTTCAAAAGACATCCTTTTGACCTATCATAGTATAAGCCTCTAATAGGAAAAGTTGGATCATATTTGAATTTCATGCATACTTCAGGATACCTAAGCTGAGAACCACAATAAACAAAAGCAATAAAAAAAATAGTTCTATAAAAAACATACCCAATAAAATATAATAACATCACCTCAATAGGATAAACCTGACCTCATTAACCATGTGCTCCTTTGCAAGATCATAAATCAAACTCTGCAAATTGGCAGAGTAATGTGCCAATGTGTAATCATAGTCGAAACCATAAACTTGTATGTTGTCCAATCTTAAGTTCTTATTTACATAAATTCCTAATTCCAAAATAAATTACAAATCGTTAATATGACAAACGATGTATCAAATCAAACTCAAAGTCAAAACAGATGCATAACAGACCTTTTGGATTCATCTTAGGCATTCCCTTCAGCACCTTGGGAATCTTGTGAAAGCACTGTCTCGCAGCATCAAACTCATGCCGAATCTTCCCAATCTCATCATCAGTTATGAAACTATCTGCCGCAACTTGCCCACAGTCATCATCTGGTCTCAGTACAGTTTGGTCCGACGAAGCAATCACACTATAGCCCCGAAAAAAACTTCCTCCAAACCCTTAATTCAAGTATAGTTCAAGTCAAATTCAGTTAAAAGAAATAAAACCTGTCTATAGGAAAATGAACAGTAATAAACAAGACTTGCACAAAGATATAAACAATTGCGTAAATTTAATATAATCAACTGCAAATACCAAAAATATCAAATTGAGAGTAATTCTACACATTTCTCCGTTTGTTTTGGCATAAAAAAAAAAAAAATCACTTTTCAAAAGCAAAAAAAAACACTGCAAAGCTTTCTAGCTCATTTTCAAGGTCACAACCAAACAAAGGAAAACGAATCAATTTTCAGGAAAATGTTTTCCAGTAAAACATTACATAATGATCATATGATATACAAATACAAACATACATGCTATATGCACTTCTTAAGCAAAAATATATGCTTTTTTCTATTGTAAATCAGTTCAACATATAAGAAACGCAATTATGTGCTAATTTTAATCACTTTTTTTAGCAAAGATTAATGAATCTAAATATTCAAATGAAAAATAAAGAGGAAGTAAGAAAACCTTCGCGAGCTTCAGAAGCTGAAAATGCCGTTCTCTGCACAAAAAAGAAGTAATAGTGAAAATGCCACAAAACAAACAAAATCCGAAGCTATGAAATAGTACGAGAGAGAGAGAGAGAGAGAGAGAGAGAGAGAGAGGAGATACGTTAATGGAGGAAGAGCAGAGAGGGAAAAGCCTACGAAGGGAGGCCATAAGAGAAGAGTTGAGGTTGGCTTGGCTCAGCTAATCAAATAGCATTTCCGAGTTTTTAGGGTTTTGGATTTCTGTGTGAATGAAACTAGTTGAATTTTCAGAAGCAAGTGTCTGTGTGTACGAGTGTTAGGGATTTTTCTGTTTAATTCGTTGCCATTGGAGAGAAGAGAAAGTCAGTCACATGCGAAGTTGAATGGCAACTTGTCGAATAGCGGCTCATTTGTGGGGAGTGGGGACTACTACAGTCCAAAACTCCAAATACCACGGTTTGTGCTGAGGACTACCATTTTGAAATTTCTTTCTTTTGCTTATCTCAACTCTCTAAATTTTTTTTTTTTTTTTTAAATGGAACTTCTCTCAATCTAATTATTTTTTTATGGAAAAAAAATGCTAGAACCACAATTTTTGCCCCACAACTTACTCACATGGCAAGTTGTGAGCAATAAAATAAAAGTGGTGGGTCTATATCTCCACCACTCACGACTTGTTATGTGAGCAAGTTGTGGCAAAAATTGTAATCTTAGTATTATTGTATGATGATTTTTATTTTTTTTTGGTTTAATAACATAATTCTCAATTCATTCATCTCTTTTCGTGCACTAAAAATCTGTGGTGAATTTGAGTTTGCTAAATACTTAAAGATTTTTCTGTTCAAAATAAAAGAATAATGTGGATTTAGTGGGAAAACCTATAAGTTAGTAAAGAGGGAATATCTTGAGATATCCAAGACTTAAATAAAGAAAGATGATATTAATTAGTGCCCTTAGAGTAATTATTAATAAACTATTTTAAAATATTTTGACACATTTTTCATGAAAAATAGAAAAAAAAATCATCAAAAAAATTAATTACTTTTTTTCTTTTCTCAAAAATATTTTCTAAACCAATGTTTTTAGGGCATTGTTTTGACTTCTTTCATAAAAGAAATAGCAAATTTGAAAAATAAAAGAAAAAATAGTTATAAAAAAGGGAGGACTTTTAGAGAATTAACAAATCGAACCATGCTATTCAAACTATCCATGTTTTTTAATTTTATTTTATCTTGACTAAAAAAACTATTGTATACATATATATTTTTCTATACTACCTATAATAGGGTTTCTCTTTTTGGACTAAATTTTTGTATGGTTCATAAATACCCCAAAACTTTACACTTAACATGTACAAAACTTGAACACAACATTTTTACAACAAATCATAGATGGTTAGTTGTTATTGGTTTAAATTTGAATCTAACACTAACATTACTTTTTAGCCCCAACAATAACAACTAGTAACAACCTGTCACTTAGAATTTGTTATAAAAATGTTGTGAAAATATTGTGGACATATCATTTCTCAAAATGAATCTCCAACTCCACTTTAAATACCTACAAAACAAAATTATCCAAAATTTAAATAAAAGAAAATAAACTTCTCAATCCACTTTGTATATTTCCTTCAAGACCACATTCCAACTTTTATTTTCTTTTAAAACTTTATCAAGACTCATTGGTTTCTTTTATTTAATTTTTGGTTTCTTTTATTTAATTTTTGGGTTGTGTCATAATTTAAAAATTGAGGTGAATATAAAATTATGACATTAGACCCAATATATATATATATATATCATCGCACGCGCAAATTATGTGAAGAGTTTAGTTAGCTTTTAAGTCTTTAGCTTTTAAATTTAAAATAAATAGTTAAAAAATGTATTCAAATGTACATTTTTTTTTTAGAATAGTATTCAAATGTACTGTATTTAGTTTTTCATATATTTAAAAAACATTAGTTCTACATTTTCATATCATTTTATATACAATATAATAAAATTTGGGTTTAGAAGTTATGACTGCGCTAAGTAACTATCTTTTCTCTGTGACAAATAATTAAAGCCTCATTAATTAGGATCATTCACTTTATATAGAAGTCTATTAGCTAATTTCAAGAAATTTGAGTACTACTTCAACTATTTTGTTGTATGTGGAATTCTATTTGCCAAGTTTCAAGAAATTTAAGGTTCTTCTCTATCTAAAATTCTTCTTCAAAAGTTCAAACAAAATTAAGAATTTTAAAATGAAATTTAAAATTTATTTTAACTATTATGAACATTTATCATAATGTTATATTTTAATATAATAAAAATTGCACATTGCTTGTCATCCTTACACCAAGTAGCTCAATATATTTTTGCATTTTGAAAATTTAATTTAGATGAAACTTTATTAAAATTTCAAGTGACTCACTAAGATTTCAATAATATTTTAAATATAATATATCTTTCTATAGTATAAAATTTGTTAATTAATCCATGCATTATACACGCATACTACTAGTTTATGTTTAAATTAAATACCATTTCATTTCTTATATTGTATCTTCAATATTCTTGATGTACTCTTTAATTTATTTATAGATATTTTAAAATAAATTGATTGCTAATCTAAGGTTGAACCAACGTACCATCATACCATTCCCCTGGCTTTTATAATTGATACTGATTTAATAACTACTATCTACCTATGGGCTTTAAGGCATGCTTAAAAGTATTTTTTATATATATAATTATAATTGCAATTTACTATCTCACAATCCAACCTATTATAGATGACCAACGTAAAAGTGAGCTTCAGACCTTGGAAGGTAAAGATATAAAGAAGAAGTCGAGCAAAGATACAAAGAAGTCTAACAGCAACAAGGCATCTGCAGAAATAGAAAAGAAGAAGAAGAAGCTGCAGAAATAGTAAAAGCTACAAGTCGTTTATATTAATATTATGTATACTACATGTAGTTTTGGATGTAGGTGTTGACAGCTGTACTATAGTGGTTAGTGTAGTTAGTTTGTTAGCGTTTTTGCACGGGAGAGTTACTTCCCATTCCTATTGTATAAATACTCTGTGTGTATGCTCTGTGTAATGCAATTCAATCATTTTTTCTCCAAATGAGTTCGTAATGCCAATTAATACGATCCATTTCATCATGTTTGAGTTCCGGACAAATTTCCAACTTGTGTTTTTGGATTTTGATTAGAGCATCCGCATTGATATTTCCTAATGCTATTCCATTTTACCATTTAAAAAGCCACTTTATCAAATTATACAATACTATTTTACAACTCTCCAACATCCAAACTTCTATTTTACCATACTACACATTAAAATACTATAAAAATAATAGTATAAAAATATTTCTCAATTCTCTTTGATCTCTATTTCTCTTCCTCTGTCAACCTTCTCAATCACACCACCACCACCGTCTAGAAAAATCCAGAAACCAAAAATCCACCACCGTTCACCTTCTCTGTCATCCTTCTCAGTCACACCACCACCACCGTCCATAGTAAAATCTAGAAACCAAAAATCATTCACAAACCAGAAACCATTGTTCTAAATCAAAATTAAAAATCAAAATCAAAACTAGAAACCCACCACCGACCCACGCCGCCGCTACCGCTGCTGACCCGACCCACATCAGCCACAAACCCACCACCGACAGAAACCCACACAACTCGCCGATCTTCACTGGTAAAAACCCAAATCACTCACGGGTCTCCAATCCAAATCAAAATCAAAAATCAAAAATCAAAACAAGAAACCCACAACCGACCCACGCCGCCGCTACCGCTGCTGACCCGGCCCACATCAGCCACAAACCCACCACCGCCAGAAACCCACACAACTCGCCGATCTTCACTGGTAAAAACCCAAATCACTCACGGGTCTCCAATCCAAATCAAAATCAAAAATCAAAAATCAAAAATCAAAACAAGAAACCCACAACCGACCCACGCCGCCGCTGCACCACCTGACCCACGCCCACATCAATCACAAACCTACCACCGCTAGAAACCCAAATCACTCGCCGATCTCCACTGCTAGAAACCACAAAAAATACCAAAAAATGAGAGACCAACTGAGAGAGAAAAGCTTGAGATTAAAGGGATTTGGAGATGGGTGGGTGAATCGGCGGCGATGGCGAGAGAGAGAAAGGGGATGAGAGAGAAGAGAGAAGCTTGGTGTGAGAGAGTTCAACAATGGAGTGAGTCTGAGAGATGAGAAAACGTGGAGAGAACTAATAAAATATTAATATCTTTTTTTACAATTGAGCTACAGTGGATTCTAAATGTAGAATCACACTGTAGCTCAATTGCAAATTTTTTTGCAATCCTGAGAGTTTACAACATTCGCTGGAGTGGGCAAAATGGGTTTGAATGGTAAAATGAGTTTGTATTTGGCATATCCCCTACTCAATGCGGATGCTCTTAGAGCTGGCTTTTTGCTTAAAATTATCTATTGTTGCGGGTCCCATGTTGACTTACTTCAATAGCTCTTTCCTAGTTTTCTTCACATGATCTGATACTGTTTTTGATCAAAAAGCTAAATTCATATATTATTTATGAGTCTTACTCTATATTATTTCTCGTCCATTAAATTTAGATAAAAGTAGTAAAATTAGTGGTAACCGGTAACTCGGTAAGTCTTTACCCAAGAGCTAAGAAAAAAGAATTAGTTTCTAATTTGGTTTTAAGTCCTTACATTTCCTATAAGTAAAAAATTTTTAAAAAAAATTAAATTAAATTCAGATAAAAGTAGTAAAAGTAGTGGTAATGGCAGGGGCGGAGGGAGGGGGTCCGAGGGGGCAAGTGCGCCCTGAACTTCCAAAACTTTCTATAGTAATAGTATAATATTAGCATATTGTATACCACAAAAGGACAAATAACTTCTTCTTTTTTTCAATTCACACGGCAGCTTTTCTTAGAGCATTAACATTTGTGCTACCAAAAATTTCACAATTTGGTACCGCAAAAAACTATTTTATCTATTTTATCACCTCACTTTACAAAACACTCAATATCAATAATTTTATTTTAACATTCAATACAATAAAATAATATAACTTTTAATAAAATATTGTATTTTTTTACTATATTAGCTACAGTGCACAGACATCTTTATCTATGCACTGTAGCTCAACAGCCATTTTTTTTTTTTTTTTTTTTGCTTTTTCTCCACCATTGCAATAGGCTTTTTAGTATTGATGGTGCTAAAAATAGTAATATGATTTTTTAGTTTTTTAGCACCGCCAATACTAATGCTCTCACATAAATAGACCTACACTCCAACAACTCTTATATTAAAATAATGGTAGAAATGAACAATGATGTTTTATATCCATTGTTTTAAATGTTAGTGACCTCAGCATTGATATTACAAGTTGCAGCAGCTACTGTTGAAAAAAAGTTTTCAACAATGAACATGACTAAAAATTGATTATACAATCGAATGGGAGATCAATGAATAAATGATTGCTTAGTCACATATATTGTGAAGAAATTATATAGCGGTTTCAAAATATGAAAAATCGTCAAGAGCAATTAAGTAAATTAAACTAGGTGTGAAAAAATAAATTAAAGTTTGCATTTTATGTTAGACTATGTATGAGAATTTCATTAGCATATAGTTGGTTATTTACTTTGTTATTAATATGGATTAATATTTTTCAGGTTAATTTTCTACTTTCAATTTTGTGTTTTAATCTTGCCCCCCCTAACCCAAATTTTTGACTCTGTCACTGGTAACCAGTAACTCGGTAAGTCTTTACCCAAGAGCTAAGAAAAAAGAATTAGTTTCTAATTTGGTTTTAAGTCCTTACATTTCCTATAAATAAAAAATTTTTAAAAAAAATTCTTTCATTTGATGCACAAGGTAAAAGTGGTGGTAGGAATGGGTCTTTCTTCGTAAATTTATGTAGAAATTGGGCTTTGATGTAGGATGGATAAATGAAGTCATACGATTATGGGTCTTATAGCAATCGGTTTTGTACTCAATTATGATTAATGGTTTTCTAGAAGGATATATTCTTCCTTATTTCTATAATTAGGAAGCCAGAGTCTGATGGGGTATATTAGAGGAGTGGGTGCAAGTAGAGGAGGCTCAGTGAGGATTGAGAGCATCTGATGCAATTGCTATGAGTAGCTAAGATTTAATATCATAAAAAAAAGAAGTAAAAGAGTAAAATTAAAAAAAAAGAAAAGAAAAAAGAGTAAGATTAATAATAAAATATTGTGAGAGAGAAGGGCGTTAATTGCACCAAATCCCAATCCTATTAGTGACACACCCTTCTTCTTCTTTTTGTGTGACAATAGCTGTTGTTTGGTAGAGCTAAAAGGGGAGGAGTGTTTATGATTCATGCCTATTCAAGATAGCTATGAATTAAGCTACATCATGCCAAAAAAATTAACAAAGAGGATACTCCCTTATTCTTTAATAAAAATACTCCATTAGCTAATTCTGGATGATATAAAAGACATGTTTTGGGTTCCTATTATCAAGGAATTTGAGAAGTGCTTGAGTCAAGCTATACCTATTTTATGTCATGACTCATGAGTTGCTTTAAGTTGCCAAAGAGTTTAACAACTGAGTTAGATTCCCGTATAAGTAAATCTTGGTTGGGGAAGGATCAAAAACTGAAAAACGTAAAATTCACTGGCTTGCTTGGGATAAACTTTGTCCCTAAAATAAGAGTGAGAGTCATGCACAGAAGCAATTGTAACTCCCCGTTTTGGAAAGAGAAGTTTATCAATGGCTTACCCAGACTCTTTGCCCATAAAATCAGGGAAACCCTCAGTAACTCTTCCGATGTCATAGATTATGATGACCTATCTTATGGAGACATATCCAGTGTCATCCGCAGGGAAGGCCTGAAAATGTGCATAGACACGAAGATCTAGAGTCAAGCCAATAAGGACAAGAGGAATGCTAAGTATGAAGTAGGAAACTTTTGTACTCAATATGGCCTCCCTTCCATAGCCCCGTCTAAAAAGAAATGTGAAGGAACAGGATACCCTAGGAAAAGAACAGCCTCTAAGTTTTATAGAAGTCATAAGAAGCCTAGTAACTTCAGCAGAATTTAATTTCTATTAGAGCAAGAAATCCAGGGACTTCCATAAAGCTGATGGTAAAAAGAAAGATTCAGCACGAAAAACATTCGATAAGAAAAATAGAGAGTGTAATAAGTGTGGCAAGAAAGGTCATTTTAGGAATGAGTGCAAATCCAAGGTTAAAGCCTTAATCAACACCCTCCAGGGGGACCAAAATAGCAAAGATGAAATTTTCGAGCTTTTAGAACTCAACCGCATAGATAGTGAGTTCTCATTCAGTTCTAGTGACAATGAAATCTTCTAGGTAAATCTATCTTCCTTCTCTATAGAGTCATCTAGCATCTCCAGTAGTCCAGACATCAAAATAGGATGTAAAGATAGTTGTTGTAAAAACAAATCAGTTAACATTCTTAGGGTGTTGATTATGTCTATAGCCCAGCCATCCCTGATTATGTCTTTTATGGTTTATTATATTGGAATTCTCATTTTCTACACACACACACACACACACATATATATATATATATATTAATAGATAAAGCTTAGAGAAAAGTGAATTAGAATTTGAAATTATAATCCAATTTTGCATCATGTGTCTAAATTTATGTGAGAACCACCATAATTATCCACTTAAGCTTGTGCCATATGTCTACTTAAGTTTTTTAATCTTTGTGTCAAGTGAATTAATTAGTACAAAATACTAAGAATCTTATATTAATGAACTCTATAAAAAAAATCACATAAACTCAATAAAAATCACCGCATAACAAAAATCACCACACGTTCTGTTTTATTAAAAATTAGAAAAAAATGATCATAAGTAGTATTAAATTAAATTTAGATAAGAATTTTAATATGTGACTAATTACGTTTACTTTAAAAAATAATTTGACTAATTTTCTATATTTTATGATAAAATTTGTGTTTAATTTTAAATGTATCTATATGTATGCATGAATGCAAGTGTTACATGCTTTAAAAAAATTAATTTGACTAATTATTTATATTTTATTATAAAAATTTTGTTTAATTTTAAATGTATCCATGCGTTTGCATGGAGTTACATGCCAGTATAAATATAACAATATATAATAAACATTGCCAATAATTAGTATGTGTATATTAAAAAGACAGCCACAAGTGTATTGTAAGCATTCCCATTGGCAATTGTAAATGGTATATGTAGAGAAAATTTAGCATAAAGGCACAAAAAGAGCCAAGTAAACGGACTTGTAAAATCTTACAATTGCAAATTTTTCTGCAATTGTGCTACAGTGTCGTCCTACATTTAGGATGGCATTGTAGCACTTTAGTAAAAATTATAATATATTTTAATTGATAAAGTGGAAGAGAGGTGGGAGAGAAGAAAGAGAAAGAGTTATATTGGAATATATTATAATATTTTAGTGGGTAATATATATTATTTTAATGAGTAGAATAAGAAAATAAAAGTTGAAATGTTGGGTGTATTGTAAAATGGTATGATATAAATGATAAAGTAGCTTTTTGAGATAGTAAAATAAGATAGGATGACAAATTCCACTGTGAATGCTCTAAAGTTCAAAAAACTTTAAAAAAGAAAGATAATAATAGAAAAAGAAGTACATCATTATTTACCAAAAAAGAAAGAAAAAAAAAAGTACATCATTCCATCTGTACAGAACAAAGTAAACCTTATTAATTTTTGCTAAACACAAGACACGAAATCACTGTAGCAAAATAATTTATAAGTTAGCTAATTTTTTTTTTGTGTCTACATTTTTGTATGTGTCTGGGGCCATGAACAAAAGCCATTTAGAACTCAAAACGCATCATTTTGCTTATTATACTTTCATCTGCGTTTTTTACAGTTCTAGAGGCCATGAACAGTAGCTGGGACACGCATCAAAACGCGCAAAACGTGGACTTAAACGCTATCCAAACTCAGTCTAAATAAAATAAGTAATAACTTTACTCTTTGGTTGGCTCAAATCAATTCTAAGTAAATTGCAGTTTCATCTTTAGCAGTAATGGTAATAGATAAGATAAGCATAGAGAGAGATCAGAGATGTTGCCTATTAATTTGGACTGACACAGGAGGCAGAAGATGAGCTGATAGTGAATTTTTTTTTTTTTCCATATGTTAATCTCTTTGATTTGGAATGTGTTTAAGGAGGATTGGGTTTTGTTAATATTTAGAGGGTCATGGGCTAAGAAATGGGCTAATTTATAAATAACTTTTTTGTACCATTTTTTTTTGGGTTTTTTTTAGATCAGTTTAAGACTGAGTTTGGATAGCCTTTACGTCCACGTTTTGCGCGTTTTGATGAGCGTCCCAGCTACTATTCATGGCCCCCAGAACAGTAGTAAACGCAGATGAAAGTATAATAAGCAAAACAATGCGTTTTGAGTTCTAAATGGCTATTGTTCATGGCCCCAAAAAAACACAAAAACGCAGACAAAAAAAAAAAAAACCAACTAACTTATAAATTATTTTGCCATAGTGTTTTTAGTTTTTAGCAAAATAAGCGGTATTCAAACAGACACCATTTCACTACTTTTTTTTGTTTATTTTGAAATGTTTTTAGTTATAGAAACTATAACATACTAGGGGTGTGCAAAAAACCGAGGAACCGAATGAACCGACAGAAACCGACCGAACCGAGTCTAAAATTTCGGTTCGGTTTCGGTGCAGTTTGGTTTCGGTTTTAGTTTTAAAAAACCGAAATTTTCGGTTTTGGTTTCGGTGTTGGATTTTTTAAAACCGAAACCAACCGAACCAACCGAAATATATATATATATATATATATATATATATATTTATTTATTTAAATATATATATTTTTATGTATCTCTTACACGTAACTGGTCAGTGGCTTAGCGGTTTGCTCCTTGTGGTTTGGCTTCTTGATCCTAGGTTCGAGCCTTCGCGTGGGAGGTGAGTATTTTTTGCTATTTAGTTTTTTAAAACCCTAGTAGTAGCATAAATACGAAAATACCCCTGTTGGCTTTCCCTTCTCTTTTCTTCAGCCGCCCTCTTCCCCCTTCCTCATTTTTTTCTCTCAATTTTTTCTCTCTTTTCTTTTCTTTAGCTTCCCTTCTCTTTTCTTCAGCCGCCCCCTTCCCCATTTTTTTTCTCTCAATTCATTTCTTTCTCTCAATTTTTTCTTTGTCTCTCTCTACCCTTCGGTCCTTCCCCAATTTTCTCTCTAATGTCCGCCCTTCTCAGTTCAGCCGCCTCATTCTTTTCTTTTCTTTTTGTTCTCTGAGTCCCATGGACCATGGCCATGCTTTCCTCTCACATATCTCTGTTCTTTCTTCAATGCAAATTGAAAAATCACTACAGAGACTTGGTGGTAGGCTCAAGCATGGTATTAGGCTCCTGCTATGGTGCAGCAATGGTAAAGTTCTGTCTAGATCCTTTTGTTAATTCAAAATATTTTCAATTTTTTGTTGGAATCTGTGTGTAATACTGTAAATTGTTGAACAAATATTCTTGGAAGTTTTTCTTTCTCTGTGATTCTGATTTTTTTCAACAGCTCTCTCTCTGTTGCTCTATTTCTTTGTTTTTTATATATGATTAAATTTAGGGATTTGAAAATCTCCGTAACCCTCTCTTTGAAAAACCGAAAACCGACCGAAACCGACTGAAACCAATATACACCGAAACCGATTGATTTCCAGCCATTTCGGTCGGTTTCGGTTGAGAATTTCACAAACCGAATATTTCGGTTTCGGTTGGCCATACCCATACAAACCGACCGAAACCGAACCGAGCACACCCCTATAACATACCATCACCACCATTAGCAATCCATCACCACCAACCACAACATACCATCTCAACTAGACAACCCATCACCACCGGCCATCACCACCATTAACAACCCATCACCACCATTGGCAATCCATCACCACTAGCCACAACATACCATCTCAACCAGACAACCACAACACATTGACATAACCAAACCCACGAAACTCAGCCAAAATCAACAATTAGATAACTATGTCATATCGAGCTCAACCATGAAATAAAACAACAATGTTTAGTACTCCAAATCCAACTATCATCAACTCCAATGCAAAATTTTAGATCCAAGTCAAGCAGAAAACAATAGTCAACGATCCAGATTCAGATCAAAACCCTAAATTCAAAAAATAAATAAATTTGCATTAGGCTCTGTGACGGTGATTTAAGGAAGGCAATGGTTTTGTAGTGTTGATGCGACTTCTATCAGTAGCATAACTATATCAAAGAGATTTAAGGGCAGTAGTGGAAAGACAAAGAAGATGAACGCAACGAAGAAACACCAAGAAAAACAAAGATTGCTCTTAATACATTATAAGGACAGAAATCCATGGTCATAGGAAGGTGACTATGATACCATATTAAATATTAGTTATAACATAGTCCATGTTGAATATGCTTGAATATATGTGGAAGAGAGAAGCATAAAATAGGAACATAAGAACACAAGGCTTGCGTGGTTCAAAGTGATCTGCAATCGTGCAAGTGGCATTTGAGTCTTTAAAGAGGTCAAAGTCCTGAGTCTATTCTCTCTCCCTCTTTCTCTATGCTTTGAAATAAGTTTTTCTTATTTGATAGCTTTTGCAACTTTAAGTTTGACATACTTTCAAGTTTTTGGGATAGAAGAATAACATAGTTTTGACTTTTGACGTGTTGTTGAAGTAGAGTAAAGTTCTGTTGATAAATTTTGTGAATAGAATTGGAGATCTGATTTGATGGGAGCAAAAGGGCTGAGCAGATTTTCATGTAACTATTTATACCAATCCTAAATCCGTGTTTTTAACCTTAGGAAAAATCTGAAGCCGCGTGTAATAAACGCGGCCATTGTCCACAACTAAAGCCGCATTTTATACATGCGGCTACAGACTAAATTTAAGGCCGCGTGTAAAAAACGCAACTTCAGGCCATAGTTAAGTAAAAAAAAAAAAAAAAAAAAATGAAGTCCTATAGCCGAGTGTTTTAAACGCGACAATAGCTCCACCCCCCAAAAATGCGGCTGTAGCCAAAGAAAACGCGGCTTTAGATGCATTTTATGGCGCATGTTTGAAACGCAGCTTAAGCCAATTTCTTTAAGCCGTGTTTTTTTAAAATGTAGCTTTAGTCCATCTGTAGCAGCATTTTTACAAACGCGGCTTAAAAAAACGCGGCCTAAGACTTGCATGTTTTGTAGTGATTTAATAGGAGATATTTATCATGAGTGAACCATGTCCTTTAAGTTTTCTATTACCTTGGTTCTTCATACATGCATGTTTGTGCACGTTTAACGGTATCATAATTTGTAAAGTTACATATCATAAATATGTTACACACTTGCATCGCAAGATTTTCAATTCTTTTTATGACTTATATTTGGCAAAGCAGTCATCATTCATAATGGAGCCCGAATGAATTGATCTGAGCAATAACGTGAATGAGGGAGTCGATGCCAAGGATTGAATTTCCGAATTGCCTGAATTTATCATCCATCATATACTTTCTTTCCTTTCCACAAAAGCTGTTGTTAAAACCAGTCTGCTTTCTAAGAGATGGAACGGTTTTACGTCTTCATATCCTGTTCTAGATTTTAACGAGGACTACTTTCAAGATAAAAAATTTCCGACTCATGTACACATGCCGGAACCGAAATTTAAGCCAAAGTATGAAGAATTTCAAACCAGAGAAACGGTGATGCATTTTTTGAATAACTCCCTCCTAAGATTCTGTGAGCAGAAGATTTGCATAGACACATTGATGCTTAAGGTGACCCTTCTTAATAATAATAAAAAAACTGCTCTTGTGAACAAATGGGTACAAATGGCAGTGGAGAATTGTGTCAAAGTGCTTGATGTTTTTGTCACAAAAAATGAGAAAACGTGGTATCGTTTGCCAGAAATAGTCTTTTCTGCCAAAAGATTAACAGTGTTGAAATTAGTTGGTTGTAGGTTGGAGCATTCCAATATGAAGAGTACCATAAATTTATACTCATTGAAAAAACTGTCTTTGGGGAACGTCTATGTAGAGAAGCAGATGCTTCAGAATCTGGTTTCTTGCTGCCCTTCAATTGAGCATCTCACTCTTGAATATTGTGTCGAGTTAAAAAAATTTCACGCCCATGCACCTCTTAAATATTTAACAATTTTGACGTTAGATGAACTTGAGACAGTTTACATTGAAGGATCGAGTATTAGAAATCTTAACTATTGCTCTATTGGTGAAGAACTGGGAGAGATCAAGGTGAATGCTTGTCAAAATCTTAAAAGAGTGCTAAGCTTAACCGGTGCAAGCATCATTGATCAGTGTCTTTATGATCTCGGTACAAAATTTCCCCATCTTCAAACTTTATACCTATCTCATTGTAATATGTTGGAAACGGTTCATATTTCAAGCCCTTCGCTCAATATGTTAAGATTGAGGTTCTGCAAAAAGCTACGGGAGGCTGAGATTGATACCCCTAATTTACGAAATTTCCAAGTTTACAGCTATCATAAATTTCCTAACATATCTTTGAGGAGTGGTGGTTCATGTCAAACAAGTGGACTGTGTCTGTTTAACCTCACTACAAAAAAAAAGTTTTATAGCCGCGTTTTTAAAATGTGGCTATAGCTCCAAAAAACGCAGCTACAGAGTTGGGCTTGGACTGCGTTCAATTCACGTGGCCCAACTAGGGTTTTAGGCCGCGTTTTTGCAAACGCGGCTGAAAAAAATGCGGCCTAAGACCCACATGTTTTGTAGTGCCTCCAGCCGCTCCAAGACTTTGTTAGTCCACTCAACGTACGATAACGTTGAAATATAAATGGGAGATATGTTTGAAATTTTTGCACATTCACATGGTTTCCAGAATAGTTCACTGATTCTAGACGATGATTTGGATTGAAGGATCGTATAATTAAACTTTTGGTATTATTCATGAGGCTATTATTTATTTATTCATGAGTTGTTTATATATTCTAGAGTGAGTGAAGATCTTAAGAAATTGGTTTACTATTGCCAATTTCTTAAATAAAAATAAAAATAGTTGAAAACTTGAAATCGATATGACTAGAACTGATTTTAGGATTTTTTTTTTTATACATATTTAAAACAAAAGTTGAAATCAGTCCTCCGAACCTTTGATACTAAAGGTTCTGGTAGCTGAGCCACCAATTTTTGTAGTTTGTGCTTGAAAAATTTTATATGACATTCTAATTGCCTGAAAATATCTTACATGTAAAATATTTTACTTTGAAACAAATAGAAAAGTAAGCTTCTAATTTTAAAATAAATAAAGGTTATAAGATTGGAAGATATGCAATTGTGGGTACAGAAATTCAATAAAAGAACATGCCACTGTTATACCTAAAGCCAAGGAGGCCATTGTAGCTCCGAGGAGATCATGTTCTCGGACGGTGAGGCCGCTTTAGTGGCATGTTATCAGAAGAGGTCACACTGAGGGGAAAGAACTTCAAGGAAGGGGTCAACTCTGATTGAAGGGATGGAGGCTGCTACCACATTTAATGCGTCCCACCAAACCTCTCGCATTTATATGAAGAAAACCCCTAAACAATGTTGCCTTAATTGCCGCAACTCACAAGAGGTTTGAAAAGGTGTCTGATGGGACAAACACTCAAGTAGTAGCCTGGGCGACCAAAAACTAGAGGACCAAAATCATCCAAAGGGGGGTATATAATGTGGGAGACCCTCCAGAGGAAGGGGGATCTGAAAAAATGGCGGAAAAGGATACTGTAACAGCTTAGAACAGAAATTGTAACCAAATTAGAAGGAATATATTCAATAACTATTCTCCTCGAACTTTGCCAAGGAGTGAGTTTCTTCACATATAGTCCAATTTTCTTTATTTTTCTGTCACCGTTGATCTATTGTGCGCGTTGATCCTTCTGTGAAAGCCCAGCCTTCAAACTCACTCTCTACAAATTCATTGTGTCGGGCTATTTGGGTCCTAATCCTATTCCTTTTTGGGCCCAGGATCCAAATCTCGCCTATACAGCAGTGATTCAAAACACCATTCATAAGTAGGTTATGTAATTAAAAATATACGTTAATAGTCTTTTAAGTTGATATGTAATGGTCGGAAAAGATTCATTTGAACCAATTTTGTCTATGCGAGAAAATAAAACAATTGTAGTAACTCTAGTAAGCTGCAATTTTTTGGGACACATGTATCTGCTCTAAATATATTATGTCATCGTGAGAATTATTATTTTTTATGGAAGAATTTTAAAAAAAAAAAATTTGTTGAGAGAAGATGGAAGAAAATGGAAACACTGATTGAGATATGTGGGTTGGACAAAAGCCAAGTTCAAACAGGGTCTGTTGAAGGCATTGTTAAAATTACTTAAATTTATACGTGGAAGAATGGCAAAATGAAATTAAAATCACAACTACATGTCAACTCTTCTTAAAAGTATAAGAAAATTCCTGGCGTTTATCAAATAAATTCCAGGCTATTACTGGTTGATAATTTTATCCAGTGACATGCATACAAACCTAGCAATAATGAGAGACACGGGTAATGCCACATTCGTAAATTTTTTTTTTTTTCTATCTTTTAAAATATGTGATTGGTTGGATTTTGGTACAATAAGTAACTGTTTTTCTTGAGCCTTGGATAGCTACTCTCTCTGATATGTTGATCGGCCTTGTGAGATCAACTTTGTGTGAATTTATTTTTAGAAATATGCCCAGTGTTGTTGTTAAATTGTGCTTAGGCTTGCTTAAAGCAGTAAGCCCCAATTTCTAAGCACTTTGCTTGGTCGAAGCAAAGCTCATGTATTGAAGCGTGCCTTAGGCACTCTTTTTCTAGTTCATTTTGAAGAAGCACAAAGCCTACCTTTTTTTTCTTCTAAAAAAAGATGAATTGTTACAATTAAATGTTCGATCTTGAAGGAAATGACATAGACATGTTTTATTATACAAACACTATTTTAAGGTGGTGTATTACACAAGCAATATTTTGGTCATATATTAGAAGCTACGAACAAGAATAATTTACTATCTTTAACTTCTTTGTACTTTTCGGTTTTTGCCTTTTGAATATATTTTGATAGTACCATTTAATTCTTTTGATCATATCTTTTACAATTATGTATTTTTATAAAGCACAAGAGAATTATATACATTTTTTTTTCAAAATTTCTATCACTAGATTATTATCATATTGTCCATTAATAATTATTTTCTAATTTACTAATATAAAAATTAAGAAATTGAAATAATTATATCTTTAGAATTGAACTTGCTAACTTCATATTAATAATATTTTACATACTTTAAAAAAAATTAACTTACAAACTTTGTGCCATTGCACAATCTATTTTAGCTAATGTTCTACTGTTGCAGGTTCCATATGACTTACTTCAATAGTTTTTTTTCTTCACATGGGCTGGTACTGTTTTTGGTCAAAAGGCTAAGGTCATATACTGTTTGTGAGTCTCACTTTATATATTTATCTCACCTTTTAAATTCAGATAAAAGTAGTAAAAGTGGTAGTAATCGGTACGTTCTTTACACAAGCTAAGAAAAAAGAATTAGTTTTTAACTTGGTTTTAAGTCCTTACATTTCCTATAAATAAATAAATAAATAAAAGTTCTTACATTTGATGCACAGGGCAAAAGTGGTGGTAAATAAAATGATGTAAGGTGAATCATGGGTCTTTCTTCGTAAATTTATGTAGAAATTGAGCATATTGATGTAGGATGGATGGATAAATACGGTTATGGGCCTTATGGCCTGCTAGCAATCAGATTTGTACTCTATTATGATTAATGGTTTTCTAGAAGGGTGTATTCTTCCTAAGTAGGGACTTTGATAGGGTGATCTTTTGTCACCATACATGCATGTTTCTTTGACGTGCAGAGTATCTTATTTCTATAATAAGGATGCCCAAGTCTGATGAGTTCATTAGTAACACACAATAGCAAAGCCAAGATTTCAATTTAGGAGGGTAAGATTAAAATTTGATATTAAAAACGAAATTAATTTAAAAAATATTAATTGATAATAATAAAAAATAATTAAACAATTGTGAACAAATTTGGGTTTGTAATAAAAACAGAGTTTAAAACATTGAAAAAGTCAAGATATAGAATAGAACTTTAAAAAAAAAAAAATATGAGACAAAAAAATACTAAAATTGCTACAAGTTTTATTACAAAAGGTTAACAAATTGATGCAGTAAGAACGTGATTAGTACCACTAGACAAAATAATAAATAAATATAATTGATTTTTTGTGATAGTAATACATCATCTTATAAGATTAATGTAGAAAGATTTGTAATATTTCTAGCATTACTTAACAAAAAAAATTATATGAATAGTGAATTAAAAAAATCAAAAAGCAGAACAAAACAATACACCTGTGACATGGTGAAAACATGAGACAAGAATCTTATCACAAGATATAAATTACTTTAAAAGACTAGTGAAGTAGGTGAAAAGCTACATGCTTTAATCCTTTGATATGTGAGCAGGGAGATTGTTTTTCCTTTGTCAGGTTGGTGTCAGGGTCTGTTTCTCTAAAGGGAATTTATTTATAAAAAAAAAAAAAAAAAACCATATTAGGTAGGAACAGAAGTACTTAAGGGATTTTTTGGGAGGAGTCAGGGGGGCAAATGCCCCCTCTCAGCCCCCCTTGGCTCCGCCCTCATAACACACCCTTCTTTTTTTGGTGATGATAGATTGCTGTTTGGTAGAGCTAAAAAGGGAGGAATGTTTATGAATCATGCCTATTCTAGATAGCTAAGAAGCTACGCTCATGCCAAAAAAATTAACAAAGAGGATACATCCTTATTCTTAAAAAACATGTTATGGGTTCCTATTATCAAGCAATTTGAGAAGTGTCTTTCCTCATTTGTGGGTCAACTGCAGAACAAAACAGTAACAGAGCTTAAAGAAATAGGTATGGACGAAATTGAAAGGTTGGAAGGAATGAGACTTATCTAAAGCTGGATATAAATTATTCATTAATCAAGGTTGTAGCTCAAGCTATACCTACTTATGTCATGAGTTGCTTTAAATTGCCAAGAAGTTTAACAAATGAGTTAGATAAGACTCAATTCTTTCCACAAATTGAAAAACATAAAATTCACTGGCTTGCTTGGGATAAACTTTGTGTCAGTGTGTGTGTTACAACCTGTAACTTCCCCAAAAGACTAATATCTGTTATAATTTTCAGTCATTTATAAACTTACAGACTCCAAATTGAAAGAAACAACTAATCAACCTAAGCAACAGATAAGGATAAGCACAGTGCTAATCCACTACTATTCAACTTCTAATAGCAATCTTAATATATTATTGACGTAACAAAGAGAGGGATTGGGTTTCGAGATGTACAAAAGTTCAACCTCGCTTTGTTAGCTAAGCAAAGGACAAAACTTAGCATGGATAGCATGTAGAGAAATATTGCCTACGAAGAATACAGTTCCAAGTGGTATTTTTGAGATGAATTGTGAAGAAGATAGGGATGTGCTTCATGCCCTTTGGTTATTTAGAATTGCCTCAGTGTGTCTGTCAGGCTAGTAGGTTATATATAGATCAATTATGGAATGTA
This sequence comes from Castanea sativa, assembly GCF_040712315.1. Classification (NCBI taxonomy): domain Eukaryota; kingdom Viridiplantae; phylum Streptophyta; class Magnoliopsida; order Fagales; family Fagaceae; genus Castanea; species Castanea sativa. The sequence continues at coordinate 83,151,089 of NC_134013.1, read as the reverse complement.
TCTTGTATCAACTGGAGCTTTTGATGTATTATTTGAGCAGGTTTACAAGCAGTTATCACAAGAGGAAGCGAGCTTATTATGCATCATGATGTTGTGGAAGATTTGGGCACAAAGGAATGCAATCCAGCTATCTGTCAACAAGCAATGAATTTTTTATGAAAGAACAAGGTACGTACAAACCCTTACCTACAACTTTTTGTAACTTACTTCTTTAAGTATTACTCCATTGATTCTTAAACAAGATAAACAAATAAAAACAAATTGATCCAAACACAAGACAAGAGCTAAGAAAAGAGAATTAGTACACTTTGCTTCTTTTATTTTTGTTTTAATAGGTAACATGCAACCTCACGTTTTCTAAATAATATTAATAAAAAGCAAATGAAATTATTGCATAACAAGCTGCTTAATAACTAAAGTTCTTTGAGAACTCCAGAAGATGCTCTAGCGAGACCCTCAAATGTATCGATCAAATTTGCAAGAGTTTCATTGGGAACTTGTGATCCAAGCAAATCATCATAATCCTGGCCAAATTTCAGAGCAGCCAGTACGTGATTGCTAGCGTCTGCATAATGTCCATCCTGCCAACTCGAGCGTGCAGCATCCAATTCTCCTTCGGCATTATGAAACGCGAATTCGCCATCCACCAATAGTTTCTTGATTTGCGCGTTTGGGGCATTAACTGCTAAGGGGCCCAAGACGTCCCTGGTTTCAATAGACTTAGCCTGTGTACAATCAATGGATGTGCGTCCCAGGCCTCTCGCATCCTCGCCTATGCTTCGTGTAAAGGTGGAAAAGCACAGGTGGCAAAAGCTATCAGCTCCGGATTTGCTACACACACTATTTATTAGTGCTGCATCTCCGTTCACAAACATTAGGTGTGGTTCTCCAATGACACCAAGAAAGATAGATACAAGTAGAGCCAAACTTTTCCAAGTGCAAGCCATTTGACACTAGTGAGGAATTAATATATCAAATAAACCTGTTGGGAAAACAATGAAAAATTATCTACATATATATAGAGAGAGAGATAAATATGAATTTGATCATCTTAATTTGATATACATAGTACCTAACAAATTACAAATCATATACCATATAACTATAATCTATCTATAATATATATTAAGAGTATAAATTTGGTAAGAATTAGGTGTAAAAACCCATATTTTACTTTTACACCATCTAATAAGAGATTGACACATTATATTTTTACTTAAAACTCAATACATCTTACCATATCCGATAGAATTGATTTTTATATGGATATTAGAATTGATTGAGTGTGGTTGTATTTATTCTTTAATATATAATAAGATGATGTGACATACATATTGTGATTGGAAGATGTAAAACTTGAGTTTTAATTTACACCACATCTTTATAGAATTTAGTCTCATATTAAGACCAAAAACTTTTTTTTTTGTTGATTTAATAATATTTTACCACTTATTGATGTCACATAATACTATACATCATTATTCTAATATATATATTTTAAATGAATTAGAATTTTATTCCATAATTATACCCTACATTAGAATTTTGACACATATATTTTCTTTTAATGATAGAACATGTAGTTTCATCCGTAAACACAATTATAATAAATACTTATTAGTGAATTTTATAATTATCAAATTTTATATTTAGACAAAAAAGTGAAATATATTATATTAAAACATTGTCAATTGCACAGGTTACTAACTAGTAATCTATATATAAAACCAAAACTTTTTTAACCTTTAGTTGACCTTATAATATTATGAGCACATAAGTTTATGAGACCTCGCAATTTTATACATTTATAATTGAGTTTAAATTCTATTATATATTCAACCCCTATTAGAATCATAAATAATATGGGAGTTATTAATAGCTATAGCTATTTATTATGATTTTATTTTTATATGAAACTAATGATAGGACCGTGCATTGCACAAATTTTTTTAAAATATTTTTGTTAAATTAGTATTATTATTATTGTGATACATGGAAACTCATAAGTATTGCAATTTTAAATATTAAGTAAAAGTAACAATTTAACAAAAACCATATTCATAATCCTGGAAAAAAATTATTGTTTTTGCTTCCAATAGTTGCTAATCAATATAGTGAAATAATGAACATTATTTTATTTCTATTATTTGAGTCAATAATATTACGTAAAAAGTCCACTAAAATCCATTAATATATTAACATTATTATATTAAAAATATTTATATAACACTTAGAAAGATATATAAAATATTTATATTACGATATTGATATAATTCTTAATGTAAAAGAAAAAAAAAAGGATGGTAATATTTATTTGATGATGAGATACAATTTTAATTTCATGTGTTTAAAAAGTGAAAAAAATAAAATGACTTCTAGCCTTTTTTTTTCTTTCTAATTGTGGTGTATTTAATTATGGTTTAAGTTTTTCTAAAAATCTCAATATATAATATCTAATATCTAATTAGATTACACATAAATTACTCAATCAAAGTATTTTTTCAAAAAATTACTTTTTTTTTTTAGAAAAAAAAAATACTTGAATAGACTTTGGAATGGAAATGGTAAGGAAAATAATAGAAAAATGACAAATTAAGAATTAGAGGTCATAAATAAGAATAAAAATGTAAACTTAAATACCATAATGAAGAAATGTATTTATTTCATTCAAAATTTTAATTATATGCCACGTGTCTAGTATTATGTAAAATATATTGACATATACAAATAATATTCTAACACGTGGCATTGTTTGTCCAATCATACCAATTAAATATAAGAATTTATCACGTGTCATTACAAGATGCTTTGAAAATGAATAAGTGTCATTGTAGCATGCATCCACCAGTTCTGGGATCTAACTTTTATAATATGATTATAGTTTAGTATTAAATATATAATTTTATGGTAATTATTAATGAGTACTTTTTATGGTTGTGTCTGTATATGAAAAAAAAAATTTCTTAACAAGAAAAAAGAATCTTAATATATCATATTCTCTTAATTAATAAAATAAATAATTTCATATACAAACACAACCATAATATATACCCATTAATAATTATCATAATTATATATTCAATAATTTCATATAAAGTAAAATCATAATAAACAGCTATTAAAAACTACCAAATTATTTAATTTTATATTTAATATTCCATACAAAAAGACAATCCTAATAAATGTCTAATTAATAACTATCATAATTATAAATTTCATATTTATATACAACATAGAAGAGGAAAAAAAATGTTTTTTTAAAGATTTTTTTTTTTGTTGAGAAATAATTACAACTTGCTGCTAACCCTGCAGTTTGAATCATTTCCCCCTAAACCCCCAAGCACTTTGTCCATGTGGAGGTGCTAATTCAGTTACAAGGCTTTTGACATATTTTTTTAAAGATAAAATCACATTTTATTAAACTTTTTCATGCATTACATGAGTTGCTAACTAATATTAATGTGAAAGCCTAAAGAAAGTCCAATCAAGAATTCAAATTTTTTACTCTCCATTTGTTTGAAATGAAGATTGTACACTCCATATTAAAGATTTAGTAATTCCCAAAACTTAAATAGATAAGGGAGATATGGTGGGGATCATGGGCCAATCTCTCATTTCCTCCACTCCCTTCTAAAAAAATTACAAAAAAAAAAAAAATCATCTAAACATCTTATTGTTCACCATGATCCCCTATAACAAGTGTTAGAATCTCTTTCTCTCTCCTTTATACGTGCGTTTGTTTCTAAAAAAAAAAAAAAATGATCCCCTCTAACAATGTCCACCTATCTTGTTCCAAATAATAATAAATATATAAAAAGGAATGTGGATATTGATCACATCATTATTTTTTGAACATCGGGATATCGTTGAGATCACTAGATAATCAAATAGAGGCCTAAAAAACTATTATGTGGCGATTGGTACGGGGTAATATTTTAGGATTCTTAGGAATGTTTAAAAATTCTCATATTTGGTTGCAAATCATGCTAGGGAATTAGATGTTAGGGGAATCTAGATTCCCCCCTTAAACCTCTCTCAGTAGGAATGTAGATTCCCTTTAAAACAGGTGGGAATCTAGATTCCCTAACTTAAAAGAAATTGTATTTTTTATAAATTGACAATTTTAACCATTTTTCCTTATCATTTAAGCAATTAAGATAAAATATAAAACAAATTATTATGGACTAACTCTTTTAAAAATTATTATTAAGAATAAAAGCATTTGAGAATTTAAATAGTTATTTTTATATTGTATTTGTCATTTTAAAATGTTAGACTATAATTTTAATGAATTTGTCATAATTAATAATTTATATTTGGTTTTTCATTATTTATTTAAAGGAATTTTTTTTTAAAGGACTTGGTAGTTCACATTCAAATCTAAGGATAGAATGAGAAAAATAATTAATTTATTTAATATTCCTGTGAATAAACCAAACATTATCATCTCACATTCCTAGGAATCTTAAGAGATTTTCAATTAAGAATTACATTCCTAGAAATCTAGATGTCAAAAGTAATGTGGATTCTCTTGTACCAAACGCCACATTAAGGGAAAATAATTTTTCTCAGGCAAGAGAATGGAACTAATCGCGTCACCCACACGATATTGTTATTTTAAAAATTACCTATTTCAATATTTCATAGAAGGTTCTCAATAAAAAAAAATAAAAAAAATGAAAAAGAAAGAGAGAAAGAGAATGGCAAAGAGAGTAAAAGTAAGATAAGATAAGGTTTCAAATCTTCCATAATTGGAAATGAAATCTCAGGTTTCAAATCTTTCATAATTGGACATGTGATTTTTTTTTTCTACCTCTCAAAAACTATTTAAAAATATATAGATAAACTTTAGTTACAAAATTGGTTATAGCTTGTTTCTAAAAAAAAACAAAATTGGTTATAGCTTCGGCCAAGGTCTCCATGTCCTTGGGCAGCAGGAGAGGGCGTTCCAACACTTCGGCCAAGTGGTGGGCATGGCCTTGTTGAACCGCCCTTATACTGGACTGGCAGGAGATGGGTGCGCCGTCCAGTCTTAGATCGGGGGATCAGGTGGTCGGTGCTCGGCGCACTTCAGCCTCGTCCCTGATTTCCCCAATTTCAACCGAGCGGGCCCTACCCTTGCCTTTGTCCAGCTTCTTCTGCTGAACCGGTAGGAGTTGTTGCCTTGGTTTCTTGGGGTCTTTACTGATCGTCCCCTCAGTATCCCCCTTTCTCTTCTTCTTGGGGTCCTCGGTTGGAGGTTTTGGTTCAGCTGGAGGAGGGGGAGGTGGTAAAGAGAGGGGAACTTGGGACGTCCCCGTCTTTTTCTCTGCAACCTTAGCAGCTCTACTAGTGAGGAGACCCTCCATTCTTCCCATATTTTCTTCAGATTCGTCCTCGGGTAGGGCAACCACCAGCCCTTCAATTCCAGAGGCCTCGGTGGCTTCTTCCTCCTCGTCGGAGAGTACAACAAACTGATTCCCGCAAGGTCTCTCGGTGTCTTCGAGATGGAATTGATCTATCTCGTCGTCAAGAGTATGCGAAGAAGACACCTGCTCTTCTGGAACGACAGTTGCTTGTGAGTGCACGGTTAGGGGAATGGCTGCTATAGGCCGGTTGTATAGAACGGTATTAGGAGCGTCCGGGAGGTCGCGGTCGTCCAGAAAGTGGGGCCGAGCTACGTTTATCCTCCTTCGTCTTCGGTCACCCGCAACTATGGCGTTTTCTATCTCTTGGAAGTCCGAGGAAATGGGAGTGTACCCTAGAATGAGATGAGCAGCCCGGAGTTGTAAGTCTTCACTAACGAACACCTCGGAGCGAAGTACTCGGTTTAGATCTGCGACGTTACAGTGACTCAGACGAGGACGCACGTGTTGTTTATCTGCAAAAAAGACATCAAAACAAACGAACCTGATCAGATTCACACAGATATTTAACAAGTTTAAGTATGAATATGCATTTCTGGGTGTGTTATAAGAAGTTGTGTTGTGGGGAGATTAATCCTACGGCATCGCACCTGGATTCCCCCACTCAACTGGGCAGTGGAAGCCGTCGTGCCAATTCCCAGAGACGATCAGGTGGTCGTCCTTCATGCCTTTGTTGGATTTGGGAAGACAGGAGATTAACCTAACGACACTAGAACGAGACTTGATGTAGTAACCTACGTTGGAAAGTTTATGGGACTCATATAGAAACACGACATCGTGCCATGTGAAGTTTAAACCCATCTGCTCGTTCAGAGCATCTACGCTACCTAAAACTCTAAAAACGTTTGGGAGGCACTGATCGGGACACAACCGGTGGTTGCGAAGGTACTCCCTAGTTACAGGTTTCATTGGAAGGGTCATCCCACCCTCTATAAAGGCTATCATTGGGATGATAACCTCTCCCTCTTTCCTAGAACCGGCCACGGCTTCTGCCGGGCAATATTTTAACCCCACATCACTGGGAATACGGTATTTGGCCCTAAAGCCTTCCATCCCAGCGGTGGTATCAACTAAACACTTAAACATACCCATTAGAAAGGAATGAAAGGCTAAACTCTAAAAGGGAGAATATTTACGAAAACAGCCGAGGACTGTATCCGAGGAGAAAAGGTTAAAAGTAGAGAGAGCAAGAACTTACAAAATTGAAGGTACAGGTTTCTACGGTTTTCTGCAGGTAAAGTATGATTGTTGGTGTTTTGATGGGATTAGTCCCTGATGAATTAAATGAAGGCGCAGGTTCCCGAAGCGTCACGACGTGCGAAAAGGCGGCCTCGAAATTATATTTGTCCCGCCTAAAATTTCGTGGAGTAACGAGGACCGTTGGATACCCATCTCACCGTTGAACGTGGGAGACAAAATGTAACTTACAGTAATAAATACGCGCGTTGTTGAAAATAAAACCGCCAAGTGGCATCTTTTGGGATGCGAAACGATTTCCACACGTGCCATCACTCACAAAGTGTGTGGAGTAGGTTCTTGTCGGATCAAAACCCTATTTTTCTCCTCGGACGTTGAAAATTAGAGTTTTGAGGGGCTATTGTGGGGGGCAAAAAGATCCTGACGAGAATGTGGGCCTTTTGGGCCGTGTTAAGGAAGGCCGACCTGCTCCTGGGTTTAGAATTTGTTAGTATTATGGGTCGGTCCATACGCTGAGGATCCGAGGATCCAGCCGAGGGTAAACTTACCCTCGGATGGACACCGAAGAACTCGGGATTTTGTAGTAAAGATTAGGGGATGACACGGTTAAGGCCAATGGTTAAAAGGGGGAAACCCTAGAATGCCCCAGAAGCACTGGTGTTGAAGAAATGTCAAAGATAAAGGTTGCCACCTCCATATTAAAGACCCTGCACCTACCACCCTGGCCGCATTTATGGGGAAGTGACACCTGAACAGTGGAAGAGAAACTTCTGGTTACTATTCAAAGGCACTGAGAAAATAAATATCTAGGCTAAGGGGGAGGTGAGGCAACACATGTACAAATTATTCAAAAGAGTAGTATTTAAAGAGCAATCTAAGACAGAAAAAGGGGATCCCCTCTTGGTAACCTAAAGGAAAGAGAAAAAGAGAGAGAGAAATAATATAAGAACAGTTCTCGGCTTATGTCCGAACAGATTGACTTATAGTATTCTTTGTTGTTTTTTTAGTGTTTATAATCTTTAGCTTGCCATTTAATCCTCAAACACTTCTAACCTGGGTTTCAAGCCCACACTCTACAAATTACATTGTTTAAGGCTTGTTGGGCCTGAGCCCGTAACTGTTCTTGGGGCCAGGTGCAATTGTGCAATTACACTAACTCTTTTAAAAATTATTATTAAGAATAAAAGCATTTGAGAATTTAAATAGTTATTTTTGTATTGTATTTGTCATTTTGAAATGTTAGACTATAATTTTAATGAATTTGTCATAATTAATTATTTATATTTGGTTTTTCATTATTTATTTAGAGGAAAAAAAAATTTTAAAGGACTTGGTAGTTCATATTCAAATCTAAGGATAGAATGAGAAAAATAATTAATTCATTTAATATTCTTGGGAATAAACCAAATATTATCATCTCACATTCCTAGTAATCTTAAGAGATTTCCAATGAAACCAAATATAGGAATAGCTACATTCCTAGAAATGTGATTATCATCTACATTCCTAAGAATCACATTCCTAGGAATCTAGATGTCAAGAGTAATGTGGATTCCCTCGTACCAAACGCCACATTAAGGGAAAATAATTTTTCTCAGGCAAGAGAATGGAACTAATCGTGTCACCCACACGATATTGTTATTTTAAAAATTACCTATTTCAATATTTCATAGAAGGTTCTCAAAAAAAAAAAAAAAAAAAGAGAGAAAGAGAATGGCAAAGAGAGTAAAAGTAAGATAAGATAAGGTTTCAAATCTTCCATAATTGGAAATGAAATCTCAGGTTTCAAATCTTTCATAATTGGACATGTGATTTTTTTTTTCTACCTCTCAAAAACTATTTTAAAATATATAGATAAACTTTAGTTACAAAATTGGTTATAGCTTGTTTCTCAAAAAAACAAAATTGGTTATAGCTTAAAGTTACAACCTTACTCAATATCTTTTTTATTTGAGTGAATTTTGATAAATCTACCATTGGATTAAATTTTCTTCTTATATCCTCCATGCTTGCAAAATTTCTAGAAAATTGAAGATCAATAGTTATGTCATCAATAAATTGTTTAAATTTCAAGTTTTTATAGTTTAAAATATATATATATATATATATATATATATATATGTGTATATATATAATATTAGGTGAAGCTAAGAGAAACTTAAATTAGAGTTCCAATTTTGCGCTATGTGTCCTAAATTACTTATTTTTAAAGAGTTTTATTTCTTAATTTGAGAATCAAATATGGGACCACAGCATAAATATTCATTCAAATGAGTTATTCAGTACAAAACCAAAGAGTCTAGAATAAATTAATCGTAAAAAAAAAGTGCTTCACAATAATTTAAAAAAAATGGACAATTTACATTTTATACCTAATAATATCCTTACAAATTTTTTTAAAGAGTTAACAAATTATATAAATGACTATAAATAGTATTTAAATTATATATATAAGAATTATATTATACATCTTATTATATATTTTTAAGTGTATCCATGCATATGCATGGGGTTACAAGCTAGTTATACATAAATATAAGCTTATATATCATATAATAAATAATATTCGATTGACACAAGATTTTACAAGTATCTTGAGAATGTAAAAACATGTAATTCAATGGTTAGATTTTTAAAATATATAGTAATGTTAATTTTTTTTAAAGAATGTTGTAGTTTTATGCTACAACTAATTTTATAGCTAAACTTTGTCCAAAATAAATTATGTTAATTCATATACATGTGTGAAAAGTTATTTTGTTAAATGAAAGAGGGATGGAGTCAGTAAAAGAGAAAGTGATGCACATGAATTAGAAGTTGCGTGGAAGATAGTTTACCCAACTTATAGGAGAAATATCTACAAAGAACCAAAGAATTTTGAAGGGGGTTTAGTAAAATAAAATTGTATGAAAAAAAAAAGAAAACGTTTTGACCTTTTACTCCTCATGCAAACTATATGGAAAAAAATTGAAACAGTTAAAAGAAATTGATTTACTATTGCCGATTTCTTAAATAAAAATTAAAATAGTTGAAATTGATATGAATGGAACTTATTTTAGCTTTTTTTTAAAAAAAAAAATTAAAACAAAAGTTGAAATCAGTCCTTCAGTACTAGAGGCTCCGGTGGCTGAGCCACAAATTTTGGTGGGTTGCGCTTGAAAATTTTTACTTGGCATACCAGATGCCTGAAAATATCTTATATGTAAAATATTTTACTTTGAAACAAATAGAGCGATAGAATACTAATTATTTGAAAATACATAAAGATTATAAGGTTGGAAGATACGCAGTCATACAAAAGAGCATGCATTAGTAGGTTATGTAATTAAAAATATACATTAAGAGTTTTTGAAGTTGCTAAGTAAAGATTCATCCGAACCAATTTTGTCTATGGAAAAATAAAACAGTTGTAGTAACTAGTAGTCTAGTAAGCTGCAATTTTTTGGGACACATGTTTCTGCTCTTAATGTTTTATGTCATCGTGAGAATTATTATTTTTAATGGAAGAGTTTTTTTATTTTTTATTTTTTATTTTTAGAGAAGGTAGAAGAAAGTGGAAACACTGATTGAGATATGTGGGTTGGATAGAAGCCAATTTCAGACAGGCCTGTTTGAAATTGGCTTCTGTCCAAGGCATTGAGAAAATTACATAATTTATATGCGGAAGAATGGTAAAATTAAATTAAGATCACAACTACAAGTCAACTCTTCTTGAAAAATATAAGAAAATCCCAGGCGTTTTAAAAAAAAAAAATTCAGGCTACTACTGTGTGATAATTAATTTTATCCAGTGACATGCATACAAAGCTCATGCAATTTTCATACAAACTTTCGTAAATTGCAATGCTCTCTTATAATTTTATATTTTACCAAAATGCATACAAAGTTCATGCAATTTTCATACAAACCTAGCAATAATGCCACATTCGTAAATTGCTTCTTTTTTTTTTTTTTTTTGTCTTTTAAAATATGTGATTGGTTGGATTTTGGTTCATTGAACCTCATTAGTTAGTAAAATAAATGATTTCGTTAAAAAAAAATGTAATGGAAAAGAAAGAAATGGATTAAAACTTCTTTAACAAAAAAAGAAATGGGTTAAATTGAAACAATAATAATAAAACTCTTTAAAAATTGGCCGAGGCCGAGGGACCAAAATCAAAACAACTTCATATTTGAGAGACAAAAATGTAAATTCATTCAAATATATTAAGAAATATGTTATTAAAAATACCGAAACGTTGCGTTTCGAAGCCGTAGAGGTGAGAGATAGAGACTGAGAAACGGTGGCAAAAGAAAGCGAGGAAGTGAGGAGTGCGGAGAAAAGATCGAATAGCATCATTCACAGCTAGCTCCATAAAATAAAAAAGAGGTTTCTGGAAACTCACTATATTTTTTATATAAATAAATATTAAAAAAAAAAAACTGTATATACTCATAGTCATAGCAATTAGCAATAGCTTCAGCTTCCGAAATCCCCAAATTGTTCTGAAAAGTGAGAAACCCTAAAAAAAAAAATGGTGGTGATAGAAGTGGAAGAGAGCAACGTGAATCCTCCAAAACCAGCACCATCATCGACATCGCACAACGCCTCCGATGGCTTCGAAACTGCCAGCGAGGGCGAGCTACCCAGCGACGACGACAATGACAATGACGGTGATGCAACCAACACCGTAAACGCACAACAACAACAAGAGGACCACCAGATTGTTCCTCCACAACCTCAACCTGAAGAACACGACGAAGCCGACTCTTCTTCCCAAAACGACGACGCACTCCAACAACAGGTTATTCATTCTATTTGGCTAGCACACTAATTCATTGATTTTCTAATGGATCTCGATTTTTTTTAAAAAAATTTATGAATGAATTTTTCAGTTAACGTTATTCCATTCGTTTATCTGATTAATCATTTCCACTAGATTAACATTTAATCTTTGATGATGCCAAGTTATATATCATCTATTTCAGCACCGGTTTCTAAAAAAGTGTTAATCTTCCAAATTTTGAAGAATCAGTTGCTATTTATGTGCTATGAGAATTTTTAATCTTCAAATTGCAACCTTTAGTATGAAATCATTTATATATATCAAATTGTTCTTTTCTTCAGTCAAAAGCAAAAGCAAATTGATCTTTGTAACACCCAATGTATAAATTAGAGAGCATCTTCATGGGATATGTTACTTTAACCATAGGGGCTCTATTTGTGTTGTATTTAGTATTATTCTTTCAGGCCAAAGTTAACTTGAATTGATTTTTTATCTGTATTTAATGCTAAATATGGAATCTGATTTTTGTTAGCTGCATCCACCATTTTTCTTATCTCCAAAAAATAAAATAAACCTGAATTTGTTCTATTTTTTTGTTTTAAAGCAGAGAGCCTTAGAGCAAGCAAATGATGCGAAAGCCTTAGAGCAAGCAAATGATGCAAAAGCCTTAGAGCAAGCAAATGATGCAAAAGCCCTAGAGCAAGCAAATGATGCGAAAGTGGAAGGAAATAAGTTGTTTGGAGATGGGCAGTTTGAGGAGGCGCTCTCACAGTATGAGCTTGCTTTACAAGTTGCACCAGATATGCCTTCCTCTTCAGAATTACGCTCCATATGCCATGCAAATTGCGCAATATGTTATACGAAACTGGTATGTTGTTCTTTCCAATGATACATCAACCAAAAAAATATTCATTTGATTGTTCAGAAACCCCAAATTAGAATTACATATTCTATGCAGTAAAACATAAAGTTGTGTACTTGTACAATGTTCATGTTATTAGTTATTTCTGTTTCCATTGTTGGACATATTAATGCTAGTAATAATTTATTTACTACGGCTGATATATGTTTTGACCTTGCTACTAAAGAAAACTCTTTATGGTTTCTCATCGTGGAAGACACTCGCATTTGTAGATCATTACACTTTACACCTTCTGTAGAGTTTTCTCAAGTTACTTTGTTTAGTGTTATTGTAGACTTGTTGGGGTTGCGCTTAAGTTTTTGGACCAAGTTTTCCAAATAACTGTTTGTCTTGAGCCTCGGATTGCTACTCTCTCTGATATGTTGATTGATTTGTGAGGTCAACTTTGTGTGAATTGCTTTTAGAAATATGCCCGGTGTTGTTAAATTGTGCTTAGGCTTGCTTTAAGCTCTAAGCCCCAATTTCTAAGCACTTCGCTTGGTCGAAGCAAAGCTCGTGTATTGACGCGTGCCTTAGGCACTCTTTTTCTAGTTCTTTTTGAAGAAGCACAAAGCCTGCCTTTTTTTTTTCTTCTAAAAAAGATGAATTGTTAAAATTAAATGCTTGATCTGGAGGAAATGACATAGACACGTTTTCTTATACAAACACTATTTAAAGGTGGTGTGTTACACAAGCAATAATTTGTTCATATATTAGAAGCTACGAACAATAATAATTTACTGTTATTGACTTCTTGTACTTTTTGGTCTTTGCCTTTTGAATATATTTTGATAGTACCATTTAATTCTTTTGATCATAGCTTTCACAATTATGTATTTTTATAAAGCACAAGAGAATTATATAAATGTTTATTTTAAAGTTTCTATCACTAGATTATCATCATATTGTCCATTAATAATTATTTTCAAATTCACTTATATAAAAATTAAGAAATTGAAATAATATCTTATGTAGAATTGAACTTGCAAACTTCATATTAATAATATTTTACATACTTAACCAAAAAAAAAAAAAAAAGTTACAAACTTTGTGCAATTGCACAATCTATTTTATGGCTAATACGCAAAATAGATTACTATTTTGAGTTTATTAACTTTTTTATTATATATTATGTATCTTTCTATTAGAGGTATAATATATTATATTTGAAAATTTGTGCACTTTGCTTCAATTAAGTGCACGCTTGCTCTTTGTGCCTTATGTGCTTAAGTGTGTTTGACGCTTTTTTGATATCAATAAAACTTATTACTTATTAAAAAAAAAAAAAAAAGTGTGCTTGACGCTTTTACCAACACTGAATAGTGAATATTCATGATTATCAACATCTTTTGATAATGCTTGATGGATTTATGTCTCTTTGAAAATCTATTGTGGATTGGCTTCTGAAGCTAAAAAGGGAGAACTCTGGTTTTATTATGAAAGAGGCCAAAGGCTAATCTTTGTGATAAGGTCATATATAGAAGCATGCTGTTCAACACTGTCAAATGGGTATGAAATTTGGTATAATTAGATATGTGCCTACCAGTCACAGAATTTTAATTTAAGACTGTTTGTTCTATTGATATCTTGATAGGTTCTCTGGAATTCTATTTTATAACTTTTTACTTAAATTTTTAAATTTTTATTTAGGGAAAATATGATCAAACAATCAAGGAATGCACAAAATCATTAGAACTAAATCCTACATATATGAAGTCTCTGGTTAGAAGAGGAGAGGCCCATGAAAAGCTTGAACATTTTGAGGAGGCTATTGCTGGTACGTTTGGGTTTAATATAATAGTTAGACAGTTATATTTTTGTTCAATAAATAGTTTCCTTGGATATCCTGGATTATGTTGCATCGTTAGATCTGTATGCTGATATGATGGGGGGTTTTGTAATTGATATCATTCTCTGATTTACTTTTAGATATGAAAAAAATCTTGGAATTGGATCCTTCAAATGACCAAGCTAGGAAAACTATTCGCCGCTTGGAGCCGTTAGCTGCAGAAAAGCGAGAAAAGATGAAGGAAGAGATGATTTGTAAGCGTAGTGAATTTTTTTATGTGCCTTCTTCTTTCTCGTCTTCTCACCTTTAGTAGTTTGAGAAAGGATTGATTTATTTTTTTTAAATCTTTATTTTTGATAAGTTACACATGCACCTGTCATGAACCCCAAACCTCACCCTCCCCTTAGAACTTATAAGGGAGGGAGGAGTGCTAGTTGAGCTAGAGTTCATTGGCAAAAGAACAGGATGCAACATGAGGATTGATTCTTTTTTTTCTTTTTTTTTTAAAGAAAGAAAGAAAGAAAAAAAACCCTTTTGGAAACTGTTATTTGAAATGCTATTTCCTACCAAGTTGGGTTTGGGGCAAGATATTTGAGAATCTACCCTTCCCTCTCTCTCTCTCTCTGCCTCACACACACACATGCCTAGCTTTCACAAAGAGGAAAGAAATGTCTTTGAGGCCTCACAGCTTCTTCTGACTACTCACATCACCTTATCTTATTATAGGGGTACATGGGCATGCAAATTAGACTAATTTTAAGGTCACCTCATCACTTGCCAACTTATGTTTCTAAAGAGCTGTTTTATGATTCTGGTAAATGGATGTTCATACTAGTCAATATAAGATGACCAGAATATAGGGAAAATACATTAAAGCAAAAGAACCTTAATCTGTTCCATGTATGTTTGTGTGTATTCATGACTCAAAATAACTTCATCTAACTCATCATTCTATTAAGAAAAAATGCATTTTATCTCAATTCAAAAGAAATTATTCTTCCATGTTCAAAAGAATTACCAAAATAACATATGATTTTGACTGGTATATCACTGTCAATTGAGCAACTATGCAATAAACATGTTTCAGTCTATGCATAAATATTCCCCTTTTTTTTTATATAAGTAAAATAAATATTCGTAAATTATGTGTCAATCTATTGACTTTGAACTATATCACAATTGGCATTTCAACTTCAGATTTTTCATACACTATAGTCACTTAATTAAGCAAACGAATAGCATCATTTTGCAACAGAGAGACTACACCATGGCATCATAAAGGAAATCTCATTTTAGGGGAATTAGTCAAATTCTATAAAAAGAAAAACTAGCATTTTGTCCTAATATATCCATTCACTTGTATTGGGCTTTATGGATGAGGTTGTCCAAACTTGGTACTTAGCACCCAAGCACGTGATTTTGCTCTTGATACTATTTAGAACAATGGACTTGACCAGGTATGTACTCATTTGAACGTCCGGCCTTTATGGCCCCATCATATCTGGGTTATTGCATGCTCTAAGTAATGTCGTATATGTAGAAGGCATTTTTGGAGGCCTTTCCCATTATATTTTCTCTTTGACTCAAATGACACTTCCTCTGCTTAAGGATTGGGTGGAGGGTCATGCATTCAAGGCCTGTTAGGTACTTGTGTAATTTACCATATAAAGAGGGGGAAAAAAAAGACTGCTCAAGACCTTTCAAAGCAAGGAAATTGAAAGTAGCATGACATTTTCAGCTGCCCAAATTGTTTTGAACATATATTCTTGCCTATGAACATTCGTTGTTTTTTATATACACTTATGTCCTTATTGAAATTTCTTGTTTATGATTTTATTCTAGTACATTGACACTTGAATTTTGTATGTTTGATATATCCTGTGATGTTCATTCAGATGTTGGGTGCTTCATAGACTTGTATTTTCTGCATTATTGACAATTTAAGCAAATTTTTACTAGCATCTTTGTGAACACTTCATGATTACTATTACTATTATCAACAGAAGTTAATTACATTACATTGTTCTTCTGAGCAGCAAAGCTGAAAGATATGGGCAACTCTTTATTGGGCCGCTTCGGGATGAGTGTTGACAACTTCAAGGCAGTCAAAGATCCAAACACTGGTTCTTATTCCGTTTCGTTCCAACGTTAGTCTGGCCGCATTTGGTCATGTAATTACTTCAACGATGTTGAATGGAAGCAGCCATAGAATGATACCACTGTGGTACGTAGTTTTCTATGCTGGGTCCAAGTGTTAAAAGTGAAATTGCAAAGTTGATAAAATGATAGAGTTTGGGGAATAGTTTTGGTTCTTTCATAAGAGCAGAAAGTGACGCAGTGTCCATTTGTGGTGGTGCTGATGGGCGAGTGACCATAAGTTTATTACTTGTATTTTAAGTTCTTTATTGTTGATATTCTCGGCAGCTCCTGCTTTTGATGAGGTTTATTTATATTGAATATATAAAATATAAACTTTTTTTTATGTTGGCTTTTTCTTCTTTCTAATGTTGTCACGTAAGGCTCAAATTTGTTCATGTCACTAGTATGATATGAACATTTATATAATATAACAAATTTTGATTAAATTAGGTTTGATCGTTTCTATATAAATTCTAATTAAATTGGTAAATGCGTTTCATTTCTACAAAATTTATACTCTTTTTAATTATTAATATTTATATACATCCAACAGATTTTTTTTTTTTCTTTTGAACTTTCCCTTATATAATATGGAGTTAAATATATGACTCATGGTTTATGATTATGATGTTCTCATGTTCGCTTTGGGAGAAGGGTCTCGTACGCTGCCTTGAATTCATTAATAGCAATACTTTTCTCTTTGTTCTTGATTAAGAGCATTTGCATCCGGATAGGCGGATATGTAACTTTCATCCTATTTTATTTTACCATCTTAAAAAGTTACTTTATCAATTATACCATTTTATTTTATAACACAACCATTTAACTTTTATTTTCTTGTTTTACTCATTAAAATAATATATATTACCTACTAAAATAATACAATATATAATTTTTGTGCTGCTGCTACATTGCTACAATGATCTTTTGGAATTAAAATATATTATAATTTTTACAATTGTGCTATAGTGTCATCCTACATTTAGGATGGTATTGTAGCATAATTGCAAAAAAATTTGCAATTTTCAGATTTTACAAGTTCAGCTGTTGGGCTCTTTTTGTGCCTTGAATCTTGATGCTAAATTTTCCCTACATTTTCCATTTACAATTAGCAATGGGAATGCTCTGAAGAGCTAGATGGATTATGGAAAGCTTGGGAGTACTTGTCCCTAGAAAGCAAGCCTGGTAATAGGTCGCTGCACAATCACAATTCACACAATTCTATATGATGGCTGTCAAATGGGTGGGTTTGGATTGGGTTCATTATTATCTATTTAACCAATTACTTCTAACTTAATAAAACCAACTCAATCCAATTATTATTATTATTATTATAAATTCATTTGGGTTAATATCTATTTGACCCAATAAATAACTGGGTGGGTTTGAGTGGGTAAGTGGATTTGGGTCGATTTTGACATTCCTAATTTGAGTAGAACCCCTTTGGGCTATAAATGCATTGCTACTTATTAAAGGAGTGATGCAAATAATGGGGCTTGGAAAGTGGTTTGAGTTGGCAAATTTCTGACTCGGGGTTATGTCTTATTACCACCTCAGGATCGTAATTTCACTTCTCAATCCCATACCCATGGACTATACTGGGCCAAATTCAACATACGATCAAAATATATAATTTAATGCCATCATTATGCATAATTTATTCAAATTTAATTTTACTTCCCTTGTGCAAAAAATTAAAAAAATAACTTAACCCGACCTCCACGACTTGCAAGTTGCAAGAGACTCTCATCTCTTTCCCATCGCAATGACCAAAGAGTAAGGACTACCAGAATCAATTTTGAGAGTACCAGGCCCAGCCAGTCATCATAAAGTTTATAACTAGCCCCAAACTATAGCCTCATGCATGGTAAAATATTGATATTAGCCCCTTTGATATTAATTTAAAATATTGACAGCATGGTAAAATCTAATTTACCGATTTCACACCATATGGATAACATTTAAACAGATAAGCTGGATAAAATTAAATTACTGATGGCATGGTAAGATTTAATTTACTCATTTCACAACGTACAGATGAGATTTAAACAAAAGTGTTGGATGAATACTTTTGGAAACCACGAGAGAATAGAACTATTTTTGTGTATATTTTTTCACGCCATCAATAATTTAAATTAATATTTTTTTTACATAAGTAATAATATAAACTAATAGTATCAAAATAGTGCTAATCAATATTTGTTTAGATTATTAATAATATGACAAAATTCAATTCAAGTAGAACTCCATGATGGAGTTATCCTAAAAACCCTAAAGGATACTAAACCAATAACCAGATTATATCACAGATAATCTTATGTGACTCGGCATCTAGTGAAGTGAAAAGTGAAAGCATTATTAGTATAAATTGGGTGACAATGGTGTAACTTTGTAACCACCCCATTAAGACAGAACATTAACATTACAATGATAAATTACACTTTATTCAAGATACAATTGATAGATATGATATAAATTATTTACTCTTGGCACCAAAACTGAGAGCCGAACCTCACTACATGAAAAGATACAATTTTATTAACTAAGGTAAAACAGATTAGGAAGATATCTGATACTTCCCCATGTTGCCTGTAAGATGTCGGATACTTCTCTATATCATTCCTGTAAGGCACCTCACTGCCACCTTCCTATGGGAGCTACTTCCCAGCTAAAAACATATCGGCATGCTGCTCTAAGTATTCTTTGCTGTTCATCTCAGTTAATCTGCATTATTTGGTGGTGTCAATCAGCACTTACAGCAGAAGACGATTATGACATGGTATAAACTACACCACAAAACAGAAAAGCAAAAGAATAGCTATGTTGACACATTGTTGCTTTGATTGCATAAATACAAATTGCAGTACAATTTTGGTCTATAAAAGTATATTGCATGAAGGAAATCAGGTTGCCACTAAGTCAGGTGCATACGCAAGAAATGGTAATCATGATATTAGAATGGAAGAAAAAAGACAGTTCCCAACTCTGCATTAACTGATTAAGGTCATGTACGATCTCTACTCAACCACATTAAAAGAAATTTAAAAGGAAAAAAGAATAAGAAAAAGAAAAAGGGACTGAAACTATAGTTAAAATCCAGATTTTAATATAGGAGCACTGTACCTACTAATGGTGCGTTCTTTTGCAAATCCCAGTTCATTGTCCACACAAAGGTCAAAATCATCAACTTTCCTTGATCTTGAAGAAGTTCTAGGTGCTCTGTGTTGAGCATCAGAAATTGTCACTATCCTCTCGAAAAGTTCTTGAGGACTCCCCTCAGCTGTACACAACAGTCTGCCCTTGTTCTCATACATTACCTTTGGTGGCAAGAGTAAAAGAATTAGTTCAATTTTAGCTACTCATCAGAAGAAGAAGAAGAAGAAGATAAAACATGGAAAATTCCAAGTTGTAAAGCGTAAATACAATGGTCTTGCCAGAGAGATGCTCAAGTTCAAATATTTTCACATGATTTTTTAAAATCTCAATTTCAGGCTATGGCCTTTCAAGTAATAGAAATTCTTTGGAATTGGTATCCAAGAAAGGGTATTCATCCTTTTTTTTTCTTCCCCCAGAGTTTCAGTGAATTATCAGCTTCATCGTCTAACTCTGCCTGTGTTTGTGCTTAGTGGCATATATTTAGTCCACAGCCAGTTCCAAACAACTCTGCCTATGTTTGTGCTTAGTGGCATATATTTAGTCCACAGCCGGTTCCAAACTCAGGTAAAGGATGGTTGCAGTAGGTCGGCAGCCAGCATAAAATTTAGTCACTCTCTTATGAACATCCCCTAAACTACTCCAAATTTTGAGACTAAGGCTTTGTTATATCAGCTTCGTTATCTCGGTAAAGGATTCTTTAAAATCTTAGGGCATCATCAGTTCATCATTACTGATGGTAATATTGCATTTATATAAATTTTTTTCCTAAAAAGAAAAATAGGAGGAAAGAAATTTTTTTTTTTTTGATAAATAAAATAGGAGGAAAGAAATTAAAGGAACAAAAATTCATAAGAAAAAACCATGATGACTAACAGATAGATTGAACTCAAATTTTATTTTCATATACAACAACTATGAGAAAGTAGAGCCTATTTTCTTTACTTTTTTGTTTAGTCCATAAAAAGAAAGAGTTACTTTTCTACATTCATGACATGCCTAGAAGGTAGAAGCAACTCACGAAAGTTAGCTTTGATTGCTTCTAAAACAATATCTGTTGTTCTACTTGGGACTCAAGACTTTTGCAATTCTTAATTGCTATGGGTCTTTTTTTTTTTTTCGAGCTTTTCATCTTTCCCACAACTTACAATAATAAGTTTGTCCAAATTACTATGTTGGAGAAAGGACCATGTTTGACAATAAACTGAAAGAGCTGGCTGCAAGTGGCAAACATATTTAATCTGTGACATGAGGATGACCAAATAGCTGAAGCTAAGTTTTCTCAAGTCCAACCTAGTATATTAAGTCCAAATTTTAGTAATATAATATTTAGAAAGGTCGAAACAGTTGAGAACAATTGGGGCATACATCAACAAGAGTGACAAACCGATATGCTGCTGTCCTATTGTGTAGTCCAAGAATTGGGACACCTTCCAATGCCAGGGTATGGAATTTCTCTGCAAAACGAAAATGAATAATGTTACATATGAATGAATTCCGACCCACACACACACATAATATGCACCCAAGAATGACACTTTCGGACCTCTAGAAAGCATAAAGATGTTTGAAACTTGACATTTTGGTAGCTACGATATATCCCATGCCAAATTGGATATTAAAAGAATAAAGAAAACCACTTTTAGAGGAAAAGAAAACACCAAATTTAATTAATTGCTTTTCAAAAAAGGTTAAGGAAAAGTAATTTGAAGATTCAGAAACAAATAAGCATTAAAATGTATCTACTATTGCTGAACTTTGTTTTCTTATCAAAAAAAAAAAAAATGTATCTATGAATGTTCAGTTGTATGTTTTGTGTGTAACCACTCTCCTGTTCAATAATACAGTCATTTTTTATGACAGTTATCAATTAAATTCTATTCCTGATCTATAACACGCAACTAATCTCAGTTAAATATAGCAATATCCAACTATTTTGAATTGGATATTAAAAGCATGAAGAAAACCACTTTTAGAGGAAAAGAAAACACCAAATTTAATTTTTTTTTTTTCAAAGAAGGTAATGGAAAAGTAATTTGAAGATTCAGAAAGAAATAAGCATTAAAATTTATCTATGAATGTTCAGTTGTATGTTTTGTGTGTAACCACTCCTGTTCAATAATACAGTCATTTTTTATGACAGTTATCAATTAAACTATATTCCTGATCTATAACACGTAACTGATCTCAGTTAAATATAGCGATATTTAACTATTTCGAATTGGCTATACATATATCCTAACAAGCACATCAAAATCCAGATAGCTAAGATCTGACTTACTGAACAATCCAAAATAATCTGCAGCTCCAAGTGGTCTGTCACAGAGTTCCTCAAAAGGAAAATATGCGCATCCATTAGCACCAAGAGGAACCTAACAATATTAATTATTTTAAGAAAGGGTTTAAGAAAAATTTGACCAAGTACATGCTCTGGATAAGCCATTGCACAATATAACTTAGCAGATACCTGCAATGTCCTTCCCATTACTACTTCAACCTCTTGTGGACCAGCTGTGTGCTCCCCAATCAATTGCTGGAACTTTTGCTTGAGAAAGCCAGATATGTCTTTGCCAATGAAGTAGAATCCTTGCTCTGCCTGCAATTCAAGGCAAACATGAAAAGTTAGAAATCTATAGTAAATAGGAATTAGTGGCTGAATATGCAGACAAAACTTCTATATATACATATAACCGGGCTGATATCATACCGAAGTCATCTTCCGATAGTCTGTTGATGAACCAATTTGATGAACTATACATCGTTCCTACACAATATAATTTTAAAATTTAGCATGTTAATACTAAAACAACAATAAGAAAGCCTCATTCCCGAAACTTTGGAAAAATGCTACTCTTTCGAGTCTTTCCTTTCTCATATACAAAAACAAATGCATAATCAGACCATCGCTTCCTTAAAAATCACAGGCATAAGTGAGGAATTGCACACACAAACTCAAAAGAAAACTTTTGGTCACACAACAAGTGGCTTGGCATGAATTTAAAGTTTTTTGAAAGTTAAAAATCAACGCAAAAACTTCTTTTTGAGCAAAATATATGCTAAGCTCACATGGATTAAGCCATCTAATCACCAATCTTTACGAGATAACATCAATATACACACCTTCAAAGTAGCAATGAAGGGTAGAAAAAGATCCCTCTGCAGTCCACCTTCATAGAGGTTATTGGGAGCACGATTTGAGGTGGAGACAAGAATCTGTACTTACCTCCCACCACAAACACAAACATACGATTGTTATGTTTTCTTTCAGAATAAATTGTAGAGCAAAGAACACAAGAAAACAGAGGCAATTAAACTACTTACAACACCATTGCTGAATAGCTGTCCAAACAAACGGTTTAGTATCAATGCATCAGCGACGTCAGTCACCTATGGGGAGCCACATTACAAAGGAAATCAGGATATTTATAAAATTACAAAGCAATTGGATGTGATATACAGAGACAACTTTTTTATAATAAGTATGATATACAGAAGAAACTATATGACAACTAGTAGTATTTTACCATAAATTCATCAAGACATAATAAAATTGCATCATCAGATATTTCATCGGCAACAGCTTCAAGTGGATCTGCCACACCCCTGTGCTTCTGCAAAAAATACAAAATACAAAATCCATGACAAACTTCAACATCTGCATAAGACTAGGTGCCCCGTAAAAACTAGAGTGAATGAGATGAACTCTGGAATGGGAAGGGATAACAAATTTCACAATGTGTTCATAAGAGACAAAATTTGTGGGTCTAACTAAACTAAAAGATTTAGTTTCTAGACCAATTTCTCTCAAACTACCAATAAAATAAGGCTGAAAGGACCAAAGAAGAAAAATAATTCATCAATAGGCATGCCAGAGGTTTAAAACAGCCTGGCCTGTAAGCCTATTGAAAATAACCATCCAAGAGATTGCCCACTGACCATTATATGATCTGCCCTTTTTGAAAATAATCTAAACTACTAGTGGTGGAACTACCTGACAATTTACTAGAAAAATCTTTATTGAAAATAAACTTTCTTTAATTTATGAAGGGTTTTACTAATGTATGCCCCCCATTTTAGGAAACTCTTTAGGGAAAAATGAAAAAGTTACTAAATTTTTTGACAGCTTTTTCAATTCCCCATAAAATGATTCCAAAATTTACAAAACCAAATTATAACATATCTGGAATCTTACTTGCAAGCGGCTATGAACATTTAACATAAAGTCATGAAAATGGATCCTTTTTTTCCTCCAACTAGAGGGCCTGACAAAGGGGAAATTGAGCAATATCAGATGAATCCAGTAATAATGGTTATAAGTCAGAGTTGAAAATCAAGAGAATTAAGATTAATAACATCTATCTCAATGCCATATAGCCTTTACACATGTTCTTATTAGGAATTTTTCTAAATTTTTCTGAATGAAAGATGCATAACAACAAGGAAGCCAAAAACCGTAACAGATCAAATCTGCATATCAAACTTACAATTGATCAAAAAACAGGTCCATCAACATAGTTTTTCCAGTCCCTACTCCTCCAAAGAGATATAGACCTTTGACAGGTGAGTATGAAGATTGGGGTATGAATCGAGACCACAACCACCTACTCCTGTATACAAACAAATTGGTGACTAATTGGCAAATGGTTTTTTTTTTTTTTTTTTAGCCAAAGTATATTCAGAATAAACCAAAGAACTTGTCTGTGTTATCAGAATATCAATAACAAAATGGAAGATTTACCTTCCAGCTTTTTCAGAAGCCGAATACCTATCCAACCGGCATGCATCAGCAGAAGCAACAAGCTCATCATATAGTCTCTGAAGTTCTCTTAAGGTGTCTACCTGCAAAAACACTCTTAGAACCATTCAACTAGGAAAACCATAGCAGATATGACAGTAATTGCCTTACAACTATGTACAAAGTCCATTAAGCTCTTACCAATCTTACAGTATACTCACATCTAACAATATCTGCTATTAATGGCGTACAATATTCAATTATCCAAAAATCAAATAATGTTATTTTTCCCCCTCCTGATAAGTGAAGGTGTAAGGGAATGAACCCCTAACATTTCCCACCAATAAGGTGGTGGATTTGCAACTAGACGGAAAGCCCATTGGCTAATAACGGGAAAATTAAGCAAATAATAAGCTATACAATAGGTCAAAGTGAATTCAAAGTGTGCACTAATTCTCTACAAAAGCAGAATTTAGTTCTCAAAGAAGTTGACTAGAAGGGAAAGTACAATGCTCAAAATAGTTTACATAATTGGGGCATTCCTAAGCTATTACCTTTCATTTCCCTAATGTTATGTCTCAAAACTGACACTCAAGCATGCAGGGCTTAAGTGTATAATACCTGGAAGCTATCGCCATCCACAAGTTCGCCAGCAGCAATTCTTCGTTCATACTCAACTAGAGGCCCTGCTCCATTCACATCTGCAGTTTAACCAAAAATAACCAAAATCATCAACAACAACAAAAAAAGAAAGGAAAAATTGAGTCAGAGTTCAATACAATTTTGTTCATACAAGAGGATAAAAATTCAATTAATGATAAGCAGAAATCAAAAGCTACCTGCATTTGTAACTTTAGCAGCATCAGCTAACATGGCTCTTGAGATTGTATATGTGAGGTATCGAAATCTATTGAATTCGGCATTGTTAGTAAATTTACAAAGAGACCCGGTATTAGTCTCTATCAAATGCTTCCGGGTATTCACAAAACCACCCGAATAATTACATTTTTTATGCTGAAGAGACAATCGAA
The DNA here is from genome assembly GCF_040712315.1 of Castanea sativa. NCBI lineage: Eukaryota > Viridiplantae > Streptophyta > Magnoliopsida > Fagales > Fagaceae > Castanea > Castanea sativa. Next base: position 83,125,973 of record NC_134013.1, on the reverse strand, counting down.
TGGGGCGAAGGGATCGGGCCAATGTTCTCATCTTCAATCCGAGGTCTCAATAGAAACTCCCAATAAGCTTAAGCCACTCCAAGCCTCCAGTCAAGAAGAGATTAAGGAGTGGTTTCAAACTTCAAAGAACCTCACAAATATTCAGAGCCCCTAAAACAATAGCAGTAAAAATCCATTATTGAAAGCAGAGCATATTCTTAGGTCCTTTCATAAACTAAAATAATACACAGAATAAGCCTTTCACGGTCATCACTATTATATTTACACAGAATCAGAATATGAAAATCAAAGTAAAAAGGTTCAAAATTTTACTAAAATAATAAACTTTAGGCCTTTTCAATGACAATAACTATTAAACAAGTACAGGATAATTACATCTTGAACAAGGAAATCACTGACCATCTCTACAAAAGCCCCCATATTAAATTTTTTTACATATAAAAAAAAACATATATTAACGACAATTCATTACCAAAAACTACAATTCTTTTTTCCAATCTGCATGAAACCCAGTTCATAACAAATTGTTACAAAAACTATTATCTCAACCAAAGAAAAAAAAATCTATAACAATGGCATGAAGCTTTTATTTTTTTTTTAGAGAAATAAAGAAAGGAAAGTACCTGATATAAAAGAGACTCCGATAAAACTGGAACTACCAAAAGAGTCTTGGGGGTTTCTTTGAATTCTTTGTGAGTTCTGAGAGATAAGAAATTATGTACTATCTCGGAAGAATCAAATTAATCAATCCTCACACGTAGCAGACACCGAGAATAGCAAAAACTAAAAACAACAAGTACAGCAACCTATGATTTCGGAGAGACCTCGAAAGAGTAGGAAGAAAAAAAGAAGTGTGTTTGTGTGTATGATCTGAGACACTCCGATGATTCTCCCACTACTTTTGAGGTTCGGTCTTTTTTTCTTTTTTTTTCTTTTTTAAGTTTTTGGTATAATAAGATGGGTTGGATTTAGCTTCTTTTTTCTTTTTCTTTTTTGATGCGTTGGATTTAGCTTTACACGTTAGCTTTTACTTGACCTGTAATGCAATAATATGCAATTACTCACGTCACGTGAATGTCAATTACCACATGGCACATGCTCTGTGTTTTTTTTTGTTTTTTTTTCTTTGTGTTTTGGTCTTAAGAATTGGATTTTTTTTTTGGGAAAATGGTGTAAGACAAAAAATTATGAGAAATAATATGTTTACAACATTTTTACAATATTTTTACAACAAATTCTAAGTGGCAGGATGTTACTGGTTGTTATTGTTGGGGCAAAAAAGTAATCTTAGTGTTAGGTTCAAATTTGAACCAATAACAACTAACCACCTATGATTTGTTGTAAAAATGTTATAGACGTAGCACCTCTCAAAAATTATTATTATAGTACTATTGAAAAGTATTTCTTGGAAAATGAAAATGAGGATTTTGATTTTTGTAAATTTTGGTAGGCCCACTTTTGTACCCATGCCGATGGCCCTTTGCCACAATTTTTTAGCTAGAATATTTTTGGAAGGTGGGGTCCACTATCTAGTTGGGCCCGTTTTGCTCTTTTTGGGGTTCAATCAAATACCGGCAGTGGCGTGGCGTCTACTTGTTGCGCGTATAAAGAAAAATTGTAGGAAACCAATGTCACACATGTTGACTTGCCTTTTATATATCTGATAAGTCTCTTTTTCCTTTTTTCTCAAAAGAAAAAAAAAAATCTAATTTTTCAATCACTGCTATTAGATATGGAATAGGATTTTAAAGATTAAAAAATATGTGCATTTTAGATTTTTATATGGAGCAATAGTGATCAATTATATGGGTTGAATTGTCTTTAAAATGTCAACATCATACAAATAGCAATCTCTTTTCTTTATTAGTGGAGTTTAGTGGAGTTCGACGCTGAAGGCACATATTGATGAGTTGTGAGTTCTCTTTAATTTATTTCAATATGCTAATTTTAATTAATAATTTGGTACTTTTCAAATTCCCGTGAACCTGTCATATGTTTTTTTTTTTTTTCCCTCACTAAATTTTTAATTGTAAAATAGAAAAATTAATGTATAAGGAGCTGTCTAAGTAAACCTTTTTTTTTTTTTGAGAAATTGTCTAAGTAAACTTAATACAATATAAAACACTCTTAGTTTTACATTAAGGTCTTATTTATTTTTTATTACCAATTTATGTACAAAATTTTAACATTTTATCTTTCCCCTAGGTTGTCCAATTGCTTCGAGCATGGTCATCTCTCATGTGCAAGGTCTAAATAAGAATTTATTTACATGATTTCTCTATCAATAAGCAATAGATTCATTCAAATACATTGGAAGTTTAGAACTAAAAAAAATAATCAAAATGTTACCCTTCTAAAAAAATAATCAAAATGTTACATTTTTAAAAGCCCATTTATCAACAATTAGTTATTTAGTTTTAGGGGAAATAAAAGATTTTTTCATTTTTACAATTTGTTTCATTTTTCAAAAAGGACTTTTTAGTAGTCAAGAGCCTTGTAGCTCAACTAGTCGGCACCTTTTAGCATGTTCATGACATCTATGATTCAAATCTCTCATCTCTTATTATAGTTACTGAATTATTATAAATAACTCTTTAGGGAAAGATGATTTTGAAAATAAATTCACAGCATATTCTAAATTCAAAACCACTTAATTCTTTACTTTATCCTTTCACCAAAAATAATATAAAAAAACTAAGAAAAATTAATGCATAGGGATCTGTCTAAGTAAATTAATGCATAAGGATTTGTCTAAGTAAACTTATACACACGCATATGTTTCAAACCAAGATACAAATCGGTTTTTAGTGTAGGCGGGGATTAAATTTCAGACCTCTTATTTAACCATCAGAGACTTTATCAATTGAGTTAACTGGAATCAACTTGTCTAAGTAAACTTAATACAATAAAATACTCTTAGTTATACATTAAGGTCTTATTTATTTTAATTTATTTTTTATTATCAATTTGTGTACATGATTTTAAAATTTTATTTTTTCCCTTAAAAAATTTACATTTTAATAATTTATATTTTTAAAGGTGATAATGACATAAAGTAATCATGCCCCTTTAGCCCTGGGGTTGCCCAAGTTCTTCGAGCATGGTCTTCTCTCAAGTACAAGGTCCAAATTATAATTTCTTTCATTACATGATTTCTATAAAAATAATCAATAGATTCATTCAAACACATTAGAAGTTTAGAACTAAAATCAAAATGTTACATTTCTAAAAACCCAATCAACAATTCGTTATTTAGTTTTAGGGAAAATTAAAGGTTTTTTATTTTTAAAAATTTGTTTCCTTCTCCAAAAAGATTTTTTAGTGGTCAAGAGGTTTGTAACTCAGCTAGTTAACTCCTTCTAGTATGTATATGACATATATGGTTCAACTCCCTCATCCTTGTTGTAATTTCTAAATTATTTAAAAATAAAATACTTTAGTGAAAGATGTTTTGAAAATAAATTCACAAAATATTCTAAATTCAAAACCGCTAAATTCTTTAAATTATCTTTTCACCAACAAAGAAAAAGAAAAAAAAAAACCGCTTTAGATTAATATTGGTAATAATTCAATTTTAGAATAATTTGACATGTCCAAGTCTCCACAAAAAGACTTTGCCATACAAGGATACAATAGTGTAAATGGGTTCTGAACAATGTTTTTTTTGTATAAATTTAAAATATTTTTAAGCATATATGAAAAAAAAAATTGAGAGAAGCATTATAAATTATTAACTTTAATACAAACAATTTTGTTGTTCTTTTATTGGAGAAACAAACAGTTTCATAATATAAAAAAATTAAAAAATAAAAACAGTTCTTTTACTAAGGTAGTAGAGTACCGGAACAATTTCTAGCTACATCCCAAAAATACTCCTTTGCCCTTCATTTAAAAAGGGTTGGATAAAATTTTGTCCCAGTTAGCATGGAACATGACATTATGTGATAAGGGATTTAATGTGAACAGTTTTTAGTCACCATCAAGGTATTAGAAAAATAGAAGGTAAAACTATTGTTTAATAGTTTTTTTTTTTTTTTTGAGAAATATTGTTTAATAAAATATAATAAACTTGAACACTTGAAAATGACTTGGTCCCACGGCACTCAATTTTAAGATAAGAAGATACCTAAAAAAGGGGTGGAATAGTTGTTCCAAATCAGCATACGGATATAGTAGATATATCATATAATTTCTATCACTTCTGTCAAAAAAAAAAAAAAAAGATATATCATATAATAAATGGATCTTAGTATTATTATTTTTTTTGTAGCAAGTAAAAATCATTTAGTAAATGAATGACAAAAAAACTATTCTGTAAATCTAGACCATCTCTTGATTTTGTATTACAATTATAATAAGCTAAAAAAACATTTATAATATCTAATATGTTCATAATTTGATATTCTTAAACTTTGATCATATGAATTTGATCACGTTGTTCTTTCCTTAGGAATATTATGTTAGATTTTTTTTAATAATTCAATTATTGAAAAAATTGAAATTTGAATTCTAGATATCTTATTTAAGAACATCACTAGATATCATCCCATAAAAAAAAAAAATTAAAAAAAAAAACATCAATAGATATCATCCACATAAGTACGCAAGTCGGCACAGGCAAAAACAATCAAACTCAAGCTCAATGGGCTATGAACAATATAAATTGCTAGAGTGTGGGCTTGAAACCCAGGTTAGAAGTATTGGGGATTTGATAACAATTCCAAAGCTAAAAACATTTATTAACAACAAACAATTATTGCATATAAATCTCCTCGGGCGTAAGCCGAGAACTCCTTTTCTATTATTTCTCTTTTCTTTCTTTTTTTTTTTTGTTACAAAAAGAAGATCCCCTTCTATTGTTCTAAGTTCCCATTTAAATACTTCTCTTTTTGATACTTTCTCCACGTGTTGTTCTCACCCCCTTCCCCCTAGATATTTTTCTCCCTAATGCCTCTGGATAGTGACCAGAAGTTTCCTTTTCACTGTTCAGGGGTCACTTCCCCATTAATGCGGCCAGGGAGGTAGGTGCAGAGTCTTTAATGCGGAAGTGGCGGCAGCTTTATCTTTGGTATTTCTCAAATATCGGTGCCTACAGGATGTTCAAGGATTCCCCCTTTTAACCATTGGTCTTCCCAGGAGTCGTCCCTTAACCTTTATAATGAAGTCCACTGGTTCTCCCATGTCGTCCAGGAGAAAATCACCCTCGGAAGAATCCTCGGATCCTCGGCGTATGAGCGACCCGTAGTCTTAACAAAATCTTAACCCAGAGCGAGGTTGGCCCTCCTTAGCATGGCCCAAAGGCCGCATATACCCACGGGGTCGTTTCACCCCCCACAAAAGCCCCAAAAAACACAAATTTTAAACATCCGAGGAGAAAAATAGGGTTTTGATCCGAAGAGAACTAACTCTGCATACTTTGTGAAGGATTGCACGTGTGGAAACTGTTTCGCGTTCCAGAAGACGCCACTTGGCGGTTTTATTTTCAAAAACGCGCGTATTTATTACTATAAGTTACACTTTGTCCCCCCACGTTCAACGGTGAGATGGGAATCCAACGGTCCTCGTCATTTCACGAAAATTTGGGCGGGACAAATATAATTTCGAGGCCGCTTTCCACACTGCGCAAGTGACACTTCGGGGAACACTGCGCCTTCAATTTAATTCGTCGGGGACTAATCTCATCAAAACATCGGTAAACATACTTCCTCGCGCGAGAAAGTGGAAATTTGCACAACTTGAGATTCGTAAGTTTTTTATTCTTCTTTTCTTAACCTTTTCTCCACGGATCTTGTCCTCGGCTATCCTTGTAGACATTTTCCCTTTTAGAGTTTAGTCTTTCGTCCCTCTCTGATGGGAAAATTTAAGTGTCTAGTTGATACCGCCGCTGGAATGGAAGGCTTCAGAGCCAAGTATCACATTCCCAGCGATGTAGGTTTAAAATATTGCCTGGCGGAGGCCGTGGCCGGTTCTAGGAAAACCGGAGAGGTCATCATCCCAATGGTTGCCTTCGTAGAAGGTGGGATGACCCTCCCAATGAAACCCGTAACCAGGGAGTACCTTCGCAACCACCGGTTGTGTCCCGATCAGTGCACCTCAAATGTTTTTAGAGTTTTGGGTAGCGTCGATGCTCTAAACGAGCAAATGGGCCTAAACCTCACCTGGCACGATGTCGTCTTTCTGTACGAGTGCCATAAACTCACCAATGTAGGTTACTACATTAAATCCCGCTCCAGCGTCGTTAGGCTAATCTCCTGTCTGCCCAAATCCAACAAAGGCATGAAGGATGACTACACGATCGTCTGCAGGAGCGGCACGACGGCCTCACTTTGCACGATTAAGTGGGGGGGATCAGGTGCGACACCTTAGGATTAACCTCCCCACCGCACAACTTCCTCTAACACTCACAAAAATGCGTATTCATATGTATTCATGTTTGTTTAAGTTTATTATATGTTGTGTGAATGCGACCATGTTCGTTTGCTTCGATGTCTTTCTGCGAGATAGGCAACACACGTGCGCCCACGCTTGAGCCACGCAACGTTGTAGATCTAAATCGAGTATTGCGCTCCGAGGTGTTTGTCGGCGAGGACCTACAACTCGGGGCTCCATCTGATTAAGGGAATGCCGATCCCATTTCTTCGGACTTCCGGGGAGATAGAAAACGCCATAGTCGCGGGTGACGAAGGCGAAAGAAGATAAACGTAGCCCGGCCCCACTTTTTGGACGACCACGATCTCCACAACGCACCTCACCGTTTTGCACATACGGCCCATAGCGGCGATCCCCCTCACCGTGCATTCTCGGGGCATTCTTGTCCCGGAGGAGCGAGTGTCCTCTTCAAACACTTTGGACGAGGAGATCGAACACTTCCGGCTCGAGGACTCTCCACGACCTCGCGGAAACCCATTTGTTATCCTCGACGAGGAGGAAGAAGAAGCCGAGGCCTACGGGATCGCGGGTCTAGTGGTAGCGCGTCCGGACGACGGTTCAATCGAAGAAGAAATGGACAAGCTTAAGGATCTCATGGCCGATAGAGGTGCCCGAGTGGCAAAGAAATGAGCAAAAGGAGCCCAAGCTACCTTGCTTTGCCACCACCCCCTCCTCAGCCAGAGACAAAACCTCCCACAGATGATTCTAAGAAGAAGAGAAAGGTGGACGCCGAGGGGGCTGGTGGGGAGAAAGCAAAAAAACTAAAACGGCAAGAGCTGGCCCACAACGAAGCCGGACAAAGGCAAAGGGCACGCCCGGCTCGGTTGAGAGTGGGGAGATCGGGGAAATGGCCGAGGTGCGACGAGCACGACCACCTGGTCTCTGACTTGAGTGGGACGGCGCCCCATTCCTGCCCTGCTCGGCATCGGGCGGTCCAACAAGGCCACGCCCACCATCTAGCCGAGGTGTTGGAGCGTCCTCTCATTGCCCCGAAGATATGGAATCCTTGGAGAAGATGGGCTGACAGCAGCTGTTCCTCTCACTGAAAAGGGGTTTAGCTCTGGTAAGTTCAACCTCACACTTATATTATGTATTTATTTATAACCACTTTACTGCGTTGACCCTCCTAACATTTTTGCAGTCCATCCAAGAGGTTTTTGCGGCCAAGAAGTTCGTGGAGGATTCTCGAAAGCGCGCTGGGATGGAGCAGGAGTTAAGACAAGAGGCAGAAAGGTCACTAGACCAGGCCCTGGCAGAGAAAGGGAAGCTCACTTCACAGCTGGCCGACCTGAAAAGAGAGAGAAACGGCGACAAGGCCAGCTTGAAGACGATGGGGAGTCAAGTGGAGGGACAGCGTAAGCTCCTCCGTCAAAAGGATGACGAGCTTGCCCAAGTCCAACAAGCACGCTTCGACTTGGAAAAGGAGCTTACACGGGCGAAAAAGGAAGCTCATGCCCACAAGCACGCCCTAGAGGCCGCAAAGAAGGCCAGTTATCAGGAGGGGGTTACCAAAACGCAAGAGGAGCTGATAGAGGCTTTTGCGGCCTTGTGCCGTGAGTACAGTCAGCAGGTCTGGGGGGAGGCCATGAATGCGGCGGGGGTTCTTCAAGTTTCGGGCGAGGAAGCCCGAGAGCATTTGGCTTCCCCAGACATACGAGGAAATTGAAGACCCTCGTATTCTTGCCCTCTCTGCCCTTCCTCCTGTGGTGGAAGAGCTCGTTCCTACTCCTACGAACACGAAGGTTCCCGTAAAGAGAAGGACGAGTGCGGTGGTGCCGAGAAGGAGCGAGATCCGGGCGTGGAGCCCCTCATTCCTTCAACGAGACAAAGGAAACAAGTCTTGTCCACCTTTGAGCTGGAATTGAAGATCTGCGAGGCGCGGCGGCTCCCACCAAGACCCCCCTTCCCTAGTTTAGGGCCTAGTCTAGGAATTTTTTTGTACTCCCCTTCCTTGTATATAATTAATGAAAAACATTTTTATTCGGCTTTCAATATCGTTGTCTTTGTTTTGCTTTATTCTTCTTGTGTTCGCCACGAAAGTTCACAATAACAAATAGTTGACAGGGAAAACAGAATAAATATGACTCCACCATGCAAACCATTAGGACTTCTAAATTGCTACATAACCTTAGATATTAAATAATGTCACAGTGTAGATAACTCGCATAACCTTAGATGGTAAACCTTTGTAACCTGATGTATTACTTTCAGTAGGGCGTAAGGTCCAAAGACCATTCCTCACAATAATTGATTTGTCACTCAAAAATGAAGAACTTAAGATCCAAATTAACGAATGAAGAGATAATAATTTCCCTATAACATATGATAAGAATAAGAACAGTGACAAGATTTGCGGTCCGAGGACTGTACTTAGACAAGTTCCTGTTTGATTCTTAACAGTTGTAACTTCAAACGTAAATTTTCCAAAGTAGGAGGTCCGATGACCCGGCATAACTAAGGTTCTGTTTAACGAATGAAAAGATATCAATTTCCACAAGGTTTGTGGTCCGAGGACTACACTTAACCAAGTTTCTGTTTGATTCTTAAGAGTAGTAACTTCAAATGTTAATTTTCCTAAAGTAGGAGGTCCGAGGACCCGGCATAACTAAGGTTCTGTTTAACGAATGAAAAGATATCAATTTCCACAAGGTTTGTGGTCCGAGGACTACACTTAACCAAGTTTCTGTTTGATTCTTAAGAGTAGTAACTTCAAATGTTAATTTTCTCAAAGTAGGAGGTCCGAGGACCCGACATAACTAAGGTTCTGTTTAACGAATGAAAAGATATCAATTTCCACAAGGTTTGTGGTCCGAGGACTACACTTAACCAAGTTTCTGTTTGATTCTTAAGAGTAGTAACTTCAAATGTTAATTTTCCCAAAGTAGGAGGTCCGAGGACCCGGCATAACTAAGGTTCTGTTTAACGAATGAAAAGATATCAATTTCCACAAGGTTTGTGGTCCGAGGACTACACTTAACCAAGTTTCTGTTTGATTCTTAAGAGTACTAACTTCAAATGTTAATTTTCCCAAAATAGGAGGTCCGAGGACCCGGCATAACTAAGGTTCTGTTTAACGAATGAAAAGATATCAATTTTCACAAGGTTTGTGGTCCGAGAACTACACTTAACCAAGTTTCTGTTTGATTCTTAAGAGTAGTAACTTCAAATGTTAAGGATAGTAGTTGGAAACTCCTGCGGTATTTACAACTTTGAACTGATTACAAACAAAAACACACTTTATTAATAATAATACCTTCGCAGTTTATTTACATTCCATGGGCGTGGTACAATTCTTTCATCTAGATCAGCTAGCCGGTACGACCTACACAGCTGCGAAACAATTCGATAGGGGCCTTCCCGGTTGGTCGAGCTTACCCCAAGTTGCAGGTTCCTTGAAGTGCCTGACCTTTCTTAATACGAGATCCCCAGGCGCTAGTGGCCTTAGCTTCACGTGGGCATCATATCCCCGTTTAAGTTTTTGTTGATAATAAGCCATCTGAACTATGGCTGCCTCGCGTCGTTCTTCAAGTAAGTCAAGATCTTTCTCCAGGAGTCCATCGTTGCTCTGGGGGTTAAAAGAACTCGTCTTCAGGGTGGGAAAGCCAAATTCTAAGGGTATCACCGCCTCGGCTCCATAAGTCATAGAGAATGGCGTTTCTCCCGTGGACCTGCGCGGTGTGGTCCGATACGTCCACAGAACATGAGGGAGTTCTTGCCCATCTGCCTTTTGCATCGTCCAACCTTTTCTTCGACCCTGGCTATGACCTTATTAACGGCCTCGGCTTTGCCCATTTCCACGAGGATAAGTTTGGGGTGGAGTATACGTTTATGATACCCATGTCACCACAATATTGCCTAAAGGCCTTGCTTGTCAAATTGAACGCCATTGTCCGAGATAAGTGTGTGTGGTATACGAACCTAGTGACAATATTTTCCGGACAAACCTCTTGGAATCAACATCTCGATATTTGCTAAGGGCTCGGCCTCTACCCGTTTTGGTGAAATAGTCCGTTCCCACAAGAAGCCATCTTTTATTTCCTACTTGCTCTCGGAAATGGCCCCACTATGTCCCGATCCCCACTTGCGCAAAGGCCAAGAATTTGGAGGGAGGGTTGAGAACCCCGCGGGTTGATGAATATTAGGGGCGAACCTCGACATTGATCACATTTTACGGCATGATCCTGAGCCTCTCTCGCATATTGGGCCACCAATAACCACGAGTCGAGCTACGCAAGCTAAGGATCTTCCCCTAGTGTGGCTTCCACAAATTCCCTCATGCGAATTCCTCGTCAATGCTTAGTTGATTCGGGGTGCACACACGACAGGTACGGTCTGAGAAGGATCGTTTGTACGACACTGGTCCTCGGACAACTAGAAACGTGGCGCCATCGATGTATCTTTTACGGATTTGTCCTCGGGAAGGATATCATTCCTAAGAAAAGCTATTACGGGTCGATCCAACTAGGTCAGGCCTTATCGATGAATGTGAGCGTACTAACGACGGTAAGAGTTGGCTCCAACAAATCCTCCACGAGGATAACCCTGGGCAAGTCCTGAGCCGAGGATGTCGCCAACGTAGCCAAAGAATCTGCATGGGTGTTTCCACTTCTAAAGATGTGAGTTAGGATGAAGGAGTGAGTTCTTGGCTCAGCGACGGCGACCTGGGCCAAATATTCACACCATTCGGGGTCTCTAGCCTCCATGGTCCCCATGACTTGGCCGACCACTAGCGAGTCCGAGAACACATGGATTTCCTTTCCACCCATCCTACGTACCATCTGTGCATGCCCACCAACTGCTTCATACTCGGCCTCATTGTTAGTGTGAGAATGCTAATCTCGAGATTTTTCGAAGACAATTCCCTCGGGGGACATTAGAACAAGTCCAACACCGGACCCTGCGATTAGCAGCCCCATCCACGTACACTTTCCAAGTCGAAGGCACTGCGGCCGTGATCACACCAACTGATTTTCCATCCGTGTGCGCTTCTTTTAAAGTTTCTTCTAGCAATGGTTTAGTAAACTCTACCACCAAGTCAGCGAGGACCTGGCCCTTCACCGAGGTGCGAGGCTTGTATTTAACGTCAAAAGCCCCTAAAATGGTTCCCCATTTTGCTACCCTGCCCGAGTAATCAGCGCTACGCAGCACTGCCTTGAGAGGTAATTAGGTAAGAACCACCACAGTATGGGACTGAAAATAATGAGGAAGCTTTCGTGTGGCATGAACTACAGCCAGAAGCGCTTTCTCCAAGGGTAGATAATGCACCTCGGCATCATTTAAAGACTTACTAACGTAATATACTGGTCTTTGCACACCATTATCATCCCTTATGAGGACAAGGCTGACCGCGTGGACGGCCACAGCCAAATAAGCAGACAAAATCTCATGTGCCTCCGGGCGAGAGAGAATGGGTGGCCGAGAGAGATATCGCTTAAGCTGTTGGAAAGCTAACTCGCAGTCCTCGGTCCATTGAAACCCTTTCCACTTGTTCAACAACTGAAAGAAAGGACGACATCGGTCAGCTGACCGAGATATAAATCTGTTCAAGCCGACAATCATTCCGGTTAATTTCTAGATTTCTTTTGGAGTTCGAGAGAGGCAAGTCTGAATAGCCTTAACCTGTGCTGGGTTTACCTCTATGCCTCTATGGGTGATCATGTACCCCAAAAACTTTCCAGACCCAAAGCCGAAAGAGCATTTTGAGGCATTAAGGCGCAGCTTGTACTTTCTTAACACCTGAAAGGTGTCAGCTAAGTCTCTCACGTGTGAGGGTATTGTTTTGCTCTTAACCACCATATCATCCACATATACTTTAATGGTCTTCCCCAGTTGCTGTTCGAACATTCTAGTCATCATCCTTTGGTAGGTAGCCACAGCATTCTTCAAACCAAATGGCATGACCTTATAATGATAATTCCCCGTCAGAGTAATGAAGGCAGTTTTCTCTTGATCCTCCAATGCCAAGGGAATCTGGTGGTAACCCTGGAAGGCGTCCAGAAAACTCATCCGAGGATGCCTGACAGTGGCATCCACCAGTTGATCAATACGTGGCATTGGGAACGAATCTTTGGGACAGGCCTTGTTCAGATCAGTAAAGTCCACACATACCCTCCATGTTCCATTCTTTTTTTTAACAACAACTGTATGGGCCAACCACTCGGGGTAGAAAACTTCTTTGATAGCCCCAGCCCTCTTGAGTTTAAGCACCTCTTCCTTCACAGCCTCGGAATGTTCTCTGGAAGAACGCCGAAGTGGCTACCTTCTCGGAACAATAGCTAGGTTGACATTTAAATGATGACAAATGAAGCTCGGATCGACGCCTGGAGCTTCATAAGGATCCCAAGCAAAAACATCAATATTGTCCTTCAGAAATTCTAACAATTCGATCTTCTCTTGGTGTGGCAAAAGTATGCCGACTTGGAAGAACCTCTCTGGGTCATCGGCTACTGGAAACTTCTCTAACTCTTCACAATGTGTCTCCTCTCATCACCATTCCGGATGCATCGGGAGCGTCTTTGCTATAAGTTTTTGGTGATTAAAGCGAAGACTCGGCTTAAATGCGATGCGGTACTACGGTGATATGCCTTGCTGACGCGATTAGGCCGAAGATCTCCTCAACACATTCCCCGATGGGAATTTAACTTTAACATGCAAGGTAGAGGACACGGACCCCAGGAGCGTGCAGCCAAGGTCGCAAGGATGGTCGTGTATGGAGAGTACGCATCAACGACAATGAAATCCACCTCCACGTTTCGATCCGGATTGAACGGGCACACGGATCTGTCCCTCGGCACGCAGCTCTCCTCGAAGCTTATAAGTGGCGAGTCATAGGGAGTAAGATCCTCGGCTTCAATCTTAACCTGTAAATAGATCGGGGTACATGATATCTGCAGGCGCACGATCTATCATCACCCTCTTCACATCATAATTCTCTATCCTAAGAGTGACCACAAGAGCATCATCATGAGGTTGAATGGTACCAACCTTATCCTCCTCGGAGAATCCCAAGACGGGCAAAATGGCCTTTAACCTCTTTGGCCTGCAGCCTGCCTCCTCGGCATGAGAATGGGAAACTGCCATCACCCTGGTGGGAGCTGAACCGGTCCTGCCAGGTGCAGCAAAAAATAACATTAATTGTTCCTAAAGCCGGCGAGATGAATTATTCCTCTAATTGTTTGAGCCGGATTAATTTAGCCGCTAGGTTGGCACAAGTGTTGCTTGATTTTCCTTCAGCGACAAGGTTTGCTCAGAGTGGCTCAAGGGTCCGACAATTCTCGGTAGTGTGGCCCACATCCTGATGGTATTAGCAGAAAAGGTTCTGATTCCTCTTCGCAGGGTCTCCTGCCATCTTACCAGGCCATTTGAAGAAGGGTTCCTTGCGAACTTTCTCCAGCAGCTGATGTACTGGTTCTCGAAACACAGTGTTCACGGCCTGAGGTGCTGCCGAGCCGGACTGCCCAACGTAATCTCTCCTCGGCCTGTTATTGTGGTATCTGTCCGACCTGAAATCCCTTTTCTCCTGCGGGATAACCCTCTCCTTACCCTTTCCTTGCTGTTGGTCTTCCTCCACTCTCTTGTACTCGTCAATACGGTCCATGAGGCGGCGTACACTGTGAACGGGCTTTTTAGTCAAAGACTTTCTCAGGTCATGGTCAGTAGGAAGGCCTACCTTAAAGGTATTAAGCGCCACCTCATCAAAGTCACCATCTATTTCATTAAACGTCTCCCAATAACGGTTGGAGTATGCTTTCAACGTCTCCCTTCCTGTGGTCATGGATAACGGCGAGTCCAATGGCCGAGGCTACTCTGCTACACGTAATGAACCGCGAAGCGAATGCTCTAGTAAGCTCCCCAAAACGAACCTATAGACCTAGATTTAAGGCCGTTGAACCACCTCGCTAGCAACGGGTCCCAGGCTAGAGGGGAAAACTTTACACATCAGGGTCTCGTTATGAGAGTGCACCGCCATCCTCTGGTTAAAGTGACTCACGTGCTCCACTGGATCAGTCCGGCCATTGTAGATGGTAAAAGTGGGCTGGGTAAACCTCCTAGGAAGCCTTCCTTTCTCAATCCTCCGTGTAAACGGAGATTTGGAGAGTCGGTGCAACGCCCTACTCATAGAATCGTTGCCTAAGCCCCTAGAATGAAGCTTTTTACGTCTGCGAGTTGGCTGGTCGTCCTCCTCACCGGAGGACGTTGCACTGGTGGGGGAGCGCGACTTTGAGTTGTAGCCACCTCCCCTATCCTCCTCTGAGGAAGGATTAGATGAGGACGGTGAAAACCTACGCTTAGCACGGCGTAACTTTCTCTTCAAACGATTGATTTCCTTCTGCATGGATTTAGAACCCTCCTCGTGGGTGGTGCTACCCCCACCATGAGTATGACTAGCGCCTGGGTATTCTGTATGGACACTTCCCTCACGATCCCTTCGATGTTCGAGACGTTCGAAATGATCTTCCGGTTGTGATCCCTGTGATTCTGCATGGTGAGAACCTAAGCCTGCCATCCTATCCCCACCTCTTCTAGACTAGGTTCCCCACAGACGGCGCCAATTGTAAGTGCACAATTGCACCTGGACCCAAAGACAATCACGGGCTCAGGCCCAATGAGCCTTCAACAATATAAATTGCTAGAGTGTGGGCTTGAAACCCAGGTTAGAAGTATTGGGGATTTGATAACAATTCCAAAGCTAAAAACATTTATTAACAACAAACAATTATTGCATATAAATCTCCTCGAGCGTAAGCCGAGAACTCCTTTTCTATTATTTCTCTTTTCTTTTCTTTTCTTTTTTTGTTACAAAAAGAAGATCCCTTTCTATTGTTTTAAGTTCCCCTTTAAATACTTCTCTTTCTGATACTTTGTCCACGTGTTGTTCTCACCCCCTTCCCCCTAGATATTTTTCTCCTTAATGCCTCTGGATAGTGACCAGAAGTTTCATTTCTACTGTTCATGGGTCACTTCCCCATTAATGCGGCCAGGGAGGTAGGTGCAGAGTCTTTAATGCGGAAGTAGCAGCCTTTATCTTTGGTATTTCTCAAATATCGGTGCCTCTAGGATGTTCAAGGATTCCCCCCTTTTAACCATTGGTCTTCACCAAGTCGTCCCTTAACCTTTATAATGAAGTCCTGGATTCCATATCAGGAGGAGAAAATCACCCCATCGGAAGAATCCTCGGATCCTCGGCGTATGGTGACATCGTACTTAGCAAAATCTTACTTGGGGAAGCAGGTTAAGCCTCCTGCATGGCCAAAGGCCATCATGCGGGGTCGTTTCACCCCCCACAATCCCATAAAAAAAAAAAAAACACTATTTTTAGTCAATAGTATGTTATTTTGGCAAAAAGTGTTGTCCACTCATAGGTGATAACTTCAATATATTATGAAATTATGTGTAGAATTAGATATATCATTTATCACTATATTTATTGAATTAGTATATTTAATACGCAGATAGATACTGTTGTGCTGGTTTCCTCAACAAAAAAAAAAAAAAAATACTGTTGTGCTGGTACAACATTTTAAAATTTTAAGTAGATATGACATTTCCAGCTTCTCCCATTTTAGCCAAAAAGTTCAGCATATGGATACGACTTTTTTTACCACTCATAATCATATGTATACAACTTGGAAGCATATGATAATGACCCTTCCAATGCCAAACATAAAGTGTGTTTTACGATTATTTTATTGCATAACTCCCGGGGGGTAAAAAAGATTAGTGTTAAACATTACATCTAGTGGGTACTATAGCTATGAGACATGGGATCATAAAACAATATATTATCTTCAAAAGGCACATGCAAGCTGACGTAATTTAACATAAAATACTCCAAAAGAAACAGAGAAATAATGATAGTTAATCCCCAATTCCAAGTTTCTGGTAACCTTGGTCTGCATTCCAATTAACAACCCCAAATAAAATATGTTTTAACTTCCCTATGATAGGCAACATTTTTGGACTTCTTGGCTGCCCTGAATTTCCAAATAACAACACCAAGTAACACATTTTTAACGCCCCTATCATAGACAAAATTCAGAGCATGATTATTTATTGGTAAGGGCAAAGTTTTTCTTATAAATAGGTTTGGATGAACATTCTTCAAACAATTATATGCAACCATTTATAAAAACCATCCACATATTTTGAGTTTTATAATTCATTAAATTATATAAACAAGTCATGTGATTCATTAAAAATAAGTCATGTGAGATGTGACTAAAACCATCTGCCATTTGGATGATCATTTGAAATTTGTTTAATAAGTTTAAAGAAAATTGTCCAAAATCCAATTAACCTTTTCGGTTTTAAATATCACAATGATTCTTTAGATCTTTTATTATGATCTTTATTGACTTTGATTCTATTTTAGTTTTGCTCAACTTTTTTTAAAAATGAGCAACTTACAATTCTAACCCTTGTATTTGGGGTCGTTTTCAATTTGGCTCCTTGCATTTGAGATTTTTTTATTTTGGTTCACCAAGTTTTATTCGAGTTTGAAAATGACTAATCAGTTCACATATGTCATTATATGGTTGTTGAGAGAGAAAGAACAAAACCATCATTTTGTTGCTAGTTAAGATATGGATGGAAAGACTATTTTGACAAAAAAACCAAATTTGGTAGGTCAAAATGAAAAATCTAAGACTTAAGAGAACAAAATGAAACAACCTTCACAATTCTGTTCTTTTATTTCATCTCTACAACTCCTTGTTTATTGGACTGGGGTAGGTTTGATAAGTTGGGCAAAATCTTCTAAAAGACATCCATGCTATTGTCACTCTCAGACCCAAGACAAAAGTTTATTAGTGAGACTAGTTCCTTGACGTTGGTATCATTTTCTCTTAGTTTTCTCTTTTTTGCCTTGCAATTTGCCTCAAATTTCATGCATTTTGTTGTTGTAAGTTGTGAATTAATGTATAGTCATGATGTCTAATTTAGTTAATATTGATAATGCATATGATGCCCTAAAATTTAAGATGGTTGCCCCTCAAATTATGGGTCTCATATTCATTCATGAAATAAAAAAGTAAAAAAAAAAAAAAACCATTAAAATATGACAATTAATTAAGTTACCAAACTTTTCGCAAGAAATTGTCTTATTTATAATGTAAGAATACAAGAAAATTGTCATAATTCATATCTATAATTATTGAAAAAATATGGTTGGTGGAAAAACATGACCATCGAAAAGAAGAATAAATGAATAATAAACAAAGAAAAAAAAAACAATATTTTTATGGAGTATGTTACCTTAACTTGTATCTTAAAAGTAGGTATTTAAAATAGGAAAAAAGAAGAAGAGAGATTTGGTTAATCTTAACAAATAAAAAGATGTGAACTCTACTTAATCAGGTGGCTTGCTTCTTGAGTTGGGCCGAGACAGCCCAATTAGGTACCCAGGCTACTCTTCTGGTTAATGGTCAACGACGGTTGGTAAGGCCGTTTTAGTCTTCTACTAAAATCAACCGAGGTCAATTCCGACCATCCATGTCAAGGTGCGAAGAAGCAGAAGGGAGAGAACGCTCGCCACATGGCGAATTTCTGCCGCCTCATCGTCGATTGCAATGTATGCCTTCTCATACTCTATCATTTCCCAATTATTATATATACACTGTTGTTTCTAAAAAATAATAATAATAATAATCATATATATATGTATATCATTATATATACATACTCTGTTCAATCACTTTGCCTTCTCATACTAAATAAAATTTTTTTTTTTTAAATTGCTATCACTTTTGTCATTTCATTCACTACTTGTTTCATTTATTTCATCATTTCATATCAAATATTGTTGCATCAACTCTTTAAACGTGCCACAATAGCATTCCTTTCCTTTTGAAAATTGGGGATGATAATCAAAGCTGTATCAAATTGGAAATGGTACTTATAAAACAATGTCGCTGATGAGCAAAATACTTATCTTTAGAGGCTTCCTGACTTTAATTTTCTAGTTGAAAATTAATTTTATGATTTTTATTTGCAATGTGAGAGGTGGCATTTTTAAAAAATTATCGATTTCTTAAAAAACTCATGTAAACCAACAAAAAAAAAGGGCCATTTGAATTTTTTGAATGTGACGTGTTTCACATTTGACTAAAAATAAAAAGAGAATTAGAGGGAGAATGATGTGGTCCACTCAAAGTGGCAAGTTTAAAGTTGACATGTAGAGAATTTTATTAGTTGAATTTGACTAATGTCACTGTGCTTCAATTGAATTTCCATTAAGGAAAAAAAGCATTGTTCTTTGGGATAGTTATATTCACAACATGGGCTTTAGTTTGCTAACCTAATGCATTAATTTGACAGTCTAATTTGTGGTTATCTAGGCTATCTATATTCTTTTTTTGCATTTATGAAATGCATGCATGGTATGGCTATCTATATAGGAAGAAGGAACTTAGCTAGTATAAACTTGTGTGATTGTAATTGGAAAGATGCATGTTATAAAAACATGATGGATTTTCTCGTGTCTTAGGCTCATATTTTAAATCTTTAAGAAGTTGGTTCCTTAAAGATAAATATCATGATATTTAAAGGAAAAAAAAAAAAAAAAAAGCCTAAGGATCTGGTACTGATGTAGTCCTAAGAGCATCCACAGCAGTGGAGCTAAAATTTTAGCAATTTAGCTCTACAAAAAGTTACTTTATCTATTTTACCTATACATTTTACAAAACATGATGCAGCAGTGGATTTATTTTAGCTTTCAACATACTAAAATAATATAAACATCACAATAAAATAATATTTCTATTACACTAAAATAATACACCCACAAAACAAAAAAACACCACAAGTCAGCGAAGATCGGCGAAGAACAGGTGAAGAACAGGTTGGCGAAGATCGGCGAAGAACAGGTCGGCGAAGACCGGCGACTAACAGGCGAAGAACAGGTCGGCGAAGATCGGCGATGAACAGGTGAAGAACAGGCGAAGAACAGGCGAAGAACGGGTCGGCGAAGAACAGGTCGGCGAAGAACAGGTCGGCGAAGAACAGGTCGGCGAGAACCGGCGAAGAACAGGTCGGCGAAGAACAGGCCGGCAAACCAGAGAGTAGATGAGGGAGAGAAAAAAAAAAGAAAAAAAAAGAGAGAGAGACAGAAGGAAAAACGAAGAAGGAAGAGAAGCCGGAGAGAGTGAGAAAAAGAAAGAAAGAGAAAACATTTTTTAAATGAAAGAGAGAGAGAGAGAAATTTAATAAAATATTTTTTTTTTTTTACCTTTGAGCTACAGTGCACATTTATCTTTAGATGTGCACTGTAGCTGGAAGCAAAAATTTTTTTGCTATAGCTCCACTGCTGTAGCATCAGTTTTAGTGGTTGAGAAGCTAAAATATAGCAATATAGCAATATACAACCACTGTTGTGAGTGCTCTAAGGCCTTATACGTGGAAGATTGTTAAGTTGCTGAGCCCCCTCTATGATGTTGTGTCCCAAGATGACATTTATTTGATGACTAGATGGGAATCAAAAGTTCTGTGCACTACAGTTCTATCCAAATAAGTTAGATCATATATAGGACACTGTTAAGGCACTTCTCAATTCTTAAAATGATACTTTATATGTTAAAACTTAGAAGCACAGAGCACAGTCAAATAAGGTGCAACAGGGTGATATATCTGAAGTAAAGAATAGAGGTCAAGACTTTACTATTGCATCTAGAACAAAGGAGCATGATAATCAAGTGAAGATTACAAAGTCAGTATTAGCAAGTGCAGAGGTGTTAGAAACAATAGAAGCAGTAACCTTTTATCAAGAATTTATACATTGACTTGGAGCAATGAAGGGATTTACACATGCCACTTGGAAGTTAGTTATTCTAATTAGCACACGTGTAATATTAGCTTGGGATTAGTTGCATAACAATTTTCTTCCACATTTTTAGGGAGTTAGTTACAGAGTAGAGCTTGCTTCTTTCTTGTATATATAGAAGTAGTGACCTTGTATAGATTAATTCTTTTGGTACTCTCTATATTCATTCTGCCTTTATCAATAAGAGTCGCAATTCTATTTAGAGAGAGTCTTCTAGAATTTTATTTGGTATTAGAGTTTTGAAGCTCCTTCCATGGCGTCCTTTGATTCAACCAATCCATCTGATCTAACACCAGTCCAACCTTCACCGTCAATTAGCAATGATTCCACTACTCCTAATCCTCCCAATCCTTATTTCCTCAATTCGAGTGAAAATCCAAGCAGTATTTTGGTTATTCAACCATTACTTGGAATGAAGAATTATCAATTTGTGGTCCAAAGCAATGATTCTTGCTCTCACTGTAAAGAAGAACATTGGTTTTGTTAATGAAAAGATTTCAAAACTAGATTTGGATTTGCCTTTGTATGAAGATTGGGAGAGCTATAACACAATGGTGCTTTCTTGGATGATCAATTCAATGCATGTTAATGTATCTAGTAGCATCATGTACGGTGAAACAGCAAGGGAAATGTGGATTGAATTGTAAAATGTGTTTGCACAAGAGAATGGTCCCAAAATTTACAACTTTCAACAAGAAATTTCTCACATTTCTCAACACCAAATGTCAGTGACAGAGTATTACAATGAACAATATTATTACAATGAACAATATCATTACAATAACTTATTGCTAGGAATTTGTTGTTACTAGATCATTTAATCAATTGTAATCAATAATAATTATTACCACTATTGCAATAACATTAATTTTAAAATATAAAAAAATTATTTGTTGCATTGATGCTTTATGTTGCAATAACCTATTGCCACAAAATTTATTGCAACAACGCACAATGATATTTTTTATTGTAATAAAATCATATTGCAATGACTTCAACTTTATTGCAACAAAAAAAAAATGTCATTGCAACAATAATTATAATGTAATTTATAAACCATTTTTTTGTTGCAACAATAATCATATTGCAATAACTTCAACTTTATTGCAACAAAAAGCAAGATGAGGTTGAGTTTGAGGAGGATGTACATGTGGAGGATATATATCTAGAGTGAAGTCTGCTACTGGATGGCGCTACCCAACACTATGTTATTACATAGAGGTAAATTGTGGTTTTAATTTAAAATTTATTCTAATTTTTTGTATGTTTTGGTGAGGCAACTTGATGTAGGGTGCATATACTTATTGCAAAGTACCATTTTTTTAGCAAATTTACGAAAAAAAGTATTAGTTTTTTCCAATATCTCAATGATGGTACTTGTTGAATATTTCTTTGCAAAAAACCATTAATTTGATATATATATATATATATATATTAACAACTTTAGTCTCGATCAAATTGGCTTCTTCGTATTATTACCACTATGATCATGCCAAAATCATGAAATAGTAACCATATTATTGGCATGTTAAATTCCTTTCATGCAAAATATGGTCACATTTTTCTATGAAGATTTTTCAAATGTGTTGAGAATTTTAAGTATAAAATAAAAAGTTTTAAAACTTGTAAATTTTAAATTTTATTGTTCCTATTAAATACCTTAATTCAACTTCGAATATATATTTTTTCAAATCTCACTCAAATTCATAGTCTACAAAAATAGGCTTAGTCTAGGGCCTAATCAATATATTTTGGGGCCAGATACAAATGTAAAATATACTATTATTTAATATTTTATAAGTGATACATAAATTGAACTATTTAAATATATTTATAAAAAATATTTTACGAAATTTTAATTTTGAAAATGTCGAAACAATTAGTTCCAGAATAAATATCTTATTTTAGATGGTCATTGTCTCTCTTGACAATGTTAGACTTCATTTATTGAACAATGGATTTCAACAATTTTTTTAAAAACTATTAATTCTAATTTTAATTTTGATAGAGAGAGAAAAGAAGAGAAATTTTTTTTAAGAGAATAAAAATTTTACACTTTTAAACTACCGCAAACATAGTATGAAATGTATTAATAAATTGTTGAACGTTTGAAAAGAATATAATATTTTAAAAATAAATTTTATTTAACCTCACTTGCATTGCACTGCATTTCATCACCATCTCATGTTTCCAAGGCAAGAATATAATTTTGACAATTTAATCTCCAAATACTTCTCATAAAATAAATCTTGAGGTTATAATGATTAAAACAATAATTAATGAGCATTAATCAGACCTCCAAACTAAAAGATATATATAAAAAATAAAAAAATAAAATAAAACCAACAACAACAACAACAACAAATTTTAACGGTAAGATGCACTTGTATGAATTAAATCCCAACCATAAATGATTATGATCTCTTAATTCTAATTAGGCATGACATCTAAGAAACATAGGCCTTCTACGTTATGTTATCTTATTATGATCTTATCACACATCACTAATCTCGTATTCATGAAATATGAAGAGATTTACTTTCAAAATTTGTAGTTCTAATAATTTGAGGTCTACATGTGAAAAAGTTGAAGATTTCATCTTAAGGTGACATTATAGCAATATACATAATATTATTACAATTTTTTTCCCGGTAAGACTATAACTGAATGCTTGCCAAGGTTATATTTACAGGGATGCTCTTTAAATTCAAAGCTTGCTTTACACATATTTCCATGCCAACATGAACTTCGTATTAAGAAAGTGTTGTACAAGGAACATGCATTGAACATCTTATTACAAACGTCTCAAATACTTGCTTATTGAAGTCTTTCATCGTCCTTAATGGCTAATTCCCTTGCACTGGACAACCATTTTCAACAATTCTCTTTTCTCGGTTTCATAACTTCATTGATCGGTTTTGTTATGTAAGCAACAATATATATGCAATGAGATCCTGCGAGCTGAAAGGTCAGAGGATAGCATGTAGTAACACAAACATGCAGACTTCAAGGGTTGATGTCATGCAACATTTGATCATAAACTAATGGCATTGTCTGAGATCACTGTTAAAAGATTAAATTCATGCTCCAAAGTCCACACAGGGTCAGTCTGCTGGTTGATACTTAAGCTGTACTCCAGGAAGTAACCATTGTAGGTAATTATGGATACAGTAGCCCTACAAAATCCAAAACAGAAAGAACATAAGCCAATAGAAAGATTCCCACAATACATTTAGGAGATTATAAAGAAATAAGCAATATATCTACGAGGAGGCTAGTTAAATTCCTTAGCTAGATATCCAAGAAATATTAACAACAGCAAATGTTTCTTATCTTCACTTAGAACTCAGGAATTGTGTTTCTCAAAAAAAAAAAAAAACACTCAGGGATTGTGTCTCCAATGCATTTGGTAGCTCACAGCAAACAGAGAATCATGTACTTCGTCCAAAATAACTACTTGGTATCCTTTTATAAGTTTAACCAAAATTTGCATTAATATGGCTCTATTTATCCAGAAATTAGATCAAATGAGAAGGTGACGAGAAATGGTATGGGCAACACTGGTGCCCTCTATATATTGAGGTCCAAGGTTCAAGATTTCTCATCTTTCTTGTTTCAACATCAACTAGGTATAACAGCTATCAACAGCATCCTGTGCATTGATCTGAGAAATCACCAGAAGCATCAAGTGACTGTGTTGAAGTAATCAACTGACACTAAGCTAAGTCACCAAAGGATGTGTACATCACTAAGGAAAATTTTCAACTCCAAACCAGTTTGTAACTATCTTTCTCCAGCCCACTATGTGGTGATTGAAGAGACTATCCATGTTATAGTCACATAACTTTTTAAATGAATCATGTGACTTGTTTAAATAATAAACATGGATAGTATTATAAATCACCATGTGATAGGTTGAAAAAGATAGTTCCATACTAATTGAAAGCCAAACTTTATCCCATCACAATTGATACTTTGGAATCACTAATATAAGTTTGAGGTAGGGTCCAGGAAATAGCAAAAGCAGTAACCACCATGAGGGTGGTGCATAAGGATCCATTTACTTTTCTTTCTTTTTTTTTGGATAGGTAAGAAAACTTTTATTAAGAGAAGACTACTTACTTAGAACATGAAGTAGCCAGAAAAATATGTACAAACAGCAAAGAAGACAACAAAAAACAAAAAAATTATGTACAGGAAGGACCCATTTACTCTTTTCCACATAATATTAATATGCAAATCACCACCATAACTCTACTGATACCATAATGTCACCCATTTGACATTATAAAAAATAATTTTGAGCATTGACACAAAACACCTAAATATCATATGAGATCATAAAACATTAAAACTTGCCTTCAGAAGAGAAGGCATGCAGCGGAACATGTCTAATTAAAATATCAAGCATACAGGAGGCTTCTTGGGCTATAGAGTTTTCACCTTGCAAGGGCAATCAGTGTGAAAGTTCTTCATGCCCATTAAGATCACAGATCACTACAAAACTCTTTGAATTTGTTGAGGTTCTTCAATTGTTGAACTCTATAGTCCTTTTACGAAACTTGTTAAGTGATCTATTAATGTAGTATTAAGCTAAGTTGACAAAGGATAAAACCTAACAGTAAAGTGCTGAGGAAGAAAAAAGGAAACCCCAAAAAAGAAGAACAAACATCGTTTAAACTCAAAGATAGTACAATCAGATATTGACCACGCTTTATGAAGTGGAGGTCATGAGTTTGAATCTCCCCTTTCCCCTCATCTTGGGGAAAAGAAAAAGAAGAAGATGGGCACAATGTCAGAAAACTCACTTGCAAGATACAATTTCAGATGTGGACGTATCAGCAATAACCTTGTCAACTTTGCGAATCACTGAATTGCTGTACCAGAACAGAACACTTCATTGCATCAATAAAAGGGCTAGAAGAATATAAATAAATAATAAAGGAAGAAGAAGGTAACAGGAAACAATGTGCTTCTATAATAAAAAATATATTTTGACAAATATCAATATCCTACATCTACTAGAAAGGTCATTTTTTATATGCCCATTTAAAATCATCAAGATCTAATATCTAATGGACTGCCACATCTCTTCCTTAGCTGGAAACTCAATTGAAAGATAGTAGCCATCAAGTATAATCTTGCTTATGCAGGCTCTATGTTCATACACCTTTTGTATTATTGTATTCTGCATTTGTAATTTCCATTTTCCCCTCACAGTTTAAAAATATTCTCCAAATTCATATTCAACTTTAAACACTATGGAAATAACACTGTAAATCACATAAAAAAAATAAAGACCTTATGCTCCCATGGAACTAAGAAAATAAATAAAATAGAATTTGATGTGTAATAAATGAAATACAAATCAGGCTATTTACAGTCCTATTGATCACCCTTTTTTCTATATTATTTTTGGAATTTGTTTAGGTTTAGCTGAAGAGAATAATAGAGGGGTTGGTGGGAAAGGTGGAACTTGAAAGTATAGATTTTGTTTGTTGAATCTCAGTCAAGCAGATGCCCCAACATATGTCTCAACACCAGGCATACCAATATATTTGTAGTGCTATAATTTACTAGACTAGTTATTAAATCCAATAAAGGGTACATTATATCAGTTATAAACTGCTTCACCTTTTGACTCCTGCTGTAACAGCATATTGAAGTACTTGATGGTGAGTTGGATCCAGTGCATCAGTAACGGAGTCAGGTATTATTGATCCAAGAATACTACTTGATTTCCTGTTTCAGCAAAAAAGTGAAAGATATAGAGAAAAAGGATTGGATGATTTTGCAAATCCTTTGTAAACTACAACCATTCATGCATTCAAAATAATAAAGTGACTAAATTTTACGTTGGCCTTGGGACTGGCAGTGAAAATAATATATAACACTATATGTCTGTTTGGGAACAACTTTTTTAGCTTTTTACTAAAAGTGTGCTAAAGTATACTTCTTCTTTTTTTCCTTTTGATAGGAAACTTGAAACTTTCATTAAACTGAAGAAAACATTGGATCTTGATGAGGAGCTTGTTCCAAGAACCAAGGATTCAAGTGAGAAAATGCAGAAAAAAGTAAAGATTTAAAAAGCTTTACATAAAAACTAAAAGTTAAAAGCTAAAGCTAAAGCTGATACCAAACAGGTTAAGTGTGTGTTTGGATTAGATTATAAGCTAGTTTTTAGTTTTTTGCTAAAATACTTTTAGAAAACATCAATCAACTTATTTTATTTAGCTTTTAGCTTTTATTTACATTATTTTCAGCTAAAAACTAGATAAGCTGTTACCAAATGGACATTAAACACAAAAAAAGGGCATAATTATAAAAAATTTAAAAGGGGGGTTGGACCCCATTTAGGCTGCATGGGAATTGATGAATAATGAAGGTTATGTTAGTTAGAAAACTACGAGATATATATATATATATATACAAAAATTAAAAAAAAAAAAAAAAAACCATATAAGCAGCATGGAACTTTGTTGTAGAGACACCAAGACACTACCACCCAAGGTTTCTATCCATTACAAAGAGTTCCCTTGAGGTTTGTGAAATTATGCTGCTTTTACATTCAGTTAGTAAAAGATTTCAGGGAACAAATAGAATAGAAAGAAGTAGATAAACTAGGAATCAGCACCAAGCAGAAAAAGAAAACAAACCATGGGAGTCAGCACCAAACTATTGGAAAGATTCCAACAAATATTTGTTTAATCAACTCAACCATAACAATACTTTCTTACTTTTTTATAAGTAACTCAAGCATAATAATACTGATTCTTGGGGACTTTACATAGGGTTCCCAGGTTACATTAGTGAAGGAAAGTATCTTTCTGACCAAGCTAGGACATTAAATAAATTTTAAACCAAGTAGGAAAGGAAATAAATCTTAAACCAATTAATAAAAGCAAATACAAATTAAATTCCTAGATTAAATAAGATCTAATATATATCAGTCAGGCCAACCGGCAGCAGGCCTCCATTGTCCAGCCATGTGATGAAGGCCTGTATATGGTATCTGCACTAAAGGAGTTCCCTTGAGGTTTGTGAAACTTCTTTTCTTTCAAGTTAATCTATATTGTTACCAACCCTTTATTTCTTTCCTCAGGTGAAATCTCCCTTTATTAGTTAACTGTCAATAATGATGGTAAATGACTCCATTGCCGTGTTCTCTTTCTCCCTCTGTGTTACATACCCTATATTTTCTTCCTAGGGTGATATCTCCCTCTATTAGCTAACTGTCTACTATGATGGCAAAAGACTCCTTTGCCATGTTCTTTATCTCTCTCTCTCTGAACTTCTGGTAAGTATTTTTATTAGCTCTTTAGCCTTTAACCTAGTCACTAGCAAGAACCACACAACTGTTGAACAGAATCAATGAAGGTCCAATTACAAGGAACTTTATAGGCTGAGGCACCATTTCTATGAACATAGATAGATATATATACAAGGTAACTATAAAGCAGGTTAAAAAAATAGTTAAAGACTTTCATAAAACAGATGTATAACAATAATGACGTTACATCCTACAATATTTGGCTATGTTTCTATCCCATTTTCCAATGATATATAGCTCCACTGGTGTGAACTTCTCCCATAAAAATTGTAGGAGGGTGAGGTTGTTGGTTCAAGATCCATTGGGCATGTAACTTACAACAACAACAGCAAAGCCTTAGTCCCAAAATTTTGGGGTCGACTATGGATCCTCAACAAATTATTTAGGGTGTGTGTAACTTACCATTTTAAAAAATATGGTAAGTACCATTTAAAGAAAAAAAAATTGTAATTGCAAAAATACAAAGAAGGCAACAGAAAGTTGTAGTTCTGACCTTTGATTTATAGCAAATCCCATAGAGAATACATGAAGAGAACCTGACGAACTTGTGGCCACAAGAATATCGGGAAGTTGCATAGATGGCCCAAATGATAAGGAAAATATAGTTGATGGGTATGTCCCCCTTCGAAAACTATATGACTGCCAAAGAAAGACTAGTTAGATTCCAAACCCAAAGTAAAGTATTACAACCAAAGATGGCTGCATTGTATTGCTTCCAAGAATCTAGTATATATTTACTTATTAAAATAACTCAAGTTTAATTGAGCTGAGGGGTAAGGACAAATCTAGGGCACAGATGGTTATGCATCAAAAATAACATGCATGCCACAAAAAGACTTGGTCTTTCCATATGGTGGATCACTTTTGAGATCCATTACACTAATTAACAAATTATATTTAGAGCCACATACAATTTTTTTTTTAATTAAAAAAATTACTTCTTTAAATCTAGGAAACCTCTCTGGATCAAAGTGATTCTCTTAACAACGTTTAAGACATCAGCTATTTCACTATCTAATTTTCACTAGTAGTTTTCTTGTGTACCACCTGTGTGGTGGCTGTGTCTTTGACAGCCTGATTGAAACATATAATCAAGTATAATAGATGATCTACATGTATAAAATGCTGTAAATGGATGGTGTGCTATTCTCACCTTAGTTGCATCTGAAACCAAATGGACTCTGATTATGGTTCCTTGTTCAGAAGCAGTTGCTATATACATCCCATTGGAAGAAAGGACAATTGCAGCCAGAGGTGCACGATGCGCATCTATCTGTATTTCAATTTGAGTGAGAATATAAACGATGTCAGCTAGAGAATTAAAAAGGATCATGATTCATTTCCATATCCAATAACAAGTGAAAGAAAGAGACACAGTTTCAAAAAATTTGCTCCTTGATGAATAAAAAATGAACCCATTCAAACCATTAATCAGCAAATATGACCAGAGGTTCATCCTAAGGGTCACCCTAATTCATGACCCTCAAGGCAATTAGGCTAGGTAGCCCACTGGTCCTAAAATGCCTCAAGACTTCAAAGTAAAAGCTGGCATGTCCTACAGGCTATGGTTCATGTGACTGATTTTCTGAACATTCTAAATTTGAGAGAGAGAGAGAGAGTATCAAGTGTCCATAAATAACATCTGGATATTCTGTATTTTTAATTATCTTCCCACTTGAGGATAGAAAGCAGAAAAGCTCTCTGATTCACTTTTAAAATGCCTACTACCAAAATCATCATCATCTTAAAAGAGGATGATAACAATAATCTTAGTTACTATAACAAAAAAGAGTTATCAAGATAAACAAAAAAATTGAGTCCCAGATATTTTTTTTTGTGGAAGGATCCCTGTTATTTAATCATTTATTTCATCATATATATATATAAGGAAGGGATAATGCCATTACCTCACAATGTGACTGGAGCTCCATGACATTGTACAACAACACAGACCCTTTGACAGTGCTAGCAGGAAGAGCCAAGAAGCAACTATCCAAACTGGGTGAGAATGCACAAAGCCCTGAAAAAGAAAGAAAGAAAGAAAGAAAAAGGGAAAAAAAATACTTCTACTAATCTAAGCATTCAATGTCATGTTAATTCTGCAGAATTCAAAATTTGACAGACAAAGCTCTACAGATTCTCAGTATGACTGCTAGATTGTTATGAAATATAAATGCTTGGCCAATTTGCTTTTTTCTCAAATGGCATTTTCTTCTCTCACAAGTGGGTGGAGAATGAGGTCATATGTTCAAAATCCACTGGACACGTGTAACTTGCCAATAAAAAATAAAAAGAAATATGACTATTTGATGACTTGCGCTATAATTGAAAACTATAAACCAAAATACTAAATCAAGTCAAATAAAAAAAAAAGTAATTTATAAATTGTAGAGGTATGACTTTGTTTCCAAATTTAGATATTTTCCTTCAGCTCCAAAAATCTTTGGGGTCAAATTTGGAGAAGTTTAGTTTGTTAGCCAAGGAAAAGGTATCTGGTAGCAATGGAGGTCCCTATAGAACTTACTTAAACTCAATAATGTAATCCTTGTTCAAGAAATTTCAGTATCTCAGACAATAATATCACAGAAAAGTCATATAGTTGCATGAAGGCCTTTTCATTTGCTTATCCTAAGCTTCTGTGCCTGTTCTTAACTATATTAAGATAAAACTTAGTCTTAATGTAGAGTCATACAGATTCAATAAACTTCATAAGCATCATGCCAAAGCAGTTTCTCACATTAGTGTGATTAGACATCCAGGAAGAATATGCTGCATGTTCCATAACAATTTTGTGCATATCAAAATAAAACTTGTAAGTTAGGAAAAGTCATTTAGGTTGCATGTTATTCACATACTCTGATACTGATACTCTTGAACTTCATTATTTTCATTGTACTCAGAAAAGTATCAGATATTATATTTAATTGTGTAACTAGTGGCAGAGTTAGCAAATACAACTCATTTTATGTATTGTCAGATTTATCCAACTGGCTAAACAACCCCCAAGTCAAATTCCAAGATGTCCTTCCAGGTACAGTTATATAAAGTACTTACACACTCTGGAAACCAATTTAATCTCACTTCTGTAGGAATAGGGAGGTTCTCTACCACTGTTTTTTTTTTCTAACCAGTAAAGAAGTTCATTACAGGGGGCAAAAGGCCAAATAGGGATCACCAAGAACTCAAGAAACACAAAGAAACAGTCACTTATGACCAATTGAAATTTGAAATGGAAGGAATCAATAATAGCAAGAAAAGAATTAATAGACAATAAGCTTAAGAGAAACAAGAAACCAGATATTATGAAAAAACAAATAATCCACGGTAAACAAATTATGAATACCACTTTAGGTAGAAAACAAATACTTTTAAACCTCACCTTTTAGATTTGGCACTGTATCAATCGAGTCCAAGATTTTAACAGTATTTAAGTCATAGACATATGTCTTATCTTGCAAAACAACAAGAAGCCTGCATTTGCCAAGACAACCAATTAAAATTATCAATGAGAAAGGAAACACAAATTAGAGTTCTCTTCATGAAAAAATAATCCTGTCTAATGGTGAAGTTCTATTTCTACCAAATTAGAAATGTTTAATGTGCAAGATCAAGAACAT
This sequence comes from Castanea sativa, assembly GCF_040712315.1. Lineage (NCBI taxonomy): Eukaryota > Viridiplantae > Streptophyta > Magnoliopsida > Fagales > Fagaceae > Castanea > Castanea sativa. Next base: position 83,094,781 of record NC_134013.1, on the reverse strand, counting down.
AATGAATCCCAAGCACATTTGTGACATTATTAGTACCTATACACCACCAAGGTCTAATTGATTCCATGAACAGACAAAATATCACCAAATTATATGTGAGGTTTAGCCTCAAGTTAGAAGCACCAAGGCCTAAGGTACAAAATTGTGAGTCGAAGCAAGATAAATTACAATGTTGAATGACCATATAATATTCTTATTGGAACTCATTTTAGTTGTCCTTGTGAAGGCAAGGAATGGGCAAGATAAATTGCAATGTTGAATGACCATATCAGATTCTTATTGGAACTCATTTTAGTTTTTCTTGTGAAGGTAAGGAATGGTATGTCCAAGTATCCTATGAAAAAGTCTTGATAAATTATCACCTGTCTCAAAAATTTAAGCTTGTTGTAAATCATGAATTGGATCATTGTACACTCTTTTAACAATGTGAGGCAAAACCCCCCTCAATGTGTAAGCCTAAGACATGAAATTTTCAACAATAAATGGCATGTCTAGAATGGATGTACAGTTCAAACTTAAGATCATCTACTTCGATGCATCAATAAATTACTAGTCATTGTAAAAGCTTAAACTTGTTAGAAAATAATTAATTAATTTATTGATCAAACAACATTTTTAATTAAATAAATCCAACCAAGTCCCACTCACCACTGATTTTGGCAATATATAAAAGTTCCTATTCTAGATGGAAGTTTCTAATGCCACCAAAATCGACATGAAGTAGGCCTCCTTAAATTTCATAATTTGTGAAGTATATATTCGGAAAATGAAATGTGTGCTTGTGAATCTACTATGGTAACCTATCTGTTTACCTATGTGTTACTACTTGCAGAAGAACCATAAGAGCAAAAGAACAAGAAAAATACCTATCGAGTCTAAACAGAAGCATTTCAAATATCTTAGCTCAACACTGCAATTGCTCACACAAGGAGAACATTAATTCCCTGCTCATATCCCCCATAGTTATTATTTCTGACAGCAATGATTCATGTTTCCTTTACAATAACCCTAAGTTATGTAGGATCACCATGAAACACTTTATGCTTAAGAATTAATCCCCAACCCCTCTATCTGATAATTAACATCAAACAAAAAACTATTAAAATGTCATCCTGAATTCATGCATCAGAAAATCAAAACAAGAATCTCTGGCACAAATTCAGTTTCTAGATAAGATCTATTACCTTTTCCTATTCATGCGAACAGCAAGTATTGAAGTCAAAAAATTCAATTCTCGGAGAGCAGTTCCGGTTTTTGTATTGAACAAACAAAGACGGCGGGGAGATAAAGATGGCTGTTGCGTCAGAAACAACCTTAGTAAGTAATGAGCAGGTAAAGTTAATGAACATTGTAACACACTGTATGAGTAAAATGGCACAAGCACCTGTTCACCAGCTCCAACAATGGCAAGAAGACTGGAGCTAAACAGCATTTCAACAATAATGAAGGCTCCAATAGCTAGGCAAAGAAAATAGATTACTTTAAATGAACTGAATCTAGGATTTCAATTTAAGCTATAGTAAATCCAAATTTCAAGTGTGGACATAAGATAAGAGCTCAATTCTTTTCTAGAGTTTTGCAATAAAAAAATGATAAATCATTTGTCAAAAAATTTGACCATGTTACTATTCTCCCTCTATATTCGCAGGCGCACACACATGTCTAAGATTATTTTAACGAAATTCTCTTTCTTGTGAAGTGTCCGTGCTTCCTAGGCATCTGTTCATGTTAAAATTATGGTTAAATAATTAAATTTGCCATTTCCAAAAAGCTTAAATGTTGGGAACAATTGGTAATTTATTGTAGCAAGTGGTCCTAAGTCCAACCTTATCTCCGCTTTGCGTTCCATTCTGGGCCCATATGCAAGGGGAAGTATTAAAAATCATAGTTAAATGATAAAATTCACGATTTCCTAATAGCTTCATTTGGGACAATCGGTAATTTGTCAATTCACAAGGTGTAAGCTTTTTGGTAGAATAGTATTTTTTTTTTCTTTAATTCTTTCCTAATGGAATTTATTGAGACTTGTCACATCATCAAATCAGGTTAAACTTATCGGAAATGCCTTGTAAAGCAAACCATAGGGAAGGTAATTGTCACAAACTAAGTATAAGCATGTAATTTTCCCTAATTAAGAATTTAAATAAAATAAAAATAAAAACTCGAATTATAAAAATAAATAAATAGACATATAAAGAAGAAGACTTTGAAACCATAACAGAGTATTGCTTGGAAAATTCACCTCGTTCATAACAGAGTCTTCCTGTATTCGTGTCAAATACTTTGAAACCATCCCTTGTCCCAATCACAAAGCAACTGCAAATTCGGAAAACCCAAAAGTCAAAAAAAAAAAAAAATCAATCAGTCAATACGTTTATGAATAGAACCAATCAGAATTATCCGCTGGTTTCAATAGAATTCGATTTTGTTTTCCCGAGAAAATGAATTCCCGGAAATAAGAAACCCTAAAGCCGGAAGAGAATAAAAATGGAAGGATGAGAATAGAGAGTATTGGTGAAGCTACCTGGCGTCCTGGTTGAAGGAAGCGCAGAGAATTGGGTAGGGCGAGGAGGAGGAGGATTGATTGGCCATTAAAGGGATTGGATTTTGTGGCTAAAGCTTTTTTTTTCTGAGGATTATTATTAAATATCGAGCTCGTTTCTTTCTTGGAGATTGAACTTGGAAGCTTCAATTCAATTCTTATAGAAATGATTGGAACAAGGGAAAAGGGAAACTCAACAGAACATAGACGTTAAAAACTTTTTTAGTGGGTCCCGCTACCAAGATACTCCGTAAGTCCACGTCATATCCCACATGCTAAGTTACATTAAACCCAAAAAAAAAAAAAAAAGAGGTTATTAAAAAGTTTTACATAAATTTTACATACAATAATTGTAATTTGATGACTTTAAATATCTCATCATTGAATATTTGAGTTTTATTTTTTTATCCACTGCGCACCCTTGATATGGTGGTCAATTTACAAGTATAAATACTTGTAAGGTGTGGGAGGCAAGGGCCAGGATTCAAGTCTCCAGTAAGAAGCTTCATACACGTATACACTTAGATTAGATTAGAGTAGAAATTCTATCTTGTATAAAAAAAAGTTGTATTTTTTAATAGTTCGTGATACATTAGGGGCCATTTGATAATGTTGTTTGAGTAACGTTTGTATTTTTAAAAAATATGTATGAATGAAAAAGTGTATAAAAATACTTATAATATTATTTAAAAACTGAAAAATGTTATTTAAAATACCATACCAAACAGCCATTACTCTGCAAGATCAAAGTACTTGTAATCCTACTAAAAAAGTTGTCAACATTTTTAACACATTTTAACGTGGCAAGTTTGTATGGGTTTTTAATTAGGGCCCAGTCCACTACTAATATATATTTTTTCTTACCGCTAATAATTTGCTACATTATAAGATGTCAAATTTTTGACTTTTTTTTTTTATAAATATTTATAGACTTTCTCTATATCTTATTGTTGGATTTTGCGTTCAAATAAAATGGTGAGAAATATTTAGTACAAACTTTTTTTCATAATTAGTGTATATATATTGGATGGTGTGTGATTTTATAAATTGATATGTAATAAAATTCACTAAAAAAATATATTCATATTAACATAAATCCATGTTAAAGATGTTTTTTTTTTTTTAATAAATGGGACAATGGGAAAATGAGGTTTGAATTTCGAACTACAAATATAAGACACCATAAAATATGTCATTACTATTAAGTTATCATTTGAAAATCCATGATAAGGTAATGTTATACACTATCCAATATTAACTAAAAACATCTCACAATTTCAAACTTGAAAAGTGACTTTACATTTTTTTTTGTTATACTGGACAATGTAAACACTGCCATTTCTAAACACACCCTTTCTAAAACAACATCTCAATTTCTTCTCCACATACCTCTCTTTCAATTCATTGCGTTCTACAGTTTTTACTCATCCTCCTTCTCTTTGAAACAAGCTATAATATTATTGACGTCGTAGTAAATATATATATTTATTTATTTATTATTTTTTAATATAAGATAGAAATTCTACTCTAGCCTAATCTAAGTGTATACGTGTGTAAAGTTTTCTCCTGAAAACTTGAACTCCTAGCACTTGCCCTCCACACCTCACAAGCACTTATACTTGTGAAATGACTATCGCATCAAAAGTGTGCAATAGTCATAGTAAATATATTTAAAGAGTGGCGAGATAGCCAAAACTCATTCCTACCTCGTTGTGCAAGTCGAGACAAAGATCTCTCACCCAGTTCTTGTCTCGTCCATCCAAAATATAATACCACAGACAAAAGACAATACATAAAGGACATAAATATTTTTTATTTGTTGAAATTGAAGTCTTTTTTGCTTTCAAGATTCGTTAGGGCGAAAATGGGAAATTAACCATAATTCCCCAACTATATAGTTAGTAGTCATTGTTACGAAAGTATATATATTACTAACATCTCAAGTCTAAAAGGCTCGATTTTGGCCTTATAAATTGAGTCTCAAAGACTCGGTTTCCATGTTCTGATTGCGTCTGAGTTGGCGTTTTGTCCATGTGGCGTCCACCTGGTAATCGAGTTTTATAGACTCGATTTATAAGCCGACTCTTTAAGCATCGATTTATGTGTGACGTGGTTAATCCACGTGGAAGCCACTTGAAAATCGAGTCTCTAAGACTCGATTTCTAATAGGGCTTTTTCAAAATTAAACGCACTGTCTCTAACACCTCTCCACTCTCACTCACCCTCTCACTCTCACACAGACCAGAGCGATCTCACGCCTCTCTCACTCACCGACCCACTCTCACGCCTCTCTCACTCACCCTCTTCACCCTCACACAGACACCCTGTCACACTCGCGCCTCTCTCACTCTCACGCCTCTCCACCCTCACAGACACCCTCTCATGCCCGCGCCTCTCTCTCTCTCTCTCTCTCTCTCTCTCTCTCTCTCAAGCACCCTCTCCACTCTCACTCAGTTCTCTCAGGTAATTTTCTTATTGTGTGAATTTTTCATGTGGGTTTGAGGTTTTTTTCCGAAATTATGATTGATTTTTTCATGTGGGTTTGTGGTTTGTGACTTTTTCGTGTGTTACTTTGTTTGGTGATAATGGATGAGAAAATTTGTGAAGCACGTTGTTGTCTATTTGGTTGAAATAAACTCCCAAATTCCAAACCAGTTTGTACTTTTATATAGTAGTTGCTTCGAAAATAAAACTTCTAGGACATTTAAGCCAAGACTTGATGTGAGCAGAACTTTGATATCATATTGGTGAATCATAGATAGCCATTTTACAAGGGCATAGGATCTTATTTACAATATTTCTTATAGGACAACTTCAACATTAATGGAAATGACTTGAATCAATTAGGAGGAGCTTTGACAGTTGGTAGTAGAGCTAGTGATGAAGTTTTATGGGTCTAGAACTGTAGATAACAAACTAGAAGCATAAAAAAGGAAGAACTTATTGCTAACTTTTCTGGTGAAACACCACTGTGGATCACAAAATTTTTTTTATAAACAATTTTGGTAGCCTTTTAGTTAAAATATGCTAAACCTTTGACCTTTGGAAATATGGTGTAGCACGGATGTGCTTGACTTGGTGCTCTTTAGAAGCATGTGTAGAACTTACCTATAAAAGAAACTACATAATAAATTAGTTGAACTTTTTAATAAAATTACTTATCAAAAAAGAAACTACATAATAAATTAGTTTTTTTTTTTTTTTTGATAAGTAAACTACATAATAAATTAGTTGAACTTTTAATAAAATTACTTAACAAAAAATGAAATTAACAAATTAGTTGGATCCCCACTTGCTGTCAAAAGGTGTGAATCCTTGAGTTGGACCTGTTTGTCGTACTTCTTAGTTCTTATGTTCAATGTCAATTTAAACTTTAGATCAATCTGTCATTTATGTTATGCCATTATGGTTGACAGAGATGATGTCCAGTACAATCTCTAATTCCATTTGCACCATTTTAGGCAGATATAGTTGTGACTTTATCCTTTTGATTTAACATAATTGTGTGTGTTAAATTTTTGTTAATGTCTTTTCTTGTGCTTCTGGATAGTTTTTTTTTTCATCTTTTTTAATTTTGTGGTTAATGATTTTGTGTTTCCCACTTTTGTTTGACATGAATAATTTATTTTGCATCCTGAACTTGAACACTGCCTCATTACAAACTTGTGATGCCACTGTTTTTCTTTAGTAAAATTCTCTCTTAATTGAGCAAGTTGATCTGTTAAATATGATTTTTCAAGAGCAAGGGTTGAAAACATTTTATTAAAGGTCTGCTTCTAGCTAAATTGGTGCATTTTCTATTGAAGATATAGATAGATTCTTTTTGGTAGAGCTAATGGAGGTGGCTAAGGAAAGAGAGAAATTTAAAGGAAGACATGTTTATGCATTTCCGTGGGCTCTCTCACCATTTAGTGTTTCTATTTAACTTGAAGCACTAATGCAGGTTATGCACCATATCGTTAAAAATAAGAAACACACACACCAAAAAAAAAAAGGTGTCTGTAAGAGCCAAATGAGTCAATTGTCCAATAAGGAGGAGTTTTAGTAGTTTCAAATTGTTGTATACTACGGGACTGCCAGTGGAACTCAAGTATTAGACACTCAATTTATAACTAGGACTCGAGTTCACTAGCAGCGAGTACGCCAGGCCGAGAGTTCAAAAATATTTACGGCCAACTGCCACTGGAAAAATTCCCAGTGGAAATCGACTCTCTAAAACTCGATTTCTATTTCAGTGGCTTTTTGGTAAATAAGTCCTACATAAATCGAGCATTTGAAACTCGATTTATACAAGCAGTATTTACGATTATGCCATCCAAATGGAAATCGAGTTTTAGAGACTCGATTTCCACTGGGTTTTTTTTTTTGTTACCCCCCCTGCAACAACTAATAAACCAGAAATTTTTTTCCCCTGCAGCTGTAAACCAGATTCAGAAACACATCACATAGGCTAACAAGCATATATATTATGATACCAGTCAAAGGGAGAGTACATCAGATGCAAGAAACTAGATTAAAACAGTCACTGTTCATGGGCACTATAGTGGCCTTCTTAGCTACAGACCATACAGATTTAATCACATCCAAAGTACTATCATTGCTGGCATTATAGGCAAAAGATGCACAACGCAATTAATGTAACGAGTACAATGGATAGCTACTAGTTCAATTACAACAACATTCAGCAATAAACAAAAGAACAACTGAGTCGATACAACATAGTCTACATAGTCGCCTACCACTTGGTGTGGGAAACGGCAGATCCTAGAAAAATATGTAATGTAGACTAAAGAGCAGCTGTCCTAAACCACGTGGATTTAACTGGACCACACCTTGCAAATCGAGTCTTAGATCGAGTCTCTTAAAAATCGAGTCTCTAAGACTCAATATCTAGCTGGAGTCCACGTCAATGCAAGTGACAACATAAATCAAATATTTAATTGTTCACATATAAATCGAGTTTCTAAAACTCGATTTCCATGTGGCCACCACTTGGAAAAGCACCACATTAGATCTGATCAGAACATGGAAATCGAGTAGCTAAGACTCGATTTATAGGTTGAAAATCGACTCTCTGAGAGTCGAGATGTTAGTAAAATATATACTTTCGCAATAGTGCCTACTAACTATATAGTTGAGGAATTATGGTTAATTGCCCATTTTCGCCATTCGTTAGCTACTCTATACCTCTTCATTGCTAATAGAACTTATGTATTATGCCTAGAGTTGTACACTGTTGTTATTCATTATCATTATTAGTATTAGATTTTAGACTTAACATTAGTTGATAATTCATTATGTGAGGAACAAATTGAAGTGGTAAGTATCTGTTTGGATAGTTTATTTTTTGCCAACTTATTTTATTATTTAGCTTATTTTTGCTACTATTCATGAGCCTACTGCACTTTTTGATACTATTTATAAATCTCATTGTATTATTTGAGCTAACTTTTACCTTTATCTATAGTATTTTTAGCAAAAAATTTTCAGTTTCAGCAAAATAAACGGATTCCAAACAAACCTAAGTGTAAGAAGATTAATTTCTATATTTTTAATTGTTAGGATAATTGGTGAAGTATTGAGATAAGCAAAGGTTTGACAAATAATTGTAATTAATAAAATAAGTGTAAGTGTAAAGAAAAATATATATTCAAGAAAGAAATGAGTAGATTTTGAAATTAAATGACCAAATATATTGGTTTTCACAAAAGACCAAATATATGATTTAACAAATGTTAAACTTTTTATTGTGTTTTTTTTTTCCCTAGACATAACGGCCAGTCGGCCACGCCTAGCTGACATTTTTTGTTTGGGGTTGGAGAATGTTGTTGAGAATATGAGAGAAAGGTCAAAAGAGGTCCAGCAATTTGGAACTTATTCACATAAAAAGTGAGAAGTAGTGGGGATGGAGTGAGTGAAAGGGATTTAATTGACCAAAAAGAGTAAAAACTGAGCAAAAATAAAGGGCGCGTGACCCTGCAAAAGCAGTATCAAAAGAAAACAAACCCTTACAGCTCATGCTTTTTTTTGACACTGATCCTTTCACAGTTTCACCCTTGCCTCATCAAAAAAACAAACAGCTATGAAAAACAGCACAAATTTTTCATACCATTTTTCAGTCAAAATCAACCTTACCAAAACACCCTGTCTCACACTTGGGGGCAGAGCATCTTATGATGTATCCTATAGACTATATAGTCCTATCTCACACATAGCAAAATAGCATGCCCCCCCTAACACTTTCCTACATTTCTAATTGAACCGCCAAATACATACAAAATAAAATGCAAAAGGGGAATAGAAAAGTGTAATACCCCACTATTTACACATCAAAAGCCTAGAGAGGCCAGCAATTATAAACAACACAAAAGTTTTATCAAACAGAAAACTAAACCTATTTTGTTGGGAGCAAAGATATCTTGACTTGTAAGAAATTAAATTAAGACAAAGAATTCATTTTTTTTTCCTCTTTCTATTTCTTTTTGAACTTTCTTTTTCTATCTTGGACCAGACAGTTCCATGGCAAAGGAATCCAAGGAATGTTCATCATCATCCTCACCAGCTCCAAACATGCTTGAACGATCATGACCATTGTCATCATGTTTTGATGCAGTGGGATTAGTGTTAGTGTGAAAGTGGTTCATACTGGGATTGGTATTATTGTGTGATGCTGCCCACTTCTCGGCCAGGCCGTCACCTTCGAGCATCCGGACCACTTCCGACATCTTGGGGCGGTGGGCTGGCAAGTATTGAGTGCATAGCAAAGCTACTTGCAGCATCTCCCCCACATCTATCTGGTCGTAGCTGCTTCCAAGCTCTCTGTCCACCAACACTTCCACTTTCTTCTCCTGTTGTATTCTTTTCACCTGTCACCAACATTATCCACTTTATTCTTTAGCTTTATACATGAAAATACTAGGCTTTTGGGTTAACACTACTTTATTTTTTGGGACAAAAAGTACAGCTACTAAACCCACTCTCTAACACCTGAATATATAAATCTATTAGAACATAACAGAACAAGAATTACACAGGAATTAAGCACTAGAATAATAGAGGAAGCATTAGTCCCCACTCATTAAGGACTAAGGAGTCGGACCAACACAAGAGAGGAAGTATTAGAATAACGGTTAAATGATTGAATTTACCAATGCCAAAAACTTTGAACTTTCGGTATAAGTGATAATTTATCATAAATTCCATCTAACCTAATTTATATGCTGCCCTGTAGCCATGAATGCAATGCAAATCATAAGCACTCACTAATTTGTTATGTAAAATTACCCTTTGCTTGTACTTTTATCAATACCTTGAAGAAACTGAGAATGTACCATGCCATCACTTCCAAAAAAGAAATTCAAATTCTATCTAAATTGTAATTAAAATTATGGTGTGACCTTAAACTTCACTTCCAAGCCAAACCTACCAGATACTTCTCATTTGCTCATAGAATTATAGACTTAAGTTTACAGTACTTCCAGAGGAAACTTACCCACTCAAGCATGGCTCCTTTCTGATTAACAGTTTTGCCAAACTCAAAAGCTCTCATTCCAGTTATGAGCTCTAACAAGAGAATGCCAAATCCAAACACATCAGTTTTCTCAGATGACTGGCCAGTCGAGAGGTACTCTGGTGCAATATGGCCAACAGTGCCTCGAACAGCAGTGGTAACATGAGAGTCTGCATGGTCAAGGAGCTTTGCAAGGCCGAAATCACCAACAACTGCTTCATAGTAATCATCCAGGAGCACATTAGCTGCCTTTACATCTCGGTGGATTATCTTTGGATCACATTGCTCGTGTAGATAAACAAGACCCCTAGCAGCTCCAATTGCTATTCTCTTCCTTGTGTTCCAGTCAAGTACTGGTTTTCCTGTCATAATCGAAACAGGATATCAGCAGTTTGCTAATACATGGTGGATTTAGGTTTAAGAACAGTTCTTAGCACTTAAAAAGAAAATGTTGTAATCAAATCAACATTGACGCCTCAGCAAAACACATTGTGGGGGATGTAGCTCTATGTCAGTAAGAAATCATTCTTCAACTTCCATTCATTTTGCCCTTTTTCTTCTATTTGACTCATAAGATTTTACCAATAGCAGAATGCATCCAGATTAACTTGTCACACCATGTTCGTCAACAATTTATTCATCAAAATTATATAACGATCAGAGTGGTTAATATATATTTATAACATATAGGTGGACCAATTCTAGATTCAGATTCGGCATCTTAACAGTGACCTTCAAATAAGATTGCCTCTTGATTTTGATCAAATAGTCTCATATTAATTTTAAAGATCTAAAATCGTTATCAAATAAAAAAGAGCCTCCTCAAAACTCATTAAGTACATATTTTTTGAGTAATACAGCTTGTAAATGGGAAGAAAAAAGCATCCATAAGGTTGCCTGAAGTAAAAGGAAGTTTCAACTAAAGCTTAAATTTGGCTATTAACCTTTTTGTCCTCTGTATCATCAGTCAGTCTGGTGGTATATTTATTTGGTTAAGAATTTGACTTATTATATTGACCAATCCTTCAAGGAATTTGGAAAATTACAGATCTATCAGACTAAAGTTAAAAAAATATCTCAATATTTGGAATTTCATTTTATAAGGAAATTGGCCATTGGAAACAATTACCGATTAAAGCAAAAGAAAAGATATCCAGAAATTATAATAAACTACACGTTGGTCCCAACAACAATGTTGGACGTTTGAACTAAAGCAGATATGCACACGAACCAATTGTGGTCCATAGCAAGATCAAATTGTGGGTATTGCAGTACTCTAACAAGAGAACAATAAAAATCAATCATGCCACCAATGTTTTTTTTTTTTAATTAAATAAAAATTGGTCAGTTACATGCTGACAATGAATTTTAGTGACAGCAGTTGCAGCAAAGTAAGATAGGACCAACCTCTAAGTCTGGAGGCCACACTGCCATTAGCCATGTAAGGATAAACCAGAAGCCTCTCATTAGGGGAGGCACAATATCCAATTAACCGGAGCAAATTCCGGTGAACTGCCAAGCTGATCATCTCCAATTCTGTTCGAAATTGCGATTCCCCTGTGGCTCCAGTCACATCCTTTAACCGCTTCACTGCCACCATAGCTCCATCTCCCAACTTTCCCTTATATACATTTCCAAAACCTCCAGCACCAAGGATGTTCTTGGAGCTAAAATTTTCAGTGGCTGATTGGAGCTCTTTGAAAATGAACTTTCTTAGGTTGCCTAAGCTTGTAAGTCCCTCTTCTTGGTTGTCTGCAAAAAATATTAAAGACCAATTTGAGGTAAAAAATCAAATCAGTCATTGTTGTTTACTAGAGGAGTTTCTCAATTGAATAGTGAATACTACTGACCGTTGATGTGTAGGATAGTCTGGTTTCTCTGTCTCTTTCTGCACCAAATGGCAATTGCTAGACATAAGAGAAAGATAAAGCTGATGGTGACCCCTAGTGCAATAGCTAGTTTCTTGGACTTGTGTTTTCCTATAAGAGACCAATAAAAAATATTTTTTTAAAATAAACAAAAGTAAGAGAGAAAGAAAGAGATGGTCTAAAACCAGAGGAGGGTTTAGACTTTAGATCATTACCAGGTGATGATTCTAGGAAGGAGGAGGGAGGGACAAGAGTGACTGATCCAAAGCAACCTTCATTGGAACTAGTTCCACAAATCAATGGGTTTCCCACAATACTAGATAAGACAAATGTGAAACAGAAATCAAAATCAGGGAAAATATTGTCTACATAATAGAGTCAGACAGAGACAGTGGCTGTGGCACAGTAACCATACTTGAAGGTCCTAGCTGGGGATTTAGGCACTGGTCCACTGAGATTGTTATAAGACAGGTCCCTGAGTACAAAAATAGTTTTCATCAATTGAAGAAAGACATTAAAGATTGCACATTGTTTAAGTTTTCAAGACATACTGATGACAAACAAACAAAATGATGACAAACAAACAAATCGATAAACATAAAGTGAGAAACAACGAACTTACAAGAAAGCAAGCTGAGGAATTTTGGCCAAAAACACGGGAAAAGGCCCGGACAAGCTATTGTTGTTCAGCCTCCTAGTCTCGTAGCATGACAAAAATAAACAGTATTAACTAAGATCATATAATTGATTACATAAATAAACTAAGTATATATATGTATATATATCTATAATTACAATTTTCGCCTTAAAATAGTGAATAACAACTGTATGACTAATTGGTTGTGAGCATAAAAACTTGTTTTCAACGAGGACAAAAGAAAACGTTAAAAAATCAGATTGTGCTTTATATTCCTTTGCTCCACTTTCGTCTCAACCAATTAAATTAGAGAGCAGAAAAACAACAAACACAGTGAGATACTATTACTCACAGGTATTGGAGACTATTCAACTGGGCCAGAGACCCTGGAACCACACCGGATAATCGGTTGTTAGATAGATCCAACGTCTCAAGTTTTGGAAGTGTGCCCAGCTCCGGTGGTATATTGCCAGAGATGTTGTTGTTTTGCAATAACCTTCACACAGACAGTCAAAAATTTCAACTTTCAAAAGGCCAAGCAATTAACACCAAATACAAACTATGACCCAGAAATTCTTACGCTTGTCTAAGATTAGTGAGATTTCCAATGGCCCCAGATAAAGTGCCAGAGAGAGATTGGCTTGGAGCTCCACTGCATAAGAGCCAGAAACGAAAATGGTTTGGTCAGTTTTTGTATGACATTAAGGTTAATAGAACCAAAAAAAGAAAGAAGACTACAACAACTCACAAGCCTATGACAAGGTTTTCAGGAGAGCAGGTGATCATGGCCCAGCTACAAGGATCCACAGAGTCTTCATCCCAGTTGTTCAACACTCCATGTGGATCACTCAGGCCTACTTTAATGTTTATCAATGCCTCCACTACAACAACAACAAAAAAAAAAACCCAGACTAAATTTTTGAACAAAAACATAAAAAGATGAAAACTTTACTGTATATGGTTCATGGGGTTTGCTTACCCTCATGGTTACGAGGCTCATAGGACATACAAAGTGGAGCTGAAGAGAGGAGAAGAAGAAGAAGAAGGTGGAAGACGAGAAAGGCATTGGGAGTCATGACTATAGAATGGTTATGGTGCTGATTAACAACATAACATGTTCAACAAAGACATGAAAATGTTAGAACTTGAACCAACCTCTCTCTCTCTCTCTCTCTCTCTCTCTCTCACAAAAGTCACACAAAAACATACACACTATCTCTCTTTCTCTCTCCCTCTATCTTCGTATAAAGTATTGTATGTGGTTTCTGTTTCTTGTAATTTTTTTTTTTGTAAAGCAAAGGTTGGTGACTGAAAAAGAGAAACTGTGGAAAGACCCAAGAAAGAAAGAAAAGAAAGAGAGAGAGTGAGAGAGGCGAATCAGGTGGGTGATACGAGTTGTCAGGGTGGGGAGGGGTCTGCTAGTGTGTGTGTGTGCAGAAATTGAGAGGGACGTGAGTTGTGTAGTGTGTACTACTGAGACTGTACCGAGTCTTTCTGTATCTGGAACTGACTGAGGCTTTTTTTTTTTTATTAAGCTAGAATCATAATAATTTAGAAAATGCAAAAGTCTTAAGGCTCTGTTTATCACGTCAGTTCTAATATAATAACTCATATTTTAAATAATATGATATATTTTTTTTTACATTTTTTTATTTTTATATATATATCAAAAATATTCAAACAACATAATTCAAATTTTACTCTCAAACACCCTCTCAGTTTTTTTTATTATAAAAAATTAGGACTACTGAGCTTAAATGAAATTGTAAATTAAAAATATTATAAAATAATTTGTGATTGTATTATTACTTTAATAATTTATTTAATTTTTATCATAACTAATTATATATTATATGACAAATTATGTGTCATAAAGAAGTAGACTCAAATAGACCATTAGTTTATTTTCACGGTAGCAAAAATGGTATAAATTATTGTAGTCCAACTTTTTTTTTCTTTTTCAACACGCGCCACTCTCAATTTTTTACTCATTCCAGCTTAAACATGGAGAAAAGTGAACTCTGAAAGCCTATTGAAAGAAAGAGAATCTGTTTTTTTTTTTTTTTTAAATTAGCAAAGAGAATCAAAAACCAAAAATGGTTTCTGTTGATGTGATTTTGAGAGGCCAACTCTCTGATCTGATGTCTTGGTTCGCTTCCTATTTTTTTTTCCTTATGATAGTCTAGTGACTCTAGAGGTCCAAGAGGTGCTCCTATTACCAATCCATTATTATGGAGATTTTTCTTTGCTTGCTTTTTTCTTTTTAGGCCATAATTTCAGAATCATGCTGTTACTTTTGCAAGCCATTTTTCCTCAATAATTAGTACTTTTTTTCTTAATATTCTTAGTGGATTTTTTTTTAAGTTCCACAGGCTGGTGTGAATTAACCAAAAGGAGATCCTTTTGTGATAATAAGCAAAGAATAACGTCGTTTTTGGTCTACAACAAACTGGGATGGTCCTACTTACCTATGCAAATAGAAACGATGTGTGGATTTAGGTGTTGGTGTAACTTGTGAAATCATTTAATTGTTAGATGAGGACCTTTTCGTTTCTTGAATATCAAGTAACGAAACCAAAATTTTGTGGAGAAAAAATCTGATACTTTTTAATGATTTATTCTTTTTTTTTGGTTTCACTATTGCTTGAGAATTTAAGCCACCGATTCAATAAATCCGATCTAACCCAATTCACCCTAATTCTAAAATCATGGATTAATACATTGGGTTCTAGATTCTTTTAAGTGTCCATTTAAAATCAACTTATAAGTTCAACTTTTAGATTTTATTTTTTATATAAAATTTTTTAAAATCTCACTTTTTTTTTTGCTATTTTTTACTTTTTCAAAAAAATTTCAAAGTATAAGTATCTTTTAGCACACTTTCAGCAAAAAATTAAATAAGTTATTTCCAAAGGAACATTAAGTATACTTGTATCTTGAAAAAAATAAGAAAAAAAGTGAGGTTTTAAAAAACTATACATAAAAATTAAAAGCTAAAAGTTGAAATTGATACCAAACAAGCTCTAAGAATGGGTTGGCAAAGTTTTCAATCAAACATAACCTGTAAGCACTCATATCAATCAATGTATAATAGCATAAGGGATAAATTTTGTACATTCAATTACAAAATCACTCACATCATTTCACGTAAATTTGTGTGAATTTGGATTGTTATTATAACTACCATGTAAAAATATATAGTTACTATTCACATACAAATCTATTTTTTAATATTTCTTTACTTGTACAAGAGAGAGAGAGAGAGAGAATTAATTGAATTTCAAATAGAATCTTTTGATAAATTTTTAATAGCAACGTACAAAATATAATAGAAAATTATGATGAAAATCTCACAATTGAATTCAATAATTAATAATAATAAAAATGAGAAGTCATGAAATAATTCAACAAAAAGAGAATATGAAAAATAATCATAATGGTGTTCAAACATGTACTATAAACATTTTTTATTGTATGGAAAAAAAAAAAAATTCTATACCAAATATATGTCTTGCGTACAAAATTGTACTTACAATACTTACTATAATTGCTTTTGCATAGTAAATTCTTTCAAAATTTTAATAAATTATTTGAAGATTGATTATTGTGGGGAGGGGGGGGGGGGGATCAAAGAATACAAACAAAGGGACTAAGGGCAACACTGAGGGAACGAATCTCATAAAGCATTAGCAGAATGTCCTCAGAAATATATAAGCGACCTTATGTGATTGCAGAAAGGCTTCAACGAACGAGGACTTCAAGGATGCCAACATACCCTCGGGAAACCAAGAACCAGGGCTAAAGGCTGTTAGGTGTAGATCGAGGGCAAAGAGAAAGATTTGTCATTAAGCAGGGAAGAAAGGAAAGAAGATGGATAAAACACGCATCACCTCCGCATTCAGTACTCTGCAACCACTTAGGTGGCTGCATTAATGAGGAAATAACCTATGAACAGTGTCAAACTAGCTCATACCTCAGTGTAGAAGCCTTCTAGTAAGGCCTTGATGGGACAAGTATCAAAGAAATCCAATCATGACCTTCCAAATGTAGGGCTCAGATGTATCTTGGCTGATTATATAAATCCAAGAAGCCCCTGGATCAAAAGATGGACTTCTGGAGACTTGAATACTACTTGTCATCTCTATCTCGGGCTAAACCCAAAGACCCTAATACAAGCATTTATCATTAGTCTACACTTTGAAATTAATTCAAACACACCCACTTTAGCATTTTCATCTTATTAGGGGCATTTAAGGTTGATTGAGCATCCACCTCTAAAAAAATTAATTTTTTAAAGAAAATGACAATGATATATATTCAAAAGGCCCTAATTGTTGGATACACAACATATGTTTTAAACCTTTTTAATTCAAACTCATTTTTCAATGTAGGATTAACTCACTGTTTGTATATTCAAAAGACCCTAATTGTTAGATATACAGCATAGAGTTTAAACCTCTTTAACTCAAACTCATTTTTCAATGTAGGATTAACCCACTGTTTATAAGAAAATTAAGTAAATTAGTCATATTATTAATTGAAGAAGAGATGTTTGCAAAAATTAATTAATAATTTTACATCTTAAATAACAAGAATAATAGATTTAAAATAAAAAAATTGACTATTGAAAGTTAAATAATTATTATTTAATTGATATTTAAAAATATAAAATTCTCCCACTTAAAATTGTAACCTCAAATTATAAGTGTAACCTCGAATTATATCGGGTCACCTTGATGACAATTCAACCGGATTTATGTATGCTGCAAGGGACAAGCTAAATGTAAGTCTATTGCACCAATTTGTGATCTTGGCCAATCATAGATGACTTGAACCTTCTTCTTAAAAAAAGCAAAATTTCCACTCCTCAACTCGATTGTTTTACTCTAATTTATTCTCATGCCTCTAATCTAATGAATTTCATTATAATTTTGAATTCCTTATAGTATTTATTACAAATTAGTGTATTATTATTAGCATGACATTTTGAGTTATTAATGAAGTTTCAGCTTATTCATTAAAAAAAAAAAAACCCCATTATAAGATCCATGAACCCAACTAAACTTTTATAGTCAGCAAACTTCTTCTTTGCATAATATTTACGTATTTCAAAACATGAATCTAATCTCTGGGACAAATAAGAAGTGAGGTTAAAAGTGAAAAACGTTCATAATATTTTCACAACAAATTTTAAGCAACAGGTTGTTAATGATGGGTTAAAAATGGGTTAAAAAGTAATTTCGATAGTAAATTTAAATTAAAACTAATAAAAACTTACCATTTAAAATTTGTTATAAAATTGTAGTTGACGTAACATTTTTTTGAAAAAAGTTTATACAAAGAATAGCTAAATAGTGTTATAATGCACTATAACTGAAAAGCTTAAGCAACCTAGCCCCTTCATATTACTCCAGAATCTTGACAAGATGACATGTGCAAAAAGAACCCATGTACCTAATTTATAAGGGAAAAAAAATACTATAAAGCGAGTCTTTCTTAACGTAGAATTAATTATAAACTTGGAATCTTTGTTCTTGATCATTCTTTGTTTTTTATTATGTAGTTTTTTTTTTTTCCTGAAGTTTTATTATAGATATATTTTTTAATCTTAAAAAGGATTCTTAAAAGTTATAGTGAATTTTGTGTCAGTTCAGCATTTCTCTATGGAAATTTAGACCAATACGTTTGAATTATGATTAAAAGAAGAGAAATTCTCTTTTACGGATGGTTAAAATAGCAAGAAGAAAAAGAGAAATGATAACTTTTTTCAGTCTTTGGTCCAATGACCAACGCGACGCGGATTATTATAGATGAAGTGATGAACCCATCCAATTGTTATGACTATACCTGTGGTCCTGTACTCTAATCCAGACCCAAAAAGAGCTTGTTCCCTTGGACATATGATGAACTAGTTGCATTTTCAATACCAAAATTGTACTAATAGAACAAAAAGTTATAGAGCAATGATTAAAGAACCAAGGGAAAGTTATAGAGAAACTATTTTTTCTTTATATATATAAATAACGAGAGAGAATTTGAAATTTTGAACCAATTGTAATAGTTTGATAATGATTAGTATTTTTTTTATCATCAAGCTAAGATACTAATTAACTTTTAGTGTAAGTAAGATTTGTAATTCTTATTCCTTATTTAATAACAATTTTTTTAATTAAACTAATTAAAATCCACAAAATACATTTATCTTAAAAGATAAATTTCACCATCACACCTTAAGGTTTGAGCTAATGCCAATTAGGTTTAAAATTTTTCAAAACTGACCAATTTGATTCTTAAAGTCAACTTAATCCTTAATTAGCTAGTTATTTTTAACTGTTCTAGAGACTTTAGTCTTGAATATGGTTGACGTTAGCCTGAATCATAAAGCATATTAATGGAATTTAACCACTCTTAAAGGTTTTTTTTTTTTTTTTTTTGAAGGCAAGTGAAAACTAAACTTTTCCAAGAAAATTCTATTTCATGACCTGTGGGCCACCTCTTGCAACCATCATTTCAAAATGAAATGCCCAAAAATGGAAATTCGCTGTCATGGAGTTGGCATGAGATGGATGCTCCAAGAGAATCAAGACCATCACATTATCTAAATGATGTGTACAATCATTTCCTACTACGTGAAAACTGAAAACAAAAGGATCAAAATAAGCTGTTGATCTCTAAAATTTAGCCCATAAACGACTTTTATCTCTAACTTTGCTTTTAGTTCTAAATAAATTTAAAGTGATTAATTTTAGTCCATAGCAGATTTTAAGCAATTTGTTTCTTAATCCATATAAAGTGATTTTGTGTCAATTTTTAATTTGGCCATTTTATTTAAAGAACTAAAATCAATTACATTAAATTTCAGGACTAAAATTGACCATCGACTAAAACTTTAAAAAATTACAATGTTTAAAATCTCACAAAACTTTGATTCCATAATTTCAAATCGTCAACTACTTTTTGGTCCAAATGGTATTAGCCTTTTGCCATGATTGGATAGAAAGGAATTGGGGGAAAAAATATGTCAAACACATCAAACAATAGTGGATTGATCATCTATCAATTCTCTTACCAGTAAAAGAGAGACGAACCTAAAAATTGAATCATATTCAACAATCAACATGGGGACATAAATTTCGAGAATATTATCTTCAACTGTGTGCTTAAAGTAATAATATGATAACAGCTTATTGCTGGAAATTCCTATCGAAGGTATTTATCTTACATTATTAAGAACCAGTGAGCTAATGGAAATACAAATAGGCACTTGCAAATGGATTCCTGTGGTTTTGGTTTTGGTTTTGGGTTGAATTTGACACGAGAATTTTCTAAAGAGTTAACTAGTCATTTCTCGACCATACAACTTCAAATGGCATCTAAGGTCATTTCTCATTAGAATCAATTCCGAAGGGTTGGGAATATTCTATAACTAAAATTTCATAACTAGGGAATAGTTTAGCTATTTAAAAAAAAAAAAAAAAAACAAACCATTCATATTGTTGGCAAGTGCCTTGTAGTTCATTCAAGGTTTTTTGCTCCTAATGCTAAGTGCAATTTTTAATCGAAGGATCAAGGCTCAATTTATCTCTTCCTCTTCAGTTATTTCTCTACTATAAAATCAGTTGGTCTTCTTTGTTCTTCATCTCTAAAATAAAGTGTGTATTTTTTTGTCCAAAGCAATTGTATTTCGTTTGTTTGTCATAGGTTGAAATTAAAAAAGAAAAAAGAAAAAAAAGGAACAAGTATAGTATTAGTTTGGAACGCAAGGTTTCTTTTTCTTCTAAATAGATACTATGATATTGAGATTTTTTTGAAACGTAATTGGTGTTTTTACTATACCAAACATCTTCCTACACTTAAAACCCTTTTTTTTTTTCCCTTTTCGAAATTATGTTCTATATATATATATATATATATATTTTTTTTTTTTTTTGCTAAACATGTTCTAGATTTTATTGAGACTACTTCTTTGACTTAGCTCCATTAATGTTTTTTTCCTCACCACAAATATAAATAGAAGAATAAAAAAGTGAACATGATTCTGACCAGTGCACTTAAGTTGACCAATTCTTTGGCCTTATAAATGATTGGAAAAGGCAGTGCACCCAGTTTATCAGATGCAACCATTTGAGCATGTCGGAAATGAAAGTAGGTAATTGGGACTTGGGAGGGAAGGGATACTAATATTCAGAGTGAGCACTTTGGATTTTGGAAAAAAGAAGAAATTATTCACTCTTACCGAATGAATCTTTTGTTCTCTTTCTTCTTATGAGAGGAGGAAATACTCCTCTCATAGGAATATAAATAAATTATGAAACAGAGAATAATGGAAGATCGTAAATAATTAAATCAATAAGTATTTGAGACCTATAGTTCAGTTCATATAAACATAGTTTTGGAATATATAAGTCCAATTGACAATAAAAGTGTTAGAATAATAGTTATCAGATTAAATTAAGTATTTTTTAATTGCATAGCCCAATTAATAATTTATTATTTATCAAAGTAGACAATTTGAGTCTGAACTTTGTTTCGATTTTACCTCTTATTTAAAAAATTAAAAATCTCACATATTAAACCCACTTATTAAGGGAGAATCTTGTTCACAGGAGGATGTTAGAATATTCTCAATTTAATCTTGTGAAAGTGTGAAACTCTATCGGGGAGACTTGAACTCCAAGTCCTCAACACTTGCCTCTCACCTCCACAAAAACTTCATACACATGGAGTGATTATCATGCATTCATGCTAAGGGTGCGTGATGGTAAAAAGAGCAATCTTTAATTGGTTTATGGGGAGGCGCAGTTCATTTTATTTAGAGCTAAAAAATATAGTTTTACAAAAAAAAAAAGCTTGAAAGAGTTCTACTTGTTTTTTGAAGTGAAACTCATCTAAACCTTTAAAGTTTAAACCAGGTCATCTTTGCAGTTATGTTCATTGACACAGTTTTGGTAGAAACCGGAGATAATGACATTCCTTTTGAATCACAGCATCGGGATCCCTTCAATGAAGGCCACTTGAATGGGGAACATATCAATGGAATTAATTCTAATTCCAGACAGGCTATTACAGGACAAGTACAATCCATTTTTGACCAAGTTGATCCAATATTTGCAATTCTCAAAAGCCACCTTAAAATTTGGAGAATAATTCCCTCTAAAAAGCCTATTACAGGCAAAAACTAAATATTCTAGTTTTATAAGGGCGTCCAGGATCAACCTATCCCCAAAAAGGAAATTAAAAAAAAAGCAACAGTACTATAATAATACAATAGAGAAGGTCATGAAGTTTTTTCAACCCAGACCACAAACACGGCATATATATATATTTTTTTATATCCTATGGATATGCGTACAACTACAAACTGTGATGTTAATATATAGGAATCCTCACACACCAAAATCTTCGTTGGAGTGCGTTTATTCTTCTATGCTGTTGGAATTGATTCTTCCACGTTGGCTTTTGTTTTGCTCTTTTTGCCTCTTTCTCAGTGCTTAAGATAAAAATTAAATAAATAAATAAATAAAAGTTTCCTCAAACCAAAAAAAAAAAAAAAAAAGGAAAAAGCTCTTTAGAGTTTAGAATGTTAAAAAAGCAAAAGGAGAAGCACCCGTGCCCTACCTCCCTCAGCCTTTTCAGGCCCACAATGATGTATAATGCATGTATCAATGTATGAACTCGACCGCAAACTATGCCGTTTTGAGCCCAAAGCCAGATGTATGGTAAGGTAAAGATTCTCATTTCTGGTCCTACAAGTCTTATGAATGATATATAGCAGGTGGATCCGGACCTACATGTCATACATACTATACTAAAGTGGGGTGCTCACTTTAGGAAAGGTATGATGAAACATGGACTAATTAGCTTGTGTAATTTACAATTTTATTCCTAAATAAACAGAAATTTTATTTATGAAACAAATGAGGATAATGACAAAAAGAGAGCAAACTTTATATTCATATATATAATAAAATTGTACATAGGGGGTTTATAGGTCTAACTCTAACCTTACTATAGTTGGATTGGGTAATTTTTCCTGCAAGTACTAACTTATAAAGGCTTGGGTTTAGGATTTAATTTCGTTTCGATTAGGTTGGTGTGGAGGGAAATTTTTAACTCAAATTGAAGCTTTCAGTTTCCCATTTTAGCAACTGAAGCCGACTGAAACTACATTACTACCACAAAAACGTATTGTGCCGATTGGGAAAGCCATAGTCTGGAGCATTCAATTTTTCAACTTAAAAGAAAAAAAAAAAAAATCGGTAGTTTTAAGAGAAGAATTTGGGAAGATATTTAATGTAGCCCTAGTGCACACAGCACATGACATAGCATAAAGTAGTCAACCTTTTGTCAAATTCAATTGTGAATCAGCTGTGAGAGGAGAAAATTTGCATTGCAGTAATGGGTAGAAACCAAAAGATAAAGTTCTTTTTGTTTGGATTGAATTGGTTGAAAAGAAATTACGACTAAGAATGCAATTTGTGAAGGTGATACATGCAATTCTTTGCAGCCCCACTGGTCAATTGAGCAACTTATTTTGGTATTTAGATTTTTAGAGAACTACTTAAATCCTTTGATGGCTGGTTTGTAATTCCTTCTTTTAGATAAAACTAATTTTGTGGCCACAATATTGTAAATGGACTCTGTTGTGTAATTTGGACAGATTAATCCCCATCTTCATGACCCATTTTTTTCTTGCTAAATTTGGATGAAACTCTGCTATCTTTTTTTCTTGGATGTACTCTTTTCTTTGTGGCAAGTCTTTTATATATATATTTTTCCATTTACTTACTTTTCTCATGGAGATGGAAAAACAAGGTTAAGAAGTTGATGGAAGAAACAGCAAGAGCCTTTTTAACTAACTACAGACCTACAGCCATGCTTTCATCGTTTCTACCTAATTCCAACACCGAACTCACCATAATCTTGGGGAAATAATCCAAACTCAAGATATTTTCTGCTTGTCTTGGTAGGCATATTTTAATTTCACATTTGTTTTCTAGTTGATTTGATTGAAAACTTGGAAAGAGAGGTCTTTGAACTCTCTCTCAATATATAAACCCCAACATCTTAATCTGTAGGAACTATCGGCAATGCTTAATTGACATCCACTTCCAAGTAAAACATGAAATATTTTGGAGACATAAATTGGGTCCCAGCAAAAAAAAAAGTTGTGATTGCAATCTCACGATCATTTCAAAATCATTTCGAGTTTCGTCTTTACTCCAATTAACTTCCTGGTGAATTTGGAAAAAGCATAAAGTTTGCATTCAAGATACCGCAATGATATCCAAATCATTATGACAATCTTTGTATTTTTCAAAAATCCTCTCTTTTTATTCCACCGCACACAAACAGCAAGTGTGTTTGTTAAAGGCAGATTTTTAATGTCATTTGAAGGTATGCATCTCTAGCATGAATCCCTATCCAAATCATTATGAAAATCTTTGTATTTTTCAAAATTCCTCTCTTTTTATTCCACCGCACACAAACAGCAAGTGTGTTTGTTAAAGGCAGATTTTTAATGTCATTTAAAGGTATGCATCTCTAGCATGAATCCCACCACTTCATCATCTTATTATTCCAATGATTAGGACATAAATAGCATCACTTCTCCAAGACCCATTTGAATGTAGTTGTAGTAGTACCCAATTGGCTAAATAGAGGTGGGACTCCCTTAGTAATTATTGTGATTATGTGAATGAGGAATCAAGATCCACAATCACAAATTTCTTGATGCCCCTATATCCCAGCAATTGGATTTCTCAGTCTTAACAATTCCTGATTCCCCTTCTCTTGCAAAGCCAAACTCTCTCTCACTGTTAAATACATAAAAAAATAAAAAGTACTAGTCTTAAGGACCTTGTCTCTATCTCCTATAGTGATACTATATGGCATATGCTCTTTAGTTTTATCTAGAAACTCTTGTATAAAAATGAGCCCCATATACAGAACTTATTGTGAGGACTCACGGTTATGTGATGTAAAGGTTAAGGTAGTACATATAATACACCAGGTATATACATACATGCATTGAATAATTTTACTTAGTTATCCTATACACTTCACTCCAGCCCTAAATGCTCCTAAATTTATCCTATACACCGGGTACTAAATTCTTTTTTGTATCCATTTTTTGTCCTATGCTCTAATCATATGTGTTTATCGTTCAAGATGTGACATCTCTATTATCTAATACCATAAATCAATTAGATTGAGAAACATAATTAAACAGGCCCTGAATTTGTTGTAATAACAGAAAATACGATTATAAAAAATCCCACAAATCCTATTTCTGAAAAAAAAAAAGTATGTAGAGACGAAATAATATTATAATAATAGTTGTAGTGAATGAAATTCCAAATTTAAGAAATCCCAAAGTCCTAATTATCACCTGAAGAATTATTGGCTCGATTAAATAAAAACTTATTAAGGTTTTTGAAAGGCCTTAACAAAACTGAAAAGAGTGATCAATTGTGTGTGTATTTATATATATATATATATATATATATATATATTTAAATATCACTAAATTTTCTTGAATTTTACAAATATCACTAAATTTTCTTGAATTTTACAAATATCACTAATTTTTCTTGAATTTTACAAATATGAAGCTTGGAAATGTTAGCCAAATAATTAATTATATTAATTATGCAATAGATTTGAATCAAATTTACATAGATCATATGAACTCCAAGAACGATGACTTAGGAAAACTTTTGAAATTGTGGTTTCAAAGTATACCTGGGGAGGATTTAACCAAAACGATCCTCAATGCAACATTTTACTAGTAGAATATAAGTTTGTACAATAGACTTAATCCTAAATCTACTACTACCTTATGTAGTATTTACTTGACCACATGCAGCTCCAGATTCACAGACTCTTCTATTGTAAAATTATTGCACACAAACAATCCAGTTTGAGACTCTAAGATCTCTGCTCAAAGATTTGGAACAGCAACACAAACTCTCTAGTTTGTGACTTTAAGATCTTCACTCAAAGACTAGATCTGTTGTTTGCACAAAGTCTCTAGTTGTAGCTCCAAAAATGTATGGAAAATCTCCAGATCTGTGTATAAAACATTGCCCTTTTGAATTGATTAAAACGTGCTCTAAGGTTTGTATTTATATATATTTAAGATCCATCAAAACCCTAGATCAAAGAGATGAAAGAAAATCCAATCTACAATCTGCATGGATTTTGATTGGTGGAGATAAGTGGTTTTTTTTTTTTTTTTCCAGCACTTTTGTTTTTCTAATTTCTTGAGTCTTCATCGATGTAGAACTCCATTAGTCTTGTTTAATAGAATTTTTCTAGACTAAACCACTATACAAACTAAGTTCTAAATGTTACAATTTGTTTATGGTTGCTAACCTAAAAATATAAATTTTCCAGAAAATATGTTGCAATAGTCTATAATACCCTAGGCACTAATGCTGTGTGTATATATATGAGTGTGTGAAACTTACGTACTCTTGGAAACTTGACTCTTGGCTTTTGTCCCTCCAACCCCACAAGAACTTGTACTTGTAGAGTGATCATCACGTCAACAATGTGCGGTAGTGCTATTTTTTAAAGTAAAAAAGAAATGTGGGAGGAAAGAGATAATGAGAATGAGACATAAAAACTTTGTTCATCAAAAACCAAAAGAAAATTTGATTACCTACCGAGTTATTAGATTTGGAAGAGAAATTTTGTAATTAGAGTAGGGAGTTGATTGTTGTGAATGTTTGGAATTGTACATAAAACATTTTTTTTTCTTTTCTTTTAAATATTCTTACAGGATTTTGGAATACCTTTTTAGTAATTTTTATATATAAATGGACATATAATATATTTTGTGGATTTTTATGTTCTATTATTATTCCAACCATAAGGAGAAATATTATAAAAAAAAACTATTATTTAGTGGCAAAAATAATAATAGAATGTACAAAAAGAAGAATGTGCACAATGTAATAATGGATTAATCATATGATGACCACATGGTTTCTCAAACATTAGAGGTTTCGAGCAGTTAAATAGGCCCAACATTAGAGATGGTAACATGGCAAACCAATGAACAGCTCCGAAGCATGGCTCACATTTTAAATTCATTTTAAAAAACGAGACAGGACTTACTTAACATTGGACTGTTGGCCCAACAAGCAATCATGAGTAGCTTTGTTTTTAGATTCATAGAGCCCACAGCAAATCCTTCTCCTCCTCCTTTTATTATTATTATTATTATGTTAAGGGTAACTTCTCCTCCTTTTTAAATCCCCTTATTTCTTAGCTTGAAAGTTGAAAAGCCCTTGCAATATTAAAGCTACTAAAAGAATTTATAAACTTCATCTATCTATAGTATCTAAAAGAGGATTTTTCTTTTTGAACTAGATTTTTATAGGGTTCAGAAATACCCCTAAATCTTATGTTTAATAGGAACATAACTTGAAAACAATCCGGTAAAAATATATCTCTCTAACTTCACATAAAATACCTACAAAATAGGACACTCTCCTACTAATTGGTCTTCAAAACAAACTTATCAAAAAATTATTTTAAAAAAAAAAACTTCTCAATCCACTTGATATTTCCCTCAAAACCATGTTCCAAATTTTTTTTTTTATATTTTATCTAAACTCACTAGTTTCTTTTATTTAATTTTTGAATTTCCAGTTTCCTTAATTCCTAATCTCACATACACTAGACCAAGAAAATAAAAAGAGTCTCATCGTATGCTCAAAGCGCGTGTGATGGGACTAGTAATATATATATATGACAAAACTATAATGTTAGTTTCTGAAAATTACCTACTAAATGCTTTTAGTCTCTTAAGTTTCAAATAAGCTTTATTAGTCCCTAAAGTTTCAAAAAATGAGTTCTATTAGTCCCTCTATTAATTTCTTAATTTCTGTTGGTTTTATTGTCCATTTTTCTAATGGAACAATGATGTGGCTTTTTTTAATGACATGGCAAATACAATATTAGTTATCAAAAAATAAAATTGCCACATTATATTTATTTATATTAATTCATTTTTGTTTTGAAAACTAAAAATTAAATATAATTAAAAAGAAAATGATTAAAACCTAAACAGCCAATTCTCAAAAATCCCCATTCTCATCGTCCATTCCAGATTTCTTTCACACCGCCATTCGCCAACCTTAATCTTGAATCGCACTATTAATCTCATCGATGTGCCATTATACTTTATAAAAGTGTTTAGACGATAGAAGTACCTAAAGGCATAAAGATGACAAAGGGAAGAAACCAAGAAAATCAAGGATAGATGCTGATTATAAAGTGCGTTATCCATTTTGCTTTCTCATTAACATGTGAATAAAAAACAACATGGACGCTGCCCGAAAATCAATTTTGGTTCTAAGATCATGACTTACTATCGTTTTGGTGACTATTATTCTTGACAATTGGGAAGTAGCTAAAGGAGATAACGATGCCCAATCCCTAATCACTCTTCACCCTTGCAACCATGGTCAGATTTATTTGAACCCTGAATATCTTCATCGCCTTCAATTCACCTGTCGGCTTCCACCTTTGTTTTAGTTTATGTCTTTTTTGTTTTGGTTTGTCTCAGATCCTAAATTCCTAATATGTAGAAAGAAATTTTATGTTTTCAGTTAGGCTGTAGCTGTTGGTAGATAATTTTTGAAATCACCATGAAGACCAATAAAGAAAATGACATGTAGTATAGATACATAAATTGGTGTATAAGCTTTGCATAACCATGTTCAAAACCATCAAATTACTTCACAGACCTAACTTCGCTCCTTTCTTCTTAAAAAAAAAAAAAAAATCTCTTTCTGGGGTTTCTCTATTTTGTTTTATTGCTAAGGTAACAAACATCTCTGCCATAAAACCTTTGAAAGCTTTACCCCTTATTTTTTACTCTATTTCTCTATTGGATTCATGTACTTTTATGTAGTTTCAAACTTTATATCACATTGTGTTCCATTTTTAGATTGTAACTTTTTATATATATTGGAATCATTTTATAATTCTCAGTGCATTTATAATAAATGAGGTTTTTTTTGTGTAGGTTTTTTTTGTCTTTTGTATATTTGTTTGGTTAGTGAAAAAAACAGAAGTGAGCAAATGAAAAATGAATCTAAAGGTTGGATTTTTATGTGTTCTGTTGCTTTAGTTTCTTAACCGAAGAACCCATGTCCTGGATTATTACTTTTATGGTTTCAAATTGCTATCCCTTTAACTCTATGATTTTAAGACAAACTGAAATAACAAGACGCTAATACTATTTTTTTCTATTGTCTTTTGTACTTAGCAGAGGCTTTTGGATTGGTATTTGTATTCCAATTTTGTTAATAATATTACTATTTGAATATTTTTCCAATTCCTCAATAAACAATAAATCCAACAATCATAATTGTTTCCATTGCCAGATTCCAAAGTCTTGCTCCTTAAAATCACGACACATATGCCACATTTTTATGTCATATAATTTCAGCAAAATAGTTTGTAGCCGTAATTGCGGAAGGGAGATGATGACAGATAAGAATTAAAGGTTCATAGCAGTTGAAACATGGAATCTCAGAACTTGAATAATTAATGTTATACGATTCGAGTATTGGATGGTATAGTGCATTTTTTGCTTATTTATCAAAAAGGATATACGTGAAATTTCTGAAATTTATAATAATTGTTTGTTATCATTTTTCTTTACAAAATAAAGACAATAGGAAATTTGTTATAGATTTTTGAATTTGTCATAGATATATGTTTGCATATGAGTTTGTTTGGTTTAATTTAAATGTCTAATTCATTTGCCTCTATAATTTTCCCAATAAGATGGCTTTTCTTCTTTGTTTTTGGTGATTTTTATTAGCTTTACTTACACCAAGTGATGTTTGTATGCAATTTTGTTAATCATATGGTTCGATAAAAGCGTATAGAGTATAGACATTTTAAGTGGAATTTCATAGTGGGTTTGTGTGATTGTGTTTGAAAGAGTCCAAATCTTCTGTCCCACTTTTCCTACTCCACTCTATACTCCACCAATAAAAACTTGCCACGTGTTTACCTAATTAATTAAATACTATCATTATTGACTTATTAATGCTACCGTTATTAATTAATAGTAGTATTTAATTAATTAGATGAACACGTGGCAAGTTTTTATTGGTGGAGTATAGAGTGGAGTAAAAAAAGTGGGACAGAAGATTTGGACTCGTGTTTGAAATTGTAATTTTAAGATAGATTAGCTTGATATTGATTGCTTGAATTTATTTGTTCAAAAGAATTTTCCACAATGATACTCATTTTATTACTTTACAATTTTACTTAAACTAAGTGATATTTGAAGGCTGGTGGAAGTTCATAGTTAGAACTTTGAAGCTATATAGGTGTGGTCGTAAGAATATGTTTGTTCTACTCTCTGCCCCCTACACCGCTTCCATATATAATATTGGTTAGACAATTTTGGATCGAGAAGAATTGTGTGTAAAAGGTTGCCATCTTTGTACTAATCATTGGGCCCAAATAATAGAAAAAAATGCCTCTTATAGGACCTTTAGTATTGCCTTAACAGTTGTAGCTGCTCTTTCACATACCCGTTTGTGCCATTATCAAATAGGAAAGAAGAAGTTGATGCAGCAAAAAGACCCTTTGCTGGTGATTTTTGTAGTTTAATTATTAAGTTAGTGATATTGGTCCTATTTCATGGCATTTGAAGAGTTTTTTAGGTTGACCTGATCCTACTGTTGATTCCAAACTTTATTTACATTTTTATTCCGTGACCATATGTATATCATCTCTTAAAACTTTTGAAGGATAGAGTGAATTCCAGTTAGCTCAACTGGTAAAGTTTCTGATGGTTGTATAAGAGATTTAGAGTTCAATCCCTGTTTACACCAAAAATTAATTGGTGTTTTGATCTGATGATAAAGAGCTATCATCAGAAACGAGACGCCATAGATTAAAACTCTAAAAAAAAAAAAAAACTTTTGAAGGATGGAAGGATGCAAACCATAATGAAAGAAAGAGACAATTCAGTTGGGACAAATTTTTATCTCCAATCACCTTACAAATGACAGAGGATATGAGAATGCAATTTATAAATCTATTTAGCATTGACTTTGTAGACAAATTAAAGGGTGCTCATGTAAATTTTTTAAGATTTTCAAATTTTAAAGCATTTAATTTGTTAAAAGTTGGCATTATTCAAGGGAAGAAGTAAGAAACCAAAAGTTTCCAACTTTTTAAATCAAATTGTTTTCTTCTAAAAGTCTGTGCTATGACCCAATCCATTAAATGTCATTATCTATGTTTTTACTTTTTATAGTAAAAGTTTGTGTTTTGGTTAATTTATATTATTGTGGTGGGGAATTTAAAGAAATTTTTTTTTAAATCTCAAATTTAATACTTATTCGGTGCATTGCACAGATTAGCGACTAGTTAATAATAAGATTAAATTTTCTTTTTGCTATTCGGCAAAGGAAGAAAGACACAATTTCTTTTGGGTGGGCTGATGGGCCAATTTAATTTCAGGCTTAATTGCATGGTTATGCGCTGGGTCAATTAATTTTGGGCATAGTGAGGATTTATTTGAGCTTAATGCCTTAATCAGCTGATGGGAAATAATCAAATCGGGGCTGAACCTCTAGGAGACCTGCAGTGACAACCTTCCACTTTCTTTCTTTCTTTATATATTATATCTCACGATGTAGAAAGAGTGAAGACGTTGAACTCGTCATGGTGTGTGTAATTCTTGTGGTGGCCTGAATCACGTTGAAAATACAAGCAAAACAAAATGGTTAAATTTTTTGTGGAATGAACCAAATAATAACATTAGCCTACCCCATTAGTAACCTCTTGATCATGTTGCTGTTGAGTCCAACAATATCTTTCATGACCACAAAAAAGCCTAAATAGTATGTCAAACCAATAAACCCAACTCCCCCATGCATTTGACTACTTATTAATAAGTGTCCAAAAGGCGGCACATATGACTTGAGCTCACTGAAGATATTGTCATCTCCTTCACCGTAATTTTATGGTGAATTCTGTTGGTTTTTTTCTTGCTATTTTTTTAAAATTTTTTTTTTAAGATCAGGTAGGTCGGATTGGACCCAAGACCAACCTAAGACCCAAAGAAGACCCCAATATTTGGCCCAAACCCAACCTGAGCATCCATTCAACCCGCTTAAGACCCTTCAAGTCGGGTTGGCCAAGTCTATGCGCAGCCCTAATAATGAGCCACAAAGCAAAATTATATTTTGTATGTGGCAATGGAGTTCTCTTTTTTGTTAAGGATAATATGTTCATGATTACTCCTACGACATTAGCCATGGTGAGAGAAAGACAGAATGGAGAATGCATTACGTCTTTTGATGAGAAGAGGTTGACGTTTAAGGGTCCGTTTGGATAGAACTTATTGCTGAAAACTAAAAACACTGTAGCAAAATAATTTTTAAATGGGTAAAAAACACTGTTAATGCTAAAAGTTACTGTTCATTGGCCTAAAATCACTGTTCATGGCCAATGAACAGTAACAAACATGCGAAAAAAAAAAAAAAAAATTTTTTTTGGACGTGGACGCACGTTTTGGCTATCCAAACGCCCTCTAAGTACTTAGGGTTCTAAAAAAGGACTTAAGAATAAGGAAAAGAGGGAAAATGACATATGTAAAAAAAAAAAAACCTTTTATGTGGAAGACTTTTCAAGGGTAAAGAGAAAATCCCCGGGCCAATCCACCTTTATTAACTATGTAGGCAAAATTTGCCTAAAATACAAGTATTCGCTTCTTTTTATAGACTCGAAGATTGGGAAGAAATTCTTATTGGGCACTAGCTATCATCCATAACAAGTGTGACCCTCACGCGAGAAGGAGTAAAAAAGCTTCACCCGCCAAGCGCTTTTAATGTGAGAATTCAAAACTTTTTTTTTTGTTTTTTTGTTTTGAGAATGAGAATTCAAAACTCTTGGTTAGCCATTTTTAATCCTAGTCATTTTTATATGTTCTCACACTATTTACAGATCCTCTACTTTTGAATGCCTTCATATTGACTCCATCATACTTCGGACAAAATGCCCACAGCCATGTATTGCAATTGTAATTCAAGCTCGTATGTAATAATATAAATTCACCAGCCAAACGGATCACTCATTAGATACAAACTATAGAAATGTTCACCACTCTAAAGAACAAAAGAATCCTTTCATCAATAATCAATATATACAAATGATAGAAAAATCACAGAATACTAAGGAAACCAGTAATCCACTAAGGGGAATGTTTAATTCGCTATAACATGACCTTGATGTGATGCATATGACCTTAATGTGACATTAAAATGTTTTTTTTTCTTCAAAGATTATGATTTTTTTTTGAGAAACCTTCTAAGATTAAGATAAAATCTAAAATTACAAAATATATCACATCATATTTTTTTTTTTATAGAAATAATTACAATATGCTACTAACCTCGCAATTCAAAACCTTTCCCCCTTAGACCCCCAAGCACTTTGTGCATGGGGAGGTGTCAATTTAGCTACAAGGCCTTTAGCATCACATCATATTCTTAAATGGGGTAATCTTACATTATTTTTTGGTGGGGATATAATAATTTATGGAATCGACAAATTTGCCCACACTAATAAATTTTATTTTACTAATAATAATGACTAAAATATTAAGAAACCTCTAAAATACTCCAAAACCTCTAGAGTGACCAAAATACGCTTGGAATCACCAAAATGCCCCCAAAACCTCCAAAATGACCACAATGACCTTTAAATGACTAACCCTAAAAGAAAAAACCACTAAAATGACAAATATACCACCAAAATCCCAAAAAAAAAAAAAACCAAAATAACCTCAAAACCACTAAAAAAAAACCAAAAATACCCCTAAACTTAAAAAATGACCAAAATACCTTGAAACCACTAAAATGACAAAATATACCATGAAACCTTTAAAATGACCAAAATACTCTTAAACCACTAGAATGAACAAAATGTCCCCAAAACCACTAAATGACAAAACACCTGAAAACTTTTAAACGGGCATAAAATACCAAAAACCTTTAAAATAACCAAAAAATTTGGGTTATTTTTGTCATTTAGAGGTTTCAAGGGTATTTTAGTCATTTTAATGGTTTTAGGTTTTTTTTTTTGTGGTCATTTTAGAGATTTCAAGGGACTATGGGTCATTTTAGAGGTTTGATTATATTTTGGTCATTTTAGAGGTTTTAAGGTATTTGGTCATTTTTTATGTTTCAAGGAATTTTAGTCACTTTAAAGGTTTTGTGGATATTTTGGTCATTTTAGAGAGTATTTGGGTCATTTTAGAGGTTTCAAGTTTTTTTTTTTGTGCACATTCTAGAGTATTTATGGGCAATTTCTATATCAAGATGGTAAAGTGGCAACGTCTCTTAACCCTAGAGAACATGTTGCTCCTGCCAACCTTGGTATGGCTATAAGACCCACTGCTCTTAAGTTGATTGAAGATGATGGCTTTACAAAAGCTGAAAACCAAGTACAATCTAGCCATGTTTATGCGTTGAAAGAGCGATTGTAGTAGCTTATTAACTCTCACCAAATCATACTATTCATGGAAAGAACCCCTGGAGAGCCAAAGTCTTGGAATAGCAAGATGATTGTTCATATTTTGAGGAATGAAAATGTTATATTTGGAAGTTTTGATATCCAAGTTGACTAAGAAGTTTGCAAAGGATTGAAGAAATTTCTGTGGCCAACCTTTCTTGATTTCATATTTATATACGAGCGTGCATGTATCTTCGATAGTGGATTCAATGAAGTTGGTGATCATCAAATTGAAATGGTTCGTGATGGGATGATTGGACTTGCTAACTGGTATTCTCAGCTCTATTGCAAAGGAGAACTTCTCAATTGGTATAAAATTGTAAATAGATTGCATGACGAAAGTGTATTACACCTTTAAAGCCGTAATACATCTTTATGCAATCTATTTACAATTTTATACTCATCGAGAAGCTCTCCTTTGCAATAGAGTTGATGATACCGATTAGCAAGTCCGATCATCCCATCACGAACCATTACAATTTGATGATCACCAACTTCATCAAATCCACTATCAAAGATACAAACATGGCCATAAATATGAAATCAAGAAAAGTTGACCAAATAGAAAATTTCTTCAATCCTTCACAAAGTTCTTCGTCAGCTTAGATATCAAAGCTTCCAAATATAAAATTTTCATTCCTTAAAACATCAACAACCACTTTGCTATTCCAAGACTTAAGCTCTCTAGGGGTTCCTTCCATGAATAGCATGATTTGGTGAGAGTAAATCAACTGCTGCAATCGCTCTTTCAAAGCACCAACATGGCCAGGTTTCACTCGGTTTTCAACTTTTGAAGAGCCATCTTCTTCAATCAACTCAAGGACAATGGGTCTTGTAGCTATACCAACGTTGGCAGGAGCAGCATGTTCTCCAGGGTAGGGGTGTCCAAGTTGACTTGCACTTGACCAAACTGCTCGAGCCCGAACCTAAAGCTGTCTGACTCGACTCCAGCAACAACCGACGGCAGGTCCACATGTTCAGAAACTGAATTTGGCGGGTTTTCACGTGAAAAACCAAATTTAATGGACCCGACCGAGATCCGCCACTCTCAAACATAGATCCGGCAAGATCCGTCGAGATCTAATGAGATTCGCCGAGATCCAACTAGATCCCGATGAGATTTCATTAAGATCCGACCAACTCTTGCCGCTAGTGCTACTCCATCGGTTTCGATTGAAACCAACGCTATCCAACCAACCCGAAACCGAATTGAATTGTGTTTTCCGGCAGTCAACAACGGGTTAGATTTCCTATCACCCAAAGTGGTTGGGTCGGTCCTAAGTTGGGCACAAACCCAATCCAAACCGACACGTGGACAGGCCTACTGCCTTTTTACCATATTGACATAGATTGTATAATTTTCATTACTACCAAAAATTTACCAAAGAACAATATTTTAGGGGGAAAAAAAGATAGTTCAAGTATTTAGATGCAGTGATTTCTATATATATAATTACAAAAATAATGGGGCCGTTACAAAAGTAATATCAAATCATAAATTTCCAAATCACATCCAAGG
The DNA here is from genome assembly GCF_040712315.1 of Castanea sativa. Lineage (NCBI taxonomy): Eukaryota > Viridiplantae > Streptophyta > Magnoliopsida > Fagales > Fagaceae > Castanea > Castanea sativa. The sequence continues at coordinate 83,059,141 of NC_134013.1, read as the reverse complement.
TTGAGTATCTAAAACAAATTGAAATCCCAAAATTTAGCTCAATGGCATTATTCGGTCTCCTTACAAAGTAGAATAAGTTGGAATCTCGTAGGAATCTCCCTCTCCCACTTGTAACAATTGATTCATTAAAAAATAGAACCTCCCAAATAAACACTAGCAAACTTCGATAAAAACAAAAAGAAAACTGCCCATAAAACAAAACCCAACAATATAACAAGTGATCCTTAACACACATAGAGCACTTGCCAGCAGCCTAGCATAACGAAATATCAAGCAGCCTAAGCGATCATAAGGTGGTATTAACAACTCAAGGACCCTAGTCCCATTGATTTTTGAGGGAGTAAAAGAAAAGGAAAGTTGGGGGTGGGGGGGACTTTATCAATTATCACCCAAACTTGGCCATTAAAAGTAATGCAGGGCACAAATAACATTTCTCCCAAGGAAAAGATCATTGGGTGGTGCATGCATAACTTACCAATGTAATTAATTAAGTAATTAAATTCATGGGTAAATAACTATGAAACTTTACAACAAAAACATTCAAATTTCGTGATCTGTTTAAGCATTCACTAAGAGTTTCAGCCATACATGAAGGGACCGAGTAGTAGTACCAAATGTACTATTGTAATTTGAACTATAATGACTGAACTTCAAATGGTAAATTCAAATTCAAATGCACAAGCATATGCAAACACACTAATGCGCACCAGCCACAGTGCTTTTGTGAAATTTGCTAAATCATGTTATTTCAAAGAAAATCAGATGATATATGAGATTTTCCCCTTGGTTCAGCCAAAAATGAAGATTGACACCACAGAATTAAATCATAAGTTCATAACCATTTCAATAAGAACCACCACACTGCAATTATCAAACAAAAAGGAAAAAAAGAAGTGTAAAAAATGATCATTTGAGCCACTTCAATGCTCAATACATACTTGGAATCGCCATAAGCCATATAATGCACTTTGGAGAATGTGACAATTATTTGTTAACTCATTCTCCCAAATCACTCAATACAAGCAACATAAAGCATAATTTGGTGATTTGAAAATACCAAAGTGAAATCTATATTTTGAAAGAGAAAATGTTCATGTAAAATGCGTAGGTATGAAGGTAAGATTTGCAAAATGCCAGACCTGTTACATTAAAGTAGATTACATATTTAGAAAAAAGGAGAAAGAAGCTTGCTTGGCTAGAAGCAGAAAGCAAAGAGTTGGTTTCTGAATTCTTTTGTGTGTATGTTTATAGTCTAAGGATAGCATTCCCATTGATCAACGTCAGTTTTATGGCATTACTATTCATGAAGGGGAAGTGAATAATTAATTAATCTGCAAATCAAGATAAACATGCAAGAAATTTTTGAATGGTAGGCTATACAAGCTACCCTTCTCAGGACATCACTTAAGCTGGGCCAGCACTGGGTTAAAGAACTTTTTAAAACCTTTGTACTATAGTTCTGCTTTGAGGCATATGCCCTAAATTCTAGTTAGGTAGGTGAGGAAATTCAGAAATCAACTTCATCGCTCACCAGTAATTTTATTTTCATAATTAACATAATAAACTCCTAAAAGAATATGCAGATTTCATAAACTTAATTAGCACATGGAGTGTTTGAGTCCTATTCCGAACATCTATGGCGCTTTTAAAGAAACAACTCTTGATCAAACCCCCTGACTGGATAGTTATAGAGGATGGTCCAAATAATGTTTTAAGGACTGCTAAAATGTTTCCGATTGTTAGAAATACTGAATTAAATAGTATTGTATTTCTCACTGAAAGAATATACATGAGTGCCTTTATATAGGAGGCATATGAGTGCAGTACGAGTAAATATGAGTGTAGTACAAGTAAGAGTGCTATACAAGTAAGAGTGCTAAACAAGTAAACTAGTTGGGCCTAAAGCCCACAACACTATATATGTTAACAGCCCCCCTCAAACTCAAGGTGGATGTGAGACCAACTTGAGGTTGTCAACCAAAGTACGAAGGCGTCCCTTAGGATGTGACTTGGTGAAGATATCTGCAAGTTGATCTGTAGAGGAGACTGAGATTAGCTTGAGAGCACCATGGACAAGATGATAACAGATAAAATGACAATCGATCTCGATGTGTTTAGTCCGTTCATGAAAGACATCATTGTGAGCAATATGAATGGCACTTTTGTTGTCACAATAAAGAGGAGTAGCAGAGGATGTCGACACACCTAAGTCTTTGAGAAGCCATCGTAGCCAAAGAAGCTCAGATGTGGTATCGGCAAGGGCACGATATTCGCGCATTTCAGAACGGGCCACATGAGTTTGTTTCTTGCTTCGCCAAGAAATCGAGAAGAACCAAGAAGAAAGCAATAACCGTGGTGGACCCGCGATCGTTGGGATCTCCCGCCCAATCGCATCGAAAATGCACGGAGAACAAGCAGGAGACCGAGCGAGTAGAAAAGACCATGGAAGAGAGTGCCCTTTAGGTACCGAAGAATGCGCAGAATGGGAAGAAGATAGTGAGTCGATCGTGGAGCGGACAGATATTGGCTCACTCCGGTGAACAAGATAGGAAATGTCTCGGACGAGTAACGTTGAGATAAACTAGGCTCGCCAACTAAGCGTCCGTAAAGAGAGGGATTAGACAATGGTTTCCCCCCGAGGGAGTCGAGATGCGCATTAAGCTCAACTGGAGTGTCAACAGTCTTACAATCAGTGAGTCCAACTCGAGACAAGAGTTTAAAGGCATACTTGACTTAAGTAATGTAAACTCCATCTGTAGAATGAGTGATTTCAAGACCCAAGAAGTAGCTGAGATCTCCAAGATCTTTCGTCTTAAACTGCTGACTGAGAAAATCCTTAAATTCTTGAATGCCACTGAGGTCATCACCAGTTATGATCATATCATCCACAAACAAGAGAAGTAAAATAGTACCTTTGTCAGTGCGATGAAGAAATAAGGCAAAATCATAATAACTAGCCATGTAACCCAAGCGAGAGATGGTAGAGCTGAATTTGGCAAACTAAACTTGTGGAGCTTGTTTCAGGCCATAAAGTGCATGTCGAAGGTAACAAACCTTGTTTGATTCAACAGAGAGACTAGGAGGAGGTTTCATATAAGCTTCTTCACTTAAATCCCCATTAAGGAATGCATTTTTGACATCCATCTGGAAAAGGTCCCATTTACTAGCAGCAACAACAGCTAAGAGGGTACGAACAGATGAGATACGAGCAATCGGAGTAAAGGTCTGTTCATAATCAATCCCATACTCCTGTGTAAAACCTTTTGCAACAAGACGAGCTTTGTAGCGCTCAATGGACCCATCGAGCGAGTCTTAATCTTGTAGATCCACTTACAACCAACCACGATTTCCCAGGGGAGAGTGACCAAGTCCCAAGTATGGTTTTTAGATAATGCATCAAGTTCCTCTTTCATTGCAATCCGCCATAAAGGGTCGATTGGAAGCCTCACGATAGGTGTGAGGCTCGTGCAATGTAGCAAGGACAGTGTAACAATGATAGTCAAGTAAATGTGCAGGAATGGACCTTACCCGAGTTGAGTGACGAGGTGGAATGTCTTGTACATGATCTTCAGGCGGAGCAGGAGCAGGGGAACCAGGATCAAGGTTGGGTAGCTCGTCTTCGACCTGTTCATCTTCCACCTGTTCATTAAAAGGGGAACTAGGAAAGTGGATCAAGGATTTCGGTGGTTGGACAGTGAGAAGTTAATAGGAGAATCAGGAGCAGCTACAAGAGGATCAGGATCAGCTATAGGAGGGTCAGGAGCAGCTACAGAAGGAATTTGCGTCTCATCTGGAAATAGATCTAAGACAGAAGAGGAAGAAAAAGAAGCACGGAAGTGAGAGAGCTCGACAAAGAGGCGATGTTCTCAAAAGACAACATTGCGGGAGACACGAAGACGATGAGAAATAGGATCATAACACCGATACCCCTTTTGAGTTTCGCCATAACCAAGAAAAACAACAAAGTCTTGACCTAGGCTCAAGTTTGTTATGCTCATGTGGTTGAAGAACGAAACAAACAGGTAGCCGAATGAGCGTAGGTGGTGATAGTCCGGAGGCGACCCAAAAAGGCGCTCATTTGGAGTTTGATTTTGGATTACTTGCCTGGTAATGCGATTAATAGTATGAACAGCATGAAGAGCAACTTTGCCCCAAAAAGGAGCCAGAACTTTGGCAGAGAAGAAGAGCACGAACAGTGTCAAGAATATGACGAAGTTTTCGTTCAGCTCTACTATTTTGGCCGAGAGGTACTGGACAAGTTAGTTGATGAACAGTGCCATAGGAATGCAAAACAGCTTGGAAAGCATATTGAGTGTACTCAAGAGCATTATCAGATCGAAAAATTTTGATACGTTTAGAAAATTGAGTTTCAACCATTTTTGTAAAATTAGAATACACTTGCAATAATTCAGAACGATGTTTCATATTAAAGATCCAGCTATAGCGAGAGTAATCATCAACAAAGACAACAAAATATCGAGATCCACCAATACTAGAGACAGAGGAAGGTCCCCAAACATTAGAATGAATAAGGTCAAAGATATCAGTGGATATAGATTCACTAGAATTGAAAGGCAAAGCTGGTTGTTTTCCTAATTGACATGAAACACAATCAAAATTTTCTGTAGACACTGAACCTAGCAAACCTCTAGAAGCCAATTTTTGTACACGGGAAGAAGATGCGTGACCAAGTTGAGCATGCCAAAGAGCAAGAGAAGGAATAGAGGAAACTGCAGCAAATGCGGCAATAGAAACAGGAGCAACAAGTGGAAGACGAAGGTTGTCCACGGGAAACATACGCCCAACTCTGGGACCGGTCCCTAGCTCCTGTCCCGTCCTTGGATCCTGCACAATACACCCAGAATAATCAAATATGATTCGATAACCCAACTCCCTAATTGTCCTACGAAAAACAAATTGTAAGAAAGGTCAGGAACATTAAAGACCCTAGAAACGAAGAAGTTGGAGGTTGAAACGGAACCCATATTATGACCAGACATTGTGGAACCATTTGCTGTGCGAATAGTAAGAGGGTGTGGTGCAGGTTTAAGTTCAGAAAATAAGGACGAGTGAGGTGTCATGTGATTGCAACAACGGGAATCCATAAGCCAAGAGGAAGGAGACATACCGGACAAAGCTGAGAGAGAAGAGGAATAAGATGCATTACCAACCATACGAATGACATTGGCGATGATGTTTTTAAGGTCATCTGTGGTCATGGTGAAAGTGCGACCTGAAGACTTAGACCGTGCAAAGACGGAGCCATTGGTTGGACACTCTCAATGTTAGCAATAGTGTGAAGAACCTGAAAATGTTCGATTTATCACAAAAAGCAAGTCTCAATATTATGGCCAAAACGTTTGCAAAAATTGCAAAAGCGTTTACTAGATTGTCTGCGATGATTGTTGCAAAAGGAAGAAGATCTGTCCTTATTCTTCATTTAGAAGCAAAATATGCAAAAATGGATTGCAAAAATGAAATCTACGCGAAAAACTGAGTAAGGAGAACCTGGACTGAAAAAGTCAACTCTAGAAAAGTCAACGGTCAACGGTCAAAGTCAACGGTAGCTGACGTGGCAGGCTGACGTGGCTAGGGCTGACGTCAGCAGGATCAGTATGGCGCGTGGAGGCGCGTGGCAGCGCGTGGCGGCTCGGTTCGGCGCGTGGGCGCGTGAACTGCAGTGCAGAAACTTCTGGCGGCGCGTGAGGGCGCGTGGAGACTCCGATAACTGTGAGGTTTTCACAAAAAAAAAAAATAGATCGGAGCAAGACGATCTTCGTGGTACCTTCAGAAAATTTTTCGGAGCAATATTCACGGCAGTGCCGAAAAAGGCAGTGGTCTTTGCAGTGTTCGGACTCTTCAACGGCGGCTACTGCAGGTCCGGAACCTGAGGACGATGTCTGGAAGACTCGAAGGTTCAACGGCGAAAGGCTGCGGCAGTTGTCGTGACAGCGGAAGCAATATTGAGAACGGAGTTACACCAATAAAGACAAGACTGCTAAGAAAATGTCAGAGCAGTGGCTCTGATACCATGTTAGAAATACTGAATTAAATAGTATTGTATTTCTCACTGAAAGAATATACATGAGTGCCTTTATATAGGAGGCATATGAGTGCAGTACGAGTAAATATGAGTGTAGTACAAGTAAGAGTGCTATACAAGTAAGAGTGCTAAACAAGTAAACTAGTTGGGCCTAAAGCCCACAACACTATATATGTTAACACCGATGAATACCAAACAACATGATTCCTTCTTATGAACAATATCAGTTACTTGGACATGTTGATGTTAAGAGACACTCCATCAAATTACAACTCTTATACATTAAAAAAGTATAATTCATCAGATAAATGAATAAGGTTCTGAAGCAAAAGAGATGGCATATGTCAATATATAGATACATAAATATCTAATGTTAATGGAGACAATACACATTCTCCTTCCTAGTTTTCCTCTTTTTTGGTAAAGGAAATAAAATTACAAGATATCCAAATACAACTTGAAAAAATTAGTCCTCATGTCCTCAATAGTTATCCTGCCAATTATCCAAGGACATGGAAATCCCAAGTCCAACAATTATCATCTTGTCACGTTACTCAAAAATTATCGTCAAGTCGCATTAAGATTTAGTACATCACTTCATTGTATCACCGCATCTCACCTTCTAAGAGCATTCCTGGATTTTTATGCATTTTAGATGTTACCGACACCATAGGTCTTTAGCATCAAATCCACAAAGTTTCTGTTTGGAAACAAGTTAATTAGTTTTTTTGCTGAAAGTATGATAAAGTATATTTATACTTTGAAAAACTAAGAAAAATTGAGGTTTTAAAAAGCTGTACATAAAAACTAAAAAAACAAAAAGCTAGCTTATAATCTATTCCCAAACATGTAAAAAAGGAGCCCCACATCCAGTGATGCAAAATGCGATGTTGCCACAATAACATCTAAAAATAGATGTCCATTGTAGCAACGTGTATATCTTAAACACTATTATTTTATTCCACCCCAAACTATTTTAATCTCATGAAAAGAATAGAGTATGGGATGTAGGATGTATTGTTAAAGTGGTAATGTAAAATATAATAAAAAAAATAACATTTAAATATAGTGGTAAGAGAATAAAGCATGGAATCTAGGGTGTATTGTTAAGTGGTAATGTAAAATAAATAAAGTAGTTTTGGATGATATACGATGCAATTTTTTTGGCAATTCTATATGTGAATGTTCTAACACTTCCTCCCAAAATTGCATTCAGTCTAAAATAGGCAGTCAGTCAACTTGATAAGATTGATGATGTAAAAATTCTACAATAAATAGTGCCCATTTGGGGGTTTAAGTAATAGTTCAGTGGTAACGGCCATCCTTTGTGGTATCCCATGTTAACTTATCAAAAAGGTTTGAAACAACATTTTTTCAAAGTATAGCCTTTTCCTTTTAAACCTCACTTTTTTTCTAAGTACACCTCTTTCAAACAACCCAATTTCAAAAATCTGAAAATAATAATAATAATAAGTTATCCCAAAGTCCAAACAGACATAATGTTAGTTCCAAGTTCAGGTCATATGGTCCACTGTTACCTCTCTCCCTCAAATAATGTGGTTCTAAAAATTACATTGCTAGTGTCTACTTCAAATCCATGTAAAAACCCATAAAACTACTGGCATAATCATATGCTCACCATTAATTATGCTCTCCTTTTTCATTAATGTTAACAATCTAAAAATCTTATTGCAAATTAGAACTCCATAATTGTGTAGAGGTAAATATTTTTACTTCTTTATCAACAAAGGAAAGAAAGGGAAAAAAAAAAGGTTATTAGGACAGATTTTGCCACCCATAGAACATTGTGTCACGCTCATTTCTCCTGGAAATTCCCACTACAATTTCCATTTCTTTTTTGATAATTAAATTCACACTACCATTTCTTCCTTCTCAAGCTTCCTATAAACAACATTATCATATCCATCATATCACTTTACCCACATCTATTAAAACCTAGGGAGACTTAACTCTTAAGCTGGGATACCTAGAAGTCAACAGAATTTTTCTCCAAAAAAATCAATTAAAAGTCAACCTACCATTAGGAAGGTATATCTTTATACAACCAGCTAAAATATTGCTAACCATCTCACCTTGAAATTGAAGGCATAGACCTCTACAATCACTATTCCGTCCAGCAGAGACCATGCATTTCACTTGTTCCATGTAAAGGTAGTATGGTAAATGTGAATTTTCTGTTTGAAACTGCAACCATTCACAGCTCTCTCATGTGTGTTTATGCACAACTTGTACGAAACCCCTTCCTCCCTGTCTCCTTAATGGCTAGTTTGGATGATGGGGGAGTAGAGTACAGTTGGTTGGAAATTGGCTAGATATAACGGAAGGAAATAAAATAGGCTATTATATATATTTAAAACAAGGTGAAAATGTGCGCATGGACAGCTAAGTCCAAACACCTAGATATAATAGAAGGAAATATAATGGCTAATATTTAAATTAACAACTAATATGTATAGAAAGGGAAGGGTAAACACAAATGCAGAGCATTAAAACAAATGATCAAATAACCCCAGGATATGCCTAATCATAACTAGCCAGGGGGGCATTATACCTTCTACAAGCTCAAACAAGAATATAACAATTTAGAGTAAATGTGATGCTATTCCCTAATTTATCCATATTAATCTAATGCTGGTGGTATGAATTCTATTATAGAATATGACCAAAGAGGCACCACTAAAATGGAGCTGGAATGCTTGCTGGGGAATTCATTTCGACCTATCCTAAAGATTTAATATCTACTTGCTAAAAAGCATGTTCCATGCAGACTAAGAAGGCTGCTATTGGTTGCTAATCAATCACTACTAAATCCGCCTGGACAGAATAGCATAAATTTCTAGAAATCAACAAGCACACTGGAGGAGAATTTTGCTCAACTTGGCAATAATTATATGATAAGCATCATACATTGGAAATCAAGTATCATGAAAGATGGCAAGAGTTCATATTAATGCATGGGCAGGACACCCATTATACACTGCAAAATGACATAATTTGCAAAAAGGAAGAAAACCAACTCACATTTGAAATTGTAATTTAGGCCAATTAAATGTATAACATCTATAATTCAGAAACAGCAGGAATAATATTATTGTGTGTGCTAACATAGTCTTAACAAAACTATTTCCCCAATATGTTAGCATCTACCAGTAAAACAAATTGGAGATACATGACTAACTTTTGATTCGGAAATTGCTCCTATTAGAACAACACATTATACTGACAGATGACCACCAAATAATCAAAATGCAACAAAACAGTACTAGTATCCAAACAAGAACTCTCCCAAACAGAAACAGTGGTTGAAATGCAAACAAAGAAAATATTAATCCACATAAAATAATTTGCATATCCTATAATTTATTCAACAACCAAACAACAGCATAATTATCTCCATAATATATAAAGCCAAAAAGCGAGTAGGAAATACCGTACCTCGAAGTAAACAAAGTAAGGAACAGAAGAGATCGAATAAGCCTGGCAGATCTCAGGTTGCTCTTCAGCATTAACCTACAATACATTTACCAAAAAATTCCAATGAGAAAAAAGAAACAAATATATGGACAAGTGGAAATTGATATCATATGACAATCCTCTGTGAAATAAGTAAACAAATTAAGATGTTCATAGGATGAAAACCAAACAACACAATTAATTTACAGAACATTAATGGTTGAAGCAATGAGTTATGAGTTAACTTGTTATGCAAGTTATTAAGCAAGATTTCATGACCTCTTTTTCCAAGAACCAAGAATTAAGTATCATAAAAATTTAGAGCATGTGAAGGAAATAAAACGAACCACGAGGAAGTATCCATGGGGAAATTTGGTGTGGAAGTCATAAAATTCTTCTCCCATTTTCTTGGATAGCAAGCACAATGGCTTCCAAAAAAATACAAATACCGGTGCCCAACTGGCCACAAAGCCTTCTATCTCCGCCTTTGATTTCACTTCTTTCATTGATCCATCCATTTGTGCCAATTTCAAGAACAGAACCCTAGACCTAGAGAAAGAGTAGTACCTAAACAAAGTTGCTCCCTAAAAACAAAACGAAATGAAATGATAGAGAGAGTGACACACAAATTTGAGTTGGAGTACGAGTGAGAGCACTTTTATTACAAAGTCGATTACTATTCGGGATTTCTTCTAGAATCTAGAGGGAAGTTACACGCGCCTCTCTCATTTAAGTGACAAAATTGCCGCCGTGGGCCTAAACACACTTCACCAATTGGGCTGGAGATGTGGTTCAGCATTTTATGTTAGACCACCTAAAGGGATTTTTGCATGAAATTGTGATTGGATTGTAAAGTTGTCACAGTCTCTTGTTCCTTTTCTTAACATTATTATTATTATTTTTTTCCTTTTCCACACTGTGCAATAAACAATCGTACACTCACACTTTCTACACTAAAATCATGACTTCAATCATGATTTTAATGCAAAAAAATGTGCGTAAATGTGTGTATTAGTATGTTAAATTTGAAACATAATTATAATCCAGATTACATCTAAACCAGCTTTTAATTGAAGTTTAATTTTACTCTAAGTGTCCATTTCAATATTCTTAATTTTGATACTAAGACTTATTCACAATACTCAACACGAAAGTTGAGATGACTCACCTAGGTAACCACCTTATTATCACCATTATTGAATATTTCCATGCATAAGCAAGAATTACAACTGAAAGATACTATAATGGCTAAATAATTAAACTAATAATGGAAAAGATAAAAGTTTTTATTTCACCAAGTTTTTTTATCCTAGTAAATAAAGATAGTTTTATTGTAACAAAACATAAGAGGGAGCAAGAAGAACTTGCTCAATAGCATCAATAAGAATCCAAAGAAGTTGATGCCGAGCTTATTGTTTTACTTCTTACTAATTACTTGATAAATAATCATATATTAGAGCCTCTGCTTGATGATTGCAGGACCCTATTGAAGTAATTTCATAGTTCAACTGTCCGTCACATTTTCAAGGAGGCGAACCAATGTGTTGTTGCATTGGCTAAGTTTGGAGCCACCATTTCTTTTTACTATGTTAATTTTGTTAACCTACCGCCTGTGGTGGAGGATTTGCTGGCTTTTGACAAGGCCGACCTTTTTTGTAATAGCCTTATTAGTAATTAATCTATTTCAGCATTGGTTTACCCACCAAAAAAAAAAAAAAAAAAAAGAATCCAAAGAAGGATAAAGTTGATGGAGTGAACGTCTTAAGTTGTGGGTTGAATGTCATTTATGGAATAATAATCTCTATTTTTGTGTTCTCTTCAAATTGAACAAATTGAACAGAATGGTATGAAATGATTAACAGAATAGTATGAAATTTAACAAATAACTTGATCTTACTATGCACAGTTCTCTGTTTATACACTAGCTGACTGATACTCTGAGCTCAAACAGTTACAGGAAGGAAAAAAAATAGTAGGTAACATAACTAACTTCTAAAACTAACTACACTAAATGACTTACAGCTGTACACATTAAGCCACGCGACTGGCACATTTTAATAAAATAACCTAAACTACTTGTAGCTTAGTGGAAGTAACTCTTAAGCTACTGTCGTTTCTTCTTTCTTCTCTTCCTTCTCCTTCTCTGTACTCAAATCTTTGACAGAATTTGCAGCCTTGGTTTAATTTCACCAAGTTTAATTTAAATGGAAGTCAACAAATAATTTGTATGACCCCTTCCCAAAAAAAAAAATGACGACTCCCTCATCTACATATTTGTACACCTACTATCTCCTTTCCTCTCTCTCATCTACATATTATCCATTTCCCATTTTTTGATTCCATTATATATGTTCCGCTCTGTTCATATATGTATAGTGGATATCTAGGAGGATGGCACGATGGGTAAATTTAAGTGCAGCTTAAAAGGAATACAAAATAGAATTGGCAACCTTAACTCAATCATGGATTATATAAACTTGTAATATTGAGAATGGATTTTCTCTTGGACCTCACTAGCTATTTGGGAATAGAAAACAATAAGCACTAGCATAAAATACAAGAAGGTTATGTTACCCATTTTTTTTATTCACAAAAATCCAAATTTCTTTTGTATGATTAGGGTAAAATTTACTTCTTTTTTGCTTATCCGATAAACTAATAATATTTATAATGCTCGACAATGTGAAACCATTTTCTTGTGGTTTCTTTTTGTTTCCTGTTGTCGAAGAAGGAGATTCCAGTTATAGCATTGATTAAAAAAAGTGTTGCAGAACTTGTGAGAAGTTGTTTCAAACAAGATTAACACAAGATCAACCTTAGCCAAATCTTAATTTGCTTGACCGAATAAAATAGCAGGTTTGATATTATTATTCCAAAATACACCGGCTTTTGCTTCTATATATATTCCCGCCCAAAAATTTAACCAAAAAAAAAAAAAAAAAACACATGCACCATCTCCCCCTATTATATGGACCTGCCACCCTTAGTTTATAATAGTTGTATCTTATGGGCCAAGATTAATTAATGTAGTAGCTTTTGCTTCCAAAGTATCACAATCATGCCCGAGCAACCCGGCCAATATGACATTATGATTTATGACCCACTTAAACTTTTCAACTATTCTTCCAGGAGTGAAACAACCAAAAAATTTATATCAATAAACATTGATCTAGCCACTATTGTGCCCAAATTTTGCAACTTATCCATTACATTTTGTACGGATGGCCTTTAGATTTTATATTATTAGGTGGTAGTGCTGTGTTAAAGGCATATATATATATAGTTTAGCAACAAAAAAAAAAAAAAACAAAGGCATATATAGATAGTGGAGCGGTTCTAAAATGTGTCTTTTTAAAATTTTTTTTTTAAAAAAAAAGAGAAAAACTTGGTACAATAGCAGCAGATCGATGTGACAATGACTAGTGATTACATGGTAATAGGCTCATGTAATGCATTGAGAAAGGTAAACTGGACGGTAACCTTATCTCTTATGGGGGATAGGATTACCAAGCAATAGGTAAGGTTTGTGTTCGACTCACATTGGTTTTGGGTCAATTTTCCAAGAGTTTTTTCTGGTAAATGTCAAAACTATATTAATCAATTAATTAGTAAGATAGACACAAATATCTTAACTAATTGGTGATCTCTCACAAAATTAATAAAGCATACAATCATTCAAGTCAAATTAACTTTGAAAAAAGTGAGTTCCAGTTAGCTCAATTGGTAAAGTCTCTGATGGTTGAATAAGAGATCTGAAGTTCAATCTCCGCCTATACCAAAAATTGATTAGTCTCTTGGTCTGATGATAAAAAGTTGTTATTAGCTAGGAGCGGACGTCATAGAGTGAAACTCTCTCACAAAAAAAAAAAATTGAAAAAATAATAACAAAAACAAGAAGAATGTCCGAATTAGTCACACCCCCTCCCCCTAATAATTGTCTCACATTGCTTAAGAGAGTGTGTTGTGTGTAGTATAACTTGCCCCGCCCTCCTTTAAAAGTTACCATGACTTTTGAGTGGAGTTGTAGTGTGTTTTTGTGTTAGAACCCCTTTCCCTCTCCCTTATGTGTGTGATTGTTTCTCAAAAAAAAAAAAAAAAATATATATATATATATATATATATATATATATATATATATATATTCAATCTATTAGTGCCATTATCGCAAGATTATTAAATTTGACAACAACCATTCAAGTTATATAAGTTCAAAACATTACAATTAAAATAAGAAAAAAATCATAAGTATTTATTTGGAGCATTTTCATAATTATTTTAAAAAGATTATTGTCGTCAACCGCAATGCACGGAAAATGTTGTCTTTGCAAACAAATTTCATGTAAATGGTTAGGCGGGTCAAGAAATCATAATAAAGGGGGAAAAGGCAAACGAATGTAGAGCACATGCTAGTGTACGTGCTAGCTACTCACATGTCTAGGATATTGAGAATTTCATCTGGAAATACCTATGCCTATCTAGACAAAGAGGATGGAAATTGAGAAGCAAATTGAGAAGGGATTGGTTTGATTCCTTGATTCATTCATTGTAGGTGGTTTCTAATGTGAAATTTGTTTGTGTGTATTTGTGCAGTAAGTAACTATATGATAAATTGTTACTGGTTTTAATTGGAAATTATCACTGAAATTACTTTTTTGCCGCTAATAACAACCTGTCAAACTGTTGTTAAAATATTGTGATGAGCACTTTTCTCTATTCTCTTTTGATGCAATGAAAGGTGCACCATGTGTTAGTTGTGTACGCTTTCACTGAGGGATTCCCTACCTCTTGGTTGCATATTGCATGACTAGATTCTCTACAAAAGTGGCTAGCATAGCCTCAAAATCTAACCTGCATAAACAAATATGGCCCAACTCAAAGAAGCATTCGGAAATACTAATTGATGGAAAAAACCCAATGATTCTAAAGAGGACACGGGGCGGAAAATTATTTGTCTAGTGATTGTTAGAATCAAAATATCAAATACAGCTTTGGTCCTACCGCATTAAATAGATTGCGAGAGGGTTTGGATTGGGTTGAAACGCGCACGTCTGCATTTCAGCTTTTTTTTTTTTTTTGTTGGGACGTGCACTGTTCACTGTCCATTGGCCATGCACAGTGATTTTAGGCCAATGAACAGTATTTTTTACACATTAAAAAATTATTTTGCTACAGTATTTTTAAGTATCAATTTTCAACTGTATCCAAACGAACCCTACATATGAAAGGTTGGGCTACCAATTAATCCATTATGATTCAATAGAATATTGTTTGCCCTATTTCAAACTTAATATTTGGGTTAATTGTTCAAATTAAAAATCTAAAATCCAAATTAGTACTCATGTCATAGTGCAAAGTGATATTTTGTAAAAACCCTATATAAAGGGGTACGTAGCTCATATTATTATCATTTTTAAACTTGTTTAAAATGCCCATATTATAGATGCCTATATGGCTATATTATGTGCACGTACACGCGCACTCAAAAACATACATGCCTATATGTGCATGGGTTTACGTTATAATATTTGTGTGATTTATGATATTACATAAGTTAATATTAAGCCAGGAATTTGTAATCTAATGACATATCCGTTATGGTGAGAAGTTTAACTTCGAATCCCAAAACCTCCTATCACTTGGAAGAAATTAAATAGATCAGTTAATAATTTATGAACAATATATTATATTTTGTCATTAATCTAAAGAGAAATGTTATATTTACAACATTTTGTTATAAGTGGGTAAAAAAGTATATTACATTGTGAATTTAAATTATAACCAATAACAACTTACCATGGACTCAATACTTAACTCGCTCCGCGACCGTGACTCTAACTGCCGCATGCAATTTTGGAGTTAGCGAGTGAGTTTAAGTCCTTATTTCATTCCGCTAAGCATTGAGTCTAGGTTTCCTTTTCCTCTATTCCAAAAAAAAAACGGTTCAAAGTCGAGTCTAGTCCCACATCGCTTAGGTCTGTGTTAGAAGAGGGACTTATAACTCGCTCCGCGACTCCAATTGCCGCATGCAGTTTTGGAGTTGGCACTCTAAAAAGTAAAGATTCAATAAACTTAATAAATTTTTATACCAACTAAACTTTAAAGAAAAAGAAACACAAATGTACGATTTATTGTACTAAATAAAAAAATAATAATAATACATCTGTAAGTGCACAATTGCACCTGGACCCAAAAACAAGTGTTGGGCTCAGGCCCAATGAGCATAATACAATAATCTAAGTTCAGGATGTTGGAAGTTCGATTAACAGACTAAAGTGCCACAATCTAAACAAATGATAGACAAATATGACAAAGGGACCTCCCCGGACGTAAGCCGATGACGATATGTGTATATATGTTCTCTTTCTATGTCAAAGTTTACAATTCCTAGTTCCTGTTTTCTCTTAGCGTAAAGTCCAGAGCCCCCTTCTTCTTTCCTCTTTCGTTTCCTTATATATTTCTTCTTCACTGGTTCATACACGTGTCATACAAATCTTACTCCCCTGGATACTTGTCACATCCACCACCTTCTTGAAGTCTTCAAATAATAGCAGGGAAGCTGAATCCTACTGTTCAGAAGTCATTTTCCCATTAATGCGGCCAGGGAGGTAGATGCAAGGTCTTTAATGTGGTGGTAGCAGCCTTTTCCTTAGATATTTCTCCTACATCCTCGTTTTTAGAGGGTGCTTGGATCACCCTCTTACCCATCAGTTTTTCCAGAATCCTACCTTTAACCGGTTTAGCAAGTCCTAGGGTCATTGCCGGGCCTGTCCGAGGAGACATTCCTCCTCGGATAGCTCCTCGAACCTTTACAGTGCAGACAGACTCGTGGGCCTAAAGGCCATGATAAAAAACAATCTGGTACCAGCCAATCAGACCCAAAACCCAAATGTTTATTCAGGAGCTTTCACCCCCCACAACATCTATATATCTTTATTATAAACCAACAAACATATTATACAATATATTTTGTCCAAGTAATAGATGTAATAATTTATAATAACAAAGTAAAATTGATTATAAAAAAATCACAATAATACAATTTATTACAATTTTTGTGGTCATATAATAATAATAACAATAATTAATATTAAATAATTTCAAAATTAACAAAACACATACATAAATTTAATTAAAGAGTTGAGATGCTTACCACAATTGTGATACCAACTGAAAGGGTGAGAATTATAGAGTGATGCTTGCAACCAAAAAAAAAAAAACACAATCAGATAATAATAAATAAACACAAAATAACAATAATACTGAAAAGTTTTTTTTTTGAGAAGCAACTAAGTCATAGGCTGATTATAAGTTATCAGCTACAAAATAATCAAATTTATGTATGGTGGCTATTACAATTTATTATGGTAAATTTCAAATATAACTAAAAATGCTTGTAGTCCTAATTAACCATAAAAAATTCATTAATCTAAAATTTGAATAATAACAACAACAACAATAATCATAATCATAGTCATACAAACAACATTAACTACAACAATACATAATATTTTACAATGTATTAGCTTCTAATATTTACAAAGCATATATTTATACAATAATAATAAATCTGCTAATTTCTAGAGCTGTAAGTTAATAAGAAAAACAAAAAAACTCATATTAACCCAAAACTTACAATCCTCAGTTGTGCACACTGAAGCAAAGTAGAAGAGTAATATAGCACTGAACAATTGGAGGTAAGTGAAGCCATATGAAAAATGTAGGAGATGCAATGCTTTAGTGATGGTGCCTGCCTTTTATAACGACGAGAGGAATGAAAAGACCAAAAAAAAAAATTCATGACATAGATTCATATCAGCAGGTTAGGTTTTATTGGGAACGATCAAAGAATATTTTCCAAAGTACTTGGAGAATAAGAATCAGGAGGAAGAGGTGAGGTGATTGACTCCTCCAAATATTTTTTTTATCCGGACAATTCTCTCTCTCTCTCTCTCCCCTCCAATTTTCGGCAACTCCATTGCCATAATTCTTTTTTTTTCCTCCAATTTCGGCAATTCCATTGCCACAAATTTTTTTCCTTCCATTTCGGCAACAACATTGCCACAAATCAATTGCAACTATTTTTTTTTCCTCCCATTTTAGCAATTCCATTGCCACAAATCAATTGTCATAATTTTTTTTTCCTTCAATTTTCGGCCTAAATCTTCTCTTTTTTGTCCCTCCCATTTTTAGCAACTTGGTTGCCACAATTGGTTTCCTTTCAGCCACTCCTCCTTCGGGCACTTCACCTAGCAGCTGGGCAGTAATTTCAGACAGCAAGAATTTCGGTAATGAGATTACCGAAATTTAAATTTTTTCTCCCTCCTCCCATCACATCATTTATCTTTCCTCTCTCATACTTTTTTTAGAATTTCGGTAACAGTGTTGCTGAAATTCACTCTCTTTCCTCAATTTCCCAAATAACTTTGAACAATACCTATATCACAAATCAACTTGATTTTCTGCAATATTCAACCAAAAGACTCACCAAATCTCACTTGAATTCAACTTGAAAATAGTCACTTGAATTCAACTTAAGCCCACTCGTCTTTCACACCTGCCTGCACTCCTAAACCACGCGTCTTTTCTCATTGTACGCTACAAAATGCACAACATTGAATAGAACAACAAGTTGAAAAGATTGAAAAGATAGAGAAAAGAGGAGAGTGAAGATTGTTGAACAGTGAGCTACCAACACTGCTAGGGCTAGGGTATCAACATGTCAACGATGTACTGCATGATGTTCACGGCAGAGATGACTGGTGTTACGGACCTCCAACCTGAAGCTGGCTGGATAGATGAGTCAATCACATTCAACATCAAGATAACTTTGAGTTTCGAGTCACTATTAAATAAATAGGGTACCTAGCTAGAGTCCAAGTCCAACTCCCGATAGAGTTTCTCTGTGAAAATGAGAAAGAAAGCTTGAAACTCTGAAAGAAAGAAAGGCCGCATGAAAAAATGAGAAAGAAAAGAAGAAAGAAAGAAAGGCCGCTCTCTAGCTACAAGCTTTCTCTCTTCTTTGTTTCAACCTAAAAAAATAAATCTCTATATTTCTCTGTTACGGTTTTTTCTTTGAGGTACACTACAAGAAAAAAGACATAGTACAACAAGTATTATTGCAACAAAAAAAAAATAGAAGTAATATATATACTTTTACATCTCCAAGTTGTTTTTTTTGTTGTGATAGTAACTTAAATTTATTACATCAATATGAAATTATAGCAATAATTATTATGTTACATTAGAATGTGTTGTTGTAATAGGTAACTTTTATTTTACATTGAGATATGTTGTTGCAATAGGTAATTTTTTATTTCACATCGAACTACATTATTGTAATAAGTTAAATCTTTATTTCACATCAAATTTTGTTGATGTAATAGAGGTGAGTAATTGAGTAGCGGGAAAATTTGAGAAATTGACGCTACATTTTTTCATTAATTTCCTATCTCTCACCCATGTCTATCCCTTTTTTTTTTCCTCTCATCTCAATATTTCTCTCTCACCACACATGTCTTCCTTTTTTTCTCTCATCTCAATTTCCCACTTTCTCTCACCATATCTATTTTCCTATTTTTTCTCATCTCAAAATTAACTCACACACGCTTATCTCTTGCTTTTTTCATCTCTGTTTTCCTTTTTATCTCACCCACCTCTATCTCCTATTTTTTTTCTTTTTCTTTTTTAATCTTAGTTTCCCTTTCTCTCACCCACGTTTATCTCCATGTTTTTCTCATCTCAATTCTCTCTCTCTCTCTCTCTCTCTCTCTCTCTTCTTCTTTTTTTCATTTCACTTTCCCTCTTTCTTAAGCGTATCTCAAAATTCGAATTTATCTACTAAATACAAAACTTGTCTCTCAAATTTCCATCTCACTCTCATATCTACTAACTCTAAATTTTCTCTCTCAAATTTCAGTATTTCTTAATTCATAGTCTCCTTGGAGAGACTCTTTCTCAGTTTAAAGACTTTCTTTCTAACTTTCAAGTAATTTTTTGGTTTTCTTTAAATTTTAATTTGATTTTTCTTTGTTTAATTGTATGGTCTTCAAGCGGTATTGTTTTGTATGTGTTTTTTTTAGAATCAATGATGGTGTATATTGTTGTCATTGTGTTGTATATATATGATGTTTTTCAAATTTATACTTATTTTCTTTTCTTTTCTTTCCAAAATAGGTGGTAAGTCAATGACATGATCGTGAAGCATGCTTCGATAACACCTTCGGGAAGAAACTTTTCTTTCATGTTGTATTGATTTTTGCATACTTTTTGAGACTATGTGTTTGGATGTAAATTCAACAAGTTGTGTATATATTTGTGTTTTTTGACATATGTATTGAAATGAAGTATTTCAAAATTTTCATATTTTATGCATATTTTTAATTTGTTATTATAGTATCTAGATATGGTTTTTGAATTGCAAAACAGGTTAATGAAAAAATTATTATTTAAAAAATGATTTATTTATTTTTTAAATTTAAAAAAATTAATAAAAAATAGCCTATTGCAATGAGATTTTCAAAGTAAATCGTTGCAATATATGGAATTTATTGCAACAAAAATCTAGTGTTGCATAAACCTATTGTCTCGGAGTTTATTACAACGGCTTGCATCGACTTTTTTCGTTGTATTAAGTCTTTTTTCTTGTAGTGGTAGTTTTTCTCTTTCTTTTCATTGTTGTTGCGATTCTTGATCCATGCGTGTCTATATATATATATTGTCATTTTTCAAAACAAGAAGTTGGATTATTTTATTCAGATTTTCTTGAAGGTTTTAGTCAGATCTGTGTAGGTATAATCCAAAATGGCTTTATGGCATAGTTTTGGTTTGGTTATGCTACTCTTGGATCTGGTTTGAATAGGATGATGATTTGTAACAAGTACAGTAGGTAGAGTGGTGGTAAGTGCAGTAACAAGAATTAAAGGGAGTTTATATTTGGTTCAGTAGTAGAGATAGAGGGTGGATTAGTGACTTTAGGGATGAGTGTATGAGATGATGCATGAGTAATGTGTGTAGGAGTATGAGATGCAGTGGATGTGGGAGTAGGGTGTGCAATAGTAGTAGAATGAGTAGTACCTGGATTAGGATTACCTGGATATGGACCCAATGCAGATGGTTGATTGGTAGAATGTAGTTATATAGTAAATTGGAAAACCATGCTGGATTTGAGGTAGAAGAATAAGAAGTGAAGGAAGAATGGTTAGCGGGAATAGATGGAATTCTGGACTCATTGAAGAGAACATGTCTAGAGATGTAAATAGTTTCAGAGATAGGTTCATAGCATAGATAACCCTTAGGTGTGAATATGCACTGTTTAGTTCTATGGTCCAGTTTATGTTGGGAATATGGTCTGAGATATACGGGTAACAAGCACAACCTAAGATTGTAAGTTGGGACAAATCAGGAAAGTAGCCAAATAATTTGGTCCATGGTGAGATGGAATTTAAGATAGAAGTTGGAAGTAAGTTGATGAGATAAAGAGTAGTTTGAAGTGCATAAGACCAGAATTGGGTAGGTAAAGATTAGTGAGAAAGCATAGTGATAGTAGTCTCAATGAAATGTCTATGCTTTCTCTCAACTAGACCATTTTGTTGAGTGGTATAAGGACATGAGATTTGATGAGCAATACCACTAGTAGACAGATTAGACTCAAAGGCATTAGCGGTGACATTGTTCAACACCTTCATCTAATCTGAGTATTTTGATGTGGGTGGAGAATTGATTTTCTACCATAGCCTTAAAAAGTAAGAACTTGGAATGAACCTTAGATTTATTAACAAGAAGATATAACCAAGCAAATCTGGTAAAATAATTTGTTTGGAAATCTAATTGGATGTTAAGAGCAAAATTAAAGATTATTAAGAATCTTAACATGTCTTAATTATAATAGAACTTTTTTGTGAACCAAAACTAATTTTATTTTCATGCATCTAATGTGGAGAAAAGAGTTGTCAATTTTGATGGTTAATGATTTTTGTGCTTTGTTTATGGCTTGATTAGTGTTTTACCAAATGTACATATTTGATGATCAACTGTTTCTTGTATGGAATATGTTCTCATTTATTGTTTGGATGTAATCCAGCTTAAGAGTGAGCACTGTTGGGCTATCAGTCCAAAATTCAGGAGGATTTGCAAAGAGGACATTGTTCAAGATGACAAGCATTTGGTTGAAATGGTATGTTATATAAATTAATTTTAAACAAAATCTAAAAGTAGGTGTGGTTTAAACTTGTGTATGGATGTGTAAATATTTGATTCTTAATGTGATGTTTTAATTGTTTATACTACTATAGGCAACTTGAGCATTATAAGATTTAAGATCAACATGACCTCTTTCATGAATAGGGATGCTATTTGATTGAGATGTCGCTGACAATGGAGGTTCCAATAGGGTTCTCAAAGATGGTAATATTTGCTTGTTTAATTGAAGAAGAAAACCAAAGGTTGAGACTTGAGAAAGGGAGGGAATATGTTAGCAATCTTTAACGGCAATGAGAGAGAGAGAGAGAGAGAGAGAGAGAGAGAGAGAGAGAGAGAGAGAGAGAGAGAGAGAGAGAGAGAGAGAGAGAGAGAGAGAGAGAGAGAGAGAGAGAAGAAGAAGAAGAAGAAGAAGAAGAAGAAGAAATTTGAGGTTTAATGCTGCTGAAATTAGTGGACACTATTAAGAATCAATGTTAAGGACCTCGTTTTGTTTGAACCAATTATAGGGTTGGGACTACAAATGTCAAAATGATGTCGATTTGATTGCTGTTACCTAAAGCACTCACATCAGTGTATGTAAAATAGTTTAAGATGTTTATTTTGCACATTTCAACACAAAAATCACACGTATTAGTCTTTTTTATAATTTTTGAGAATCCATATTAGTCTATTTAAAAGTGTGTAAATATGCCTAATTGCTATGGTGGCCAAGATTGCTAGCATCAAAATGTTCCAAACTTGTATTCAATACAATTGTGACCCAATTTTGGGTATGGCCCTGAAAAATTTCCACCCGAGAACTCCCACGTTTTGCTAGCATTGATGAGTCGGCTTCATGAGACAAAGGTGAAGGGTGCAAAGGAGGTGGTGGTTTGGGGGATTGGGAGTCCCTTGAGCGAGTTCCTCGTTGATAGAGAGCTATAGTGGCTTAGGGCACATGAATGTTGAGAGTGGGAAAGAGGTCAGAATTAAGGAGTTGGCTGAGTTGAAGAAGGATGTGTTGGTGTTTGTGGGGAAGCTCGTTAGGGACATGTCTAACAGTCCATGCCTAATGGGGCTTCTAGAAAGCTTATGGATAGCTTGAAGCTCGCTGCATTAGGTTTGCCCCCAAGGATTTGTAATACAATAGTGAAATGAGAATTTTTTCAAATGAATATAAACTACAAATAAATAAATGGTGTCTCCATCCAAGGTGTTTAAATTACATGTATTTTTTCTTTAATTATAAATTACATTTAGATTCAAGAATGATTAAAGATGTAATGCAATATTGCATACATTAATATTTATATACATATTTTTAAAAGACTTAAGTACTGTACTTATGTACTGTATCTTAGGTTCCTCTCTTGAGATTCTGCCACGTGGCTTTTTTCTCAGGACTGGAAGTGTATTTTTTAAATTAAGTAGCCACATGACGGAATCTTAAGAGGAGAATCTAAGGAACAGGACCTAAAGTATTGTACATAAGTTTTGTCATTTTTAAAATAAATGATGACGTAATTGCTAAATGTGGCTTAATTAAAGTATAGCAATAATAAATACTACGCTTTAGCTTTTAGATATAGATGGATCGAGGTCAACTATATTTATTTGAACATTTTCCGTTCATGCCTATTTTTGCATAATATTTATGAAATTAACACACTAAGTATCCGTTTGGATACAACGTTTGCGTTCCTATGTTTTTAGTGGATCTCGTGCACTGTTCACTGGACCCACAAACCTTTTTTTTTTTGCAATTTTTTCTTTAAAACTGGGTCTCATGGAACCATTCACACATTTAAAAATGATTTTGCTACAGTGTTTTCAGTTTTCAACAATTAGCGGTATCCAAATAGACCCTAAATTCAATATGCATTAGACCAGAGGATTCATACTCAAATAGAAGAAATTATTGCGAGTGTTCTATTTGGACTTTGGGGCCCACATAATACCCAAGACAAAACATGTTAACATATGCGCATGTCGCGGGAGCATATTGAGGTGGCGTTTGGATACAGATTAAAATTTGCTGCGTTTTCACGTTTTGCTTCTTCTTCTTTTCTTTTTTTTTCCGTTTCTGCTGCGGTTGCGGGGGGACATATGCGCGGTGCGCGCACTGTTCACATACTTTTTCAGCCATTTTTTTTATTAAAAATGGGTCCCGCATCACTATTCACACATTTAAAAATTATTTTGTTACAGTATTTTCAGTTTTCAGTTTTCAGCAATAAGTTCTATCCAAACAGACCATGAGTATATTGATTCACTTTTGTGATTTTCCTTACTAGCATGATTTCCCATGCTCATGCTAGTTGTTACAATGTAATTGTGTAAGGATCATCTTTTATGTGATTGACATATCCAATAGATAAAATGCAATTTATATGTAATTGAGTGTTAGTTTTTATAGTGTTCAAAAAGTACAACAAGTGGTATTATTGAAAATATAAGATTGCTCAAGAATAGTTGAAACTATAAATCCCAATACCTACTCAAAATCTCTCAATCTATTGAGTCTCGGGTAAATTGAATTTAAAATTCAGTCTTCTGCCCACAATAACTTGGCTTCCTAAGGATTTGTATACTAGGGTCCCATAGCATATAAAAGACATTTTATAGTCGTTGTCAAAGAGATAGAGAGAAACACGCATAACATGAGTTGTTGAGTTGTTTGTGTGCCTAGAGTCTTAAACCAAGCTACTTTCAGTTCATTCAAGCGTGGATTGAAGAACTCTACAAAACTACAAAAATAAAAAAGGTTGCTTTAGAGTTAGTTATCACATGTGCACTATGTTAAGCCCTGATTTGATTATTTCCCATCAACCGATTAAGGCATTAAGCTCAAATAAATCATTACTATGCCCGAAACCAATTGACCTAGTACATGTCCATAAAATCAAGCCTGAAATTAAATTGGCTCATCAGCCACCCTCTTTTTCAAAATTACAAGAGTGTCCTTTCATTTTCATTAGCCCCCAAAACTTCCCCTACATTTCTTGAATTTCAGAAAGTGCCCCCAGTTTCATTAAATTTTTGTAAACAGTAAACCCCTACCTGACACTCCATATATTTACCATGGTTTTAAAAACCGAACCGGACATCAAACCGATTTTTAAAAAATTTCCGGTTTTTGACCGGCTTTGATGCTTTTAACCGGACCGGACTACACTGGTTTTTCCGGTTGAATCGGTCTGACCGGCCGGTCCGGTCCGGTTTTTAAAACAGTGATATTTACACTTTGGCTCTTTTTTTTTTTTTGAGATTACACTTAAGCCCCATCACATCATAAGAATTGCACAAATATCTTCAAACTTCTAATAATTGCACAAATGCTATCCAAACTTATTGAAAATGCTTTTCTCAAAAAAAAAAAACCTTATTGAAAATGCCAAAAGGCACTCCAAGTTATCAAAACCATGCTCAAATTGCTTACATTTTCATGGAAATTATAGAATCTATCCAATATTACACTAAATGACTAAACGACCCTCAAGGCTAATAAAATTACCAAATTCATCTGAAATGAAGTCAACATAAATTTAAGCACAAAACATTATATTTATATGTGTATTATTGTTTGATGGTAGTTTTAGTTTTTGGGACAATATAAATCATTATATTTATACACAAAACAATAGATTTTTTGTCTTTAATTAAACCCTCTTTATTTATTTATTTTTAAAAAAATTGGCTGTTTTTTATGTGGGGGCTACGTAATCAAAATTCCTACGAAAAAGGCTATCCCTTTGTTTGTAATTGGATCATCTAGGGGGTGTGCATGGGTCTGATTGAGGGAATTTTTTGACCCAACCCACCATGGTGGGTCAAAAAAAATTCGACCCAATCCAACCCATCACATATGTCCAACCCAACCCAACTCACATGAGTCGGGTTGGGTCGGGGTGAATCCAAGAGTTGGACATTTTTTTATTATTATTATTAAATTGAACCCATATATTTTTTTATTAATTATATAATATATTTAAATATATATTAAAGAAAGTAATAGGATTTTATATTATATATGTTTGTACGAATTGATGAAGTGCTCTACAGCTGGGTTTTAACTTAAAAAAAATATTTATTAAATATATAATATATTTTAAATATATATTAAAATATGGGTGGGTCGAGTCGGGTTTGACGGGTTTGTAATTTTATGATCCAAACCCAATCCGACCCGCTACAAATTTTTTTTTTATAACCCAACCCAATCCACCAAGCCCTAAAAACCGACCCAACCCGGCGGGTTGGATTGGGTCGGGTCAGCACACTCCTAGGATCATCAACTGTAAGCCTTAACTGGCAACTGAAAAATACTGTCTCATATATGTTTTCAAAAATTCCTTCAACATAAGAAGAGTAATTGTAGGTGCTTTTCTTTAAGGCTCCAAACTCAAAACACTACCCTTGAAACTTGATAAAAATATACAAATAGATGAGTTTTTTTTCTTGACTTTGATACTGTTCTTCTACATTAGAATTAGTAATATAGTATAAATATCTCGAAGAAAGTGAGCTGCATTAGAAGAGAAAAGTACCTTGAATTTCATTATATGGCACCTGGGAATTCAAACACACCCAATCAAAGTGAGCTATATTAGTAGAGTATAAATACAACTCTTCTTGCTCAGTTAGGTGATCTTGATGACGTTAAATTTAGAATTTCCTTACTTTTTATTCTCTTTATGGCAACTGAAATGTTTTTTTTATCAGGCAACAAAATGTAATTGGTCTAATGTAGTTGTTTGTTTGTTTTTAATTTATTATATTATTATCGCCCTGAACTCTAATGTTAAGAAATTTTTGTTTCATAAAAACACATTCATTGTCAAGCTCATTACTGGTTTTTCCTTCTTAGTCCAGAGTTCAAAACCACCCAAAAAAAAGAATCAAAAAAATTTCTCCAGAACTAACACCATTATTTCTTGCCAATCCCAACAAACAAATTCAAATCGAACCAAATCCCAACTTGATGTGAGGCCAATCTGTTAACAGTGAATAATAATAGGTCCGCATTCATCTGAGGCCTGGATGTAAGATACGGACCCAGGATATATATATATCACGGGCCTGGCCAGCACTTTAAAGCCCATACTTTGTAATAGGTAGGCATTGGGTATTAGAGTGGCCGGTTTGATTGGGACATATTCACTAACCTTGCAACAAATCAACCCGGAGCCCATGCAAGTTACCTTAAAAACTTTGCCGCTTCTTCAAAAGATTCAAAACACACAAAGATGTGGTAGGGTTTGAGGGGAAGCTCGTTTGGTACATGCCCAGCTCGCTGCATTAGGTTGGGCCCCAAAGATTTCTCTCTGAGGGATGACCTATATAAGTGGTACTTGCAGAATGTGGTGCAATTAATGATTTCGGGTGATATAATCTGAATGTTATTTCAGTTGTGACTATTTATTGTTGCTTTGTCATTGTTATTTATCTTTCTTAAACTATATACACTCAGATACATGTGGGGATTATGGATATTCGATTTTGTACGAGTAATATTGTGGGATAATTATTTGTGATGCTTTGTTATTTATTTCAGCTCTAGAGGGTTACCTACCGTTACGTACTATGAGAACAGAGTGAGCCACAGAGCTATTGTTAGAACTTTGCAGAAAGTGCTATTATGTATTAGTGAAAGAGAGGTGCTACGTCCACAACATTTTTACAACATTTTTATAACAAATCATAGGTGGTTAGTTGTTATTGGTTCAAATTTGAACCTAACATTAAGATTACTTTTTTGCCCCAACAATAACAACTAGTAACATCCTGCCACTTAGGATTTGTTGTAAAAATGTTGTGGACATATCATTTCTGCTTTATAATTATGGCTTCATTATTGCTCACTGTTATATATTATAATTGTAGTAGGATTTTCCATAATGACATCTTCTCCGCCAATGAATTATGGGCGGAGGGTAAAGCCATGAGTCTAGTTCTGTATGGGTACAAAATTCTTTTTATAAAATAAAATAAAATGAGAGGATATGCGTGAAATTTTTGTCGGTACTTGCCATGGTATGGTAATGATATCCAATTGCTCTTCATTTCCCACCTTAAATTAATCTGTTTCCCAATTGCTCTTCATTTCACATACAGTAAGTCTTCTGCTACTCTGTGATGTACCACTCTCTTATACGAAGCATTTCCACTCTTTAATGGGAGTCGTATGAGTCACTGGTCTTCTTTAGTTCTTTGTGAAACTTGTTATTCCTAAACTAAAATGTGCGAGCATCATCATGTCATTTTTTTCATGAGTTATTGCAGAAGCATCATCTATTGCTAGGGCGCTGGTGCTTAAGTAATATTTTTAGATGATTTCCTTTTTAATGGAGGAGTAATTTTTATTGGTATATATGGAGGAGAAACTTTTTTTTTTTGTTTGAAAGGATATATATATATATATATATATAATAAACAGAACTATTAGCCAAGATCGCTTGGTCTGATTCGTCTGAATACAAGCTGGAAGAAATCCAGGTTTAAGTACAAAATAATGTGGACTGGAGGAGCAGAATAAACTAGAAAGTCTATTTACATTTTTTACAACCATATTTGGCTAAAATATCGGTCCAGCAACTAGCTTTCCGGAAAACATGCTTGACACTGGAAGTTTCAAACTTGCTCAGCAACAGCCTACAGTCACACAACAGACTTGATAGAGTTTTGCTACCACAAGTATTAGAATTGAGAAGATCCACAATAACTTTTGCACCGAGTTCAAATTTCAATGTAACATTGTAGTTGGACGAGATGGGACAAGGCAAGTAGCCAAAGATGCTTGTTGGTGTAGATCTACAGTCGCGTTTGCAAAAACGGGGCCATAGGCCCCTCAGGCCTGCCTATAGTCACAGGTTTTAGGCCACAACTGTAAAGGCAGCCTAAAAAACCGCAACTATAGACCAAATTGTCTTATAGCCACGTTTTTATGAGCTATAGCCGCGTTTTAAAAACGCGGCTATATGACTTTTTTTTTTTATTTTTTTAAAGTGAGACGTAGAAAATTCACTCTAATGCAGTCTCCAACCCGTTGCAATTTCTAGTACTTAGGTATTAGAGAGTTGGAAAAATACTTCTCAATTAATTAGAAATATCTTGGTTACAGCTTATATATACAGTGCAAAGTAACTAAAACTAAGTAACTAACCAAGTAACTAACTAAACTGTACTAACTGAATCTTACACGTGTGAACACTAAAATAACTAACCAGCTCACGTGTGGTAACTAAGTCACTAACAATATTGAATACAATGCTACATGTAGTATCAGTCCTAAACTACTAGTCGTTTTCTCTGTTATGTAATTCTGCAGCTTCACTTGGTCTTGCTTCTGTTCAAGGCTTGACTGGATGCTTGCTTCTCATGCTTCTCACACTTGTGTTGCATATTCTGATATTAGGCCATACTTTAGTTACTTATAATATCAACATAGTATCACCCAAACTCACTCTCGTCAGTTTTCATGATTAAATACCCCCACACTTACACAGAGAAGAGATGAGGGGACTTTCTATAAAGTACACACAATACAATACATATGCATAAATTCAGACGAGTTTGGAAAAATGAAAGAGCTAGTACTTTGGGAAAGCCTTTGTCAACCCTTGGGGTTTCTGTGCAGAAAGCTCTCCAAGGAAGTCGATGCCTATGGTGATACTCAAATGACTCACACAATTCAAGTTAAGGTAACCTAAGATGTCAAGCCTAATATATATATATGAATAGGCACGACTTTCAAAATTTAAGAAGTGTACGGATAGTTTTGGTTTGGACTTTAATTTGGAGGGCTAATGGAAAATGGAAAGACAATCTCTCTTTTGTTTTTTGGGAAGTGGGGGTGGCTGATATATAGGTGTAGAACGGTAGATATCTTATTTTGTACCTATTAATAAATTTTGGTTCGTGATCTCAATGATAAGTTTGACATATGTCAACTAAGGATGATTAAAAAGCTTACAATAATTTGAAAATAATCACAAGTCAAAAGTATTCAAATCACTTTGAAAGCGATACTGAAAAATGAGATATTAGTTATGCTTTCAATAGTTTGTGCTATAGATTTCTTGTCATCAAAAGTGATATATTAGAATCATATAATATTCTTGAACCCAAAAATGGCATATTCTTTGAGCATATGTTTCCTTTGAAAAATAAGGAAAATTTGTCACATGATTCTATTAAAATTTCTAATCACCTTGTTGATGATGTGAAAGAAATAAGAAAAAACAAACGAGTTAGAAAAGAAAAGGATTACGGTAATGATTTTCTTGCGTATGTTATTGAAGATGAAATAACTCTTAAGCTAGTGTTGTTTCTTCTTTCTTCTCTGTACTCAAATCTTTGATAGAATTTGCAGCCTTGGTTAATTTTAGTAAGTTTAATTTAATTGGGAGTCAACAAATAATTTGTATGACCCCTTCCAAAAAAAAAAAATGATGACATTGCTTTCTCCCACTCGCTCTCATCTACATATTTGCACACCTACTTTAATTTTCTCTCTCTCATCTACATATTATCCATTTCCCATTTTTTGATTCCATTATGTTCCGCCCTGTTCATATATGTGTAGTGGATGCTTAGGAGGATGGCACGATGGATAAATTTAAGTGCAGCTTAAAAGGAATACAAAATAGAATTGGCAATCTTAAATCAATTATGGATTATATAAACTTGTAATATTGAGAATGGATTTCTCTTGGACCTCACTAGCTATTTGCGAATAGATAACAATAAGCACTAGCATAAAATACAAGAAGGGTTATGTTAACATTTTTTTTTTTATTCACAAAAATCCAAATTTCTTTTGTACACTATGATTAGGGTAAAATTTACTTCTTTTTTGCTTATCCGATAAACCAATTATATTTATAATGCTTGACAATGTGAAACCATTTTCTTGTGGTTTCTTTTTGTTTCCTGTTGCCAGAGAAGGAGATTCCAGTTATGGCATTGACAAAAAAAAAAAAAGAGTATTAGAGCTTGTGAGAAGTTGTTTCAAACAAGATTAACACAAGATCGACCTTAGTCAAATTTTAATTTGTTTGACCGAATAAAATAGCAGGTTTGATATTATTATTCCGAAATACACCGGCTTTTGCTTCTATAATATATATATTCCCGCCCAAAAAAAAAAAAAAACTCAAGCACCACCTTAGTGATGGAGATCTCCCCCTATTATATGGACCTGCCACCCTTATTATATAATTATTATAGCATATGGGCCAAGATTAATGTAGTAAGCTTTTGCTTCCAAGTGCTTGTACCAAAGTATCACAAATATTCACAATCATGCCCGAGCAACCCGGCTTTATGACCCACTTAAAAAACTTTTCAAGTTTCAACTATTCTTCCAGGAGTGAAACAACCAAAAAATTTATATCAATAAACATTGATCTAGCCACTATTGTGCCCAAAATTTGCAACTTATCCATTACATTTTGTATGGATGGCCTTTAGATATATTATTAAGGAAATGTTAACAAGCACCGGTGTTTGTTAAGATTTTCTTATATGGGTCTTAATAAAATGGACAAAAAATTATTTAAAAAATTGTCAAAAAGGATAAAGAATTGCTTAAAAATTGTCTAAAGGATAAAAAAAAATGTAAAAAGTAGACAAAAAGTTGTAAAAAAAATTGTTGTTAACAAGCACCTTACTGTACGCATTAAAACAACCCATATTATTACTAGATGGTAGTGCTGCATTAAAGGCATATATAGATGGTGAAGTGGTTCTAAAATGTCTTTAAAAAAAAAAACTTGGTACCATAGCAGCAGATTGAGGTGACAATGCTAAATTTTAACATCAAGTTTGTAAAAAGCACCAAAAAACAAGCTACAACAAACATGCTAAAACTTAAAAAAAATACAATCTGAGATACAATGAGCTTTTATCTTATTTTAATGTTTGTGGTGGAAAATGTGGTTTGTGTAGTTGTTTTTTATTATTTTAATGAGTAGTTTACATTATTTTAAACGAAATGGTAAAAAAATAGAACCTTTGATATTGGGTATATTGTAAAACAAGTTGTTAAAATTGATAAAGTGGCTTTTTAAGATGTTAAATGCTAAAAATTTTAAAAGCTTTGATGGGAATGCTCTAAGAGGCTCATGTCATGCATTGAGAAAGGTAAATTAGATCCGGAAAGGATGGTAACCTTAGCTCTTATGGGGGATAGGATTACCAAGCAATAGGTAGGGTTTGCATTCGACTCACATTGGTTTAATTTGGGTCAATTTACTGAGAGTTTTTTCTGGTAATTTCAAAAATATATTAATCAATTAATTAGTAAGATAAACACAAATATCCTAATTAATTGGTGATCTCTCACAAAATTAATACAGTATACAATCATTCAAGTCAAATTAACTTTGAAACAAATAACAACAATAAAAAGAATGTCCGAATTAGTCAACCCCCCCTCCTAATAATTATTCAATCTATTAGTGCCATTATCCCAAGATTATTAAATTCGACATCAACCATCAAGTTATATAAGTTCAAAACATTACAATTAAAATAAGGAAAAATTCATAAATATTTATTTGCAACAATTTCATAATTATTTTAAAAAGATTATTGTCGTCGACCGCAATGCATGGAAAATGTTGTCTTTGCAAATGAATTTCATGTGAGTGATCAGGTGGAGCCAACGGGTCAAGAAATCATAATAAAGGGGGAAAAGGCAAACGAATGTAGAGCACATGCTAGTGTACGTGCTAGCTACTCACATGTCTAGGATATTGAGAATTTCATCTGGAAATACCTAGACAAAAAGGATGGAAATTGAGAAGCAAATTGAGAAGGGATTGGGTTGATTCCTTGATTCATTCATTGTAGGTGGTTTCTAATGTGGAAGTTGTTTGTGTGTATTTGTGTAGTAAGCTAACTATGTAGTAAATTGTTACTGGTTCTAATTTGAATCTATCACTAAAATTACTTTTTTGCCGTTAGTAACAACAGGTAAGAACCTGCCAAATTGTTGTTAAAATATTTGTGATGGTCACTTTTCTCTATTCTCTTTCGGTGTAATGAAAGGTGCACCATGTATTAGTTGTGTAGGCTTTAACTGATGGATTCCCTACCTCTTGGTTGCATATTGCATGACTAGATTCTCAATAAAAGTGGCTAGTACAGCCTCAAAATCTGACCTGCATAAACAAATATGGCCCAACTCAAAGAAGCATTCGGTATTACTAATTGATGGAACAATTTCACCAAATGATTCTAAAGAGGACACGGGGCGGAATTTTTTTTTTGTCTAGTGATTGTTATTTTTTTTTTTTTGAGGAACAGTCTAGTGATTGTTAGAATCAAAATATCAAATACAGCTTTGGTCCTACGGCATTAAATAGATTACATATGAAAGGTTGGGCTGCCAATTAATCCATTATGATTCAATAGAATATTGTTTGCCCTATCCCAAACTTAATATTCAATGGGTTAATTGTTCAAATTAAAAATCTACAATCCAAATTAATATTCATGTCATAGACTCATAGTCCAAAGTGATATTTTGTAAAAACCCTGTATAGAAAGGTACGTAGCCCTATGTAAAAACCCTACATAAAATGGCCATATTATAGATGCCTATATATATATATTTTAGATGCCTATATTATGTGCCTATATGTGCATGGGTTTACGTTATAATATTTGTGTGATTTATGATATTAGATAAGTCAATATTAAGCCAAGGAATTTGAAATCTAATGACATATCCGATATACGGTGAGAAGTTTGACTTCCACTCCCAAAACCTCCTATCACTTGCAAGAAATTAAATAGATCAGTTAATAATTTATGAACAATATATTATATTTTTTCATTAATCTAATAAAGATAAATGTTGTATTTACAACATTTTCGCAACACTTTTACAATAAATCATAAGTGGTAAGTTGTTATGAGTAGATAAAAAAATAAATTAAATTGTGAATTCAAATTACAACTAATAATTACTTACCACTTATGAGTTGTTATGAAAATATTGTAGATGTGATACTTCTTAAACTCAGGTAACCACCTTGAATATCATACTTATCCTTGACCACCATGTCTTCTATTTCAGTATCATACAATGCATATTGATTGCTAATTTGTTATAAGCGCCAACCAATTAAGGCCAATGTACTTAGATTAAGTGCATAAAGCTTTTTATTTTAAATTTTTTTTTTTCTAGCAGACCCCAGGATCATTGCATCCAGCTAACTTTTAAATTTTTGATATATAGAGGACAGCTTTAGGTCAAAGAAGATTACTCTAAGAGAGTAAGGTAAAAAGTTGGAGAGAGTTATTTTAAAACTTGAGTGTCCTACGTAGGGTTTTATTGCCCCTTTCACTAGCGGACAAAAGTAATAGAAGAATATGAAAAAACAGATCTCGATCAAAACGTGACTGGAGTCAAAATAACTCGAGTTAAGGGTTGAAATAATAAATAATATACAAAAATCATAGAGTGATAGGGGTGAGACTCGAGAGTTACATTGTCTCATTATATTTTAGGAAAGGCAAACCATGTTTCCATGGTCAAGTTTAATCATAAAAGTGCACTCATAACATAGGACTGTCCAATATGAATTCTATATTTGAACTCGCATCTTCCTAATTGACTAATTCACACCAAACCTAACTTGTCGATAAGTTCCATCTCTTCTTAAAAAAAAACTTCACTCATGGAACCGAAAGGTGGTCGGCTGATTACCATTGGATAGATCAATTATATTTATATGTTCATGATAATCAAATAAACAAATAACTATAACTTTACAAATGTATTTTTCTCGTAGGCTTGTCATGGTTAGGGAATTGGGTTACTACTTTGTGCATTAGCATTTAGTACAGTAAACATAAAAAAAATTATTTCATTAAATGTGTCAAATATCAAATAAATTTGGCATGAGCTATAATATTTGGACAATTTTTTTATTAGACTTTCTCTTTCTCTTTAATAAAAAAAAAGTCTTTCTCTTCTCAATTCTCTCTCATCCCATTTGGCCGCTCCTCTCCTCTCCCTTCCTCTCTTAATCATTCACTCTCACTCTCCCTCCTCTCTCCACTACATACTCAGCTGAGGATGAAGCCTTTGTTATGCCAATAGCCACCATGCCTCGACAGCCGTCGTTGGGTTGTTTCTCTTTGCATACTTCTTCTAATTATGGGTTTTTTATTGTTGGTGGTTTTATTGGGTTTTTGTTGGTTTTGACAAGTGGTGGTGGGTTTGGGGTAGTTGTCGGTTTCGATCTGGTGGTGGGTTTTGATCTCTCTCCTCTTTCGTCCTCTCTCACTTATTCCTAACTCAGTGGTGGGTGATAGTGGTTTTGGGCTGGGTTGCGCTATGGCTGCTAGGTCTTAATTGGTGGGTTTGGTGAATTGCGTTGCAGCTTATGGTTTGTTGGTTTTTATTTGCAGCTTGGGTTGATTTTGGTGGTGGTCTAGTGGTGGCCACGATGGTGGTTGAGTTGTTGGGTGTTTGTTTTTGTATTTGTATATATGTTTTTTTTTTTTTTGGTACTATAGGGGTTATTATTTTAAGATCTTTTAATGTGTTGTAATCTTAAAATAAAAGATGTAATATAGGATGTATTGTAAAACAATGTGTTAAAATAGATAGAATAGTTTTTTGATGTGTCAAAATAACATTTGTTTTAGCACAACTAATGTTGATGCTCTCATTATTTTGAAAAATGCATTTTTACTCAAACAAATCATTTTAAAAAAAAATTGTGCCTCCCCCAAAAAAATTATGAGCTCCTTCCTAAGAAAAAAAGTTACATTTTTTAAAATTCAAATATTAAAGAGTTTTGAACATTTAAAGAAACAAAAGTTATTTCATTATGAGAATATAGTTATAAATATATTATAGAAACAATACAAATGTTTAATTTTCATTCATGTTTTTAGTAAACGAAGATTAAGTTATAAAAATCCGTAACTTTGTATGTTTCCTATTAAGATTTATACAATCATATATGAAAGAATAATATCTAATCAAAAGTCATTACGTTAAAATTTACCTATATAAAAAAAATTAAGAAGTTCAAAAGAAAAATTGAAATTCAATAATCTTACGGTGTTGTTAGTTTACTCATTTCTCAATATACATGCATGTGTGTGTATACAGGATACATATGTTGACATCAAAATCTAGCCTCTCTAGCAAAAAATTTCAATTCCATTCCTCGTTAGTTATATCATCAGTTCATCACTCGCATCCTTGGGCAATTTGTCCGTAACATTGTCTTCACTACTTGTGCTGGAGTACTGCAAGGAAGCAATGAACATGCAGTGTATAGATATAGTAGTTCAACATCATGACTATGGTGAAGCCAATAGATATGCAGATGTTTTGGCGGAAAAAAGCAAAGATAGGACTCAGAGGACGATAGCATACCATTGGTGTGTCCTATTTTTATTCATTAATTAGTGTTTTGTATGAATCTATTTGGGTTTGGTCGATCAGTAATCGCCTTTGCACGATGTACTGATTTAATATGGTGTTTTAATTATTAGCTAGTGAACTAACCAATTCAATGTGTTCTAGTCTAATTCAACTAAAATGATGGTTCAAATTAAGGATGAATGGAACAAAAAAAAAGTAAGACAACTTCATCATTAACTGGTTGAATCAAATAATTCGGTCCCCCCCTGCCGAATTTAGGCCTTGTAATTTGTTTTTTAGGGAGGGGAGGTTCTAACTATCAAGGCTGGAATACACAATGAGGATATTCTTTTGTATATCCATGTACCCTATTAGGCTATGACCTAAAGTGAAAGCAGGTTTAGACATAAATTTTAATATAGTTCAACTAGCTAGGTTACACTACCAATTCAAGGATTTTAACTTATATTTCTTATGCCCTTCCTCTAAAAGAAAGAAAATAATAATAATAATAATAATAATAATAATAATAATAATAATAATAATAAACCAATCTTACATCATAACTTCAAGCTTGAAACTTTTTTATTTTTTTTAGAGAGTTTCATCCTATAGCGTCCACTTTCGATGATAGCGTTTTATTATTAAGAGGACGTTTGGATAGCACGTTTGCGTGTCCACATCCACGTCTGGCCCCCCCCCCCTTTTTTTTTTTTTCCCAAGCGCATTTGTCACTGTTCATTGGCCATGGACAGTGATTTTAGGCCAATAAACAGTACTTTTTGACATGAATAGTACTTTTTACACCTTAAAAAATTATTTTTCTACAGTGTTTTCAGTTTTCAGCAATAAGTTCTATCCAAACAGACCCTAAATCAAAATATTAATTGATTTTTTGTGTAAGTGAGAATTGAACCTTAAATCTCTTATTTAACTATTAAAGACTTTAACTTAAAACTGGTTAGCAATACTAGCTCAAATCAATGAGTTTATTTTTCATTAATCCCTTTACTTTTTCTATTTTACTATCCGTGAAATTACTTAAGATTGCAAGGCTGTATGATGTGTTATTGAAAACTACATGCTTAAAATTGAGGAATTATATTTATATGACCTTATAAAAATGAATAATAATAACTAATAAAGTAATAAGTATTAAAATTAATAGTAGATAATTAGCTTTTAGTCTCATGCATATACATGAATGTAATAAATTTTTTTTTTTCAAATTTTACACCATTGTGAAGAAATTCTCATAAATTCTCCGAATATTCCTCTGACCCTTTTAACAAACTATTTAGGTAGGGGTCAATATTATCTTAAAGGCAAAAATTAATTTGTGGCTCTAATAAGCCATTAAATTTTTTTTTTTTTTTTGAGAATCAATGTCTTTTGTTATTTCATTATTTGCCCAACAATCCCCAACAATCCCCAACAATACGCATGCCTGTTAGAAATATGAACATGTTTAATTAGTATTTGTAACCGAATGATATATTTGTTTAATTAGTATTTGTGGCTAAAGTTTTCTTTTCTTTTCTTTAAAAAAAAAAAAAAAAAAAAAAAGCCAATCCTCATGTGTTGCCTAAGATTTTTTTTTTTTTTTTTTTGCATAGAGGGTTAAAACAAGTTTATCATCTTTTAGGAGTATCTGTTCTGAACGTGTGTGACAAGGCTCTACTACAATTGGTCCCCCCCCCCACCCCCATTTTTAATTTAATTTTTTCGAGAATCCTATTAATTCAAAGCTAATATAATACTTATTTTGTTATTTATTAATTTATAGGAATATAATACTTGTTGAAAAGCAAAAGGTTGGCTTTTGGTATTCAGAAACAGAAATACTCCGATCCAGTTTCGAAGTTATTTGTGAGTTTTTACCACACAAAACTATAAAAAAAAAAAAAAAATCAGTCTTAACGTTTAGTGCAATTTATTCACGGTTTTTGCAATTTATTCACGTGGGTGGATTCATGAATCTGGTCATATTTCCAAAATTATTTATTGGAAAAAGATAACTGATGCTCTATGATATTAGTTTATAAACTAATTTTAAAAGTATTTTGTTTGAAAATGATAAAATAATTTATTTTTTGATAGGTTTTTTTATAAATATTTTTCATGAAAAAAATGTGTCAATTTTGTTTTAGATGATATATTAATAATTGTTTTAAAGACACATATTAACATGATATAATAAATAGTAAATTCAAGGACATAACAAATAACAAATTAAATCAAAACTTCAAAAAGTAACAAATTAAAACTTTAGCCTATACTAAACTTCCAAGACAATCTCAATCCACTAAATTGGTTGAGTTTTTCTTAATTGATTACTAGCGAAATATCAAGAAGTTTTTACTAATTAAGTTACAAGATTATAGTCAAATTGGTTAAAAAGTAATTTATTCTTAAAGTTTGATTTGTTACTTTTTAAAAAACAGTGGTTTAATTTGTTACTTTAAAAACTATTTTAATTAATTTGTTACCATAAAGTATTAGATGTAATTTTTCTAAAAGTTAATTTTTAAAAATAAGATAAGATTTCTAATTTGCTCTCATAAAAAATAAAAAATAAAAAAGAGGGAGATAAGATTATTCTGGTTTTACTACAAGCACTCTTTTTATATTAAACAATCCTATTTTTTTTTCACTAAGCCCACTCCAAAAGCCCAGGGTAACGTTTTTGCTCCTCTATAAATACTCTCTTTCCGCTATCTTCTCTTCTTCACAAAACACAAAGCCTACTGTCTCTCCTTGTAACCTTCAAATCAATCAAAAGACTACCCATCTTTCAGTTTTCCTTGGATCTCTAATCTCATTTTGGTTTTCTTCATCATACCAAATTATCTCTGATTTTCCCATCCGCAGATTAATTTCAAAGGAAAAGTAAGTCTTTTCACTCTCTGCATGTACGGTTTTTTTCTTTGAATATTCAATATTTATTCTCTCTGTTGTTAAAGTTATAATCTTTTTTGTGTGAAAATTTAATGGGGGTTGTTTTGGATATTCAAGATTCATTCTTTAGAATTGAAATAGTAATATGGGTGTTTTGAATTTCAGAAGCGTGAATGTTGTAATGGAGACCAAAGGTGGTAAAAAGAAGTCTAGCAGTAGTAGTGGCTCTAAACAATACGAAGTTCCTCTCGGTTACATCATTGAAGACGTTAGACCCAACGGTGGCATCGAAAAGTTCAGATCTGCTGCTTACTCCAACGTAAGAATCAAACTCAAAAAACACTAAGAGCCCTTTTTCATTTTTGTGTTATGAAAATCGGTTTTTGTGACGCTTTTGTTGTTTTTGTTTTTGTTGTTGCAGTGTGTGAGGAAGCCATCCTGATATTCGATACAAGAGATGACTTGTTTGGTAGAATAGGATTTCCCTTTCGTTTTTTCGTTTTCGTTAGAACAATAATCTGAATTCTCTTTGGCCAAACAAAACCCAGAAAACAAAAAAAACCACCAAAAAAAAAAAAAAAACACACTCTTTTGCATTAAACAAAATATTTCTCTTTTTTAAGCAATGGGCATTTTCAACGATCCTCCACCACCTTCACCAATAGGGTTCGAAGGCTTCGAAAAACGCTTGGAAATCTCATTTTCCGAGCCATCCATTTTCATAGATCCACAGGGACTCGGTCTCCGAGCCCTGACTCGGGCCCAACTCGACTCCATTCTCGAGCCAGCTCAGTGCACCATCGTTTCCAACCTCTCAAACTCCGAGTTCGACTCGTACGTTCTGTCAGAATCAAGCCTATTCGTCTACCCATTCAAAATAGTCCTCAAAACCTGCGGGACCACTAAACTTCTCTTGTCGATCCCACCGATTCTCCAACTCGCTGACTCACTCTCACTCACTGTGTCCTCGGTTAAATACTCTCGTGGCAGTTTCATTTTCCCAAATTACCAGCCTGCCCCTCACCGTAACTTCACTGAGGAAGTCGCTGTTTTGAACGAGTACTTTGGGCACATGGACGCACAGGCTTACGTAATCGGCGATCCCAACGTTCCGAACCGTAACTGGCACATTTACTCGGCGGCGAGTAAAGACATTGAGAACAATAAAAATACCCAAATTACCCTTGAGATGTGCATGACTAAGTTGAACCGCGACAACGCGTCCGTGTTTTTCAAAAAATCGGGAAGCAATGGGGCATGTGAAATGACCAAAGAGTCCGGGATTAATGAAATTATTCCAACTCACGTGATTTGTGACTTCGAGTTTGACCCGTGCGGGTACTCAATGAATGGAATTGAAGGGTCTAGCTACTCTACCGTGCACGTGACCCCAGAGGATGGGTTCAGCTACGCAAGCTACGAGGCCATGGGGTTCGACCCCGAGGCTATTGGGTTCGAGCCTCTGGTCAAGAGGGTGCTCAAGTGTTTTGGCCCGGCCGAGTTTTCTGTGGCGGTCACGTGCTCTAATGGTTCCCAGTTTGTTTCTGCTGACGTGGAGGGGTACACGTGTGAGAACGTGGTGAAGCAGGAATTGCCAGGTGGGTGTTTCCTGGTGTACATAACTTATGCGGAGAATAAAGCTGAGGCTGAGGCTGAGGCTAAGGCTACAGAGGAGTGCACAGTGGAGCGCACACCTATCAAAGCAAAAGCGAAAGCTGTCATGCACTGCTGGAAGGAGTTTGTGGTGGAGGAAGAAGAGGAGCTGGTGACGTGTCGTTACGTTTTGTGAAGCTTTTTTGGGGCCACAGCCAAAGCCAATCAGAGTGTCAGTTGTCAGTCAGTCACTGCCAGTCAGTCTGTTGAGTGGCATTTTGGTAATTCAAGTTGTTGGGTCTGTCGTGTGTCTTTTTCATTAGAATTTCTATGGTCTTTATGTTATCTTTTTACTAGTCTTTGGGTCTATTATTACTTGGAATAAAAGAGCATTGACCAATGGTCATTGTAGCTGTGTAGCAATGGAGTTGTTTGGTACTGTTTTCCATTGGAATTTCTGGCCTTTATTGTTTATTGTGTTTTTTATATTTCTTTTGGTCTGGTGTGGAATAAAATTGCACTATCGGTATACAAATTTGACTTGCCCAATTGTCATTTTCCAAGAAAGAAGTATAATGGAAATTCTTGCACAATATGCCCAACGGCGCCAACGTATTCACACTTCTTATCTACGCTCTTTAACTCTTCCATCATATTTGATTAGGTAAAATGCATTTAGATGTCAAATCGGTCTCTTTGTTCTCTAAATTTATTGATATTAGGACGGCAAAGTTTGAAAAATATTAGTGTGTTTTTATATATTTATTCAACTTTGGTCAATTGTAGTCTTGATTAGTTGATGAAATTTTAGTCTAAACATATGATTGTTTACATTAGCTTTTTGTTAATTTGTTGAAAATGGACAAATTTACTATTTTGTAAAAGAAGAAAATGTACTTTAAAGAAATAAAGTATGCATAAATAAATTAATTAAAAAACTAAAAACTTTAAAGCTAATCCTAATGACCCATTAAAAAGAACCTATGCTATGGTGTGCGTATTTGATAAGGTTGCATGCATTCACCCAAAAAAAAGAAAAAAAAAAAAAAAAGATAAGGTTGCATGCTAGATTCCCTTAGGCTTAGTTGGAAAAGCTCTCTATCTTCCATGTGAAACGACCATCAAATGGTCTTTCTC
Organism: Castanea sativa; assembly: GCF_040712315.1. NCBI lineage: Eukaryota > Viridiplantae > Streptophyta > Magnoliopsida > Fagales > Fagaceae > Castanea > Castanea sativa. The sequence goes on along the minus strand of NC_134013.1, from coordinate 83,017,424 downwards.
GTGACTTCTTCGAAATCTCTCTAAAGTTTGGAAATAATAATTCATTGAGATTTGTACTTTGGTGCTTTGAATGTTTTCTAAGGTCTAGATTTAAACGTGTAGTGCATAACTACTCTCTCTTTCGGAAGCATCGAAGAAATGAGCAAATAGTTATGAGAGATGCACCTTATTCCTTGCTGCAATGGACAAGTTGAAATTGCAATACCAAATCAAATAGTTTATGCAAAGCCAATCCAAACTGTTTCTAATGCAAGCAATATTTTAATGAATGAATACTATACACCCGCTGCTTTGATAGATATTGAGCCACAAAAAAAGGAGTGATATCAGGAAAATATTATTTTTTATTTTATTTTAATGGCTATAAATGAAAATAAACTACACGAGTTTGGGCCTCAACCCGTACATTGAATCCAATTTCGGTATTCTTATCGTTATGCTACATTTTAAGCTATTTTACCGTATTTATCACCTTTATTGTTGATTCTTATAGATGTATTCACAATATTTTTGCAATACTTTCTCGACAAATCATAAGTAGTAAATTGTTATTTGTTGTTATGAATTGACAAAAAAATAATTTAAATTATGAATTCAAATTTGAATCAATAACAACCTACTATTTATAAGTTTTTGTGAAAATGTTGTGAATGTAGCATTTTTTGTTTTTATATGGACTTTGTTTATAATGTTTAAAGGATGAAATATATATGTGTGGTGATACCAATCATATTTTGCAATTTTTTTTCTCACAATAATGTGATATTTAACTATTCAAATTCAAAGTTTATAACATATTCTTCTAAAAAAAAAGGTTTATAACATATTATTAGATTATTGTCAATATTGATAATATTGGATTGTCGAAATGTTCATATCCTTTTTTTCTTTTTTCCATAATCCAATTATTTACTTGCTTTTTTCCTATAGAAATTTAGATTAAGCGAGTTCACACTTAGCATGTCCTACAAATTTGGCTGTGCACAAAATCACAGTCAGAATATCCTGTGGTCCAAATGTGAATAGGTATTAGGTATATTAGTTAGAGAAATGCTAGAGATGGCACATTTCGTTCGTTCGTTCCTTTTGAGCCAAAAGTTGAAGATGTTGCATGGAATTATCATAGGATAAAAAATCAAACCAAATCTCTTTGATAAATGAGTGATTGATGACAAGTGATATGGGCCGACAGCCCCATCAAATTGTATATGATGGCATGCTGCTTTGTTGTTGTGAATCTTGTGAGTGGTGATAGGTCTTGGCAAGAGTGGGGGAAGTGAGAAAGAAAGTAATTTAAAAAAAGAAAAAAGAAAAGAAAAAAAAAAAAAAAGAGGTCCTTTTGGCAAACTTTTTTCCTATTTTATTTACTACCATTCTTTCTGAAATGGGACAAACAATTTGCTTTTTCAATGTTTTTTTATTTTATTTTTAATTTATAAACTTTGCTTTTTCAATGTTATCTTTACATGAATCTCTTTCTCTTAAGTCTTATCTCTGCCTCACATTTCAAATCTCTTTGCATAAAGCTAATAATGATGTTATTATTAGCTCCCTTACTTTTGCTTTTGCACATAAAGATGTACTATAACAAATCATACTGAACTATCACCCATTTATTTGTCTCTCTTTAAAAGATTGAGAACAATAATTTTCCAAACGCTACTCAACATTACATATAGATCATTGCCATCGTTATTGGTTTCCAACAAATGAAAGATAATTGGGTAAGTTAATTTTCAAAACTTAGAGTTTTAGATATGTTTTATTTAAACATTAAACTTTGAAAATATTCTATTAAAAACTTAAAATGTTTTAAAACATTTAAACCATTTGTCACATATATGTTAACTACTCGTTAAACATGCATCAACTGCAGGCTAGTTTAAAAAAAAAATATATATTTCAAACTCTAAGGCTTACATAACGCATTGTGAAAATTTAAGGTTAAAATAAGACATATTTTAAAAACTAAATTTTAAATAAGACAATTGGAAACTATAAGGTTTAAATAAAACTATTTGATACTACCAACTTTAAATTTAATTTATCCAAAATGATGACATTTAAATGAAAATGATCTAAAATTGCCTAATAGAAAATAATTGGATTATTACAGTGTGATGTTTTATGTTTTGTTACCAAGAAATTTATTTTGTTGAATACATGGTGTGCTAAATATGTTACGCTGATATACTCTATAGTGTTTTTTTTTTTCAAATATACTCTATAGTTTGTTATAGGGAGAATGCTTTATACTTATAAATCACTGTTTTGTTCTTTAATTAGGATAAATCATACTTTCTTATCATTTTTCTTCCCTAATACTTATTTTTAAGTATTGCCCTCATAATGTAAATAAAAAATTGTTGAGATGAAAAAATTGAGAAAGAAAAGATGCTCATAAATTATATAAGGTTGTAATATCATATATAGTAACAATCCAACTATTTTTTTTAATATTCATGTTTTAGGAAATATTCATTTAAACCTTACTGCAGTTTTGATAAGTTGTATCCAAAGTTCAAACCTTATAGTTGCAAATAATTTTATTTAAAGCTATAGTTTTGGATAGTTATTTAAACTTTAGATTTTTTGGTATTTTTTATTTAAACCTCAAAGTTTGAAATCATTTCATTTAAAGCCACACAAGATGTTTAACGTGAGATTAACAAATTTGTGATAGAAGGGTTAAATGAAACATGGTCGTAAAAACTTAGAATTTGAAATGAATCATTCTAAAATTTTATAGTTTAAATGAAATATACCAAAAATAATATTTTAGATAATATTACTCGTGGTTCGCTCAATCTGAACATCCATTTGTGGTTTGGATTTCCTTTTAGACTTTTGCAAGCTATACATGTAATTAGATACAAGCATGCACCCAAATTTGGTTAAATCATTTGATCGATGATGAGAAGTTACTAAGATAATCCCAAAAGGTGATTTGGGGTGCATTAAAGCGTGACAAAATTTACAAAGTAAGTGTGATGGATTGGAGTTTACAATTCACTTTATTTAGGAAACAAAGACATTACAAGGACAGCTGCTATGATTGATGTTTTCATGCTGTTTAATTAAATGATTTTACCAATTAATGTCCAAAAGGTCAGGCTAAAAATAATTAGATAGGGGCTGCTGCATGAGGGAATATCTTTAATTAGGTGAACTACTAATATGTAAGATTAGGGCAATGATGCGACTTCAAGATGGGTTGGGTTTGTATGCATCATGATTTGTATATGTTTTTATAAACGATTGACTGGAGTTAAATGAAAAATGTCATAGTTTATGCATGACTGTATTTCTATATTGTTTTGTTTGTTAATATGTTGAATATCATCCTTTTTGTGCCAAATTATATGAAATGCGTACACACATTTCTTTGTGCATGGGCGTATGAGTGAGCCAGTAATGTGAATTTCTTTTCCTTTTCATTCAGAGAGAGAGAGAGAGAGAGAGAGAGAGAGAGAGAGAGAGAGAGAGAGAGAGAGAGAGAGAGAGAGAGAGAGAGAGAGAGAGAGAGAGAGAGAGAATTTCGTTTAGAGATGCATTACTGTCATTTGTTTAAAAAATACTTTTAGAAAATTTTTATCCAAAAAAAAAAAAATTGATTTTTTGACTTTTTTTTTTATATTTTTCATAAAAAACAATTTCAAATTTAGCAAAAATAATTTATTAACAAACGCCCTAATATGTGGGTGTGCGTACATGCAAATTAATCCTAAGTTAATAAAAGTAAACAAACTTTTATGCATATAAACAATACTTTCAGTGAAAACTGAGTTTTTGATTTGTGAAAAGTTTGTAATCCCTGATAAAAAAAAAATTGTAATTCAATGCACATTTGATTTGACCATGGCAAGCAAATCAAAGGTGGATCCTAGGCCTCCACGGGCTGGATATTTTGATCCGCGGCTTTTTGAATGTTGGGCTGACCAATGAAAAAGGCAAGCCTAATTCTAAATACCCAAGTTAGTCAATTGGGTCCAGATAAAAGATAGCCCAAGCCCAACATCAAGATCCCAATAATTCAATTCTTTTGATTGTTGAATTGACGAAGGAAGTTTCTTAAGGGATTCAAACAACTTGGGTCTTGGGAGTGTTTACAACTTTACAAATAGTCCAATGTAAGGAATGTCACCATTCGTTTGAGAGACTTGCAAGAACGATTCCAAAAAATATTCGGACACAATCGAATGTAATCTCTTACAACCCTTACCACCTTTAAACAATGAGCACAAAACGAGCTTAGAAGAACTATGAAAGCAAACGTTTCCAGTATTTCTCAAAAATTTTAAGGCATAATGTAGGTTAGAGAAAAATCTTTCATGCGTTAGGCACATGAGACTTGCTTGTAAGAGGCTGGTCTCATTCGTCTGGCGCATGAGATACCAACTCGTAAGCTAGATATATAGTTTAAGGCCTAATTCAGATAAATTTAAGTGAACTTCATGAATATTTAAATATCAAATGAATAGTATTTATTTAATTATTTATATTCCAACATTTTTGTTTAAAAAGTATTCTTCATGCCTCTTGAGATACAAAATTACTAATTAGGTTTATATTTTTTTAATTTTAATTTTTTTAAAAACATGGATGGGTTTTGGAGTCCTATTTTTCTAGGGTTTTTATTGGATCAAATTGCTTGACTTGAATATTCTTTTTGAAATTTTCATATTTTGTACTTAAAATTCATAGATCATTAGAATATGGTTTATTTACTTTACATGAAAATTTGTTTGGATGTTAGTTTCAGTATCAAGTTAGTTATGCTTGTTTGTTTTAGGAGTAAGTTACGGGTGCTTGATTGTACTTGTTAAAGGGGAATAAAGTGAGTCCTATTGCATTGGAAAGTTATAAAAGCAAACACATAACTTTTAACTTAATATAATATGACTCCGTAAAAAAAAAAAAATTGATTGCAATAAAAATTTCGATTTTAATTAATACACTTAAGACTTTTGTTAATTAGACTACTGCGCATCTTTGGTGTGGTGGTTACTCTACAAGTATAAATGCTTGTGGAGTGTGAGGAGCAAGAACTGGGGTTCAAATCTCCATAAGGGAGCTTCACACACATATGCAATCAAATTTTAGGCTAGAGTATAAATTTTATCTTGTATAAAAAAAATAAAAAGACTTTTGATAATTAGTTTTTTTTTTTTTTTTAAGAGCAACCATTTAATTTAACATAAAATATTCTTGTTTAAAAAATATTTTCTAATTCTCAAGTATTTTCTCGAAAGTTGTGGTTAAATAAAAAATATTTTATATAAAAAAAAGGTAAATAACAATTTACTCTCCTTTAATTGGTACTTGGCCATATATTCACTGAGTTTCGACTTTTAGATATATTTTTTAGACACAAGGGTATTTAGACCTTGAGATTTCAATTTTTAATTTTAACTTTCAAAAGTTTTGATTAATTTTTTTTTTCCAGTGAACAAAATTTTAATTATAATTAGTCTATTTGGTTTGATTCTATGACATAATCCAATCCCATAAATTTTTATTTGATACCAATCCCATAAAAATTTTAGCTGTTACATTTTAATTCTTTAAAATTTAGATTAAAATGAAATTGTTAAAAGGATAGTACTACTACTTATTTAGAACATTTTCAGCCTATTCTCTCTCATTCAGAGACACAGAAACCCCCTCCTCTCTCAACGTCTCTCTCGCTCCTTTCCTCGGCGGTGTCTCCACAGTCTCTTGAACCCTGCCCACCGACTTGCTGGTTTCGCAAAGCCCGCATCACAGCCCACAGCAGAACACACTTCTCTCTCGTATGCACCATTCTTCTATTTCCATTTTTTTTTTCTTGCTAATTTGATGAAGGATTTTAGCTGAGATCTAAGATTCCTAGCCTGCATTAGTTTATTTCATATGGGTTTCTTCTCTTTTTATTATTTAGTGGTCTTGGAGTGTTCTTTGTTGTACATTTGCTGAATTTCGATCTGGGTCTTTTTTTTTTTTTTTTTTTTCTTTCTTGTTGGTTTCCATTTCATGATTTGTCAATTTTTTAAGCTACATTGAATTCATTTGCTAATTGCTAATCTGGGTCTGCTTCATTTCGTCCCCAGAGCTGAGATTCTTTGTTGTGTGGACAATTCGTTTACATTGCATGTTTGTTTATGTTTTCTGAGTTTGTTGCTTCAATTGTCTTGGACTTCAATTATCAAATAATGTTTTCATTCATAGGCACAAAAAAAATAAAGTCTTTAATTTTTCAATTGCTGTCTGGATCATCTTAGTTTGGTCCTAGAAGATAAGGATTTTGTTTTTTTGTTTTTTTTTTTAGTTTCTACTGCATGATTTATTGGTTTTTGAGTTACAGTTTTTAGAATTGTTACAAACTAATTTCATCAGTTTGGTGTGTGCATGTTTGACTGGTGGAATCATTTGAAATCTGGGTTTTCCCACTTGTTAAAGAAACCCAACTCTCCAGTGGATCTTATTTGACTAAAGGATTCTTTTGATGATGATAAAGCTGTCTAATTCCGGGCTATATCAACTAACTTGCATTGTGTTGAATGGAAAATCCGTTCTTGTTTATATGACACAGTAAAGGACTTGCATCAAAGCTTGCACTAAAAAACTGTACTTTCATAAACCACTCTACTTGCTCCTTCAATGATAGTTAAATAAAATAATGTAATGTGTTTTTGGCTCAGTTTTTATCATTTTTATTTATTGTTAGTCTGCAATTGCATTAATTTGTTGGAGTCTGTTATCTTTGGGTATATTGCATGTACAGATATGAAGTATCGATACAGATTGATAATGGTTCTCATTCAAAACTAGTTGGTAAATAATTGAGACACGGTGACTTGAGCAGATCATCTTGTTTTAGGTTTGTGGTTAAGTTGATTTTATTTTTTTAAAGATAGGAATTGGTTATTTGTGTCTCGAATAGTAAGTACTTAGTTGAAAGCAAAAGAAAGATGCTTTTAGCTGCGGGTTTTGTTGTTTATTAGGGGTATGAGGATGATTTTGTTGTTTCAATTTTGGGTACAAGTGTAAAATGTTGGGTTGTTGTTGATATGTTGAAATCAAGTTTGCTGTTTTAGAATGCTTGTAAAGTAGTATTTACTTGAACTGTTGTGCTCCCACTATCCTGCTATAATTTATCTTTGAGGTTTTTGTAATTTTTTGTTGCTGATTTACTTTTATTCTACTTATTTTGCAGGGTATTTTCTTTCACTCAGCATAGACTGGGTAAGGCACAGTTTTCCTCAGAAGAACTATCATATTTGTCTCTCTAATTGGCCAGCATAGACAAGACAGCGACATAGCTTTCGTGTGAACATGGGTGACCCTTCCAATGGTACTCTCTCTCTCTCTCTCTCTCTCTCTCTCTCTCTCTCTCTCTCTCTATATATATATATATATATATATATATAGGTTTGTTTGTGAATTTGATAATTGAGAAAATGTAAAATAAGAAAAGAAATGAAGAATTGGAATAATATCTCATAAAAACCTAAACTTCAACTTACTAAGATAAAAAACTCACAATTTGTTTCCTCACATTTTCTCTCCACCCAAACACTCCCTATCCCCCAAACCCAAATCATAAAAAATCTAACTCTAATTCCCTCCCCCACTTCTTTGTCTATAAAACAATAACCTCAAAATTTTGTGCAGGATCTGCCTTGTCCTTTTTCTCTGACAAATCGGCAAAGATCTTTGTAGCAGGCCACCGCGGGCTTGTGGGCTCTGCCATAGTCCACAAGCTTCGCCACCTGGGCTTCACAAACCTTGTCCTTCGCACCCATTTGGAACTCGACCTCACCCGCCAAAATGATGTTGAATCCTTCTTTGCCACTGAGAAGCCTCGATTTGTCATCCTAGCAGCTGCCAAAGTTGGTGGCATCCATGCCAACAACACGTACCCGGCCGACTTCATCAGCATTAACCTCCAGATCCAAACCAACGTCATTGACTCCTCTTACCGCCATGGCGTCTCCAAGCTCCTTTTCCTCGGCTCCTCTTGCATTTACCCCAAATTTGCACCCCAACCTATCCCTGAAGATGCGCTCTTAACTGGCCCATTAGAGCCCACCAACGAGTGGTATGCCGTGGCTAAGATTGCTGGCATCAAAATGTGCCAAGCCTATCGTATTCAATACAATTGGGATGCGATTTCGGGTATGCCCACCAATCTGTATGGCCCCAACGACAATTTCCACCCCGAGAACTCCCATGTCTTGCCTGCATTGATGAGGAGATTTCACGAGGCAAAGGTGAAGGGTGCGAAGGAGGTGGTGGTATGGGGGACTGGGAGTCCCTTGAGGGAGTTCCTTCACGTGGATGACCTGGCTGACGCGGTGGTGTTCATGATGGAGAGCTACAGTGGCTTAGGGCACATGAATGTTGGGAGTGGGAAGGAGGTCAGTATCAAGGAGTTGGCTGAGCTGGTGAAGGATGTGGTGGGGTTTGAGGGGAAGCTTGTTTGGGATACGTCCAAGCCTGATGGGACTCCTAGGAAGCTCATGGATAGCTCGAAGCTAGCTGCATTGGGTTGGACCCCTAAGATTTCGCTTAGGGATGGCCTTGTTGATACCTATAAGTGGTACTTGCAGCATGTGGAGCAATGATTTCAGGTGATTAAGCCGAATGTGATTTCGGTATTAAATATTTGTTGTTGTTATGTCATTGTTATTTATCTTTCTTAAGATTATATACACACACACTATACATGTGGAAATTATGGATATTCGATTTTGTATCAATAATGTGGGATAATTAATTAAGATGCTTTGTTACTTAAGATTCAGCTCTAGAGGGTTTCTGTTACTATGAGAACTGAGTGAGCTGCAGAGCTATTGTTGTGAACTTTGCAAAAAGTGCTATTTGTATTAGTGAAATTGATACTGTACTGAGTTTGTGGATTATAGTTATGGTTTCACTATTGTTCAATTGTTAAATATTATAGTTGGAGTTGGAATTTAAATAAATTTTGTGACCTAATTGGTCTCTTGACCTAATTTCATCTTCTCCACCAATGAATGATGGGTGGAGGTAAAGCCATGAGTTTCGTTCTGTATGGCTGCAAAAGCTGTATTTATAAAAAAAATATACAAAAAGAAAAAGATGATATGCATGATTTGTTGCCATTGTATGTTAATGATTGTTTAAGAATGCCTACATGAGTTGTCTAAGATTGTGTGCAGATGTGATTCTTATACAATTTTTGGAACTAATGGCACATGGTAGGGGTGTTGGCTGCAGTTGTTGGTGCCATGCAAAACATCTGGGTAAATTGGTGTATGTTTAAAAAATGTTGCATTAAATATGACTCACTTTAATTAGTTGAAAGTATCGCGATCTTCCTTGAGCCAACCAGCTTCTCCCCTCTATTTGCTTCTTTTGCAATGCTTTACTTCTAAGTTTTAAGTCAACCAGCTCACAGTTGTTTAACTCTGTGTCCTAGAAAAATTTTCCCATTTCTCTTCTTCATTTTCCTACTTATTGTTCTGTTTCCCATCCTCTGTTATATTCACACATGGAAAGTTACTGCTAATTTGTGGTGGGGAAACTTATGAGATACGTTTCTTTATACTCTGCTATCCGTGCACTGCATTGCCCTATTGATTCCAATTTTGATTACCTAGTGATGAAGTGTCTTGTGAGCTGCTTGACTTCCTCACCTATAATATATAGTCAAATTCTCATATGAAATGTACAAATGGTGGTTTTCCTGAGTTGGTTTTTCTCAGAAAAAATGCACTGCATTACTCCCATGAGTACTTCTATTAACATTGAAATCAATATCACTGAGTTGGTTTTTCTGTTACCTCTTATAAAGCATTTTCACTCAAAAATGGGAGTAATAAGGGTCAGGTCTACTTTAGTCCTTCATGTAACTTGTAATTTTTTTCACTGAAATGTGTGTACTAGAAAGTCTACAGTCTACACATTGGTTACAACCATAGTTGGCTAAAACATCGATGCAGCAATTAGCTTCCCGGACACTGAAAGATTCAACCATTGTTGACAAAAGAATTAGACTTGAGAAGATCCATAACTTTTGCACCAAGTTCAACTTCTATTTGTTTAATCAAATTGATTTGCTAAAATCGGTCTATCCCTTAAACCCCATCACTCTTAGAATGCCTTCAGGTTTCTGTGCAAAACAACTCTTTAAGGAAGTCAGTGCCTATGATGATACTCAGTTGACTCACAATTCAACTCAAGCCAACCTAAGATGTCAAGCCTAAAAGAATGGGCAAGCAAGACTCAAGTATACCCAACCTAAGATGTCAGTGCCAAATGTGTACACTCCCAAGAGTGCAATCACTCCGACAATGATATCAAAAACATGGATTTCAGCTCATGCAACAAAACCTTATGTGCACATGCAACATAAGTCTACCAATAAAATTGTAACCTGTCAAATTTTAGAGCCTTGTTACACCATGTACTCTTACAAGGAAACTCAGTGTTTTGTGCTGAGAGATTTTCCTATGGTTAAGTTGTTCCTATCACATGTATTCCTCCTGTTCTCCTTTCCATTGCCTGTTTGCCACTGATTAACTGTCTGCTGGCCCAAATGTTTGTGCCTTTACAATTGCCTCTCAAGTATATTTTGGATGCTTTATTTCAGGCTCCGATGTAACTTCTTGAATTTTTTATTGCATTTCTACTTATAGCTTATAAGACTATATTTATTAGGTGGCCTCCATATTATTATTGAAATGTCTTTTTCATTTGGAAATTAGGATTTTTAACGTTTAATGCCTTTTGAGATTCTGAAGAAACTGGGCCTGACCTTCCTTTTAGTTTATATTTTTATCCTTTGTCTGATTTGCTAGAGTTATATAGGGTAGGTTAATTCTACCCTATAGAATAGGTACTGGGCATGCATTCCCCAACTCAGATTTAGATCTCATGCAATTATTGTGTGGTGTAATTACCGTGTGTTTTTGAGATGTAAGTTAGGAAGGTGAAAAAATCAAAAAATTTCTGATTCAACTGTTGAGATTAAAAGTGATTTTTGAAGTTTCAATCTCAGTTATTAGTTCACTATTGCATGGCACCAGATTTGAAACCCCCCCCCCCCCCCCCAATTTTCCCACATGTTTCAAGTGTTTGCACCAATCTTTGACAATTGCATCTTAGTGCAGAATCTTATTGTTTTTAATTTTATATGAGGAACTTAAATGTAATTTTAGGCTCCTTGAGGAGTGCTAAAATATTTTTCCTGTGATTGATTATTGATGTTGGACACTGTAAAAAGCATGAACCAAACTATGATATGTAAGACATCTCTCCCTAACGGAGATGAAGTCCTAGCTGATTCAAGTGACAAGGCAGATGTATAAGCATGTATTTGAGTGAACGTTTCCTTTTATATGCGGCATGGGACTTATTAGATCGTTAATTTTTGGAGCTGAATTGAAATATACATCAGATTATGATTGTTGTCTTGGTAGCTGGTAGCCATATCATGTGTTTGTGGCCATGCGTTCTTTCTGGCTCTTGTCTTGGAGAAAGATACAGTTGATTTAATCAATCTTACAATCAATCAATTGTAAGAGTATTTACATCTGGTTTTCTATCCTTGACTAAATTACCGGTTCAAAAACTCTCTTTTTCTACAAAACACTCTACATCCTTCTTTTTATTTTATAATTTATCCTATAACTATATTTTAATATTAATTCATTCTTTTGTTTTTTTTTTTTAGCATGGTGTATTTTCTGTAAAGCAGTAGGCCAATTACCTCTTGCAAGCTTAAGTTGCTTAACATTAATTTACTTTGAGCTTTGTGGCTAAATTCAGCGTGATTCTTATTGTTTGTGTAGTATCATTTTGTTTTATACTTGTTTGCCTATTGTTTCTGAGTAATAGGAATAGTGCTTTTGATTTTTTGTTCTTGAAAGAAAATGCTGAAATTTTCCTCTTTTTTTTATCCTTCTGCTTGTCATGAGGTTCTGTCCAGTATTATTGTTGATTGCAAATTTGCATATTCAAAATGAAGATTTAATTTCACTTATCCATGACTGGCAAGTGTATGGTGGTGGATGTAATTTTTGTTTTCGCTTATTAGTACTTTGAAGCAGACACTTGGACACAGCAGGCATGGTTTTCACTCTCTTATTGCAAAATAGGACTGACACTTTAGGATCACATCTATTAGCTTGCAAACAAAATAAAGACATTTATATTAGATGTTTCCTTAGGATTTTTTTTTTTTTTAATTATTGATTTATTGATTTATCTCTTTCCCTTGTTTTTATCTCCTGGTTTGGCCTTACTGTATTTCCTTTTTCTTTTTAGGTATAAGCCTCACTTTATATCAGTAGCTGAAGTTTTGCAATTTCTAGATTTACATTTGAAGTAGACAAGCTACCTTGTTTTACCTTTACTGGCTTCTGTTTCTGACTGGTGCATGACAAGCAAATATCTGCCGTTTTAGGTTTATATTATCATTCTGGAGGTGGTTAGTCTATTTACTGAAAATAAAATATGGCTTTTATTAACATAAAAGAAAGGTCTAAAATTACTGACAACAGTAGCACAAAAAGACATGTGAAAACTTGTCATTAAGTTCTGAGATGGACTAGACGACTGAATTAAACAGAGATGTAAAATTTGCAAATTAGAGGAAATACACAAGAACAAGGGGACAAAAGTTGGGAATTTTGCTATGTAAATGATTCTTGAACAATGCCATATTTCCATATAAACAAAAACTTGGAAAAAATTTCCCTATTTAAAGAAGTGGATTTCTGTGTAGATTAACATTGGATTAGTGTCAACCGTCAAGTTACACAAATTAACTGGCGGAACAAGACTTTATCAGAAGAAAAAAACCGGTGGAACAAGATATCAAGATAAGTAATTTACAATGCAATTAGAGATCTTGGCTGTCCGTGTACCCCAACCCTGTGAGAGCCTTTATTTATGTTCACGTATTTGGTGTTGGAAAAACTATTATATTGTTTAGTTGTGTTTTCTTTATAGGGAATAGTTATTCTTTACAAATGAGTAGTAAGTAATAACTATTTCTTACCAAATGATCTCTAACATATTTTCTTCAATGGCTCAATCAATTTAATAGTTTTTTTTTTTTTTCAATCACTTATAGCCTCATTGCTATAAATTATATAATTTTTAAATTTCTATGCAATAGACAGCTAAGCGAGAATCCAAAAAAAAAAAAAGTAAATCTAATTATATAGAGTATTTTAAAATTTTTAACTAAAATATTCCATCATCTTACCATATTATCATCAAACAAATGAATAATAATAATTATTCTTAAAAATGTTATTCTATTACGACTTCTTACATTCTTTATAGTACTAATTCCTATTCTCATATATTTATCATTATTGGAAACTAGGTTACCAAACTTTTAATCTTAAAAGAGACTCGAAGTGAACTTTGAGGAGGCCAAAATAGTGGCTAGAATGGTGAGGTACGAATCATGTCTTCTCTACCGCTATATAACTAGTTTATTTTACAATCTAATATGTTATCTATTAAAACATACAACCAAGAAAGTATTTAAAGCGCACGTTTCAACTTAAAGGTATTAAACCTCTCATCCATTGCATAGGTGATGCCCAACAACCATGTACACACTGCACAGAATTTTCCAATTTATATTCTTTGGAATTCTTCCATTTTTCTCCTAGCTTTGCTTCAGTTATTTTTATTAAAAACATTTTCAAGGAAAACTACTTATTTTTTGGTGATTAGTTGTGGTCTAAAAAATTACTCAAAAACATTTCATGGTGTTTAGGGACATGAAGCATTTTCAACCTTGAAGAGTGTTTAACTTAGTCATCTGAAAATGATTTTACCATTCTCAGTAGAGTGAGAATGGTACTTGACAAGAGTTTGTTATCCAAAAACGTGGGCATTCTCCAACAAATCTTTGGAGCAAATTATGAAATACTATAAGATTCACCCCATAAGAAAAGATGAATACACATCTGATACATGAGTAAAATACTTTAGGATTCACAGCATGTAAGAGGGTGAACACATATCGGATACATGATAAATTTTCTCGGTAGAGTGAGGGTGGTTCTTGACAAGAGTTTGTTACTCCAAAACGTAGGCATACGTGGGCATTCACCGTACAAACATTGGAGAAAAATATCAGACTGATACTCCAGTGAGGGTGTCACATTGCAAATTTATATATACTTATCTAATTGAAAAAAAAAAAATCTCAAATACATTTTGTAACGAAAATGTGCAGAATCCACGAAAATAAAGGCATAGACTATGGCATACAAAATATTAATTACGACTAACGAGCTCCACAATCCTTGGAACAAAAAAAAAAAAAAACGAAAACATAATCCAGACACACTGGAGCTCTGGCTGAAAGAAAAATTGTCCAACTTTTTAGAGCCAAAATATCAGAGAAGAAAAAGGGTGGAAACAAAATTTCACCAAATGGTAATTGAATTTCCATCACAAATCACAAATGCCAAATCTTAAGAATTATCCTTGTATTCACCCAAACTCCACTTTCCTCGAAAATACCATCATTTCCAGGACCCACAAAAGATATATATCAGAACTTTTGAAAATAATAGTCTGTATATAAGCTGCTAAAATAAACAAAATGCCAGGTTTTCACATGCATACAAAAACCAAAAGCAGGAGAGAACCCAGATTGCTGTGCACACAATTGATAGGACACTTCCATGGACTATGAGGGCCTTCCATCACTCAAACCCTCAACTTTGTTTGTCTTTGCTTCTGTTTTCTTGCTCAGTCTTTTTTGCTATGCTATCCAAAATGCCTCTCTCTATGTTAGTCCGCAAACTCTAGGACACCTAGACCGGCAGTTTCAGTGTTAATAACTGGACCCTACGGTTCTTGCATTGTCACCTCAGATACACCCGATACCCAAAATCATAGATCTAAAAGAACATTACAAACCAGTTCAAAATGAAACCAAAATTATGAATAGAATTCAACATCTTATAGTTGGAAAGGAAATCCCCAAGGATAACTTTTTTGCTTCACCAGTATGATACATAATGAAAATGAAAGTACCTAGTAGAATTTAATGCTAGCTATCAATTCCAAGAGACAACAAAAAAATACATTGTAAAGAGAAAGAAGCAAAAGACTGACAGAAAATTTTGTAATTGATGATAAAACAGTGCTTTAACATTGAATGCTCTGCAGATTAATGGACCCCAAAAAATTAAAAGCTTTACTCAGTACTCACCAACTCCTAAACAGAGTTGTCTGCCCCATATTTACTGCATAAAATCTATCATCTGCTGCTTTTTCTTTCTTTGCTTCATGAAGGAATTTTGGGGTTTTCTTCAAGAAGCAGTAAGGCACAAATGCAAAACCAAAAGGGCAAGTTAGTGTCATTAGAAAGAACATTTGCATAAACTTTCAATATGGACAACATCATGATGAAAAGAAAAAAGAAAAAGAAATAAAAATTATATCATAAAATTAAGAGATTGAGCCGTCCCGCCAATATCACCACCACCAACACCATCATCAAAAGGCAAAGCAGAAGAGAAAGAGCAGAGCGAGTTGCAAAGATTGGACTTTGAAAATGGGGTTTATTCCAGAATCAGCCCAACCTTCACATAAGCCAAAGAAACCCATTTGCTTCACAAGCATTCTCCAAGTTGTGACAACCACAGCCTTCTCCATTCTTCACAGCTTCAGTTGCCACTGATCTTCACCACAAAGCCTAGCAATACAAATGCGCACACACATACAAAATGAGAAAAATAAAAAAGTTGGGTTTTTTTCAAAATCTTTCAAAAGAAGCTTGAAATAGAACATTGTGAGTGAGAGTAGCCACATATTTGGTCAAAAAAACTCAAAATGAACATGAATTGTAAAGCGTAAAGGACTAGTGAACATGGGATATAACATATTGATGGGAATAGAGTTGTACGTTTTTTTCTTCTAGTTTCTGCTTTCCTTTGAGAAACAGAACCTCCTTTTGAGTGATGGGTTCTATTGTCCTATCATAAGAAAGCAAAATTTGTAGAAGAAATAGTTGTGTGTGTTGTAAGAAGCTGAGGCCATGAAGGATTGCCTTGTGGGCGTGTCTTCTGTCCCACGCTGGGACTGTCTGTCTAAACATAATGAGGCCAAGTAAATGTGTATGTACGGTTTGGCAATGGCTTTGCTTGGTTTCACTTAACCCTCATATCTCGAACCCACTTTCCCTTTGCTTGTCCAAGAAGCCCAGATTAGCTTTAGCTAGATTTGCGCAAGCAATCACTGTCCAATTCTAGTTTCCTTGCCTACCCTTTATCAACTTTTCAAATTCCCACTTACACCCTCTCTCTATCTCTCTCTCTCTCTCTCCAATTTGGTTTTGGGGTCCTGCTCTAGAATATGAAATTAAAACATGGACAAACTTTTTCTATGTTGAAATTGTTTTTCAAATTCTTACTTCAAAAACAAGAAAATGAAGAACAAAAAATAAAAAACCCAATATTTTATATAAAAAACAAAAAAAGTCATTATTTTAATAGCAGTTTAAAATACTGAGGCCTGACTCTACCTGACCAAACAGGCACAGTAGCCGATGTTAAATACATCGAGACCGCCACCAAACCCTACGTTAACAGTGGTTCTTGGCCCAACATTCGTTTGTAGATTCTAGGGGGTGTGAGGACCAAGCGAAGCAGCATAAATATTAAAACCATACAAAAATTAATATTAGAAATAAAAAATAAAAATAGCCCCTTTGTCCAAGAAATGTGTTCGACACCATAGTCAAATATAATAACTAGCCAGCACTATAATATTGTGGGTCCCATACAAGGACTTTGGAAACAAATGGGGGTATTTAGGTCATTTGGTAATCAATGGTAAAAGCACCCCGGATTTCACGTATCCAATTTAACAGAAAAGTGGCTTCGGCCTAGAAGAAGTGACGTGAATTTCCCTTTAATGGTCTCTTCATTTTACTTGCATGGATGAACAAGTGTGCCTCGTCCAAGAGATGGTTAAAAAAAAAAAAAAAAACAGTTGCCTACAAAAGTGAGTGGGTAAAGTTTTTAAAAAGATTCGAGGTTCAATTCTTACCAGCAACAATAAATAATGATTTTGATTTGATGATAAAGAGTAGTGATGTCAAAAGATTGAAATATTATTGTATTTATAAAAAAGAAAAAGTGAAGCTAACAAATAATAAATATCAAAAGAAAGTTGACAACAATGTCCTTCAAAGATATTATGCTGATTCAACATAAGTGAAGGGCATTGTGGTCAATCTAATAAGTGATGTGCAAACTGGCACAATGACACTGCACATGATTGCTGTACTTTCATTAAAAAGATTGTGTATCTCACTCCAAAAAATATAAAGGTATAGTAATCTGATTTAAAAACTAATATATGTAAAGGTGTTTAGCAGAAATAATATATATATATATATAAAAGGTGTAAAGGTAAATGGTGGACTCCACAAGTTCGGAGCTCATTTTTTACACGTGTGACTACATATGCCAGCTACACCGCACCATATAACTAATCAAGATTGTTTGCCACGTGTACGGCTGAGGGAGTAAGGTGAATATTATGCAATGTAACATGATTTTTTTGAGCTCAAAATACAGGTTATAGAGACTAAACACAACACACCACAACAGAGAATCATTTTACCATAGAAAAAAAAAAAAACCAACAGAGAACAGAAATGTCTGAGTAAAAGTCAAAGAAGGAGCAATGAATTTTTACAGTAAAAAAAAAAAAGGAGAGTAGATAGAAAGTGTGAGAGAACCTGAAGAGAAAGTTGGGCAGCTCACCCAAGACAAAGATTGAATCAAGCCAAGGGTCCTGATTAAAGCTCTTTTTATCTGTAAAATAAAACACACACCAAAAGAATTTTACTACCATATCGCAAACTTAAGAAGAAGAGAGAGAGAGAGAGAGAGAGAGAGAGAGAGAGAAAGAAAACAATAAAGAATGTAAAGGGATGTGAAAGTCCGAGATATCTCACGCAAAAATGATGGGTGTCACGGTGTCTCTAGCAAAGGAGCTTTTGTTGTGTTCCAAATTTAAACAAAAAGAAGCACTGGAGAAGGAAAGGCTATGAAGACGAATTTAGAAATGTCTGAGTGTATAGAGAAGAAAAAAGGGTGCAAAGATATCAAATCGTTTTCGACCCAGATCTTCAGAATATGAAAGTTCTGCTTTTGTTGGTGTGACTGAAACATTGGCAGTTTTCAAAGATAAATGTGTACAATACTCATCTACAAGATAGTACTGTGTATGAACAAACTCGTGCTCTTGATAGAGGAAGAGAGAGATGCTTTTTTCTCTTTTGCTAAGCAGAGAGAGAGAGAGAGAGAGAGAGAGAGTACTAAGTTAGCTACTAAATTAACCCGAGCTTACTGTTGTGTTACCTAGCTAGATGAAAACTGAAAAGCAAGAAGCTTGTGCCTTAAAACTTTGCAGATACTCTGATGTTTAGAAGTTTAATTAATTGGTGAACAACTGAGCATGAAGTGAAAGAGAGATAACTAAAACAAATCTATGCCTTAAATTGTTAGACAGACAAAGGGCTTTTGTTAAGGGAATGAAATTAAATTTTGCTTGTTTAATACTCCAATAATTATAATAAAAATATCATATTTAATATTTTCACATGAGAAATCAGATTTCTCTCTTTTTTAGTTTTTTTTTTTGGGGGGGGGGGGGGGGGGGGGTTGTGTTAATTAAAGAATTTCTCTTAAAGAAAACCACATCAAAAGCTTTTAAATATAATGGGAAGCATGATAATAGAATCACAAAGAAGGTGAGGTTTTCATAGCTAGCCTTTAATGAGAGAAGCAAGTCAGGATTGAGATTTTTCACTTTATCCACCCACATTTATGCATCTCAGAACCTTGATTGAATAAACATGAATTAACCCCCATATTTGCCAAAACTACAAGGAGTGCCACACACCATGCCGTACTACTACTAGTGGTACATTTGACAGTCCACCATATTATCACCAAGTGTCTCCTCCAAGAAACCTGTGCCCAGTTTCAACGGATGGGCCCAAAGCTTGGCTTGATTCAGTGTCTCAAAGTCCATCCACGGCAAGGCATTGGCTGTGAATCAATGCACTACAAAAGTCATACTATATGTTATGAACTTAGGATAAGGTTTGTGATGCTGAATGTTCATTACAAAAATGACCAATATAAGAAACATGTACATTGGCTAGCTAGTAACCAAAATGGAGAAAGAAGACTTTTAAAACTAGTGTCCCAAATGGCCGACTGATAGTGGCACCCAGTCCAAAAATAGCCAAGTTGATGACAGCTCAAATGCATGTCATGTTATACTAGTGTGTCGCTTTTTATGTAGCCTGTTTTGGATTGCATAATTCTTTTGGTTTTAGGATAAATTACTGTAAGGACAAAGGCTGTTGTGGAGATCTAGCTAATTAAATCGTAGTTGTGCAAGAGATTTGACATTTAAATTTTGAATCTTGCCTACACTAAAAATATAAGGTTTAGGAAGAATAAACTTTTCCTAGTAAAAATGACTATTCTTTTTTTAATCTAAATTGTCGCTAAGTTTTACCTTATATAAATGGTTTGATTATGTGTAACACTAAATTTATGGCTAGTTAAAACTGGGTTTGGGTCTCACACAAATAATGCCTAGCCTAGTTGGGCCAATTTATAATAGATCAGCATATAGAAGTTAGTTGTTCCTCAAAAAAAAAATAATAATAATAAGAAAAGAAAAGGCAAATAGAAGCTAGTTCACAGACCTCAGCCCACCCACCCATATATAAATCAGAGCCACCATGCACCTCGGTCACGTAATTATATAGAGTCTCGTGGGCTATCTCATATTCTCGTTCATCCTAGAAATACTATAATCAAATTTCCTTCTTTGTTGCCAAAAAAAAAAGGTTATATATATATATATATATATATATATATATATATATATATATCTCTCTCTCTCTCTCTCTCTCTCTCTCTCTCTCTCATACCTTCTTTAGGAAATTGAGCAAAGATCAAGAAATGAATAAGCCAAAAATGGTAAGAAGGTGGGGTAAATAAAACAATTGTTGTGTGAGGGGGACCAAAAAGCTATTATACATTTATACCAATAACCAATGCCAACCACTACTTTAATTTTTTGGGCCACCAACCTTCGTAGTAAAAATGTAAAATTTAATGTGTTTTTCCTGACCAATGGAAGGAAAAAAAGAAAAAGAAAAAGAAAATAAAAGTTGAAGGAAAAAGATGATTAGTTAAAAAAGAAAAGAAAAGAATAAAGAGATGATTTTGTCATGATGAGACCACGTTGTATGAATAAAATCTTTTCCGATACTTTACTTTTAATACTATATTGTGTTGTGTGTCACATTTACATTTGTCCACGTCCTTTTGAAGAAACCTAAAGCTTAAGAGCCTATCCTACTTGTGAGTGATAGGCTCATGAATAAATGGGTCTAATATTAACTTTTGAATAAGGCTACCTATAATTCTTAGAAGTGGTTACTTTTCTCGTGATTTCTTTTTTCGTATCTTCTTTGGAAAGGAAGAAATAGGTTCTTCACATTCGGGTTGATGCCTTCACTTGTTATTTGAGGTTTATGCTATGTTTCGTTGGAATGATTTTTTAGATAAAAAAAGGAAGTGAAAAGAAAGAAGAAAAATGGATTGCAAAGGATGTTTCGTCAGAAGGGAGAGACGAGAAAATTGGTAGGGCCTTCCTATTTTCTTGCTAGACTCATCAAAACTTCATCTCTCCAAAATGTGGAAAAAATAAGAAAATGAACACAAATTCTTTGCATTTTTTATAAAAATATTCCTTTATTTTGAACAAATTTTTGCCCATTCTTATTTGCTCATCACCGAGCTACGTTTAAGAATTTATCCTCTTTTTCTAAAGAAAATAGTTTTGGTTTTTGAACTTCTTGTGCCTTTTTTTAAATGAAGTATTCGTTTATACACAAATTTTTAATAAAAATATAATGTGTTACCTTTTGTTTTATCTAATAGGGACATAATAATAAATTTCTAAATAACTAAAAAACTCATAAAAGAGAAAAGAGTACTTCAAATTTTTATTGATGAAAATAGTATATACAAGGCATATAATAAATTTGGTGAGAACTTGATGGGCTGATCAAACCAACTATGTTTTGAGTTACATTTTCCAAAAAAAAAAAAAACTATGCTTTGACTTACGAATAAAAACTATAAATAACAAAATAACCAATGATTTTAGCAACAAACAGATAAAACACAACTGAGAGAGAAAAGGCAAATACAGGGAAAATTTATATTTGTTTACGAAAATGGAGAAACAGCAGCAATTGAAGCTATATAAACAGATGGAGATGGACCATCATCCTCCTTCGTAGCTCAACAACATCAAACAAAAAGTCTCTAACATAGTTACAGTGAATTATTTGAATAGAAACAACTTATCACCAGTTCTAGGTTATTTCTAACCCTGAGTATTATTTAGGCTAAAATGTAAAATTGACCCTCTAACTTTCTTTAAATTTAATTTCAGTCCTTTAACTTTGATTTCATTCATTTCAGTTCTCTAAGTTTCAGATTTATTTAATTAAGGCCTTTCCGTTAACTTTTGTTAAAAGTTTTTGAAAAAAAAATCTGGAAAATATTTTTTAATCATTAATTGAATTTTTTAATTTATAAAATTTGAAGAAAAATTTATAAAATTGAAAAATTAACCAAAACATATAACAAAAGTTGATGGAAAAGCCTTAATCGAATAAACTTGAAAGTTAGAGGACTAAAATGAAATTTGAAGAAACTTAGCGGAGCCAGTTTTGTATTTTACCCTATTATTTAATGCTAAAAGGTAGTATTGTTTTTGAAAATTCACCACATACCTTACTTAAATATTTAAAAATGTTACAAATGCAATATTGAAATTTTTTTAAAGTTTAAATTAAAAATTACACCCTCTAATTTTAACTGAAATTCAATTCCCAAAAGTATTGTTTCAACATCCCCGTTTCTCTTGTGCTGTCCCTAGGAGAGTGACTGTAAAGTCTATATTCAGTATCTGACCTCTCTAGATGTCACTATTCCATGGATATTGGCTAATTTAGTATTGGATGTTAATTTTAAAGCAAGCTTAATCCTGATTTCATGCATCCCTCATCTTCGCCTCCTATCTACTTGATGTAATTTTCGAAAGAGGCTCTTTGTATTGCCTAGCTTTTGTTGTTAAGTAAACATTTTTCTATTAAGAAAAAAAGGAAATAAAAAAATATATATATCAGACCAACACATATCATTTCACGTGAAAGGGGGTGTGAAAACAATACTTTTTGTTGTTGAAATATCGTCTGCTTAAATAAAAAAGTATAGCACTACTAAATGCTGATTAAGGGGTGGATCCAACATCAACCACAATAAAGTATTTGCTAGGTTGTAACCTTGCTTATGTAAAGAAACATTTAACAGTAGCGATGATTTGGTGATCTTAATGAGGTGTTCATATCCTGGATTTTACCACGAGAATTATGAATTGATTATTTGACATCAAAATTAATACATTAAATGGCAAACAATACCCAATTGACGTGAATGTTAAGAATATATAGAACATATAATTCAACGATGAGATTTTCAAAATATGAATTTTATAACAAATTATTAAATAGTGTAATATTGTTTAGAGTTACACTATGTGGAACTTAAACCCAACCCTTATTATTATTATATAATAGAATTTGAACATATGTCATTTGTTTGTTATTATTGTTCTTTATTGTCTAATCAAGATAATAATATTTTTTTTTAGTTTAGAGGTGACTGAATTATGTGTCCCTTATTTGAAAAAAATACCCAATACTACCTGAACTCCTAAATGTGTATTTGGTAACCACGAAGCTGTGTAGCGCTATTAGCCAGCTCAGCCTTGACTCTTCTCAAAAAAAAAAAAAGAAAAAAAAAAGGGTAGCCTTGGCCCTTGACTCATCAGTTAGAAATATAATAATAAGAATGTTGTTGTAAACGGTCTATGCAGATCTGCACTTTGTTGAATATGCGAGGTTGGGCCTATGAATTATAATAAGTGATATATTTTTTTAAATTCTTGAGGTCCAAGAATTATTGGCCCAATTTGATTTTAACTTTTGCAGCTCATAACTTGGCTACTTATTGGGCCTATTATTGTCACTGTGGAGCCTCAGCCCTTGCATATGGTTAATTCTGCTCGTTTGTTTGTGTTTTGGTTTTTAATTTGTCATTTGCTCAATTTTTAATTTTTAATTTTTAACAAAAAAAAAAATCATATATAACACATTATTTGGCATTATTGTCAAAGATTCGTCGACAAATTAGAGAAATCACTATTTCTTTTGGTTAGTGATGATACAATAGGTGTTTTTAGTTAATTCAACTGGTAAAGTTTTTTCTCATTGATCAAGAGAAATGAGAACTAGCAATTTATCCATGTGAGCAAACAAAAATATAATGGATAAATATTTTTTAGTATGAGCAAAATTTAGATACAGTATCTTATATTAGGTTCCCAATTACATCACAACACGTGGACAATTTATACACAATCACCAAATGGCATTAGGTCCATTTTTCATCATTTGTCAGATTTAAAAAAAGACCCAAACTAGCCACCGTCAAATCTCACACTTCAACCTTCGACACTTCTCTCCTTCCCTCACAACTTCTCCAAGCTCCACCACACAACTAGAGACATCCTCTCCCTTGTCGGAAATGTCTCCAGCGTCCCTTTAAAGACCAAAACCCTCTTAACCCAAAATTTCCAACACCACTAAATTCAATCCAAAAAAAACCAAAAACCAATCTAAATCCAAATCACCCATGAAAAAACAATTGCCTCACCCACCATCAGAAAACTACCACACCCACAACACAAATCAAACCAAAAATCAACAAAAACCCAGCAACTACCACACCCACTGCACAAATCAAACCAAATATCAACCCAAACAAATGTGAGAGAGAGAGAGAGAGAGAGAGGGAGAGAAGAGGAGAACTGGCGGCCACCTATGGTGGCATTGCCAGTGTGCTTCGTTGCCTTTGATGGTGATGGAGCTCAGGGTTTTGGCCTTGAGTTGGAGTTGAGCGAGAAGTGACTAACCCAAAAAAACCACTGTATTGGTGGCTTGTGGTGGATTGCTGTGGCCACCCTTGATGGCAGCCATGGGAATTTGGTAATGCAGAGCTTAGGGTCTGTTTGGTTGGAGGGGTGGAAAAGTAGGAGGATAAAATATGGGGAGAGGATAGAAAAGTTTTTAGTTTTCCCTCATGGTGTTTGGTTTGAAAGTAGAAAAGTGGAGGGATAGAAAATATAGTTTGTATAAATTTACTTTCATGACCCTAATAAATAAAAAAAAGTAACAAGTTAGGAAAAAAAAATGAATGAACCAAAAAAATAAAAATAAAAACACCAACCGAATGAAAGGTATAGAAAAGGAAACAAAAACTAAAGAAGGAAGTTTTTTTAAAAAAGAAAAAGAAAAAAGAAAAAAGGAAAAGGACAAAAAACTAAAGAAGGAATTAAAAAAAAAAAAAGAGGAAACAGCTAGGGATGGCAATGGGGTGGGACGGGGCTGAAGGATGTAGTCTTCGTCCCCGCCCCATATGGTTTTGTCTTGCCCCCGCCTTGCCCCGCGTGACAGGGAAAACTTTCTCACCCCATCCTCGCCCCTTAGGGCCCCGCGAAGCCCGCCCCACGCTGTAAAACTCTATGTTTTGTTAATTTGCCCTACAACTAGTACAATTTTTTTTTTAATGAAACCTATTTCATTAATAAAAATATACTTGAAATTACAACTAAATTTATCCCATCAAATCAAATAAATTTTCAGAAAAAATTAAATAATATATCCAAGTGTTTAACAAGACAATCATTAAAAAAAAAAAAATCTCATAGTATAACACATAACAAAATAAAGGCAAAAAACCACATTGGGTAAAATAAAATTAGCTAATATTGATATGTTTGTTTAAATAGTATGGTTTTAAGATATAAAAAATTTACAATTATAACCCTTAGCAGCGCAGGGCAAGGCGGGGAAGGGGAGGGACGGGGTGGAGTGGGGTGGGTCTAAAAAGTCTAAACCCATCCCCACCCTGCCCCGTGGTGTGGGGCTAAAATCTTGCCCCATCTCCGCCCTACCACATTTGCGGGGCGGGGAAACCCGAGCGGGGCAAAGCGGGGAGGGACGGGTTAAGCAGGGCGGAGAAAAATTGTCATCCCTAGAAATAGCCAAAATGTTCATAAAAAAACTAACAAAGCGAAAAAAAAATATATATATATATATATATAAACCATGAAAACATGAAACCTATTTCATTTTTTTAATATAACTTATTTCATTAATAAAAATATACTTGAAATTACAACTAAATTTATCCCATCAAATCAAATCAATTTTCAGAAAAAATTGAATAATATATCCAAGTGTTTAACAAGACAATCATTAAAAAAAAAAAAAAAATTTCATAGTATAACACATAACAAAATAAAGGCAAAAAACCACATTGGGTAGAATAAAATTAGCTAATATTGATATGTTTGTTTAAATAGTAGGGTTTTAAGATATGCAAATTTTACAATTATAACCCTTAGCAACGCAGGGCAAGGCAGGGAAGGGGAGGGACGGGGTGGGGTGGGTCTAAAAAGTCTAAACCCATCCCCACCCCGCCCTGTGGTGTGGGCTAAAATCTTGCCCCATCCCCGCCCCACCACATTTGCGGGGCGGGGAAACCTGAGCGGGGCAAAGCGGGGAAGGATGGGTTAAGCAAGGCGGAGAAAAATTGTCATCCCTAGAAATAGCCAAAATGTTCATAAAAAAAAAAAAAAATATATATATATATATATATATATATATATATATATATATATATATATATAAACCATGAAAAATAGAGAAAACCCAGCACATTCGTAGAGGGGTGTTTTTTGTCCAAACATTTTCTCTTCAGTTTTTTCCTTAATGTGGGTAGAAAAAATTTTGGTGGATCTGGGGAGAAAACATCCGGACCCCACCAAATTTTTTTCCTCTCCTCCTTCCAACCAAACATCCACTAAAAGCACATCTTTCCACTTTTCTCTCCTTTTTTCTCTATGCTTCCTATTCCACCTCCCACCAAGAGTTTAGCTAAGGTAATTTGAATCTTTTGTAATATTTAGAGAAGCAAGGGATTTAGAATCTTTTGGAGAGGCAGCAAAGTTTTTATGAGGTAATTTGCACGGCCTCCGAGTTGTTTGGTTGCAAGGTTATTAAATATGTCCCAATTAACCCGGCTCACATTAGTACCCAATCTATTACAAAGAATGGTATTTTTTCGGCCGAGTCCATGATACATCTCCTTGGTATGTTACATCCAAGCCTTAGATTCTTTGATGCAGACCTATTATTATTCATTACTATCAGAATGGCCTCATATCAAGTTGGGATTGGCAAATGTTTGATGAAATGTCAAGCAGAAATAATTCAAATAATAGTGTTAGTTCTGGAGAAACTTTTTTTTTTTCTTTTTTCTTTTTTCTTTTTGGGTAATTAATTTGGTATGAACTCAGACTAAGAAAGAAAATCCAGTAATGAGCTAGACATTGAATGTGTTTTTATAAAACAAGAATTTCTTGAATTCAAATCTATTAAAAAAAGAGCAAAGAAACTACATTCGACCAACATTTTTGTTGCCATAAAGTATAATAAAAAGTAAGGAAATTCAAAATCTAACGTCATAAAAAAAATAGGGTAAATAACATTATTTCACACTATTAGTCTATTTTACACATATATTCTTAAATGATGCGGTAATGTCACATTTTAATACCTAAAAGTAAATGTGAAATAGTGTGAGACATTAAAACCCGAAGTGTAATACTCAAAAGTGGAACAAAACATATTTTTATAGACCATGGGATTTTTTTGGTACATGTGAGGGAATTAAAACCCTAAAGTTTAATAATTAATTACAGTGGAACAAAATATAGAAATCCACAAGACAACAGTTTTTTTTTTACACGACACTCTTTTGAGCACACCTAAAAAAGACAATTTTGTTTTTTGGTTGGAAATTTTTTTTTTCTTATAAAAACTCTTCAATTACCATATTCTCCTCTCACAACATTTTTTTAAAAAAAGTAGAAATTAGATTGCAAGATAAAAGCATACTGTAAAACATTTTTAGAACATATAATGAATAAAAGAATGTAAAGAAAATAAATAAGAGAGAGATATATTTAAATCCACTCGTTCAGCAAAACCCAACCACTTCTTTGTCAAAGACTAATATAGACTTCAACATATAATATTTCAGTAAACTAATCAAGTAGTAGAACAGTAATTCCACTACATAGTAAAAGACTAAAATAAACTTGGGCAGAGCTTGTGTCTAGTAAAAATTTTCACTGGACACAGCAAGATTCGGACACGTGTCCAAGAGTGGACACATGTCCGCAATCCAACGTGTCCAGTGAAAACTTTCACTGGACACAAGCCGCACCCAAAAAACTTGAATAAAAGGAAAAATAATAGTGCAGTATACCAATCAAGTGGTAGAACAACAAGTGAAAGGACATTGATTGAAAAAGGTAGACATATTACACATTCTCATACCTGCAAGAAATGCAGCGACTCCTACCCATCCATATTTGTGTGGAAAGATTAGGGGTGTGCAAAAAACCGATGAACCAAAAAAATCGGCCGAAACCGATTGAACTGAGTCCAAAATTTTAGTTCGGTTTCGGTTTGCAGAAATGAAAACCGAAATTTTCAGTTTCGGTTTCGGTTTCGGTTCAGAAAATAAAAGTTCCAACCAAACCGAAACCGACCAAAATGTATTAAATATAACTATATACAAAATATTAAGATACGTACCGCTAGTCTAGTGGTAAGACACACGTGTGACTATACTTGGTCCAAGTTCGAACCTTGCTAAAAACATTTTTATTTTTTCTTTCCTAATAACATAAAACTACATTGTTTTATGCCAACTTAAAACATTAAAAAAAAAAAAAAAAAACCCCTACTCTCTAGTCTCTACATTTCACTTCAGCCGCCTCACGCCCTCTCCCTCACCCTCATTCTTTTCTATTCTTCTCTCTGATTTCCATCTTCCATGCCCCTCTCTGCGCCGACTCTCTCTCTCTCTCTCTTTCTCATAGTCCGTGGCTCTGTAATGTGCAAACTTTGTGTTGGCCCGGCAAGGAGCTTCTCAAATGTGCAAAAACCCTTCTCTCTGCACTATAAAGTTGAAGTAGAAAAAGCTTGGTGAACCCATAGACAGACAGAGCTTCTCAAATGTGTTGGCCCGGCGAGGAGTCCAATCTTTGATGACATCGCTAGCGACATCTACGAGCCACGGTGACCCTCTCTCTCTTTAATTTCTCCATAATTTCCTCTCTCTCTCTCTCTCTCTCTCTTCTGTATTCTGGGTTTGTTTAATATTGAATTAATGTTGTTTTTTCAATTTTTATGTGCAAATAAAATTAGGGTTTTGAAAAAAACCCATGTGCTTGGTTGTTTATATTCTGGGTTTGTTTATTTTTTCAATTTCCTCTCTTTTTTTATATTTTGGGTTTGTTTAATTTTTTTTTCTTTGTTTGTTTTATCAGAAAAAAAAATGAAAAGGAAACCGAAAAAACCCACCGAAACATACCAAAATCGAAATCCAACCGAAACCGATTTGATTCCAATTACTTCGGTTGGTTTTGGTTGAGAATTTCACAAACTGAAAATTTCGGTTTCGGTTGGCCAACCCTTAGAAAACCAACCGACACACCCCTAAGAAAGATGGTATCCATGCATTTCCTCTTGGCTCAAATTCTCATCATCACCATCCTCACCATCATGCTGTTGCACCGCATCTTTTGGCTGTCCTGATTCACTCTTGAAAGGAATTGAAGATGTTCCAGTAACTTGAAAACAGACAATGAAGCGAACTAAATAACTTTGTTAAGCTTGATATTCTATAAGAATCAAGAGAGATTTACATGTTCAGGAAAATTCAGTATCAAACTGATTAGCAATAGGCACCATCCCTTGATGTCAAGAACCATGACAACAGTCTCAATGCCATTTTTCAGCAGCACCCCTATCTGTGTCAAAATGGTAACCATACCAGTGCGTTTTCCACAGTCGGAACACTATATATAAATAATTAATAACATCACTTAATAAGAATCACACACACATATATAGGCACACACACACACGTTAAAACCACATCTATTGTTCGACTTTGTTTAAAATTAATTTATATAACATACCCTCTCAACCAAATGCACATGATTCTGAATAGGGTCCTCTTTACAAATCCTCTTGAATTTTGGACTGACACCCTCACAAAACTCACACAACAACTAGATTACATCCAAACAATAAATGAGAACATATTCCATACAAGAAATAGACGATTATCAAATATGTACATTTGGAAAAACACAATAATCAAGCCATAAACAAAGCAGAAAAACTAAGTCTGTTACATCAAGTATTAGACAAAATATCGCATCTACAAGTTAAAATTGTTGCAATAGTAATCTAAAAGTGTTAAATTATTGCATAAAAAATAATAAGTTGCAATAACTTATATTTTCGATTGCTTAGGAAAAATTGTTGTAATAACTTATAATGAAGAAATTGTTATAATAAATTGATATACATTATTTTTGCTATCTATTGCAACAAAAATTTTGAATTAATGGCTTATATCAACGAAGTTATCTTTTACAATTTATTGTAACGACAAACATGAAACTGCAACAAATATATCATTGCAATAAGTTAGTATCAATTATTTTATAATCTATTGCAATGACAAAATGAAGTAATTATCTATTATAATAAAGATATCATTGCATCAAAGTTGTTGTTAAATTATTTGGAGTTTATTGCAACATAAGTTTCTGTTGCACAAATTTATTACCTCAAATTTTATTGCAACACTCCGTATCAACTATTACAATGACTCTAACGTTACTGCAACTTCTTCTTCTTTTCTTTCTTTTTTTTTTTTTCCCGTTTTGCAATATACATTATTCTTGTAGTGTATAGTTTGCATTATATATATTCAACTTCACTTTTCGTTAAGAATTAAAAAAATGCCTTGAGTTACGTAATGTTTTCATTTTCAAGGTTGATGGAATTGAGAGAGTGCTACATGAGATTCCAGATGATGTTCAGGAGAAGAAAACCTTGTTCCTATGGTCATTAGTGTCATTTTCACATATGAAGAGGAAGAGGAAAATTAAGCCTTAAAGGGTTTCTTATCATACTTTGTTTTTTAATAACATGGGCGGCTTTTATGTTCTCCACATTAAGACTCTTTGTTTTTATTTTGTTTTTGAAAATGTGTGACGTTTGTTCACGTACTATAATATTTTATGGAAATTTTAATTAATCTGTGTTTTTGTTTTAATTTGTGTATTAAAGTTTTGATATGTGTTTGTAAGATTTCTATAGCAATGTTTATGAAATTAATTAGTTTCCTATATAATCTAAAACTCACGTCCCACTATTTGGATAAACACCATTATACTAATGTAATATGGAGTTTTTATAATTCCTATAAAAAAATCGTGTTTTTATAATAATTACCTTGTTTGTTGAAAAATCTATTTAAAAATAGTAGTACCAATA
The DNA here is from genome assembly GCF_040712315.1 of Castanea sativa. Classification (NCBI taxonomy): domain Eukaryota; kingdom Viridiplantae; phylum Streptophyta; class Magnoliopsida; order Fagales; family Fagaceae; genus Castanea; species Castanea sativa. Next base: position 82,986,814 of record NC_134013.1, on the reverse strand, counting down.
TAATTTATATGCTTAAATAACTTTGGGTATTAATAAACAATTCAAATCGTAAATTTAGATTAAAAAAATACAATATTCAATCATTATTTATAAATATAATTGCCTTTATAATAAACTTTTTAAGTGTAGGCGAACATTGTTTTAAAGGCAATTATTAATTCATGTCTCTAATTTATGTGCCTGGTGATCCTCAAAAATTTATATACCTATTAGAAATATAAACCTATTTAGTATTTGTAACCAAATAAGATATGTTGTATGAAAGTATCTTGATAAGAAAGCATGTTCTCAGCAAAAAAAAGAAAAAAGAAAAAAAGACTAATCAAATTCACAATTTAATTAAGACTTTTAAGAACAAATATTTACTACTGTATTAACTTTTCTTGAAATTCAAAGATTTGTAATCCACATTTTCATTTTAGGAGGGGTGATGGAAAAGTTGGGAAGCATGGGTGTAGCATTTTGGTCATTGCACCCGTGTTAGACATGTTGGGACCCAGCTTGCGGCTTGGACGCGGCTACACACACATTCCAAATGAATTTTTTTCCCTGATGCGACCCAATATGCCAGGACATGGGAAGTTTGTTTGTTTGTTTGTTTTTTTTTTTTTTAAACTTAATTTTATACAAATTGGTCTCTGGTCTTGTGAAGGAACCCACCCACTTGCCTCTTCATCTTCTTCTTCTAGGTTTCTCATCCTTTATCTCTTCTTCTTCTTCTTTTTTTTCTTTTTTCTTTTTTAATCTTTGTGTGTACTGTGTCATATGTGGGTCTATCATTTATTTGTTTTGGGTTGTCCGCCTCTCTATTTTGTGTTTTAATTTTTTTTTCTTAGTTTTTTCGAGCCCCATGTGACTAACAATAAAGAGGAAAGCTAATGGGTTGTTTGGATTTGCAAGTTTTCATCACTCATCACTCTGTTTTCAACATCCATAACTCAAAACTGGTGGGTCCCATGGAGAGAAAGTCTATTTGCCTGTGTTTTCAAGTTTTGTTTTCATCACTCAATTCTTTGATTTTTGAGTGATGAGTTAGCAAAACTGAAAACAACTTTTGAGTGTTTTTAAGTTATGAAAACTGAGTTATGATGACATTTTGGTAATTTCCTGAGAAACACAAGAGAGTAGTCAAATCCACTTCAGACCTTTTGCTCTCTCCTCCTCTATTTTTCTCTCCTTTCTTCTTCACAAACTCACTCAATGGCTTTTTTTTTTCCCCTTCTACTTCTTTCTTTCTTCTTCATTGACTCACTCCAACAACCATTTTTTTTTCTTCTTCTTCTATCTTTTTCTTTCTTTTCTTCTTCACAGAAACGCATGGGTAACTTTATAATAAAATAAAAAAAGAAACACATGGGTACCGATTTCTCAAACCCATAAACACATGATATCAATCATACACACTAACACACAAACACAAACCCACAAACATGTTCATCCACACAATAAATCTAAAAATTTCTTCTCCCAACCCAACCAAAACCCAGAAGTAAGAAATGAAAGAGAGGAGAGGGGCGGAGAGAGGGGTGGAATCGGTCTCGCATGTCTCTGATCTTGCTTCTATTTGGAGATTTGAGCCATAATCAGTGAACCCAAGTAAAAGCTAAGGGAAAACCAAGAGAGATAGTGCTAGAGTGAAAGAGAAAATTGAGGAGAAAGAAGAGAGTAAGAGGCAAAGAAAGACGAAGGGAAAAACAAAGAGGAGAGGCAGAGAGAGATGAGAGTTAGGGGAAAAAGAAAAAGAAAAAAAGAAAAAAAAGAAAGAAAGAAAAGTCTTCTGGCATTGGGTCCCACGTTTTTGAGTTTTTGAAGTTGAAAAACTGAGTTTTAGATGCTAAACTGGGTTTTGGAAATATTTAGGGATTATTGAGTGATCATTTTTTAACATCCAAATTGCCCCTAAAGTTTTAGAATTTTATTATTTCTATTGACTTTTAACCTATTTAGCAAATCACTTCAATGTGCATAACACTCTTAATATATTCTAGATATTTATTATTTGTTAATATTATTATGATTATTGTAGTTGATTTTGATATATTGGTTGAAATATAGATTTATCATTTAATAGTTATATATTCACTTTATTATCCATTATTCCTCTTGAATTGATATATATTTAACATTATATGAATAAAAATGCTTAATAATATATAGTAAATAAAAATAAAATATATTTAATAATTAATTAATAAATGTATCTCACTGCATCCGTGTTCTACTTTTTCAAAAATTACCATGTCGCCACACCGCATTCGAACCCGAATCCACATCCGTGCTTTCTAGCAAGAAAAGACACCCATGTATTGGTCCGAGGGACTATATATATATTAGGGCGGTTGGATCAAGAAAACAATATCTAATTAAAACTTCCAAATCCCAAACCTTACCGATGCGTTGGAACATATTTTGGATAAAAATGCCACTGTAGAGCTAGAGGCAATTTTTTATTTTTGATATATTTTTTTTCCCCTTGTTCGATAGTGTCTCAACTCTCAATAGAACCCATTTCAAACATTACTAGCGATTATACCGCATCACACTGTCGTAGTTTCCAGGTTTCAAATATTAAGCTCCTAAATAGTTTATGAAGAAGAAAATGAAAATGAATGTGAGGAGGCAAGATAGCCTGCTTCATCATCATCACAACCGTTCCTGTCAACTCAATCGCGATGTGTTTTTCTTGAAAGTGCTATGAATATGTACAAAAAGATCCAAACTAACATTGAACATGACTTCAAAACTCAAAAGCATAAGAGAAGGATATCAGTGTAATTAAAGAAGGATATCAATTTGTAATGTTTTGGCCGCAAGCAAGTACAATACAGTTAAGTCTCTTAATCAATTTTATTTTTATTTTCTTTCTTGCTTTACTGCTGGTATGATTGCAAGCAAGTACAGTTCAATCCTTTGTTCTTCTTTGCTTAACGAGATAGTACAAAGGAAGTCATTAATGAGAGAGAAGAATTTGGCTATAGATAGTTAATGTCTTTTTCACTAATTAGTAATTACTAGACATACTCACAAATGGTCTTAACAGTTAAATCAAATATAATTCAATAGTTTAAAAAAATGTGTAACTCTTGTAAAATTACACAAAATATAACTTGAACCCATTTTTATTACTGTATACAATACATTTTTTTTTAGAGGGCATTATTATATACAATAGAATTTGAACATATGACATTCTTTTTATTATTATCATTGTGCTTTACTATCTAATCAAGATACTAATATTTTTTTAGTGCAGGCGAGGCTGAGTTATGTGTCCCTTATTTGACAAAAAAAACCCAATACATGAACTCCTAGATCTAATGTATAGTTGATTAGTTGGTAATCATGAAGATGTGTTGCGCTAGTGCCTTGACTGCTGACTCTTTCATTGCTGCTGATCTATATGCGGTGAAAACAAAAGTAGCACTATTAGCCAGCTCGTATATGTTTTTAAACTCTTGAGGTCCAAGAAGTATCAGCCCAATTTAATTTTTACTAGGCTACTTATTGGGCCTATCAATGTCACTTTTGGAGCCTCAGCCCTTGCAGATGGTCAAAATGTTCTGCTCGTTTCTTTGTGTTTTGGTTTCTTAATTTGTCATTTGCACAATTTTTTTAAAAAAATAATTTTTTTCTTAACAAAAAAAAAAAAACCATATATAACACCGAATTTGGCATTATTGTCAAAGATTTTTTGACAAATGAGAGAAAGCATTATTCCTTTTAGTTAGTGATAATACAATAGGCGTTTTTAGCTAACTTCTCTTATAAAAAGAAAAAAAAAAAGTGTTTTTAGTTAACTCAATGATAAAATTTTTTTTTTACTGAACAAGAGAATTGGGAACTAACAATTTATACATGTGGCAAAAAAAAAAAAATGAATAAGTATTTTTTAATATATACTTTAAACCAATTTAAAATGTAAATCAAGTACTTTATAACCTACTATAGTATTGATAAAATAAAAATTGATTTGATTTTTATCCCACTTTTAATCGATAATCAATTACCTTTAATAAATAATGAATTAGACGCTAGATAAAAAATACAAAATTTATACATTTTTATTTAAATTAAGGAAAAAATCGTGTATGAATTAACCTAATTTTGTATTCATAACTTAACCCAAAACTTCACCATAAAAACACATTTCTCTCTCCACTAAGTTTCTATTATTGAAAGTTTGAAACTCTTACTCTTTTCAACTATTAGTCCCGTTTAATCCAAATAATTATTTAACAAAAGAAATTTAATCATATATTTATTAATATTAAAATGCACTAATACTTTCCAATTTATATGTTTGACTTCTTGGCAATTGTCCACCACTTAAACATCTTTAATCAAACAAGAAAGCTTGTTCAAAGGAACATCTTTAATAAAATAAAAATAAAAAACCTTGTTTAAATATTATTTGCTTTGGAGAGAATCAAAACGTGAATGTGATTGTAAGGACACAATTCAAGCCCAGACCCACAATCAGAAGGGAATGGGCCTGAAAGCCTTTTTTACAATGAAATTTGTAGAGAGTGAGTTTGAAATCTAGATTCTAATGATGTTTAAATAACAAAGAATGATGGGCTTTGGGCCCAATGACACTTACAATGAGTTGTTTATATGAATATGAATGAAAAACCTCTCCTCGGACACAATCCGAGGATAGTTTATATTACTGTTCCTCAAAATAGATTACAATTGTAGATGGTTAGGTTTTCAGTGTACTTTTTCTTTTTCTCTTCCAAAAAATCCCCCCCTCTTACCGAAGGTCCCTTCTCCCTTTTATACTCCCTTTTTCTTCTTCCCCTTCTCATCCTTCACCTCATGATTAGACCGCTGGTTTAGATATTTGTCCCATCCACCTTCCCTGAAGTCTTTGGAGATAGGGGTCAAGTTTCAAGCCTGATGTTCTCACTTCCCCATTAATGCGGCCAGAATATCAGTTGCAGAGCCTTTAATGCGGGGGCGGTGGTAACAACTTTATCTTAGATATTCCATCGCCCTTCTTCTTATCCCCCACGTGTACCATGTCTTCCCTATCCTATAGGAATTTCTAGAACATAGCCTGTGGATATCATACAACCCTTCTCCTACCTCGGCTTCACCTCGCCGAGGACACAATCTTCATCGGACATATTTATTCAGACATTATCTCTTCTTTACCTAGTATTTTCTTATGAGTTGATATTCATACACCCTCGGATCATTCCACGTCCTCGGACTGGGCTTCTAGCCCGAAGAATACTCTTGGGCCACCCCACATATATTCCTGAGCCCAATGACCCTACATGATGATTTTTCATATAGACTATGAACTTAACACTTGCGTAAAGAGGATTGCAACACTGATTAAGCATTGGATTTGCCTACCTCAATTTTAAAATGCTTAAGCTGTTCCTTCTTTAATTAATTTTCTAACTTTATAAGCCGAAGAAGTATTCCACTGAAGTAAAGAGAATAATTGTTTCAAAAGAATCATATGTAAATTAATATATATATATATATATATATATTTCAATAATATTATTTATATTTAATAATAAATAGATAGTAAAAATGTAAGAATAAAATTAATTTTATATTACATTACAAATGCACTTCGTATAAACTTGATCAATTTTAGTTTCAAATCTCATTTTTTACTAATGCATTGTGTAAGGACACAATTCAAATTCCCAAACCACGACTGGGAGAAAGATGGGCTTGAAAGGCCTTTCTTCACAATGAATTTGTAGAGGGTGGGTTTGTAATTTAGATTTCAAGGATGGTTTAGACAATTACAAAAAGAACGGGCTTTGGGCCCAATGGAACAAAATAAAGAATCGTTTGCAAAGAGTAAGACTTAGAAATCGTCCTCGGATTGTTTCCGAGGATGGTTTATAATATTTCTCAAGTTTGGATACAAGTGTTGATTATCATTTACTATTGACTCTATCTCTTCTACTCCCAAAAGTCCTCCTTTCTTCGTATGTCTTCCCCTCTATTTATATCCTTCTCTTTCCCTTCATCACCTTCCACTTTCTCGTTGCAATCCTCATTTTTGGATACTTGTCCCATCCATTCTTCCCTAAAGCCCGCTGGGATTAGGGACCAAGTTCCAAGCTCTATGCTCAGGTCCCATCCTTCCATCTAAACAGCCAGCGTATCAATTTACAGAGCTTTTAATGTATGGGCGGTGGTAGCAGCTTTATTTTTAGACATTCCACCGTTCTTCCTATCGTCCTCCACGTATACCATGTATCCCCATAATGGTAGGACTCTTTATAATATAACCCAGGGATACTAAACTTCTCTTCCTATGTCCTCGGCCTAGTAATCCGAGGACAAATCTACTCCTCGGACGTATTTAGATACTTAAATAGTCCACGATCATTCTAATGTCTTCGGATTTGGGTTTCCAGCCCAAAATACTTCGTTGGGCCATCCTTCATATACTTATTGGGCCCAATACCCCTACAATAGCCCCTCGAGTTTCTTTATTTTTTCACCTCGGTAGAAAAAATAGAATCTCGACTTAAAAAGACCCATTTACCCTGCAGAATCTCGGCAATATTGTTGACAGAAATACCTTCTGAATCACCCATCGCGTGTTCCCGATGCTTCGGTATGCGAAACGCCCCCGAATTAATTATTGGCGCTTCTATGTCCCCCACGTTTTATTAATATGACACATATCCAATGGTCGAGAGCGATTCCTGGGTTGAGGCGGGAATTCCCCCGCTTGAAAGCACCTTCTGACATATAAATACTAATTTTCTTCAAAATTATTCACACTACAGAAACCACATAACGTACCTGCCACACTTTTCATCTCCCCGTACTCTCTCTCTGTCTATCAAGTACCCTGTCCGAGGTGACCGTGCTTTCTTCTTTTTTAAAAGTAAGTTCTTCAATACTCTTCCCCTCCTTATCAGCTTTTTGTTTCTTTTGTTTCTTTTCTTTCCCATCTTCTCTTTTTCACTGTGTCTTTCATCCTCGGCATAGCTAGTCTTCTTCACACCCCCTTTTTTCAAAAAGAATGGGTAGATTTGCGTCCCTGGTGGATTCAAACGAAAAAATAGAGCAGTTTAAGGTTAAGTACAAAATTCCCTCGGATGTATCCATTAGGTACTGTAACGAGGAAGAGTATTATACAAAAAGAAAAACGGGGGAAGTTGTAATCCCGATGATTGCGTTCATCGAAGGGGGAATGAAAATCCCCATGGGAACTGTGACTAGGGATTATTTTAGGGCTTTTAGATTGGCTCCCACCCAATGTGCCCCAAATGTCTTTAGGATCCTAGGTTCCATAGATGCTTTAAACGAGAAGATGAACTTAGGGCTCACTCACCACGACGTGAACTGGGTTTATAACCTCCATCACCTAAGCAAAAAAGATGAATATTACCTAAAGTCTAGACACCCAGAAGTCAGGCTAATTCAATGTCTGCCTGAATCAAATAAGGGCCTAAAAAATGACTTCCTGATCATATCAGGAAACTGGCACGACGGCCTCCCCTGTCCGACAAGGGAAGGGACTCCAGGTGAAGTTTCTTTTACATACTATTATCTTTCGTCTTTTTACTTACTCTTACCCATTTTTACTTGGATAACTTGCAGATCCACACGCAGCGGATCGTCATCCTAACCTTGTGGATTTCGGGCGGTTGGATAGGATCCTACAAGCCGAGATCTTCGTGCACACCGACGGCCAACTCCGTGCGGCTCATCTGATCCTCGGCTACACTCCAATATCTAAAGCCTTTCAGGCGCCGAAGTGCGTGATTAAAGCCCGCGATCCTCGTCTTCCTCGGATTAGCGTTGCCGTGGAGGGTTTTTTGCTACCGGGGGGGACTACCATTCCTCAAGGTACTTTGGTCACCCAACCAATCCAACCGCCACCATTCGTTCCAGTTGGGATTCCCACAGTTCCTCTCTCCACAAATTTAACCTCGGGTGAAGCTGCATCTTCCTACCTTACTGTAAAGGAAGAAGAAGAAGAAGAAGTTGAGGTACCAGATTCCGAGGACGAGTTTGAGGTTTTTAATCAACTCTACTCTCCTGAAGATTCAACTTCCATCCTCGGCACTTCTACCCAAATCTCAAAGGTTATTACTGAAGAACTTGACGTTATGGGCATTCAACGAAAGATTAAGCCCAGCCTGAAAGATGTCCTTGAGGGCGCTGATAAGGACCCTAGAGTCCAAGAACCTCCCAAAGAGGTGCGCCCACGGACTCAAGAAAAGGGTGCTGACAAACGCCCTGAAGCTAGGCTTCCTCCTCCTCCTCCATCCTCCCAAACTCAACGCACCAACATAGCTGATCTCAAAAGAAAAAGGGATCAGCCGAAAGGGAAGGAAATTGTGGAGGTAGGAAAGGGTTCTGTTTCCAAGGAGCCCGAGGTGGAAAAGGGTGCAAAGCAGGCCCGCACCATACAGACTAGGTCGGAAAGAAGAACCGACCAACAGGCGGCCGTACGTGCCCCTGTATGGCTTCCTGACCTTTCTATGGACGACGAGGTCATTACCGTGGATGCGTCCATTAGAAATTCCGATGAAGGGACAGCGGCATGCGTCGCAGATGCTTTGGAGCAGGCACTGTTACTCCCCGAGGATATGATTGAGCTGAGAAAGAAAAGGGACCACACCGTCTTCATGACTTTGAAGAAGGAGCTTGCAATGGTGAGTTTTCTCTAAAACCTTGACTTTTATTTTTATTTCCTATATATATCTATATGTCTAAGTTTTATATGTTTTTGTTCGTAGGCCGTTCAATCTGCCCACAGGGCAGAAGAGATCGCCATCAATTCCTACAAGTCTCTGAGGGCCGAGGAGTCCAGGCGTGAAACTGCTCAAAAGATCTCGGACCTTCATAAGAAGAAGCTGCAGGAGGTCACAGCAAAATTGGCTAAGGTTGAGAGTGCTAAGGCAGGTTTAGAGGCTGATCTGAAAACGACGACTAAACAGGCCGAGGATCAGTGCCTAATGCTTCGCCAAGCTGAGGATAACCTTTTAGTAGCACGAAGGCTCGTAGAGGATCTTAAGAAAGATCTGAACGAGTCTGAGAAGGCCAAAGAGGAAGCCAACAGGGGCAAAGAAGAAGCCATTGAGGAGAAGAAAAGGGCTGAGAAAGCAAAAGAAGAGGCCGAGAACTCGAGGGACCAAGCCGAACAAGACGGTTATGATATAGGCGTGAAGGAGGTCACTGAAACCTTCAAGGCTCAGGTTCCCGAGGTATGTAGGCACTACTGCCTCCAAGTGTGGAATGAGGCACTTTCCCAAGCTGGGGTTGATGCCTCTTCCACTCTTTGGAAAGCAGAGAGTGTCTACTATCCTCCTGCAATCCGTGCTTCTTCCATTCCTGACGCTGCACAAGAAGCTGCCCAGGGATCATCCGAGGATAAGGGGGGTGATTTGGCTGAAGACTCAACTCTTCCTGAAGGTGCCCCTGAACAACTTGACCCTGCACAAGAAAAGGCACTCGTAGACGTACAGCCTTCAAGTGATCATCGGGAATCTTCAAAGGATGAGTTGGGTGATCAAGATAACCCAATAACCTTGATAGATGATCCAAAAGGCAAAGGAATTGCCGTTGAGTCCTTGGCTTAGCTTCCTTCTCCTCAAGACCCCAAAGGCCCTCTGAAGATTAAGCTGATACAGTGACTTGCTTGTTGTCTTTCCTTTCTTTATCTTTAATTTATTTTGTCTCTAAGTGTAATACCTAAGTATAGGTGCAAAAGTACTATTTTGGAATTTAATATAAGAATGAATGTTTGTTTTTTAGATGACTCTTATATATATATATATATATATTTTTTTTTTTTTTATGTTGATCATATCATTCCATAAATATCATCTTTTTGTCTTTTACCAAAGTTATTAGCAACAACATGAATTGAAATTGATACTCCAGGAAGGCTTAATTATGCCGGGAACTGCATTAAGTGATGCATTTTGAGTTTTTGACTCTTCATTTTGGATCTCTAGTTTGAACTATGTAAAGATAAGGCATATGGTTTATGCAAATATCTGATGTTTTTGACAAAAAAGAAAAGAAGTATTAATTTTTCCCAAGTGAATGATCCGAGGATCCAGGCATACCAAGCTTCAGCTTGATACTTAGAGAAATAAATTCGAAATGTTAATTTTCCCAAAGTAGATGATCCGAGGATCCAGGCATAACTTAGGTTCTGTTTAACACTTAGTAAAGAGTATCAATTTAGACGAGGTATGTGGTCCGAGGATCCAGGCATACCAAGTTTCAGCTTGATACTTAGACGAATAAATTTAAAATGTTAATTTCCCCAAAGTAGATGATCCGAAGACCAGACGTAACTTAGGTTCTGTTTAACACTTAGTAAAGAGTATCAATTTAGACGAGGTATGTGGTCCGAGGATCCAGGCATACCAAGTTTCAGCTTGATACTTAGACGAATAAATTTAAAATGTTAATTTTCCCAAAGTAGATGATCCGAGGACCAGACGTAACTTAGGTTCTGTTTAACACTTAGTAAAGAGTATCAATTTAGACGAGGTATGTGATCCGAGGATCCAGGCATACCAAGTTTCAGCTTGATACTTAGACGAATAAATTTAAAATGTTAATTTCCCCAAAGTAGATGATCCGAAGACCAGACGTAACTTAGGTTCTGTTTAACACTTAATAAAGAGTATCGATTTAGACGAGGTATGTGGTCCGAGGATCCAGGCATACCAAGTTTCAGCTTGATACTTAGACGAATAAATTTAAAATGTTAATTTTCCCAAAGTAGATGATCCGAGGACCAGACGTAACTTAGGTTCTGTTTAACACTTAGTAAAGAGTATCAATTTAGACGAGGTATGTGATCCGAGGATCCAGGCATACCAAGTTTCAGCTTGATACTTAGACGAATAAATTTAAAATGTTAATTTCCCCAAAGTAGATGATCCGAAAACCAGACGTAACTTAGGTTCTGTTTAACACTTAGTAAAGAGTATCAATTTAGACGAGGTATGTGGTCCGAGGATCCAGGCATACTAAGTTTCAGCTTGATACTTAGACGAATAAATTTAAAATGTTAATTTCCCCAAAGTAGATGATCCGAAGACCAGACGTAACTTAGGTTCTGTTTAACACTTAGTAAAGAGTATCAATTTAGACGAGGTATGTGGTCCGAGGATCCAGGCATACCAAGTTTCAGCCTGATACTTAGACGAATAAATTTAAAATGTTAATTTTCCCAAAGTAGATAATCCAAGGACCAGACGTAACTTAGGTTCTATTTAACACTTAGTAAAGAGTATCAATTTAGACGAGGTATGTGGTCCGAGGATCCAGGCATACCAAGTTTCAGCTTGATACTTAGACGAATGAAGATAACGAATATAATGTAGTTTACAACAAAGAACGGCCGAAGTGCCTTTTATTTAGTAATAGTACCTTCGTAGATTATTTACATTCCAGGGACGTTGTACAACGTTTTCGTCCAAATCTTCCAGATTGTAGGCCCCTATTCCTGCGACCGAAGTAATACGGTAAGGTCCTTCCCAGTTGGGCCCCAATTTTCCCCACGCAGGATTCTTCATCGTGCCCAAAACTTTCCTTAATACTAAGTCACCTGGTCCAAGAGGTCTAAGTTTCACATGAGAATCATATCCCTGCTTGAGCTTATGTTGATAATAAGCTAGTTGAACCATGGCGCTTTCTCGCCGTTCCTCAACTAAGTCTAAGTTTCTCATTAATAGATCATCATTGCTATCTGAAATAAAGGAGCTTTTCTTCAGGGTTGGGAACCCAGTTTCTAAGGGGATTACTGCCTCGGCTCCATAAGTCATGGCGAAGGGTGTTTCACCTGTGGATCTTCGTGGTGTAGTTCTATATGTCCACAAGACATGTGGCAGTTCTTCCACCCACCTTCCCTTGGCGTCACCCAACCTCTTTTTGAGTCCACTCACTATTACTTTGTTGACAGCCTTGGCTTGCCCATTTCCTTGGGGATAAGCCGGAGTGGAATATCTATTCGTAATGCCCAGATCACAGCAGTATTTCTGAAAGGCTTTGCTATCAAATTGTAAACCGTTATCTGAAATGAGAGTATGAGGGATGCCGAACCTGGTAACGATATTCTTCCATACAAACTTTTTTGCTTTCGTGTCTCTGATGTTTGATAATGGCTCAGCTTCAACCCATTTGGTGAAGTAATCTGTTCCCACGAGAAGCCACCGTCTGTTTCCCGTTGCTTTGGGGAAGGGTCCAACAATGTCCAAGCCCCATTGGGCAAAAGGCCATGGGCTAGATAGGGGATTCAGGACTCCACCTGGTTGATGTATATTTGGAGCGAACCTTTGACATTGGTCACATTTCTTTGCATAATCTTGCGCTTATTTCTGCATATTTGGCCACCAATAGCCCTGAGTAAGGGCCCGGTGAGCTAAAGACCTTCCTCCTGTGTGACTTCCGCAAATCCCTTCGTGTAACTCTTCCAAAAGTAGCTCCGTTGCCTCGGGGTGGATGCATAGCAAATATGGTCCCGAAAAGGAACGTTTGTACAATTTTTGGTCCTCGGATAACCAGAAACGAGTGGCTTTTCTACGAACCTTATCTGCTTCAGCTTTTTCTCCAGGTAGGATGTCATTTCTGAGAAATGTTACTATTTGATCCATCCAACTAGGCCCTGTCCTAATTTGAAGAATTTGAGTGGAGTTACCATCCGTCCCAGTGGGTTTTAACAGATCTTCAACGAGGATAACTCGTGGTAGACATTGTGCCGAGGACGTCGCGAGCGTGGCTAATGAGTCGGCATGGGTATTGCCACATCTGGATACATGCAATAGTAGAAAAGACTCAAATTTAGATTGCATATACCTGACCTGGGTTAGGTATTCTCGCATTCTGGAATCCCTTGCTTCTAGCTTCCCTTCTACTTGGCCTACCACCAATAGTGAATCCGAGAACATCTGCATCGTCTTTCCTCCCATTTTATGAACCATGTTCATCCCTGCGAGGACGGCTTCATACTCTGCTTCGTTGTTGGTGGCCGAGAATCCCAATCTCAAAGATTTTTCAAAAGTAATTCCCTCTGGGGATATTAAAACTAGTCCGATACCCGATCCCCTCTGATTTGCTGCTCCATCAACATGGACTTTCCATAATGGAGGCCCTTCACACGAAATCATGCCTACTGATTTTTTACCCATGCCTTCTTGATAGTCTTCTAACGAAGGCTCAGCAAATTCCGCCACAAGGTCCGCGATGACCTGTCCCTTTATAGAGGTGCGAGGCATATACTTGATATCGAAAGCTCCTAGGACAGTTCCCCATTTGGCAATTCTTCCCATATAATCTGCACTTCGCAGAATTGATTTAAGAGGGAGTTGTGTAAGAACAACAACCGTATGAGACTGGAAGTAATGGGGAAGTCTTCGTGTAGCATGTACCACTGCCAAGATAGCTTTTTCTAGTGGCAAATAACTCAGCTCGGCCTCATGCAGAGATTTGCTTACATAATAAACCGGTCTCTGGATGTTATTGTCATCTCGGATAAGAACCAAACTAACAGCATGGTTAGCCACCGCAATATATGCAAACAGAATCTCATCAACCTCTGGTCGAGACATAACTGGTGGTCGCGAGAGATATTCTTTTAGCTGTTGGAAAGCTACTGCGCACTCCTCGGTCCATTCAAAACCCTTCCATTTATTTAATAATTGAAAGAAAGGCCTGCATCTGTCCGCGGACCGAGATATAAATCGGTTGAGAGCAGCAATCATACCTGTTAGCCTTTGCACTTCTTTAGGATTCCGAGGTGGGTGTAAGCTGTTTATTGCCTTTACCTGAGCAGGATTCACTTCAATTCCCCGGTGAGTCACCATATATCCTAGAAACTTGCCCGATCCCACACCGAAAGAGTATTTAGAGGCATTGAGCCGCAATTTATACTCTCTTAGCTTCTGAAAAGTGTTGCTCAGATCTTCCAGATGTGCAGAAACTTCTTTACTCTTTACCACCATGTCGTCCACGTATACCTCAATAGTTTTTCCTAGCTGTGCCTCAAACATCCTTGTCATCATCCTTTGGTAGGTAGCCCCTGCGTTTTTCAAACCAAAAGGCATTACCTTATAATGATAATTTCCCGTAGGAGTGACGAATGCAGTCTTCTCCTGGTCCTCAACGGCCAAAGGTATCTGGTGATAACCTTGGAATGCATCAAGAAAACTCATCCGAGGATGTCCAACAGTAGCGTCAACCAATTGATCAATCCGAGGCATCGGGAATGAGTCTTTTGGGCAAGCTTTGTTTAAATCTGTGAAGTCTACACAAACTCTCCACTTCCCATTCTTCTTTTTCACCACCACCGTATGGGCTAACCATTCAGGATAAAACACTTCTTTGATAGCCCCTGCCTCTTTGAGTTTGAGCACCTCCTCTTTTACGGCTTCGGAATGTTCTTTTGAGGACCTCCGAGGTGGTTGCCTCCTCGGCACTGCAATTGGATTGACCTTTAAATGATGACAAATGAAGTTCGGATCAACCCCAGGGGCCTCATACGCGTTCCAAGCAAATACATCCATATTTTTCTTTAAAAATAAAATCAGCTCTGTCTTCTCTTCCTGCGGCAATTGAACTCCAACCTGGAAGAACTTCTCAGGATCATTGTCTATGATAATTTTCTCCAATTCTTCACATACTGCTTCATCTACCTCGGCTATGGGAAGAGACTTTGATTGCTATGCTTCACCGTTAGCCGAGGCCGGGGAATCTGGTTCTGGTCGACGCAGAATTGCCGCTGTGACACACTGTCGAGCCACAGACTGACTCCCAAGTAACTCTACCACCTGGTCTCCAGAATGAAACTTGATTTTGACATGCAAGGTTAAGGAAACAACCCCTAACGCATGCAGCCAAGGTCTCGCCATAATAGCCGTATAGGGAGAATAAGCATCGACCACGATGAAATCTACGTCTACCACCTCCGGACCTGATTGCACAGGCAGTCTAATCTGTCCCTTCGGAACGACAGCTCTCCCTTCGAAACTTATCAAGGGTGAGTCATATGGCATAAGATCTTCAACTTTTAACTTCAAGCCTCTAAATAGGTCAGGGTACATGATATCTGCACCACTACCTTGATCAACCATTACCCTCTTTACATCATAGTTCCCTATCCTGAGGGTTACCACTAAGGCATCATCATGAGGCTGGATGGTCCCCACCTTGTCCTCTTCAGAGAAACTTAGGACTGGCAGGACACTTGCCTTAATCCTCTTTGGCTGATCCCGTGACTCCTCGGCCAATGTTCGAGCAACTGACATTACCCTGAAAGGAGCTGAGCCAGTCCTACCAGGTGCTGCAAAAATGACATTGATAGTACCTAGAGGTGGTCTGGATGAAGGACCGTCATGGTTTGCCACTCCTGATTGGTTTCCCCGCCCGTTGGGTTGGTACAGAAACTGCTTCAGCTTTCCCTCTTTAACCAGCTGTTCCAGATGATTCCACAAAGTGCGACAGTCCTCGGTGGTATGACCTCTCTCCCGGTGATAATGGCAGTGGAGATTTTGGTTGCGTCTCAAAGGGTCCCCCGCCATCTTATTTGGCCATTTGAAAAAAGGCTCATGCCTTATTCTCTCCAACAGCTGCTGCACCGGCTCCCTGAAGACGGTGTTGACCACTTGTGGGGGTATGTGACCAGCTTGCCTGGAAAAATCCCGCGCAGGCCTATTGCTGTTGTATCGGTCCGACCTGAAATCCCTCCTTTCTTGTGGGATAACCTTCGCCTTGCCCTTTCCCTGCAGCTGATCTTCCTCAACCCTTTTATACTCGTCGATGCGATCCATCAGTCGACGTACGCTTCTGACAGGTTTCTTCGTTAAGGATTTCCTCAAGTCATGCTCCGTTGGTAGGCCGACCTTGAAGGTCCTTATTGCTACATCGTCAAAGTCTCCGTCAATTTCGTTGAACATTTCCCAATACCGGTCCGAATATGTTTTCAGGGTTTCCCCTTCCCTCATGGCCATGGATAATAAAGAATCCAATGGACGAGGAACTCTACTGCACGTGATGAAGCGAGAACCAAATGCCCTAGTAAGCTCTTTAAAAGAATCAATGGAGTCTGCCCTTAAGCCGTCAAACCATCTCATGGCTACGGGCCCTAGGCTAGAAGGAAAAATCTTGCATAACAAAGTTTCGTTCCTGGAATGCACTGCCATTCTCTGGCTGAAATGGCTTACGCGCTCCACAGGATCCGTCCGACCATTGTAAAGAGTGAAGGCCGGTTGTGTGAAGCGCCGAGGTAACCTCCCTTCTTCCAATCTGCGCGCGAAGGGTGACCTGGAGATTTGGTGTAACGCCCTTCCCATTGCGTCATTTCCTAAGCCCCTAGGGGGGTAGTCTCTGCCACGCCCTCCATGCAGATTGTCTTCCTCGGAAGAGACATGTTCACCTGGGGGAGTTCTGGATCTCCGCCTGTAATTTTCATCCTCGGATCCCTCCGAAGAGGGGTCAGAGACCGGAGGAGTTCTCCTTCTCCTCTCGTGACGCAATCTCCTCCTTAGGCCGTCAATCTCCTTCTGCATGGCCCTGGCATTTCTTTCGTAAGGAACTCTGCTTCCTCCTTGCGAATGACTTGCACTTCTGATGGTGTGTGTAGTATGTATACTTCCTTCTCGGTTCTCTCCATGATCAGGATGCAAGGAGTGATCCTCACGCTGGGAGCCCACGGACTCCGCGCTGCGTTGTGGTTCTGATCCTACCATGATGTCCTAAACTTCCCTAAAGACTAAATTCCCACAGACGGCGCCAATTGTAAGGACACAATTCAAATTCCCAAACCACGACTGGGAGAAAGATGGGCTTGAAAGGCC